>NC_090930.1:1076473585-1077098585 GCF_040938575.1 Ambystoma mexicanum
CATGAATTGCTGAACACTGCGATGTCATCCAAGTATGCCATGCAGAAGTCCTCCATCCCATTCAGAACCTGGTTTACCATCCGTTGAAACGTAGCAGGTGCATTCTTCAATCCGAAAGGCGTTACCTTAAACTGGTATAAGCCAACGGGGATAGAAAATGCAGTTTTCTCCTTGGCATGGTCTGCCAGGGCTATTTTCCAATAGCCTGACGTCAAGTCAAATGTGCTGAGGAACTTGGCGGCGCCAAGTTTATCCACCAACTCATCTGTTCTTGGCAAAGGGTGGGCATCAGTCTTGGTGACTGCATTAAGAGCTCTATAATCCACGCAGAATCTAAGTTCTTTAGATCCGGCTTTTGGTACTAACACAACTGGGCTAGACCATGGACTAGTAGAGGGCTCTATTACCCCGAGATCAAGCATCTTGTTGACCTCACCTTTGATGTGGGTTCGTACGTTCTCTGACATTCGGTATCTTCTGCTTTTGACTGGCAGACAGTCACCAGTGAGTATGTCGTGCTGGCCCCAATGGGTCAAGCCTGGTGAAAGCGAGAACAGAGAGGCAAACTGATTCAACATAGATTTGCACTCTTCTTGTTGCTCGGGTGTCAGATTGGAGGAGAGATTTACTCCTTCAATTTTTTCATCTAAAGGTAAGCCTCTGAGGAGATCCGGAAGAGCTTCACTCTCTTCTTCTTCCTCGGATGATGCTAGAAGCAACGCTCCTACATCAGGTCGTGAGACATACGCTTTAAGTCGGTTGGTGTGAAAGACTGTCGGAGCCTCCTTGGGATTGCCCAAGTCCACCAGATAGTTGACCTCTCAGAGTTTACCCACAACTCTGAAGGGTCCCATCCACTTGTCTTGCAAGGCCCTCTGCCTTGTTGGGATCATAATGAGAACAAGCTGGTCTTGAGTGAACTCAACCATGTTAGCCTTTTGATCGTGCCAGTGCTTGACCAATGCTTGTCCATCTTTCAAGTTATCGCTTGCTTCCGTCATCATGTGTGACATTCTCCTCCGGAGACCTATCACGTAGTCAGTCACTCTGACTGGCTTGGGGGAAGGAGCACTCTCCAACCCCTCCTTAATCAGGGCCAATGGACCTCTGACGGGATGACCATAGAGTAGTTTCGAAGGGAGAGTAACCTACTCCCTCCTGAGGGACTTCTCTATAAGCAAAGAGAAGGCATGGCAGTAGAAGGTCCCACTTACGCTTAAGGGGTTCTTCTAAAGCACCTATCATGCTCTTCATGGTTTGGTTGAACCGTTCTACCAACCCATTGGTTTGTGGGTGGTACGCTGTTGAGAACTTGTAAGTAACTCCACAGGTTTTCCACATGGCTTTCATGTAGTGGGACATAAAGTTTGACCCCCTGTCAGAGATTACTTCCTTAGGAAACCCGACCATAGTAAAAATACCAAGGAGGGCCTTGGCCACAGCCGGGGCTGTAACAGTCCTCATAGGAATTGCCTCAGGATACCTAGTAGCATGGTCTACTACAACAAGTATAAACCTGTTGCCTGAGGAGGTTGGAGGATCAAGGGGACCAACAATGTCAATCCCTACTCTCTCAAACGGGACTCCCACGACTGGGAGAGGCACTAAAGGTGCCACATTCTTGGAGCCAACCTTACCAGAGGTCTGGCAGGTGTGGTAGCTCCTGCAGTGTTTTTCTACTTCGGCCCCCATCTTTGGCCAATAGAAGTAGAGTGAGAGCCTTTCCTTAGTCTTCTTGAAACTCAAGTGACCAGCCAAAGGAATCTCGTGGGCTAACTGCAAGAACTGTGGTCTGTTCTCTTGGGGTACTACAAGTCGTTTGTAGTCTCCAGGTGCAGACTCGGTCGGTTCACTGTAGAAGAGACCATCTTCCCAGTGCAACCTGTATTTCCCAGGCTCTTGCCCTTCAGCCTGAGCTTCTGCCTGGTGGCGAAGACCTTCCAGAGTTGTACATTCCCTCTGTCCCTTACTGAAGTCTGCCCTGCTGGGCCCACCTTCTGCCAGTAAAGACTGCAGCTCAGGATGTTCAACAGGATCCAGATCTCCAATGAGTTCCTGGCCTTCCATTAGCTCCTCCTCAGAGTCTAATTCTACCACACAGGTTTGTACCTCCCTCTCAGCCTCGGCTGGAGGTGGAGTTACGGGTGTAACTTTGGACAACCGCTGGGAAGTCCGTGTTGGCTGCACTGAAATGCTGGCAGCTGGTTTCGGGATAGAAGTCTTAGGTTTCCCTTTCGCTTCTGATTTCTTGGAGACAGCTGCCGACAATTCTAGTGGAGCAGGAGTGATTTCTGTCTTCATCATCTCCTGGAGAGTACCACGCATGGTCCTCTCTCTTGCGGATCTGGTTAGCTCCTGTAACCGTTTACTAGGAGGTCTGGGAGTATGCGATACAACTCCGAGAGTTTTCAAATCGTTACCCAACAGTACGCGTCCTGGTACCTCACTCTGTATGCTGACAGGTATCTTCACAGTCATGTCGTTACACTGGATGAGAACTGGTAATTGGGGAAGAATCTGCACAGGCCCTCCAGCTAACTTGGTGAGGCGTTTGGGTGCCTTAGCAACATCCTCAGCCTGAAAAAACGATTTATCCACCACAGTTATGCTGGCCCCAGTGTCCCTAATGGCAGGAGTCTCCTGACCATTCACCTGGACACTGTCCTTATAATACTCTTTAGTATTATCGGGGATAGAATTATAGACATCTAAATTCTGTTGTTCCCACAACCCCAGAGATACTAAAGAAATGCTGGCTGAGACTCCTATGGGTTCATCAGCTAGCAGTAGAAAGTTTCCACTTGCCATTTGGACTTCCTCCTCTGGAGCGAAGGCTAAGGAGACAAGCTGGACCACTGAAGGTTTACCCTTACATCTGGGATCTCCTTTCACATGGTCAGTTGAGCCACAAACAAAACATTTACTGAATGCTTTCTGGAATGGTGGCTTGTTCTGACCTCCTTCCGGTTTGGCACCAGAAGACACACTATTCTGCTGTGGTTTTCCTTGTGGCTTACCCTTCTGGTTTTGTTTGGGGCCCTCTTTGGAATTTGAGCTATTAGAATTCTCTTTTGAGTCTTTATTAGGCTGTTTTCCCTCATCCTTTTTCTGAGTTGCCCCAGAATCCTTATGGGTAGCCAGGTTGGCAACCCATAAGTCAGCAGCCTTAGCTAGCTTCCGGGAATCCAATTCCTTCTAATCAGCCAAGTGCTGTCTGAGCTCAGGAGAACAGGCATCATAAATAGACTCCAACATAAAAAGATTCCTCATACCCTCATAAGTGTTCACTTTGTAACCCTTAATCCATCCCTCTAAGTTTTTCAACCCTTCACTCACCCAGGTAGCCCAAGGGGTACCATCATGCTTTTTGAGGGTTCTAAACCTCTTAAGATGCTGGGAAGGGGTCTTCCCGAATCTAGCTATCAAAGCCAGTTTCACACTTTCGTAATCCGTCTTATCCACCTCCCCCAACTCCATTACCACATCATTCGCAACAGGAGGGAGCCTAGAGAACAATCAGGGAAGTAAATCTTTCCCGGTGATGTCCTGGAGCCCATGATTGTACTCAAACAGTTTCAACCAATCCAACACATCCAATCTCGGTTCATACATACCCACTAATTCCTTTGGCATCCGGGGTCTTTTGGGACTGGAGCTCCTAGAGGAACCAGAGGAGAGAGAAGCATTTTCCATAGACAACTTTTTCATCTCTAAATCGTGATTAAGTTCTATTTCCCTGAGTCTTAACTCAGCTTGCTTCTGCTCAGCCTGGGCATTCATCCGTCTGAACTGGAGCTCTTGGTTTCGTTCAGATTGAGCCAAGAACCGTTTGTATTCTAATTCGAGCTTAATTTTTTTCAAGTTCAAAATAAGCAGGGTTACTTGTGGGACCTGGTATGGGCCCCGTAGGCACAGCTGGTAGGGCAGGTAGAGGAGCAGGGGAGACAATTTCGTTAGCCTCTCCTTCCTCTTCAGCCTCTTCATCGCTATCATCAGAATTGCGATTTAGATCAACACCATCACTGTTCTCTACATTTGCTGGCGTAATTGATTCCTCTGAACCAGTACCCAGACTTTGGTTCGCCAGCAATCTCTCTATTAGTTCTAACTTCTTGCCTCTTACAGGAAGATTCTCTTGCCTACAGAGAGCTCGCAAACTCTCAGTATTTTCACCTGACAAGGACTCTTGACTGTAAGTTTCCATCGTAGACATGTTTTTTGAAAGTTGCTTTTTGTGCTAAATTTCGTGGTTAGTTATCCTAAAGTGTCGAAAAGCACTCTAAACTGTATACTCGATACAAATCCCACCGCTGTACACCAGTGTTAGGCGGAAACCTGTGCAGTTCCCTCTGGGACCACTGCAAAAGATTTAGGACTACAGGTGTTTGGCAGTAAACCCACTTGTTAGCAGTCTGCACCACACAGATTCACTGTTGGTAGCTGTGGCTGAGCAGTCAGACTTCTCTCAAGAAGAGTTAAGCAGTATGTGGAGTATACAATATAGGACAATTCTTCACAGTAAGACAAGCAAGCACGCAACAAGGCTTCAGTGTAAAGATATTAAGGTATTTATTTATAACGAAACATCTATCAAAAACACTATGGCAATATCACGGCAAACAAATCAAACACAATTACTCTACGAAGAAGAAACGATCAATCCCCCTAGCAATATTTCGACAAGTCTAGGTTTTACCGGCACCACTTATTTACAGACAGAGGTGTATGCCTCAACATAGATGGCACTCTAATATTAGTTAGGACGGGAGAGAAAAATAGGCAGGTTACGAAAGCAACACAGTTCAATACTTCACGGGAAAAATGCAAGGCAAGAAGGCAAGAATCACAATAGATCATAAAGTTCAGAGGCCAGGCCCACTCGGAGAGAGGCCAGGCGATATGTCCCAAAAGTCTCTAGTGGAAATGCGTTTGAGTCTTTGTAGCAAATTGTTATCGGCAGATTGAACCAGTTCAGAACAATACGTGAGAAAGCTTGGAGGCGACCCAACGGAAAGGAGAGGATTAAGACACCTCACTCGAACCAATCGAAAGGGAATCCAGGCGGACATGGTACCTTGTTGTGGAGGGCAGCTCCGGCGGGGGCAGTTGTTCCTGGTGGTGGATGCACGTCGGGTCTTTGCCAAGAGTAGAGATGTTCCCGTCGTCGAAGGAAAGTGAAGTCCGGTGCACCACCAGGGAAGAGACCAGCCGCTTAGTGCTCCGTCACAAGGCACCACCTTTTGGTTGCGGTACAGGGGTAGTGGCTATCCGGTTGCCGAGGTGCTCTGCACGGGCAATTTGACCACTGCGTCCTGAAGCGAATAAAAAGCAAAGGGGACTGGTTGTTCCCACCAGTCAGGGGAAGAGACTCTCCGGCAGGGAGATCTCCTCTGTCGTCGGGAAGTGGTGAGTCGGTTCCGCAGGGCTCCACCGGAGGTGTCGTCGTGCAGGTCGGCTCAGCGTTACCCTCGTCGGATTCTTAGGTCCTGTGGCGACTTCTGAAGATCCAGTCCCAAAAGCCCTGCTTTTATGCAGAACCCCCCATTCATTCAGCCTAGCTGTCAATCAACACATGCTAAGTGATGAGCGGGGAGGCTCACCACTTGGGCCAATCACTCCAGAGTGTGACCGGAGTTGGCAAGGCAACTCGGTCCAGGGTGTCTAAACCCCCTCCCACACCCCTGTGGTAACCCAGACAGAATGGCGCACTTTGGAGGGTCTCTGTACAGAGCCCGCCAAAAGTGGAACAAAGGGCTCAACCTTTGGTTTAGGAGTCACAGAGACGAAACACAGACGCCATTTTAAAAACCGAGTTCTGGCAGAAAATACCATCCGATAAACTTATTTACGATAATTAGACCGGTGGTATGTTAGAGATTAACGAGGAAAAGTATCAACCTCCAACAATGGGACGAATCCCATAGGGTTATTTTCGGGGTCGAACATAACAAGTAGTTTCCACTGCCACCAGCCAAAACTCGACGAGGGGGGACGGGACAGTGCCCCCTCGAGTAACAGATCCAGGAGTAATCGAATTACCCCTACTAGTACGTCCACAATAAGATGGTTTGTACTAGTTCTGTTAGTAAATTTAGGTCTAGTAAAGCCAATGGTGACTTTACATGCCCGGGGAGACAGTAGTCAGTCCCCGGGTATGGAGTCTATGGTGGAGGTCCACTAGGACGCCCCAGTGTTACGGCACGTAGGTTGCGGTGTAACACACATAGAAAAACATATGAGACCCTATGGAGTAAAAGACCCCATAGCCCATAGTACACATTGATATTCAAAGGAATTACACACATTCATGTCCAAGAGTGGGAGGAAAAGAGTCTCACTCTTGGCAGGATGGAAAAAAACAAACTCCAGAAATCCAGCAAAGCTGCTGGGGGACTCACTAGGTTAGGAAATTCAGCCTAAACAGAGAATTCTCCCTAACACCGGTGTCCTTTAACCCTTACCGCCCAACTCAGAATGAGGCCCATAGTATTGTTAATCACAACTAGTATTTGTATTCTGTTTTGTCTTTGTTTTTTTGTTGTTGTTTTTGTACTGCCTGAAGACATCGGAACATTAGCTAATAAAATACAAAAAACAAGGAAAAGAAAACATAGAATACAAATACTACTCTCAACCAACAGCAATGTATGTATACTTGCGTACACTTGGAGAATCGTGTACCATCGCAGCTTGTTTGACTGAGGGGTTCTGTGCACTGACTTACTAGCTAGAGTTAATGTGTGAATGTATTGAGATGCCCATGTATGGTTTAAAATGATCTTTCCAGTGAGCAAATAGCACATGTTGGGACCCTCATGACAAAGTTATTTTTGGCTTTTGGCAGCAGTATTCATAATCACAATGATGCCTCTTTATTTTGACATTTTTTTATAAATGAATGCTGTAGTTGTAAAACATTTTTTGTTTTCGACTTTTCTTACAGTACCTTTGAATTGTTTGTTCAGGTGGCTGTTTTTGTGGAGATGTTATCCCCCTGCTTAATACTGCTTCTGTTTGCACCTTGCACCATTTTCTGTTTTTAATAGCTGGAGGGGAGGAGGGGCTAGGGGGAGCTGAGTGAGGGGAGAGCAGTGCGAGCACTTAAAGACATATAAAAAAATCAGCCCCAGCAGTTCATGAGTCAAAGGGCCAGATTCATGTAAATGTATGCAGAAATTCTGCAAGGGCCGCGCACCGAGAAGAACACTGCGCGAGCCTGCACGCAGAGAAAAAAATGCGTAGCCATTGTGTTCATGGAATTGTTCACGCAAAGTAACTGTATTCGCAAGTCGCTGCTGGGAATGTCCCTGACATGCCCACATGCAAAGCATAAACAGCCGGATCAACCACCTTTGTGCACTCGCCCGGGTACAAATACATGCACCCTTCAAACAGTTTGTATCTCGAGGACTGAACAATCGTAACTCAGTCTAAACTCAGAAAATCTGCATGCGAACCCCCGTAAACCGTTTCTGCACCCCGCTACACTGCTTACGCGCATCCCTAAGTAAGATGGGAACACGCATCCCGAAATCTGACATGCAATCCCACTTCCGTGCTGCAAATCCTATGTGCAAGTGTACTTATGCCTGACTTCGAGTGGCGGATTGTATGAAGGGCTTGCATGGAATTTCCCAGTCAATAGTTTGCACGATCAAATCCATTAACACGTCTCATGTCGCGCAATTCTGGGCGTGCAAGGGACTGCCTGCAGGCTGTCCCTTGGACCCCCATTTTCAAGCAAGTTCTTCACCATTTTTGGTGGTCCGCCCCCTTCGCAGCCGTCTGCCCAAGCCATGCACACGTTCTGCATGGAGTCTTGCGCAAGGCCCTCGATGGCTCGCAAAGACATGCCCACCCTGCGGGAACTCCACGCAAGTTCAGGAAATGTACTGTGCATTTAATTCCATGAATTGACAAACAGGGATTTTTGTGCAGAATGGCACGCAAGTACCCTATTTTCTATGCAATAATTTCCATGACTTGGGCCCATAACGTGTCTTTTTGAATGCAGTGTAAAACATGATGTTGGTCGTGATGGCGTACTGATGCGTGTGCGCTTTACACAGTCTACAAGTGTACCAGTGTACTGTGTTGCCTATCTCAAAATGATAATACTAAGTAGTGTAGCTCATGCCTGATTTGACTTTGCAGAATGTAATACAATTTAAAAAAAAGTAAATACAAATTGCTATTTGATGGCAAGGGGCACGAAACGTGGTTATTAACAGTGACCAGAATTGTTAGCCTCGCTCACATTTCCCCCCCTGCCATCCCAGCAGCAAGATTAACTATACACTGCATGGTCTACCACGTGAGTCTATTTGAATTCTGTTGTTCTGTAATTTATACAATACAAAAAAGTGTAAGGCTAATTCCAAAATGGCATTGGCAGAGTTGTTATTCAAACCCAGATCCTATGTCAATATGTCAACATGCCCTCATCTTAAGCAAAATATTGTAGCACGTAATTTCATATTCTGTCTAGCACCATACCATGTAGCGGAGAGTTGCATTTACCTTCTCTATATGGATAGCAGAGGCATGTAAAAAGAAAGAAATCAAGTAGAGGTCACTCTACGAGAAAGCCGGTCATACACAGGGGACAAGGTGTTAACTGAAAAACTTTTGATGACAATTTATGCCAGGTCCTGGGAATTATACGTCCCCTATCTGCCCCCAAACAAAAGTATGATCACTTATGCCCCGAAGCCTATATTTTATTGTGTTTAAGGTAAATAAGCCGCACATGTCTCACGCACACCCATTTCACAAAAAAAAAATAACTGCAAAACATGTGTGCCTGTGGCTTTTCAGGACAGTGGGAGGGTGTCTGAACCATGATAAGGAGCACCATAGGCAAGGATATGGGGGTCAGAACCTTCGGGACACCAGTAGGGTGTGGAAAGGGGAAAACCACATAGGCCACTGCATAGGCAGAGTGGCAGCAATGGTGCACCCACAGCAGAGGCACAGGTGGCAAGGGAAGTAGAAGGACAGCTACTGGTGGATGCCTCGCACAATCCTGGATACCAAATTGCTCAGCAACTCTTGCATGGGTGCTAATGGCTGATATAGGTTTTCTCTTCCAAAATTGCAATTTGTCTCTCACTGTTTCGAATGGAACTTCTGACCTTCAATATATGGCATTTTCCATTATAAACCTTCATTTTGAACTATGCTTATTGTTAATGGCTCCCAGTCATTATAGGTCTGAACTGGTGGGAAGGGCAGTGATGGCTGGTATTCCCTCCAACCAGTCTATAATGCTATAACGAAGAACGTTTCACGTTTCAGTGATTTCACCATGTCGGTATCAGCTGACATTTTTTCCCCAAGTCATTCATATCCTTCTAATCGCCATCTTGCTTTTCTTATTCTCAAGACGTCCTATTTCCCTTGCCTGTTTTAATCTTAATGCTTAGTGTGACGTCACAAAGAAATTGAACTGAATTATCAGTGCTAGACCTCATTTTACAACTGCAGGATTGTCTGCATCATTCGACAATATTGTGGCTGGTGTCGGTTCCTGGGGAGTATGACCATGATCAGGTTTTCCTGGCATGACCTCCTTGAATAGTCTTAATTTACCCAGAAATGCCTACTAAGCCCTCTGATAATAGTGCTGTGGGGCAATGCGCTCATGCTGCCATTGGTGCTCCCTGTTGAATCCCAAATCCACAGAGTTTAACATTGGGATTGACCTTTCAGCTGGTCAACATCAAAAAGGAAATGCACAGTAGAACGTCATGCTTTCAATGTTGTTAAGCGGGGTCCAAAGTCACAGGTATGTTAGAGGTACTGAAATTACTCCAAGCCAAACTCAATGATGAAGTAGAAAAAGGGGCAAAGCTCAGCTGTATTATTTATTTGCATTTTTAAAGTGCTCACGCAGCCCGCGGGCATCGAGGTGCTGTTACAGGAATTTTTTTTTTTTTATTACGTAATTGTTTTTTTTGTTGCCTATTTATAATGCGCTTAAACACGCAGAGGTTTCTAAGCGCAGACCCGGGGATCGAACCTGTTTTGCTTCCAAGGCGCGCACGTTGCCGCTGCGCTATCCTCCCGGGACATTATCATGCACATAAAGCAGGGACAGCAAACAATCATTACAATCTTGAGTCTCTCACCACATTCCTACAAAAAAAGCTTTAAGTACCTCTGACGCATCATACATCACCACAATTCTACAAAACCTATGGGGAACGGGGATTGGTTAAGGGATGTGGTTAAATATGGATAATATAAGGGTTACAGAGTTAATTGGGTAAATGACATCTGATGGTTTCTCCTGAGACCATCCCAATATTGATAAAGGTAAAAATACATTAATTGTAAGAAAGATAATTGGATGGCATACTGCATGGTGGGCGGCATGACATTAAGGGATTCAATTGGTTGGCTTCTTGCCAACCAACCTTGGACATTTGACAGGTTCTTAAGATATTCGCCAGGCAGGTACTAGGGAAAGAGTGGTCTATGAATTGTCTTCTATTCATTAAATACATTACCATCCATCATTCCTTAGACCATGAGCTCAGCAATCTCTATGTTTTTAGCATTGGGTCAGCTGCCCTATCTTTTGCTGGCACCTAATGAATAACCGATGTCTTCCAATTATGAGTCACGTGTTAGAGGACCATGTACGAAGGGGAATTACCTATTATTTGTTGGGATTTTAGCGATTATTAATGTGTGTGTCATGTTTTCTGCTGCCTCTTGGTACTTTCTTGAGTTATTCTTCAGGGGGTCTGTTTGGCTCACTGTGCCATGGACGTCAACTAACAAGGGTTGGCTGTGCTCTTGTATGCTTGAATTAAATGGGGATTATCCTACCTATGTCCTGAGAATCACTATCCTGTGTCTTTGATCTGCCGTTTGCATCCAACCTATCACCTTCTGGCCCTTGCATTAACTGATAACTTCTTACTGAGCTCTGAACAGCTCTGTATTTCTGCAGATTCATCCTTTTGAATTCCCTGAAGGTCTTGAGTTATTTGTCTATTTAAAAGCATGCTGCTGCACCCATTTTAAAGAAGATTGCTGCCATAATACACTCTGGTTTCTATTTTAGTCAGCTAGGCTCGCTTGTTGTTCATGGTGCATGCAGCTTATACATTGGTTCTGTTACATTCTTCATGTCTTGTGGTTGCAATGTTAATGTTTTTCATGTCTAAAAGCACATATGATCTATTAAAATCTGCTTTGTGCAGAGTGAATATCTACTTCATGTCTAGCGTGTGAGCCTATTGATGTTACAATGTCAGCTTCACCACCTTTGCCAACTTCAGCTCAGATTATCTCTATGTCTTTCTGTACCTGACTGGCATAAGGATGGTATGGTTGTCTGAGTGAGTAATGCTTCTCACACATGCAGTATTAGATTGGGGGCGGGGCAGAAGCTATGGATTACATATACATCTGACTCCCAACATTGGACCCTCTGGTCGAGTTCTAGACCAGGCTCTTGAGAAGCAGCAGTTCTGGGGTAAGGTTTGCTCTGCTCCCTTGTGAGTGGCCTAATTTTTGCTTTATTTAAACAAAATTCGTTTTTGTTTTGTCTTTCCCCAAGGGCTTTCTGCACCATATTTTTACATAACTGACCACCTCCTCGCCTGCCTCCTCTGAGAACTGCCTCCCGCCTTCCATACTGATCTCTAACCCATGATTGGGCCTGCCAGACACTTAAGCCAACTTCCCATGGCAGCCCATGCCCTTGCAGCCCCTATGGCTAAAGACCCAAAGGCAAAGGACCACAGCCCCTGAAGTAGCAGCCCCAGACTGCGTTGGCCCATGTTAGCCTATGGGGCCTGCAGCTGTCATCCAGCAGCCACTGACTAAGTGTGGTTATGGGCAGAGGGTGTAGCCATTACTGCCCACACTAAACTTACCAACCCAATCCCACATCCTGCCCACCCTCTCTTCCTCCTCCTACTCTTCCTCCTCCTCCTCCACTCCTGTCCGGCCACAGCCTCCTCCCTTTCCTTCCTTTCCCTTGTTCACCCCGATGATGTGTCTAGACAAGTCTGATCTACGACAGTCTTGTCAAAACATGTTCTTCCCTGTTCTTCTAGAACCCTCAAGGACCACATTGACACCCTTGCTCCAGCCCTGGCCAATTTCTGTAATTTCTCTTTTGCCACTGGAACTTTCCCCTACCTCTGAAGCATTCCCTTGTACACCCCTCCTTAAGAAGCCCTATGCCAATCATTCCTCTGTGGCTAACTATCACCTGATCTCTATCATTCCTTTCCTGGGCAAACTCTTGGAAAAGCTAGCCATCTCCGAGCTTAACATTCATACTGAATCTGTTGGTTGTCTCCATGACTATCAGTTGGGCTTCAGAGCGGCCAGAAGCACAGAAACTACTCTTCTGAACATCCGTGAAGACATGCTGTACAACCTTGATTCTAAGCTTCCTTCTGTCCTCATTCTGCTTGATCTTTCTTCTGCTTTCGATATGGTCAACCATGCCATCTTGCTCAAGCGCCTCTGTGATAACCTGAGTATCACTGATCAGGTTCTTGCCTGGCTGACCACCTTTCTCACTGACAGACCCTCTCAGGTACAAATGGGGACCTTCCTGTCTTCTATCTCTGTCTCTCTACCTGTGGTGTTCCCCAGAAGTCTAACCTCTCTCCCTGGCTGTTCAACCAATACCTGGCTCCTCTTGCCCACTGAATCACTGCTCTCTTCTCCAACTTTCAGTGTTATGCGGATGACACCCAGCTCTCTTTCAGGCTCCCCTTGGCTGCCTCTACTCCTTCTCTCATTCCTGACTGTCTGTCTGCAATTCAAGAGTGGTGTGCCGCTAATGATCTCTGACTTAATGCCAGTAAGACGGAGATCCTCTTCATCAGAAGACCATTCCTTTCTCTCTCTCTCTCTGGCCGCCCACACTGGGTCCTCTTCTTGCTCCTTCCTGTGAGGCTAAGAACTTTCGGCTCCACCCTCTCCTTCTCTCCTCACATTTCCAACATTTCTAAAAAGTCAAACTATCAGCTGCACCTCCTCAGAGGTATTCTTCCTTTCCTCACTTTCCCCCAGAAGCTCACTGTCTCCAGAGTGCTGGTCCTCTCAAGGCTGGACTACTGCAACAGCCTTTTTCTAAATCATCATGCCTCTACACTCTGTCCTCTACAACTTATTCAGAACAGGACTGCAAGACTTGTCCTTTGGCTCAAAACCAGGGATCGCATCTCCACAATCTCTTAATAGGCTCCCAGTGGAAGCAAGGATCAAGTTCAAGACCCTCTGCATTGTCCACAAGGCTTTCTGGACCCTGGGTCCACACTACCTCCAACCCTCTCTTCCTAGGTATCTCCCTTCTCGAGCTCTCTGCTCATCCACCTCCAACTCTCTGAAAGTCAGCCGCTTTTCCAAGCAGAGAGTTGGGGGCGGATCTCTTTCTTCAGCTTGGGCCTCCCTCTGGAATAGCCTCCCTGCCTCTCAAAAATTTAAGCAGAACCATCTTTGGTTTCAGATGCAATTCAAGGTCTTCCTCTTCGCTTCCACTTTCTCTCTTCTTCTCCCCTCCTGATGACCCATTTGTTTCACGCCACGCACTGGTCACCTGGCCACCATCTGAACTGGGGCCCAGGTCCCAGCTGGTCCAGTTGCAACTTGCACTGCCTCTTGGCACCCCCAGCACTTGTTGACTGTATCTGTAACCCTACAGTCCTCCCTCTCTGCACTTATGAGCCACCCTCTGGCTGCACACGCTGATTACCGGCACCTAGCCACCCGCTGGCTGCACTTTGATACTTGCACATTCCCCCCTTTGCACATCTCCACCACCCCTTATTTGCACTTCTCCCCTCCCCCTTCACTGCGCTTGCATGATCTGAATGACACAAGTCCTAGTAAGATTGTTGTTTTGTTCTCCCTCTGTTTCCCCCTTGTCTTGTCACACCTGGAAACACTTGTGTACAGGTGCGTTATAAATTCCATGTCATATCATATCATATCAATCTCACATTTAACCTAATTGTGCCACATAGCCACATCTCGCATTAACCTACTTGTGCTAGATAGCCTGACTGTGCCAAATGGCTCATTTCACACTATGCCTGATTGTGCCAGATAGCGTCATTTCACACTTAACCTGATTGTTCCAGACAGCCTTATTCTGAATTTTACCTGATTATGCCAGATAGCCTGCTTGTGCCAGCCAGCCTGCTTGTTCCTGATAGCCTGCTTGTGCTAGATAGCCAGATTTTGCATTTAACCTGATTGTACCAGATAGCCACATTTCTCACTTAGCCTGGTTGTGCCCGATAGTGTCATTTTACTTTTAACCTATTGCACCAGACAGCCTTATTCTTCATTCAACCTGCTTGTGCCAGATAGCCTGCTTGTGCCAGATAGCCTGCTTGTATTAGATAATTACATTTTACAATTAGCCTGCTTGTGCCAGATAGCCGGGTTGTGTCAAATAGCGTCATTTCACACTTAACCTGATTCTACTAGACAGCTAAATTCTTCATTTAACCTGCTTGTGGCAGATAGTTTGCTTGTGCCAGATAGCATCATATCACACTTAACCTGATTGTACCAGACAGCCTTATTCTGGATTTAACCTGATGGTACCAGATTGCCTGCTTTTGCCAGATAGTCTGCTTATGCCAGATAGCCACATTTGCATTTAACACGATTGTGCCAGATTGCAACATTTCATACTTAGCCTGGTTGTGCCAGATAGCGGCATTTCACACTTAACCTGATTGTACTAGACAGCCGTATTCTTCATTCAAACTGCTTGTGCCACATAGCCTGCTTGTGCCAGATAGCCTATTTGTGCCAAATAGCGTATTTTAACACTTATCCTGGTTTTGTTAAACAGCCTTATTCTTCATTTAACCTTCTTGTGCCATATATATACACATTTCACACTTATCCTGCTTGTGCCAGATAAGCCACAGTTTTAACACTTAGCCTGTTTGTGCCAGATAGCATCATTTCACACTTAACCTGATTGTACCAGACAGCTATATGCTGGACTTAACCTGATGGTGCCAGATAGCCTGCTTGTTCCAATAGCCTGATTGTGCCAGATAGTGTAATTTCACACTTAACCTGATTGTACTAGACAGTCTTATTCTTCATTTAACCTGCTTGAACAAGATAGCCTGCTTGTGCCAGATAGCCACATTTCACACTTGTCCTGCTTGTGCCAGACAGCCTGATCATGCCCGATAGCTTGCTTGTGACAGACATCCCAACTGTGACAGATAGCTTAATTTGACTAGTGACCTGTATGCACCTGACAGCCTTACTCTGCATTTGGCCAGAGTGGGCTGACCAGATAGACTTATTCCGCATTTAGCCTGACTGTGCCGAATATACTTAGTTCATACTTAGTCTGAATATGCCAGATGGCCTGATTCTGAAAGACAGACTATCTTCAAATTTAACCTGACCGGGCCAGATAACCACAGTCAACATTTAGTCTGATTGTACCAGCTTGCCGGGTTGGGCCTGATATCTATTATTGAACTATCCAGGAAAGTTGAATCTTGGGGTGTCTCTCAAACTACTGTGTTCTGAAATGTATGCCTTTCTCCCCACTGTCCAAGAAACACTAACATAGCTGTCTCTCATTAACTGCTATATTCTGAAGTTTAGAGAACATTCTACTGAGATAGCTCCCCCCAACAGTAAGCCTTGAATCCTATCAAGCCCGGGACTTCCCGAACACACACCGTCCAAAAGCAAACCCAGCAGTAAGGAAAGGACTCACTGGTTACAACTCCACCAACAGCCATCCTACCCCAGAACCACCACACATATCATGACTGATGACCTCCCAGCGCTAAATCACAACCACCATAATCAAAAACACAAGGAAGCCAAGAACCGTCACAATTAAAATCCGGAAGATGCTGCATGTCGGCTACCACCCCTACAACCGAAACGCAAACAAACTTTGAAAACCAACTTGCCCCAAGGAACGCAATATGCCTCGAAAAAAGAACAGGACCATGCGAAAGACAAACAGGAGGAGGAATAAGCAAATGGAACCACAACACATAGTCACAACTTCGGAGCACACCCCCACAAACACGTTTGACAATGGAACAAACACCAGGAGAAAAGAAAAGTCCCTACGCCTAGCACCATACCTCCCGACCAACCACTCACCAGAACAAATCAACTCAACCAATGATACAAGATGTGCCAACAACATACCGGAACTGCACAGAAAAAGATCTGATACACCTAGAAATAAATAGGAACAGAATTCACGCCCTCACTCCATATATCACAAAAATATGGCGACACTGCTTCCAACAAAATATAGAAGAAGAACCGGAAGAAAATGGGAACCAAATACGTAATCAAGCAGACCTTCTCAATGGCGACCCAGACGCCACTGAGTAACTATCACACCCTGAGAACACCTTGGGAGCAAACCAACTCGACAACCACAAGACAAAACTGACATTAAAAAAAACAAATAAACCACACCAAAAAGAGTCATTGCAACCTAATCAACGCAAGATCAGTCTCAAAACATGCCATAGAGATATATGACCTGCTATGCGACAGCGGCATCAATGTCAGATTCATCACAGAAACATAGTTAGACAACAATGACAAAATCCCACTCCACAGCAGCCTACCCAACAGCTTCAAGTGCACACAGCTAAACAGGAAAGAAAAAAGGGGAGGAGGTCTTGATATGGCAGTCAAGGAACACCTGAAAATAAAATCAGACGAACCACTAAACATCAAAAATTGCGAATCCCTAGTCCTTCACCTGACAGTAAATCTGAAAACAAACATAACATTCTTGCTGGTCTGTAGACCACTGAAATATGATGCAACTTTCGTCGACAACTTCATAGAATCCATCACCAACATAGCCATCTAACATGAACATCTGATAATCCTCAGGGACTTCAACATCTGGTTTGAAGATGAAATCGCAAACTCACAAAAACCACTAATCGAGCCACTAAAAACAATGAAAATATGACAACTGGTTAAAGGAACAATGCCCACAGCGGGACACACGCTTGATGCAATCTTTGCCAACAAAAACCTTATCATTGCTGCACCAACAATACAGATACTCTCGAGCGACCACCTCATCATTCCATTTGTGATAAAGCTACCAACTAAATCAGCCAAACTGCCCAATAAACTCCCAACTACCACAAAGAGAAAATGGAAGACATCAAAGTGAGCCACTTAATAGAACAACTTGAACTCACAAACCACCAACCAATAACCTGGACGAAGCCGACCTTTAAGGAAAAACATAGCTACTTAATAAATGGATAAATGAAACAATTGACAGCATCTCCCCTGAAAACCCATTTACCCCAACCAGAAAAAGAGCAATGGCCAAATTGGTTTACCCACCAACTTAGTGCAATGGAAAGGAGGAGCAAGAATTGTGAACTAGAATGCAGGAAAGAATACGACCAGGCGAAAAGATCACAATATCAAAGACAAATCCGATTTTTCAAAAAGGAAATTTAAAAAGCCAAAAAGAAATACTATGACAACAGAATCACTAAAGCTGCCAACACCCAAAAAGAACTGTTCAATATCGTAAATGAAATTAGGAGCTCACCGGGATGCAACAACACTCTGGTACCTTCACAGAAACTATGCAACACCTTTGCAGACCACTTCAAAAATAACATCAGTAACATCCATCAAATCATACAAAGCAGACCAGTCAATCAAAACACATAACCCACCCCGCCAACCATGGAACCACAGAATAAACTCTAAAGTTTCCCACAAATATCAATAGAGACATTCGTCAAGCTGATAAGACATAACAATAAATCAGGCTCCCCCACGGACCCTTATCTTCCAGACATCTACAAATCAATCCTCTTACAGGGCGCACCACTGGAATGCTAAAGATACCTCTTTAAACTATCACTCACGACAGGAAAAGTACTGTGGTCAATCAAATTGGCACACATCAAACCACTCCTCAAGGCCATGAGAGGCGATGTGAACTACAGACCAATTTCAAACATCCCCTACCCATTAAAACTGCTAGAAAGCTACATCTGCAAATTAACACAGGACCACGTACAAAAACACGAGCTGCTGGACTAGGCACAAGTCGGATTTAGACCCACAAGAGGAACAGAAACAGCAATATCTGTCTATCTTGGATGACCTAAAGACAAACGCAGATTCCAACACAAACTCTGCCCTGATAGTACTCGACCTCTCGGCAGCATTCGACACAATCAACCATGAGATACTTCCTCATCAAGAGAATAGAAGAAATAGGAATAATTGATTTAGTCCTACTATCGATTAAATCACTCCTAGGTAACATAACAGAAACTCTCTGGATAAAACCATTCAAATCCGTTCCATGGGAGACCAACTATGGAGTACCACAAGGATCATCCCTATCCCCACTGTTCTTCAATATCTACCTGAACCCGCTAATTTAGATCTTCAAAAAACACAGACTCACATGCTACAACTTTGGAGATGATACACAAATCATCTATAAAATCAATGAAGGACAAGAAGAATGTCTCAAAGACCTCTACGTCTGGATGAACACAAACAACCTTAAACTAAGCAGAGGCAAGAAAGAATTCATGGTTATATCCAAAGACATGGAGAATAACATTTAAATCCTGTGGCCTACAGAACTAGAAACAGCTCCCACACCATTGAGAATAGTCCAAAACCTCAGAATGCTAATGGACAACGTGCTAACATTAAAACCACAAGTAAATGCAATATTCAAAAAATGCTTGTTCCTCCTACACTTGATTAAAAAAAATGACCTTTCATGTCCTTCACTCATTAAACACTGACAATCATCGCCCTCATTATTTCAAGAATTAACTACGCAAACAGTCTCTGCCTCAGCATGCCGGAACACCTGCTGAAAAAACTGCACTGTATCCAAAATGCAGCAGCCAGACCCCACTGTCAACCAAATAGCAACCCACAACCTTTTTGGTCTCAACCCTGGGGAGGGGAGGCCCGACCAACTTCCCACCCACAGATCACCAGACAGTCACTGAGACATGCCACCACCATGGGCAGAACCAGGTGAATGAACTACCAAAGGAATTCTCCTGCAGACAGCAAGGGCAGAGATGCCCAAAACAGAGTTCCAAAACAATGAGGTAACACCATTAACTCATCCTCTTAAAAACCGTAACTCTCTGCTTACACCTCTTACACCTTAAAACAAACCTTACCACAACCACTCTCTCACACAGCACACCACACGCATGCATACACTGCAACAACAAAACAAACCACACATGGGCCTCATTACGAGTTTGGAGGCAGTCATAAGGGCATGGCTGCCTCCAAACTCGGGTCCGGGTCCATGGTCCCTGAATGGGGAAATACCGGGCCATTCTGACTTTGGAGGGCCAGGTATTTCCCCATTCAGGGAACCCGGATCATCCCAATTCCCATTTGAGCCCCCACTGGTAATCTTGCACTTGTCAATATCTAAAAGCTGTCATTCAATTTTGCTTTCACCACTGCTATCCTGCTGTTCCTCTGACCTATGCTCTGATTGATCGACGAGGACCTATCAATGAAGAGAATTGTCCCCCTCTGAGTGCATCTTCCTTAGCATGTGATACATGGTCATGATATTCAGTATAGTTTGCCCAATGTTGCATGTATTCCCCCTCCTTCACGGTTGCTGCTATTAATCTGGCCAGGTTTACCACTTGACACCTGACAATTTTGATTGATGGGTTTGATATAATAACTTTCTACCCAGATCCTCTCTGTGTTGCTAATGTCCTTTTGGGTTTTTCAAGGATGGCAAATAGAGTGTATTCAACATATAATGTTAGTGCATATCCCATACTTATGCTGGCAGACTACTCAATTACGAAACCGACCGCTGCTGCTAATGCTTGTTCACATGGATAGTGGCCTTGCATTACTGGGTCTAAAATCCTACTTTAAAATGTCAATGGTTTGTTTGCCATGGTGGTTTTCTGTGCAAGGGCAGCTGTCATTACTACTCCATTTGATTCAGAAAACAAATAGAAATCTTAATTTTAATCATCAGGGATCCCTAACACTGGTTCTGTGCTGATTGCTATTTTAACAAAAGGATCCATCATTTCGCGTTTCCATGCCATGTCAATGCCTTCCTTTTGTGCTTCTTTCAGTCGGTTTAAGAGTGGCCTGACATATTTAATATAAGCATAGACCCATGGGCTGTAATAATTGCAAAGGCCCAGGAATTGCCGTAATTCTTTCAATGTCTCTGGCCTTCATGTCTTCATTATTGCTTCTGCTCTCTCACGTGTCTCCTTCCTTCCTTCTTTTGATATTAACTGACCTATGTACAGGACCTCCTCCTTATAATATTGCATTTTCTCCTTGTCTACCTTATATCCCTTCTCTGCCATTACTGTCATAAGTTTCACTGAATCTCTTTTGCACGATTTCTCTGTGATGCTACACACTAATATGACTTCCACATATTGGATGACCGCACTGTCAAGTTGTATGTTTCCCAAGTCCATTTGTAGCACTCGGTTCAAAAGCGAGGATGATTCACAATACCCCTGTGGTAACCAAGTATGTTTCAGTTTAATTCTGTGGTACGTGAACAATGTCAAATATTGGGACTCCTGATGAAGAAGAATTGAAAAGAAAGCATTTTTTTTTTAAATCAATCATTGTAAAAGAGTTTTCTTTCAATGGGATGTTAAATATATGGTAGCTGGGTTTGGCATTAAGGGGAACTGAACAATATCGTGGGGGGCATATATCCTGAATGATTCTCCATGACCCCCCGTCGCCTCCTATTCGGGTACACAGCTGTGTTACATGTTAATTCTGAAGGCACCACAATTCCCTTTTGTACTAAGGTGGTAATGGTTTCATAGATACCCTCATCAGCTTCCTTTGATATGTAATACTGTCTTAAACATGGTAAAATGGCCCCTTTCTTCAATTTGATTTTTACTGCGCAGCTCCTTTTAATAGCCCAACATCATATGGAACGCTGGTCCATAGTGAGATTGGTACATGAGCCAATCTTCCCGTAAAAATTAAAGGACCTTCTTCACTAATGATATTGTCTGGGGAATCACCCTGTACACAACTCACAGCTGGTATGTAAGACAAATGTTAAACATTACTTCATCATCTGAGTCTTTGTCTTTTAATGACTGTTTATCTGTCAAGTCGGTCAACCTGTGTGCCTCAACAAGCTCTATCACTGTGCATCAATTTATATCATTGTCATCCATCCTGTGCAAAACCTTCCCTTACTATAGCTGCTTCTAGATCAAACACAGTTATCTGCCTTTCCTCCACATCTGTGGGTACCTCTGGCTGAAATACAAACTCTGTTGCTAACCTCAATATTTTGTCCTGTGTTCTTGTGAGTCCTTCTAGCAGTATGTGTACTCCATAAAGGAACACTTCTGGATAGAGTGGCATCCCCCCTCTGTGCATTCTGACCATAACATATTGTTAAGAACTCTTGTATATTCATAGAACAAATTCCTGGATTGGTACATGTTATCAAATTGTCATTAAATGAGATTGTCACGTTTAATTTACTCATCAAGTTTCTCCCTAATATATTTACAATCTGTAAACTGAACCTTTGTTGTCTCTCCAGAAAAACCTTGTGTGTCCATGGAATACCCTACATTGTTTCCCCCCCTACACAAGACTGTGTGCATCCCCTATCTACTAGGAATCAACATTTCTTGTCACCTATGGACAAAACGACCCGTGGTTACTCTCGTGGGTCTGGTGTAAAAGGTAGGCTAGGACACATCAAGTTCTCCTGTGGGCTGTCTTATTGTCTGTGCATTTTCAGTCCTGTGCCTGTAAAAGGGTTCCCACCCACTACTGTAACAATCTCTATCCAAGGTGTCTGTGACAATACTTTTGTGGTGCATAATGTCATTGCATTTTCCTTTGTAGGTGCCTATGCCTGTATTGGCGCTTGTGTTGGTTGTATTGATGCCTGCTGTGTCTGCATTGTCACTTGCTGTGTTTGGACTGGTATTTGCTGCTGTTTTTGTTGCATGTGTGGCACTTGTGTCTGATACTGCATGAGATCTTGGGCATAATATGCTGGTGGCTCTGGACTGTATGGCAGGGGATATGCTTGCCCAGCTCTTGTGTCTGCTTGCTGTTTCCTCGCTTGCCTTTGCATTGATGTTAAATATGCCCCATTTTTCTGCATGGCCAACACTGTTGTGATTATCCTTCGAACCGTGGTGGCCATCCATTAAATCCTCCTCCTTGCTGAGCTGGAAACAGAAATCCTCTACCTCTGCACCCCCTCGTCCCCTTGGGTAATAGTTAGATTCTCCACTCCCTGCAAAATTTCCATTGGGGTCCGACTGAATTTGCTGTGCTTTCTATATGCCATTGTTTTCTCCTGCATTTGCCTACATGGCCATTTCCATTGGCAATTTTGATATTTTCTTTTGTACTAGCTTTGCTTCTTCTATTTTCCCTTCCTCAACTTTCTTTCTATCTTTCTCTTGCTTCAATCTGCAGTAATGAACAATATTTAACTGTATTTCTGCCCGTAGTGTTGTCTCTATGCCCACAATTTTCTTTAGTTGACTCTGTACTTCTTTGGGGAGTCCCTGGCTCAAAATATGGTACACAATGCTAATATTGTTATCCCATGGTTCCGGTGTCTCTAATCTCCACTTCTCTTGAATGTCCTGTATGTATGCCATGGGATCTTCCTCCTGCCACATTTTCCATGTCATAATTACCTCCATGTCTAATGTGTCTGGATATTGTATTCTCAGTGACCGCCAAACATCCGCCCTACAATTATTAAAAGGTGCCCTGTCATGTTGAGTGTTTAGGGTGATCACTCCAGAATGTCCTGCTTGTTTCCAAATGTTTTCTGATTGCTGTCCCAGTTTAGCAGCAAACAAGCTCTTTATGTCGCCTACTGATAAAGTCATCCCAGCTGTTATTGGGCCTGATCATGAGTTGGGTGGTAACCTGGCTGGGATACCGTGCAACTTTATTAGCGTTAGTGCCCACCAGCCTGGCGGTATTACCGCTGGATCACTGGTTGGGTTTAGTCCCATTGGGTAATATTTCTCCCTTAATGCAATAAAATTCAGATGTGACAGAAGCTTAAACTTTGCCAAGATTAGTTGCGAAGGCCAAGGTTAATTTTAGCAGAACTCTGGGCACTGTTGCAAATAGAATGTATTGAAACCCATTGCGGGAAAGGCTTCATTTTATACAGAAGAGCATTTTGAAGTCCATCAATCATCGCAGGGAAAGCATCTGCAAATGCTTACTACGCTCCCTTTCCATTTTTGAAACACAATTTTAAAATGGCATGCGGATATCGTGCATTGCACATGTCATTCTGTATTTTGCATATCTTTAACTTCTGATAAAGAATCCAAGAAAAGGGTGAAATAGCCACAGTGTACTTATTCAGTGTTCAGGTTTCTTGGGTTGGCATACAGATTGATGCAGAGAGGGTGGTAAGCGTGGGTGGTAAATTCATTTTACCACAGGCAGTAATTCATTTTATCACATGTGGTAAAAATAAAACAAACTGATCACTGTGCAGTGAGTTCTTCCCTGGGGCTCTGAGTGAATGATAGTATTTCATGTACATGGTAAATGTATTCTGAGAAAATATGCCAAAATGGCATAATGTGGTATTGTAAATAAAATAAAGCAAGGGCATAAAATTATCAGAGTGTGCTATGTCCAGTCTTTTCTTACCATTAGTGACCCCCTTATAAGAACAATTGTTAGGCGGTTCTCTGAAGTTAGGCTCACTGCTATACTGCCAAATACCAGAAATACCACCAACCAAAAACACCACCAACCAAAAATACCACCAAAATACCTCATTAGCATTAGATCAAACCTTAGCTTAGCTTAGGGGCATTAGCTCAAACCTGTGTCCCATTACAGTGCAGCTGTGCCTCTTGTCTTTGTCACCACATCTGACATGCTATCTCTTTTCCATCTGGGTAAATGTCTCAGTCTGGTTACATATGGTGACATTTCCTCTAAACTGTCTGTTTGTTTGTTTTGTTTTATGTATTTGTAGAGCGCAACCCAGCCCGGAGGCATCTGAGTGCTAATCTTACATGTTAAACAGGCAAAAGACTATAGAGCATCTGGCATAGCATATAGCATACAGTAATAGGACATAAAAAAGATGACAGCAGTTTACAAATATACAACTGGCATAAAATATGTCATAAACCTTTGGCATAAAGTAGTACTACACAGTGGTAACACAAATTTACAAGATATACAAAAGTAAGCTTTATAATAAATGGGCAAGGTATTAAATGTACAACATTAGTGATTGCAACCAATTAGTCTAACTGTTGTGCAACTGAATTGAGGTCTTGCTGAGGAGCCAGACTTTCACCTTCTTTCGGAAAAGAAGGAAGAATGGTTCATCTCTTAATGATAAGGGGAGTGTGTTCCATTTCTTTGCAGTGAGGACTGGGAAACTCACCCCACCTGCGCGTTATTGTTTAAAGCGTGGAATAGAGACACAGTGTGACTAAGCTCTTCTGGTGGGTCGTTTTGATGTGTGACGAGAGATAGTGTTGGACAGGTAGATGGTTGTCAAGGCACTTGTGGGTGAGGAAGAGAGTTTTCAAGTCAATTCTTTGCTTAATATTCAGACATTTTATTATGTGTCTCGTTGCAATAATGTGTCACTTCCTGGGAAAGTTACAGGCTGACCTGATAGCATTATTTTGCATACCTTGCATTTTGATAAGGTTATGTTGAGAAGCGTCCAAGTATAGTGCATTGCAATAGTCGAGCTTCGATAAAACTACTGCTTTGGCTACTGAGATGCAATTGGTTGTAGTCAGATATGGGCGGCAAGCCGTAATGAGCTTACAAGTGTAGGTTGTGGATGATGCCAAGGCACTAATTTGTCTCGTTAAGGTGAGAGCAGAGTCAATGTAAATTCCTAGTGTTTTCACCACGTTGGTTACTTTAATAATATTGCCATCAATGTTAAATGTGTTGAATAAGGCACCTAATTTGTTTAGTTTGACTTTTGAGCCTAAGAGAAGCAGCTGAGACTTCTGGTCATTGAGGCAGAGCCCATGCTTCGCCATCCAGGTTTGTATGATACTGTAAATGTCGTTGAGGGACTTGCTATCTGCAATGTGATCACCAGTGATGGGGATGAGTATCTGGCTATCATCCGCATAGTTGGTGTACGTGATCCTCATATAATCAAGTTCATCAAAAAGAGGCTTAGTGAACACATTGTAGAGAGTAGGGGACACACAAGAACCTTGGGGAATCCCACAGGTGACTAGAGTGGGTGAGGCAGAGCCTGACATCAGCCGCCGTGGATACTCAATGGGTTATGGCTTGATTGCTGGCTCCTCCATTTCTGCCCACGCTACCCCTCTCCTTATCTGGGTACCTCTGGATGCAGCTTGTGCCACCTCACCCTCACCTCTCCTTCATCTTCAAACATGATATCATCACTTTCTGTATCTTTGTTCGTGCTACCTCATCCTCACCTCTCCTTCATCTTCAAACATTGTATCACCACTTTCTGTGTCTTTCTTGTCCTCACAATCTAATTTCCTAAGGGTATTGGTCCTGTAAAACTGATATTCCTCTCTTCCTCTGACTATCGCGTTGCCATCTTCCTATTGCCCTTATACCCTCATTTCTGTTCCTGTCTAAACTGTAACTGCTCCTTATCACAATGCCTTTTTCCTCCTGATCTGACCCTGTATGCTTGCGGATAATACCATCAATTTCCTTGCTGCATTTCTCTGAGCTCCTTTCTTGTTCCCTGTCTTCCTCTCATTGCTTCTATTTTCTCTTTCTTTCTTCTTTTTATCCTGTCTCTTTTTCCTTTGTCTGTCTGAGATGTTGTGCCCTGTAATAATCCCATCCACCTCCTTTATGGCCTCTCCCTGTCTCTTTCCACATCTTGCCTTCTCTCCCTTTCTTCCTGTTTTTCTCTTTCTCTTCTCCATTCTTCCTGAAGTCTCCTTTCCCTCTATCTCTCTGTTTCTCATTCTTTCTCCATCACTCTCTCTTCATCATTGATGTTTTCCTTCTTTATCTGTTTCCGTCTTTCTTAGCTCCCTTTCTCTTACCTCCTCCATTCTTTTCTCTTATTTCTCCTGCCTCTCTCTAGCATCCTTTGCCTTCTCTCTAGAGTCAGCAATGCCCTAGCCATCCAGCTTGAGCATTATGTGTCCTCCCACCCATTTGTCTGATACAATAGCTGTCTCCCCATTATCTGTTTGCCTGTCTCTTTCTCTCAGAACCTCTTCTTCTGCTTCTGTCAGCCTGGCTTGTAACTCGTGGTGCTCGTTATACATGTGCAACACTGTCCAATGTTTATTACATTTTTCTCCACTTACAATGTCTTCGCTTTCCTGTGCTCCCAACTTCCATAATATCCCAGTGGCACCAAGCTGTCAGGTGGTAGAAACAGTGTTACGACTTGGGAGAAAACCCGCCACCTACCAGCGGATTTTACCAACAACCCCGTAATGAGGGCCTATGAGCTCAGCAATATCTATGTTCCTGGCCTTGGGTCTGTGGGTGCTTTTAGGGTGTACCAAAGGTGTCCCATCTTCTGCTGTCACCTAATGAATAGCCAGTGTCTTCCAATTACTAGTCACATGTTAGAGGATTGTGGAAGTGGAATTACTTCTTATTTATTGGGATTTTAGATATTATTTATGTCTATTATTTAGCTATTAAAAATGCATGTGCAGTATTTTCTGCTATCTCTGTGGACTCTCTTGAGTTAATCTTCATGGGGTCGGTTTGGCTCACTGTGCTGTGGCCTTCGACTAACCAGGTTTGGTTGTTTTCTTGTATGCTTGAATTATTTAATTGGGGAACATCCTGCCTATGTCCTAGGAGTCACTATCTTGTCTCTTTGATCTGCCATTTTTATCCAACTTATCTCCTTTTGGCCTTGACACTAACTGCTAACTGCGACCTGAGCTTGGTGGATTCAGCCTTTTCTGTTCCCTGAAGGTCTTGAAGATTCTGTCTTTTTGAAAGCATGCTGTGGTATCCATATTAAAGAAGATGGCAGCCCTACTACACTCTGGTTTCTATGTTAGTGAGATATACTCGTGTGTGCATGTATGCATTCAGCTTATACATTGCTTATGTTATGTTCTTCCTGTCTTGTGGTTGCTATGATAATGTTTTCCATGTCTAAATGCACATTTGACCTATTGTGCGTGTTCTTCATGTGGAGTGCATATCTACTTCCAGTCGAGTGTGTGCCCCTATTGATGTTACACCAACAGCTTGACCGTTTTTGCCATCTTCAGCTCAGATTGTCTCCATGTGTTACTGTACCTAGGTTAAAGATTTTTTAAGTGGTATCTTTCTCAGTGCACCAGCTAATTGCATAATGTGTTGTTTTCACAGGATGATATCATATAAGTGTTTTCCAAGTATCACAATTCCAATCAGTATTCTCTTTCTGTTTTTGTTGTATTTATTTTGATTATTTTGCTACATATATTTCATCATTTTCTAGACCTAGTACATCTTCACTTTTTGTTTTCAGATTATTAATAAATGTCTCTTATCTTTCTCTGTACACATTGTTCTCCATTTTTCTATAATGGGTCATCAGGAGAGAATCTACAGACAAAATTATATTTAAGAGCATTAGCATTCTACTTTCTGTTAATACAATCACTATGATCCCTAATTGTTTCCTGCAATTTTTACTCACCCTGTTATTCTTGCTTTGTTTTATCTCACAATGTTGTTAGGGTCTCGTTTATATAGTTTGTTGATACCACACTGTATTCAATCCCAGTTGGTATGGACCTTCAGCAAAAGATAAAACAAGGGGGGTGTTTCAGAGAGGATTGAACATTCACTTCACTTTTCTTCTAAGTGCATCATTACTCATATGTCTAGTGGTGAAATTAGATTCAAAAAGTGTTGTTTGCTTACAATAGTTAGAGATGCTGAGCATATCAAGTAAGCGATCAGCTATTTAAAAATGAGCCATCAGTTCTTACCATAAAGAGGATATCTGATTGTCCCTCTTTGGTCCCCGTCGATCCGTGGTGCGTTTAAATGGCAGCCTTTTATTTGCTGACGTTGTGACATCATCGTGTTGTTTTACGTCGTGTTGTACCTGCCTTGGATAAGGGCAGTATGGTTGTCGGAGTGAGTAACGCTTCTCACCTGTGTGGTATTGGATTTGGGCGGGACAGAACCTATGGATGACGTATACATCTGCCTCCCAACAATGTCATGCAGGAAAATGCTGGAGAAACCATGATCCACACCGTACTGTGACCATACAGGGGGGAACGCTAGAGTTCCTGGCGGAAGCCGGACTCCTCCCTGTAGTCACATAGGAAATATAAAGCTCCCTGCCGCTCCTGGAAACACAGTTTTTATCTCAGGAATACTTGGCGCACTGGGGTTGAAGTCAGGGTGGATCTGAGTCTGTTTATGATCTGTTACCAAGGAGCAAGGCATGTAAATGTGTCCAAACAACAAAATCTACTGGTTGGCATTTCCGATTAGCATCTTCTTAAGCAGGAAGTGCCGGTCAGTTTATAATAGCTATACAGACCTGTAAGAAAGGTCCTCAGAGGAAGTTATGGTCAGAGGGCAAGATGGAGACCCTCGCTGTGCTCTTCAGAAACCTCTGACCCTTAAACTGCGCATGGGAGTGCTCATTCCTGTAATAAAACATCTCAATGGTTCTTTTTCCTACTGAAATAATTTCAACATTGTTTCTTTGATGCACAGTATCACTGAATACTGCATTGGCATTTGCTGCATTTGTTTGTCATATTTGTTTTCATTTTAATCAATTAAATGTAATGTAGCGTATTTTTTTATTACTGCCTTATCTAAAATTTTCAGCAAAGTTTGCTTTTTGAGTTTGCCAATAATCCATTGTACTGGAGGTAACGACATTGAAGCTGTCATCTGTAGAACTTGCATGTATTGTAAGCCTTAACTTGCATAATTGCATTGTTTAGTCATTCAAAATATGAATATGTATATTTCCCTCACATATGTCTTTTATATTTTGGAAAAATAGTTCAAGCAGTGGTTGTATACATGGAGAGGACCCTTGCTCGTTTGCAAATAATTGGAAAATATTTTGATGCAATGGGTTAGCAGAATCACTCCTAAAATAAACGCTCTGTTTTTTTTTCTGCTGCTGCCTTTTTAAATACTGCTTTATAATATCTACAATGGACATTTCAAGGTTAGACTTCTCTCCCAAGCATTCTTTTACGCATAGTCAGGGTTCTCATTATGCACTTCTGTACATTGTTAGGTGAGTAAAAAATGGACAAGCTGGAAACATCATTTTTGAAAAGATCAACGTAGTGAATGAACATGTTTTCTTCATGGTCTGCTTATAATTCTATTTCTTTCAGACCGAGTTTGTAACCATACAGTTCATATATAAATCACGTCTATCTTTACTATAGGAAGGCTTTTAATATCCTTTTAGTACAGGATTGACAAAAAATGTGATGCACTTTTTGCATGCAAAAGTTGTCAGTTTAAATGTGTATAGATGCATGTCCTTCACATGAATGTTATTATTTTCATTAAAAGCCTTTGCTATACTGCAGCAATCTGGTCTTTACATTCAGATCAGCGTGCATTTCCCTATCCTTTCAGTGTAGAGTCCATTGATTTGATTTTGATTTTGATTTGTTTATTTGTACTAATTCCTCGGTCAGTTTATCCAATCAGACTGTATCTGGGTGCTGATGTTAATTTAAGAGAACCATGAACAGAAACTGTAAAGATGACTAAATAAAAAGAGATGTTTTTGTTTTCTTTTTTAAATTAATAATGTGAGTTAGTCACAAAATCTGACTTTTCACAATATAGAACAATATTCATCCAACATAATTATTAAACATTCATTCAGATATATATGCACATAAATAAAAACAATTTCCCTTTCTCATACATTATTGCATCAACCCACTAATACCCAAGGTCACAGGGAGTTTTCATATAGTTTTAAAAGTTTAATCAGTTTATACAATTCAAGAGACAGAAACATTTCATTCCACGAGGATAGTCGGTGCCAAAAATCTCTTGTGTCCAACCACTGTGGATGGTCCACGAATCTTGAGAAGGCATGCACTCTTTTTACTCGAGTTCCTTCACGTTCTATCAACTGATGATATATTGATTGAGAGACAGTCTGATTATATTCAGGACAAAAAAAAAATGTAACTCACCAGCGAGGCGCCTACATGCTGATATTTCACCCGTGGGTAACAAATTTAGCCAGAGTTTCAGTATCGCATTGCAGGCTTTACAATCCCACGTTTTTATCTAAGAATGACTGATTCTTCTGCAGTTTCAAAGTTCTCATTGTATCGGTTGTAGTGATCCAGTCCATACAGTTTAGTGCTGATTTACAGCCGATTGGGTTCTGGACTAGATCAATGATATATTTTTGTATCAATACCAGGATACTCTTCACCTTTATTCTTAGTTTATTTAATAGTCTACTTGACCCGGTGTCTTCTTCCAGCGCTAGATCCATATATAACGAATTGTGTTGAGGAACTCTAATGGATCTATACAGTTGGAGCAGTTTCCAATGATGGCTAGCTCTTAGGGATTTCAGACCCAACTCATAGCGCAGGGCCACTATAGGGAGTGTTAATGGTAGATTCAGCATCTTCTTCCATCTGCTCCCTTCCCAATAATCCCAGTCAGGTTCCCAAGCCTGAGATTCGATATCTGACCCATATAGGATGCCAGGGATAATGTGTCCCCTGTGAGAACTGTATAATAGGCTTGATTCAAAATTTGCAAAATTTAGATTTTATGTTCCGCAATTGTGCAGTAAATTGATCTATTTTTTCGCCCAGACATTTTTGAAGTAGAAAGCCATTTGGATACGCTCTCAGTGTAAAGCCCAAATATTTGGTCTCTACTATTGTCTTAATGACAACTATTTCCAGTTTTCAGCACAGAGATGACAGAGTTCTACCCTTTTTGTTCATTATCAGTATGCATGTGTCAGCCTGATTGATTACTAGCTCATTAGCAGCTGCATACCCGCTTATGGCATCCAGCAATTGCTGTATCCCCCTAGGTGGGACGTCCACGAGCAGGATGCCATCAGCTAGCCAACAAACCTTTAATGCTCCGATGTTTGGGCTAACAAAGGCAGCTGCATTCAGATGATTTTTAATTTCTGTTAGATATAGATTAAACAAAAATGGTGCAAAAATACACCCTTGTCGTACACCTTGTAGGTATATTTCTTGACAAATGATCTAATCCCTCAAGCTTCACAATAATACTAGTGTCGGTGTGGAGAAAAAAACAGAATTGCCAATAGTCCACCGGTGATGCCCCACCTATCAAGTGTTTTTTGGATAACAGCAATCTATTTACTGTATCAAACGCCTTGTAGAAGTCTATCAATGCCATATATACGGGTGTCTTGTTCTTATACCAAGCTTGGTTTCTAAGGGTGGTAACTATTAGACCATTAAGTGTGGTAGACAGACCTCTCCTAAAGCCAACCTGAGCTTTATCTAAGATGTTTTTCCCTCAGCCCACTTTTCCACTTCTTAAGGATGACACCAGCGAATATCTTGCTATTCGCATCCAGAAGGGCGATCGGGTAATAGTTGTCTGGCCTCTCCTGATCGTCATTCTTAAAGATGGGAACTACTATAGCTGATTTCCCGCTGGGGGGCAGTGTTGTGTCTCAAAGCAATTCTCAAACAGTTTGTATAGAACTACACATTTTGTTTTAGAATAGAGTTAAGAGAGGCTGGTCGGGCCGGCAACCCTAGAGCTAGAGGCCCCCAAAATCAGGTCTTTTATTTCTTCTTTTGTGCCACCTCTTAACCACTTAATTCCAGATAGATGTATCTCATCTACCCCCTGATGTTGATTATACATGTATTCCATCTTTGGTAGGCTGCTAGCAGAATATTTTTCTATCTTTTAAAATCTACCCCCTTTTTATTTTGTTTGCTGAGCACTCTAATACTCCTCCTTAGTTCTTTTTTCTGGAGAAGAGTATTCTCGTCAAAATAATTCTTATGTGATATTCTTGTCTTATATTCAGATGGGAGGGGAGGTTCCATTTTTTAAAAAAACATTTCAAAATTGTTAAGTGCGTACTCAAGATGTAAGGTTTCCCACAGTGTGTTTTGCACTACTTGTCTTAACTTTTCATTCAGATTTTTGCCATTCCTTTTAAACTTCACTAAATGGTTTTTACCCTCAGTAATTTCTAGTGCTTCTGCGAAAATCCGCACTTTCATTGCGCACCCGAGTGCAAGACTTAGGTGTAACTTATTGTGGTTGCTGGTTGCTGCATCTTTTACACTGAAGTCTTGACTACTGTAGTACTGGGACCAGGTGTATTCGGCAGAGTAATCGCCCTCTATGTTACCATTGCGTATTAGCAAATCCCAGGCCTTACAAAAATGGGACCAGTTTGATCCCCTGTCATCGAATGCACCAGCGCTAACACCAGTATGCCTAGAGATCAAACAATTAGCATTTAAATCCCCAGCTATCAGGACATACAAATGCTCAAATATATTCCTACAGTTTACAATGATATCAGCAATTTCTTCCAATTGAGTAGCTATCGATGTTTTTATGGGATTATGATATTTATTCAGCACCAAGAGGGTCTGTATCTCACTATTGAAATTGGCAGTTAGTATAACTGCAAGAATTCCATATATGTTATTGGAAACTACTTCCATCCTTTCAAACTTTGAAATTCTACATGCCAATAAAAAACCTACCGAGGGCCGACCCACTATCTCAACTAGACCAAATTGACACTTGGTCTAAAAGCGACCCATCACAATTTCATCGATCAACCAGGTTTCTTGCAATAAGATAACAGCGTGCCCACCAAAGATTTCCTTGCGCGCATCTTCACACATGAAGCTTCTGTGGCCCTTTGTATTCCAATGGATTACTCGAACTGGAGTATTGGCTGGATAGATGGATTGCTTTCATTTAATTTCTGAAAGACCGGTGTCAATATTCCTGGTAGTACAGCCCAAATCTAGATACGTATTAAGTTTCTTATGGAATGTTTGGAGACACTCAAAATTCTGAATAGCAAAGAGACCAAGGACAGCAAAGTGTCTGTCGTCTCTGTGGACAAATTGAGATGTGGGTACTGCCAATAGCTTTTGAGCAGAACAACAAAGAGATCCTCCCGGATTAGAAGAAGTAATTTTTGCAGCCAGGTATGCAGGGGCGAGGGCATGAATACAATTAAAAATAATGCAGAGGACCTTAAAAAGGATCCTATAATGTACAGCAAGCCAATGAAGTGAATGGCATGAGACGGACACAGAGTCAGTTTTGCATAGACTGAAAATGACTATAACCGCTGTATTTTGGGCAACATGTAGGCAGTGAATTGCGCATGCTGGGATTTCAGTCAGTATGACATTGCAATAGTCAAGCCTGGAATTGACCAGAGTGCCAACAATTGCTGGATGATCTTTCACAGAATTAAGTGGGAGGATGGGTCATGGAAACCTAATCCGATGGTAGATTGATTGGAGCATCTCGCTAATCTGCAAGTTGTAGGTCAGATTGGACTGGCATATGCAGTCTACACTTTTTTGCTTATGTGAGAAGATAGTAGGCATGGCAAATAGTGCTGGACAATATGGGATGTGCTGTGGATCATCCAGGAGATGTTTGGTCAGAGCAAAATAACTTCGGTTTTAGAGGTGTTGAGTGGAAGTTCATTAGCTAGCATCCACCTTTTAATTTTCTGAGCACAGGCACAGATCCTTTTGTATTGAATTTGTTGTATTATTAATCCTAAAATAAATCTGAGTATCGTCTGCGTAAGAGTGTTAAAGAAGCTCAAACTTAAAGAAGATGCTCAGTAAAGGTTGAATATGAACATTTCAACAGCAGAAGAGAGATGGAGGAACCCTGCGGAATACCACAAGGAACATGAGAGCGGTTGAGTGGTAGGTGTCAATTTTTCAGTCCGATCTGATAGAAAAGATGAGAACCATTTCATCTAGTGATCCGACACACGCAAACTCGGACAGCCTAAGTTTAAGGATGTTGAAGATGACTGTGTCAAATGCTGCTGATAGGTTGAGCATGAATAACAGACTAAGGTCACCCTCATCAGCAAAGATTGTCGATATCATAACACACTGCGATGAGACGTGTCTCAGTACCATGGCAGGAACTAAAGCCCAATTGAAATGTGTCAAGATGGTTTTGAGCTTCCACAAACTTCTGAAGTTTAACAGTAGCTGACCATATAAGACCTTGTAATCAGTCGATAGTTTGCAAGTATATTATGACCCAGCGTACTTTGGCAATGAATGGCCACTATGTTTAAAACACCCCTTCAAAAGGTGGCATGCAGGCTTCATTTAAAGAGGATTGTCCGATTAAAAAAAAACGTTTTCTTTTTCCAATGTATATCCCTGCTGATTCTATTCAAATAAATGATGCACAGTTCTCATGACAAATGATGTTGTACTTCTGAATAGGCTTCTAAGAAAACAGTTGTTAAACATCTGCAAAGCATATGTTGCATAGGTCAAGGCTGTGCAGCATTACTATTGTTGTGTCAAACGCAATCTATTTGGCCTGGGTTTTATTATTACTAAGGATATATGTTCTTGTTACACTTGGATTGAAACTATTGTTAACATCTTTACATGAAAACATTTGGCTCTTTATCTGACATTCAAACATCCCATCTCAAAGGGCCTCACTACGATCCAGGCGGAATGGGTTTAACAGCGCCGGTAAAGGTGCCGGTGCCGTTAAACTCATTCCGCCCTATTACGAGGTTCCCATGCGGGACCCGCTCTGGAAGTCTGGTCAGACCAGACGTCCAGAGCGGGTCCCGCGAGGGGACCAGGGAGCTAACAACGGGCCTGTTATTAACGGGCCCGTTGTTAGCTCCCACCCAATCCCATTGAGCCCTATGGGGGCCCGAATGGGAATGGGGATGGGTACATTGAATGAGGAATTAGCGGGTCCTCCAAGGTTGGAATGGCCCGGTATTTCCTCATTCAAAGAACCCGGACCCGTGTTTGTAGGCAGCCGTGCCCTTGTTAAGGGCACGGCTGCCTCCAAACTCGTAATGAGGCCCAAAGTGTCAAGAGTTGTTTGAATTGGAATGGAGCTTTGGATTTCCTAGCACTGGGATCTTTCTAAACGCATTGATTTCAAAAAGAGATTTAAGGAATCTTTTGTAATCACTGCCAGTCTGATCATAATCATGCATTCGTACATGTAATCATTTCATTTAATCAGAGTAATTTAATCTGATCCTAATCCATTTAATACTTGTACTCTGCCCTTTTCTTATGTTTGCACATCTGGCTCAAAAACAACCCCTCACCTGCAAATAAATCTTTGTCCGTGCATATGCATGGGGAGCACCATAAAGTAACACTCTTACAGAAATGCACCTGTTTCTGAGGTCAAACATTCTGAACAACAAAAATATGATGTGTTGTTTGTTGTTTAAAGAATATTTTATTTCAATAATTCATCAATGCCTAATCAATTATAGCATATGAAAAAACAAACTGTAATTCTACTTTGACAGCAAGCTAGTTCTCTTGTAGCGTTATGCTTTGTTTAAAATAATAAAAATGCAGTATTGTTTTTAAACAAATCTAGGGCATGTTTACGAGTTTTGCTGTATTTCATCTGGAAATACAGCACAGCGGTAATGCTGTTACCACATCTGCTAAGAATGCCCTAACTTTATGGGGATGTGTTGTGACTGCATGATTCCATGATCAATGCACAGCAGAGATCAGTCAGATACGCCCCACCGTGCATGATCAATGCACAGCAGGAGCTGTGATAAGTACCTTGCTGCACTCAGGGGTCTGTGTGATCAGTCTGATACGCCCCACCCTCAGCACCTTGCTGCACTCAGGGGTCTGTGTGATCAGTCAGATACACGCCACCCTCGATGATCAATGCACAGGGGTCTGTGTGATCAGTCAGATACGCCCACCCTCCATGATCAATGCACAGCAGGAGCTGTGATCAGCTCCTTGCTGCATTCGGGGGTCTGTGTGATCAGTCAGATGCACCCCACCCTCCATGATCAATGCACAGCAGGAGCTGTGATCAGCACCTTGCTGCACTCGGGGGTCTGTGTGATCAGTCAGATGCGCCCCACCCTGCATTATCAATGCACATCAGGAGCCGTGATCAGCACCATGCTGCATTCGTGGGTCTGTGTGATCAGTCAGATGCGCCCCACCCTCCATGATCAATGCACAGCAGGAGCCGTGATCAGCACCTTCTGCATTCGGGGGACTGTGTGATCAGTCAGATACGCCCCACCCTGCATGATAAATGCACATCAGGAGCTGTGATCAGCACCTTGCTGCACTCAGGGGTCTGTGTGATCAGTCAGATACGCCCCACCCTCCATGATCAATTCACAGCAGGAGCAGTGATCAGCACCTTGCTGCACTCAGGTGTCTGTGTGAGCAGTCAGATACGCCCCACCCTCCATGATCAATGCACAGCAGGAGCTGTGATCAGCACCTTGCTTCACTCAGGTACCTGTGTGATCAGTCAGATACGCCCCACCCTCCATGATCAATGCACAGCAGGAGCTGTGATCAGCACCTTGCTGCACTCAGGGGCCTGTCTGCATTCCGGGGTCTGTGTGACACCCTCCAGAAACTTGCTGCACTCAGGGGTCTGTGAGATCAGTCAGATATGCCTTTCTTCATACTGCTAAAAACCACCAGAATTACTGCTGGTGGAATTACCATCAGTGGTCATTACACGGATAATCCCCATTTTTATAGACTGAAAACAATGGGTATTTACACAAAGTGGCGGTAACATGAATTCCGTTTTTGGAACATTTACCATCGAAATACCACCAAACTTCTATTGTAGCCCTGACTTTCCAAAGAAGCAGTAGCAGATTGGCTGCTGCTGCCGGGTCAAATCGGCCTCCTGCTCTGACCCCTAATCAGCTGATGAGATGCATAGATAGGGGTGGCATTAGCGGTACTGGACCACACAGGCAGCACTCTACTATTGGAGTGTGCCAGGAATGCTCCTAATTTGTTAAATGCACAGAATGCACTGATACAATGCCTTGTACATAATCCTATAGGACATTGGAATGCGGGCAGCTCATTGCATACAATGTATTTATTTATTTCATTTCATTTATAAAGCGCACATGAAACCTGGAGGCATTGAGGAGGCAGAGGGCAATAGTGGTTGGTATATATCATTTGGTTTATTCCACAAGCATGCCTCAGGTGTGCCAACCATTTAAGCTCTCTTGCTAGAATTGGAAGGACGTGCAGGGTTAGCTTCTTACATGTACATAACTGTGCAGCATTTACATGAACCCACTGAGGTATCTGACAGGGATTAGCACTTCGAACCTGGATATACACACACCTCTGCAGCAATAGTGGTTATACATAAAGCTATTTCACAGTGATTGAATGTTATGTACACATCTAAGTCAGGCACCTCAATACAATGAGATATCTTAATAGTAATGGAACTTGGTGCTTGCAGGTTAAACACAGAGTTGTCTGCTGCTGAGATATGAACTTATAAGAACAAATATCTTTTATTAAGAACTGAGTGCTAGAGAATACTTGCCATGAAGGATTAAACACAGATGCAAGAGATGTGAATTGTGTGAGTGAGTATTCACATGGAAGTGGAATACTTGCCCACTGGAAAATGCACAGTATCCATGTTGTAGGTGCAATAAACCACATCACTTTTCTAGGGGTGTGAAAGTGAACTGTGGAAACTCCTTACACGTCTCCGTAGTAACGTTGCACTTTTCTTTATTAGGTGGCCCCACTCTTACTCGGCCACAGCAGGTCATTTATAACCAGGACAACTAGCAGGTCCTGATTTACTGGCGGGCGCAATCGCACATATGTAAATGCCTGTGCCATGTTGACGCATTCACAGCGCAGGGCCGGGGGTGGGGTGCAGAGCCCGCCCGCTCTCTCCACGCAGCGCTGTGCTGTAAATACCCCCAATTCGCCACCCACATTGAATAGTGTGTGGTGGTTATGCCGCAGTCGCGGCCTTCGGTGCAATTGCCTTTTTTCAATAACCCCCTCCCCAAGTGTGCAAAGTTAGGATGTTTTCGGAAATGTGTGTGCTCTACATATAGCCCCACAAATCTAGGAATTGCTTTAGAGAAAACCAACAGGTATTTGGAAGAGCATCTACTACTGGCATTGTCAATTGGAATGATTATAGGAAACTTTAGGGGTCATTATTTAGTCAGTGCAGTGGAGTGCAAAAGCAGGGCTTCCCTCTTCGCTCTGCGCATGCTCATTCACTCAGAAGTGAAGAAGTGACCCGGAGTGGGAGTTCCGTTTCTGCCGCGCTTTGCTCCTCTGACCACAATGTGCAGGTTGCATTATATGGGCGTACAATCATTGGATTCCTCTGCACTGCGCCTCCATCTAGCTCCATTGTAAATGCATTGCGCATGCTATCATCATTCACAAAAAAACAAAACCAGGAGTAGAGGCGATCTCACCTGTTTTTGCTCTTCGCTTTTAGACTAAGTTTTGTAAAGGTTTAAAATTGCGTGCAGGGGACCCAGTGGCATCCAAGTTCTAGCGCTGGTGACTCCCTGCATGCAATTAATACTGTGTATAAATTGAACCCATGTTCATGTTTCCGCATGTGCATTAACTGTGCTTCCATCCATGTGCACTGCCCTGCCACTGCTCTCCCTGGGTTCTCACCATTTGCACGACTGTGCTCTGCTAATTTCGTGCTCTATAAACCCCAAACATGCATGCACACACACAGCACGTTTCTGCAGAGTGTCGGTACCGTCATTTGAGATCATGTCAATTCATTTGTGTAGTGCACATAATCCTTCCGAAAAAGTAAATTCAACACAAGCCCTTTTGCCACTGTCAGAATATTAGACGCTTACTTGGCGGTGTCCTCCTTCATCGTCTTGTCTAGCAGTGATAGGGTGACCAGATTTGCAAAACGAAAAACCGAGATGACCAGCAACATAAAAGAAGGACTGCTGCATCTCAGCCCACCAATTACCACCCCTCCCCCAACACGCCTTCACAACCACCACCCAATCATATATTTCTAGCACTTCTCCTTTCTATAAACTGTATATGATCTCATTTGTGCACTTTTGTCTGTGAATCTTGGTCTGTTCATTCAAAACAAGCATTTGCTCTAATTGATATTACAAAGCTTATTGTACAATTGTTTCCAAGCCAGTCTCTGTGGCACAGTCAGTATGCGTTGTGACTTGTATCTGAAAGGTTGGGGTTTCGAGGCTTCCTCCAACAAACAAAAAAAGTGTTGTGAAAAAAAATTATGATTTTAATTGGATGTTCGTATCGAAGCAATAAAAGAGGCCCTATACCCCGAGGCCCACCTGGGCCAGTCCAGCACTGTATGAATTTACTGCATTTGTAATACGAGTGCCGGTAATACAGGCTATTTTTGTATGTAAGGTGCCTGACTTACGTACAGCCGCTGGCTGGAGGTAAATCAGGTGCCCACAGGCAAATTTGCAGTTTGCTGGTCCAGAAAAGTGCTGGCAAATGTTATTACCACCACTTATTTTCCAGACCAGCAAACATTGAATGAGTCCCAATGTCTGGTGTGTCATGAACTTGAGAGAAAAAGGATAGCAGGCTAGGAAAAGAAGGGCTGTGAGTGTCCAAGCCTTGGCACAAAAGGGATGTCTAAACCCATGACATGATAGGATCGCTTATCAGGAATAAAACAAGGGATCTTCAGCTGAGTTTGAGCCACCATATAAGCTTCTCCCATTCACAAAGGTGCAACGAAGGATTTGGGTTCCATTCAGGGGCAGTTCGGCACAATGCTGCTCTCTTTCATTGCTGCTAGTTGGAGCTCTCCAACAAAGAAACAAAATCAATTAATTGCAGAATTGTAAATTACATTTTTACAGCATATTCTTTGGTTCAAATACCAAACAACAATAGCTGATTCTAACCACACGTATTGAATCCTCTCTTAAAGATAAGGTTATGTTGTGTAAGAGTAATTAGCATATGGCTGCGCGTCGCATGGTTGAATCTGACATAATGCCTACTATGAAGTCTTCCGAACAAAGGTTGCAGGCATTTCATATAGTCTCTTAAAAAAACAGCAATCTGCCTTAAAGGTGCAACAAAATGGAGCATTAAACCCAAGTTACACTAAATGGTGCCTCACGCAGATATATACAGTGTTCACATATGTTTTCTTAAGTACAATTAAAGGGACTAAGGGCCTCATTACACGGATGGCGGTAATGGTTAACGGTCACCGTTAATGGGAACGGTGACCATTAACCATTACCGCCTTACTACGAGGTCCCTTAGTGGGTTGGAGCTTTAACGCCTGCTTTTTGCAGGCGTTAAAAACCAACCCGCTAAGGGACCTTGGTGCTAATTACGGCACCGCAAAATTGCGGTGCCTTAATTAGCACCTTCCCCATTCCCATTATGCCCTATGGGGCAAAAATGGGAATGGGGAAGGGCAGTGGTGGAAGGGGGAATAACCGCCCCGCCAACCTTGGAATGGGGCGGTAATTCCCCTTTCCACCAAGGCGGTGCCGGTATTTTACCTTGGTCCATGTGCTAATACTGCCATCCATGTAATGAGGCCCTAAGTCTCAGGGAGGTCAGACGATCTGAAGATGATTTGGCAAGTGCTGCTTAGGGCAATTGGCTTATCATACCTCAAGAAGGAGTTACCGCTTCACATACAGTGATCAAAGTGAGCGGGAATGGTTGGGACCAGTGTTCTACTACTTTTATTTCTTTCTGTTTACCATTCCTCTACTTTTTACGGCCATATTCACCTTTCTATACAGAGGATTTGCCAATTCATGTCCTTGTGCAAGTGAAAAATTGTAATAACAGCCTTACTCACTAGTCACTTATTTATTTTATATATTTGTTGGGTTTTTATAATGCACCTATACACAATATGTTTCAAGGCGCAATAAGACGAGGAGGGGGGAACAGGGATCACAAAAACCAAAAAAGGTCCTACTAGACCTTGTGACATTTGGATTTTGCAAGTGCAGTGAGCAGAAGAGCAGTGGAGAGGGGAATGGGGCCGTGCCAGAGGGTTAAGTGAGTGCGAGGGGAGGCCAGAGCCCACGGAGAAGAGAGTGTATGGGCAGAAGGTCCACGTGGGCCTGGTGCCCTATAAGAATCTGAAGGAACCAGGCAGCCAGTCAAGAGGCAGAAGGGGAAGATTAGCAATTAGCATGGGAGGGGGGAGGAAAGGAGGAAGAGAAAAAGGAGGGTCTTGAGAAGCTTCCAGACTTAAAGTAGATGGGAGTTTCAGAGGGGCAGGTAGGCCATTCCAGAGGGAGGCACGTGTGGAGGAGAGAGATCTACCCACCCACTCTCTGCTTGGAGAAGCATCTGATCTGCAGAAAGTTGGAGCTACAGGACTGAAGTGCTCTAGAAGGGAGTTATTTAGTGAGAGAGAGTTAGATGTAGCGTGGTCCCAGGCCCCAGAAAGCCCTCTGGATGATTCACAGGGTTTTAAACTTGATCCTCACAGCAACCAGGAGCCATTGGAGAGATTTTAGGGCTGGAGAGATGAAGTCCCTGGGCTTTAGGCCAATGATAAGTCTTGCAGTCCTATTCTAGATTAGTTAAAGGGGCCAATGGGAGGAATTAGATTGGTTAAGGAAGGTGGCTTTCACAGTAGTCCAGCATGGAGAGGACCAGAGTTATTGAGACATTGAGTTTCTGGGGGAAGGTGAGGACGATGAGAATGCCTCTGAGGAGTTGCAGCTGAAAGTGGGCCTTCTTGGCAAGGTGTGTGACGTGAGGAGAGAAGGAGAGAGAGGAGTTAAAGATGTCACCAAGTTGTATTGCCTTACAGGATGGTGAGGGGAGGGGACCCATGCAGGGCAGCCGGAGTGTAGGAGTAAAGGAGGGAACTGCAGTCCCAATGAGAAGCATCTCAATCTTGCTGCATTAAGGCAGAGGTCGTTAGCAGTTCACCATGCCTGAATAGCAGACAGACATTCAAGAGGAAGGCGGAGGAGAGAATCTTGAAGGAAAGTTGCATTTTGTCCACATAACACTGGAAGTTAGGAGAGAAGGCAGAGATCAAATGAGCTAGGGACGCAAGGTAGATGTTGATAAGCCAAGGTGAGAGACTAGAGCCCTGATTGACACCACATGTGTAGAGTGCGATGAAGGAGAGAAAAGGGCCCAGTTGAATGTCAAAGTGTCATTCAGAGAGGAAGGAGGTCAGCCAGTCCAGAACCAGGTCATTGATGTCAACGGTATCACAGAGGCGATTTATAAGGGTGGCATGATTGACCATAACAAACGCAGAGGAAAGGTTAAGAAGGATAAGAATTGAATGAGAGTTGGCTTCAAATAAGAGAGCAAGTCTTCATGGGTGTTCATGAGTGCAGTTTTCATGCCTCTGGCAACTCTGAAGCCAGACTCGTGGTCGTGGAGACAAGCAACAGATTCAAAATGGTGGATAAGCTTGGAGATGGCCAGCTTCTCCAGGAGTTTGCCCAATAAGGGGGTAATGGAATGGCAGTTAGCAGAACAGGAAGGGTCGGCAGAAGAATTTTTGAGAAAAGGGTGCAAGGGAGTTCTTGAGGATTGACGGAAAGAATCCATTTGCAAAGGAGTGAATGCAGAAATCAGCCAAGGCTGGAGCGGGGGAGACAATGGGCCTCATTACGAATTTGGAGGTAGCCATGCCCTTAATAAGGGCATGGCTACCCCCAAACTCGGGTCCGGGTTCCTTGAATGGGGAAATACCGGGCCATTCCGACCTTGGAGGGCCCGGTATTTCCCCATTCAGGGAACCCGGACCTGGTACATCTCCATTCCCATTTTAGCCTCCATAGGGCTCAATGGGAATGGGAGGATGCTAACAACGGGCCCGTTAATGACGGGCCCATTGTTAGCATTCGGGCCTGCTCGCGGGACCCGATAAGGACGCCTGATTTTACCAGGCGTCCTTAGCGGGACCCACGAGCAGACCTCGTAATGAGGCGTTAGGAGGTTAATGGCAGCGGCAGCTTTACCGGCGCCGTTAACCCCCTACCCCCAGGGTCGTAATGAGGCCCCATGTTGTCCTTGATAGTTCTGGTGGAGCAGGGGTGCACCTGTTTGGATGAGACTTTTGTAAACTATTGCAATTCCTCCGGCCCCAACAACTTGTCATATTTTGCACTATGCTTCCGCCTACCCTCTCCCCTGCCGACACCACAGTTCCACTACTTTTTTCCGTACACTTCTACCTCTGCAAAAATACAATAGGAAATGTCTAAACTCATGGGTTCAGATTCACAGATGAGTAGTAGAATCAAAAGACTGAATTGTATCTTGTTCTCATAAACATTTAAACATGTATTCAATTTCTCAATTAGTCGGTTATCTGGACTTAAAAGTTAATGGACTAATAAACCAAAGATTGACTCCTAAAATAAAGTACCGATCAGTGTCTTACAAACCTATTCCCCAAGCCCTGTGAAGTAAGGTAAAATGGGCAGTAAGTGCATTCTACATGTTTCATTACATTTATATCACTTACACAAACTTCAGTGAAGTTGTCTAATTATGGAGGCCCAGTGCTACAGGGGCATTCTTTAAGCCGTAAGGGCACTCATGACAGTGCAATTGCCATCTGAGAAGTCTGACCATAAATGTGTCTTCCAAGAAGAAAATCCCAGATGAAAATAGCCCACCAAATGTAATCCTGGTCCATCGGTAAGAGAAAAAAAAAATAGATGAGCTGCCTAATTCTGCCAGCATGGCAATTTCTGACACTTGGTTGTTTGATTATATCTGCCCAATTTTTTCAGCAGCTCAAAACTAATCTGAAACTTTGGCAGATATCACTTATGCTCTGCCGGCTCTGTAATACTGAATCAGCATAAGAGGCTTGCAGAACAGTATATACGGCCTCATTACAAGTTGGGCGGTATCCTGGTGGTAAATACACTCTCATACCGCCCAAATTAATTACAGTTACAGCCAATTGGTCCATTGGAATTTCCGCCAGATTACAAGTGGTGATGGCAGTGTAATTCCCCATTTAATTTGAGTCTATTGGACCCAATGGAGCTTTTTCGGCAGAATTATCACCGCAGAATCTCTACCAATTCTGCTGAACTTTCAGCAGTGAGTTGGAGGATTTACCTCCAGGTTTTTCCTGAAGGCCAATCCTCCACTCCATGCCCAAGCCCATTATTTGGCGTAGTGGTAAAGTTGTTGGTAACAAAGTTAACACCAATTTTAACAGTTACTGCCAAACTCGTAATGAGGCTGTTAGTCACATGCAAAGACAGCCCTGCCCCCTTTGCCTTACATCAGCAATGCTGTCAATGCATAATGAGAGTTACAGTACATACAATGAAAGCCCTATCTGCTCCTAGGTGACCAGTATCAAACATTTATGTAATTAGGAACATGATTTACCTATGGGAGAGATAGTTAAGGAGTTTTACAGATTCTACCACTCATTCCATTAGTGTAGAACCTCTATTTCCCACTTCCACAACAATAAAGGTACAATGTGTATGTCTGCATACAGTTTACTGTACATTTTCAGTTTTTAAATAAAGGGTAGGTATTAACAGAGCATGAACCTCACTTCAGGAATAAATAGTTTGCTGTACACCATTAGGTGTAACTGGCATTCATTAAATGGATAACATGGGGAACAATCTGTTACAATAGGCCAAAATACCAATACGAAATACAAACTCAATAACAGAGTAAATCCAAGTGCAAAAGAAACCCAGAGTTATTCCAATACAGACAGCTGCTGTTGGGAGAACGTACAAAAGACAATCTCAAAATGGTGTTAGGAAAAACATGGTTTTGAACAACAGAATCATCATAACTGACATCTTTGTTAGTTCTCTCTAGCTTGATTTGTTGATAGATTATAGAACATATAGTTATCTATAAGAAAGTCCTTTACTATTGTTTCTTTCACATCTGCTAACTCCCCCTAGGTACATCCTTCTACGAATATCACATTTCAATCTAGCTTACTATTGGTTGGGACGCTACTACAATATTTGATAGCAGAACATAATTTGATTAGCCAGCCATTTGCTCATCCTACCTTGGACACTTTTATGCAATGCTAAGGCACATGGCGGGGAAGGAGAAGTGAGCAAACTGATTTGATCTAAAGTAATATTCCCATCGCGTTCCCATGCTTGAGGCTCATCTACCAGCCTGTTCATGGCCTTGGGCATGTTGTCCACATGTCTAGATGTACTAGGTAAGTGTCAGGTTCACTATCTAATTGGGTCTTCAATGAGTGACCATTGCTTCCATCACGTGGTGCGGGACTGCTGTGCTAAAATAATTTTTTATATTTATTGGGATATCCTACTGTTCTACGTGTGTGTGCTGGCATGGTAGCTACCTGACCTGGTATTAAAGGATGTGTGTATTTCCCACTGCTACCAATTGAAACTAATTAAACCTATTATCTGGTGCGGTTTCATCTTCTCAGACAACCCTCACTTCAGTGCACTGACCTTGGTCTGGTGCTACTGTTTGAGCTTCGTGAAGCCTGGAAAATTGTGTGCTAAGCAATTTTATGTCTGGATACAGTATTTCAGAATTGAGGTCTTGCAGATTTTGGTCAGAGTAATGGCTGCACTTCTGTTTTCTCTCTGCCATGTTAGTGTTCTTCGTGTCTGGTTTATGTTCGTCATATCTATTTCATGTGTACCCCATCTGCGTGATCTAAAACCTCCTACTTCTATAAGTGTAAACTACTTCATGCTCTACTTACTGGTGGTTACATGATCCTTAGTTTTTCACTGATGGTTCACTGAACATTTCGTAGTTTGTATCTGTGTTCATACTTTTTCATACTTGGGAACATGTCGGGGTGCTGCCTCACATGGAGCAACTCTCCTCTCCATTACTACACTCCTCCCTGTGGTCAATGTATTGACCACCTCTTCATTTGCCTCCAGAATATCACATCTATATTTGGGGATCAATATTTTATGTGTGCCCCTCAAGCTGCCTCCTTGTTCTACATATTCCTCTGACCCACATGTCATGAAGCAACAATCCCCATCTCCTTCACAATCGACCCAGTGCTGAGTATAATTCTCAAGGTTGAAAGGGGGCTTAACCGCAGTGCCTGGGGGACCTTTTCGTCTATCGATAATGTGCATTTCATGTAAGTCATCTGTTTGGGTGTGAATATGTACGATGTTGCCTTTGCCCAATATCATTTTCATCATGTATTGCTCTACAAGCTCCCATGAGAACAGAGCCGTAAACAGAGCCGTAAACCAGTTCTCATATTCAGCTTCAATTTTCTGGACCATTTGTGTGTGCAAATTTTGAAGAGACATTATTGCTTCCATCAAATTCCCATTCTGTTCATCGTGTGCAGGTGAGAAAGTGCTGCAACTTTAGCCAATATTTACACGCACTCTTCCCTGCACAGGAGGTTGAGGACATACCTGTTCTGGAGAGTTATCAATCTGATAGCGCTCAACTCTTCCTTAATTGCATTGAGCCCCTTCTCTAGTTATATGCAACCATTTTGCATTTGCTATTGATTGCAATGCAGGTTGAAAAAGCCATGAAAAGAATATAGATGCCTTCCTAAACATCTGCTGTTTAAGTTGGGATAGATATTTAGTTCATCGACGGATTCCTTCAAAAAATAATCGTCTCTTTTGGTACGTTGTAATCTTTTGTATCTTTTCTCCTTCTGGTCACATTTTACCAAGGGGTAATATACTATTGGCACCACATCACTTTGAGGCACTACCTGTACCGCTGCATGTAACAGTGCTATTGAGCAGGCGCTACCCCAATTTGGTGGGAGCTGCATATAGGCACATGAACCACAGGCCCAATAGTGGCCCACTAACACTACTGTCCTGCCTAGCAGATCCATTATATGTTTGCGTCCCTTATTGTTCACTATTCGTATTTTATTGAGTCTTATATAGCGCTTTTGTCCAAAGCGCTGCACAAAGTTAATAACAGCGGTACAAAAATAATGAAGTGTAAAATGATTCAAATATCAATTCTGAGAGCAAACAATCAAGGACAGTGAAGAAGGTTTTTTTTCAAAGAGACACGAAACAGGGAATAGACAGTGATAGATCGAAGAGACAAAGGAAGAGTGTTCCAATGGAGAGGAGCAAGAATCTGGAAAGAACAAAAGCGAGACTGAGCACAGGGTGGATGGAGAACAGTCAACTTAAAAAGACCAGAATAGTGAAGAGATCAAGAAGGAGTATAAAACGACAGAAGAGCAGCAAGATAGTCTGGAACCAGCCCATAAAGATATGTAAAGACTAGACAGAGAACATGAAATTTGCACAGTGCCATTGTTTCAGAAACACAGTAATGGGTTTTCTATCGTTGTTATGTGTACTTGCCCTTCTTTGTCCTCCACCCATGTCAGCAGCCTGGCATATTGGCTCCATTCTTACAGGCACTTGTTATTAGCATTTTCTATAGGGTACCATGACAATCCTATGAGAGCCTCTACTCTACATCCCAATATGCCTTCTACCCAACCTCGAGGGATGAACACTTCTCCTGCTATAGGCAACTGTGGTCTGTCACAACAAAACGGTAACTCTTCCACTTGCTTGTCAGTAGATTTCAACAAGGGTGGTCTCCAACTGTCACTTCACCCCTTCATGGTCCTGACAATATATATTTCATCACTTTGTTGACCATAGTATTTTCCTTGACAAAGTTATCTTCATAAAGGGAACCTGATTTTGTCACCCGTTTTATGGAAGACTTACTTCCCTGTAATTGTCCCCTTGTCTTGCATAATGCAATGTGAGTTAAGCAATGTGCCCTGTTTACTGGGATTAAGGCATACAGAACAAGCAAGCACACAAAGCAGTTTTCATCCAATTTCTCCCATCCTACCTTGGTCATTTGATGGTACCGGAGGTTGTTAGTCTTATGAGTAAAACCTTAGAAATGTTCTCTTAGGAGGTATACGTCATCTATCACTCCACTATTAATCCTAATTATTCCTTCACGTATTTTAGCAGCTACTTTAGTAGTATTATCACAAACAAATGTCATTGCCATTGTATAGGCAAACCATAACAAAAAAAAGGAAAAGAAAAAGTAGTAATCATAATGCTAATCGAGTCCATCTTTTCCAAATAGGTCCTTCTCTTCCCATTTTGAGATATTAACGACACTGTCTCACTCTGGAAAAATACATTGGGCCTCATTACGACCCAGGCGGTAAGGGGTTTACGCCAGCGTAAACAGCGCCGACCCTTACCGCCTGAGTACGAGGTCCCTTAGCGCCATGGCGGATTTAACACCTGCTTTTAGCAGGTGTTAAAATCCATGGCGCTAAGGGACCATGGAGTTAATTACGCCACCGTAATTTACGGTGGCGTAATTAACGCCTTCCCCACTCCCATTATGCCCTATGGGGCAAAAATGGGAATGGGGAAGGGTAAATGGGGATTGGGGACTTACCGCCCCGCCAAGGTCGGAATGGGGCGGTAAGTCCGCCAACCACCATGGCGGAATCGTAACCTTAGCGGCATGGACCATGGTGCTAATAGCACCATGGTCCTCCGCCAAGGTTGTAATGAGGGCCATTGTTTGTTTGTATGATGTTGCTTCCTGCATTGCTGGTCAGCCTCGTCCTCGCTCTTGTCTGGGGTCTGGTCACTTTGCCTTCTTCATCTTCTCCATCTTCTTCTTTCTCACCTTCGTCTGACATGGGGGCTGGGCCGAGGTATTGTTTCACATCACCTGTATGCACCCACGCTTTTCTGCCACATACCTTTAATGCCCTGGGGGTTGCATACTGGACAGAAAATGGGCCCTCAAACCATGGCTTGGCCACTTGCGGATGAAGTTCTGCATATAAACGAGATTAACTGGGAACAATAACAAGGGAGGTATCACAGCATTTATATCTACAGTTTCTTCTCTGTTGTTGTTTGCTTCGTGTCCCCCTGTCATGCCTTTAAATGTCGAGAAATACATTTAAAAGATTTTGTCGTGCCGGTCAAATAATCATGCATTTCTTCTCCTAACAATGTTGCAGAACCCTCTGCATCTTATCGAGCATGTGTGGGAGGAACATCGGGAAAATGTATACATCTGCCCGGGGTGCGTGGGGTGGTGGACCGAGCCTGGCTGTTTGCATAGGGCAAAAAGAGCCAGGGGATGGCAGTGCAGCCAATTTTTCCATAATGTGTCTTTCCATTTAGCAATGCGTTCCTTTAACCGCTTAACTGCTGAGGATGTGATACCTTATACTTTTATGTACCTACCTTTGGGGGGCAGATCGCCCTCCCTGGAGGAGTGAAAAGCTCCCCAACCCCCCCAGTGAAGGGGAAGATTTCCCATTTCGTGCCTGGGCATCGGAGGACAGCCGTGATGAAGTTGGCACACGATGCATGCACCGTCATCAGGAACTTAATTTTATATGCTGAAGCCAAAAGGCTTCAGCATGTAAATAAAGCAGAAATGCATTTGTGTGCTGCTTGGGCAGTTTTTGCCCGATTTGTTTGTGGAAAGGCTTGTTGGAAAAGGGAGACTCTCCCTTCAGATTGCTGGCTGAGGGTCATTCGTTCCTCCACCGCCAATCCCAATGGACCACCCGGGAGTTGATTTTGTGGGTGTGGGGCAACAAAATGCAAAACAGCTCCTCAACACCACCCTAAACTTTGCCACAAAATTGGCAACATGTTGTTTTGCCTTTTTTCGGGCAAAGTGGTGGTGTTTTCCACCGATTTTCCCCCAAAGCAGGCAACTCAACATACCACTATGTATATAGTGGCAGATGTGTGGGCATAGAGGACTGACCCCGTATCAGCCCTCCCAAGAATCCCCCCCTCTTAGTTGGAGCAAGTGCACCAAATTGATTCAGTTGGGTGCTGGGAGGCAGAAGGACAAGCAGCCCTGTCATCCGTGTGCAAGTCAGCGGAGGTTGTCTAGTCAGCCAGGTACGGTGCTACCCGGAAAATAAATAGTTGTCCTTTTGGAAAAGTGCCCCAACAAGGCCAAGCTCTGCTGGGGCATTGCATGGGGCATGTTCCTTGGCCGGTGTCAGGATGAAGTTCAGTGGTTTCACCACAGAGTCCGGCTGGGACAGTGAGAACCAAGTGGAGCACAGACAGGACCCATACACACTATCTACAGTAATCAGGGGGAAGCCGACTAAACGTTCTTGTAATCTGTGTACCCTGGGTAACACAGTGGGAGTTCTGGGCAAAAGCATCCAGACTCAATGTAGACCAAACTGGTGAAAAATGTAAAATTGAATTCTATCCATACTTCCAGAGTAGCCCCGTCATCTGGTTCTGGCATTTGTTCCAATGGGGAAATACCAGATGGCTGGGCTCAGAGAGCGGCCATCTTGTAGTGCAATGCATTCCAATGTGCCTGGGAGGGATGGGCCTTTGGCCCCCTTACAAAGGACTGGAAGGCCCTACTGGGCTTCGGGAAGGTCTAGCAATAATGGAAACCAGTAGCCATGGTCAACAGTCGCACCCCCAGCTGTGCTGGAGCTCAGGCTGGGCTGTGTTACAGCTTTTCCCTCCAGTGAGGAATGGGGACCACACCAGGGGTCCACCGGACATCTGCTGGTCTGGGGGATGGTTGCCCCACATGCGAGGCAGATGCCCAAGGCCACAAGCAGCACACCCACCAATCCTAGAGCTCTGGCCAGGCCATGTTACAGATTTTATTTCCAGGTACGGATGGGGACCCACTGCTGCTGGCCTGGGGGTGTGGGGGGTCGATATTAGGAAAGATTTCTCTTTACTGCACCTTTCCTTCCATCTTTCTGGAACCCCCAAAACGTTTGCTTTTGTTTTTTATTCTGACCTGTACTTTTTACAGTGCATTGAAGCCTTAAGCTTCACTGCACTGGCTTTTGCACATATGTCATGGGGAAACTGGCATGTCCTTCAGGCTGTCAATACTGGCACACAATGCATCTTACACTGCAGTACAATGGGGTACATTTTTGTTTTGCCCTAAACTAACACTCAGAGGATGTTTGGTTACTATAGGTGTGCTAAAAGGATAAGCTGGTGGCAGCAGTGACTTTTTTCCCACTTTTTGTGAATTTTAGCCTTACCGCATTTGGCTACTAACTGTGGCTAGTGTCCAAACATGGCTCTGTCACATTGTTCTGCACCTGTCCTTTTGCCATCTTGTTCTTTAGCCTTCTCCCTGGTCTGAGAGGCCTTGAAAATCCTTATAAGGACTTCCAGTGCCCGGGAAAACAGGGGCCAGAGGAAGCCTTCGGAAGTGCCCTCGAACCATCCTGTGGCTGACCAGTTTAGATTTTGGGCTACCGTGTTGCTGGCATCACCATTACATGTTTCGGCCTGAAACCTATAGTATCCTGAGCTGACCCTACAAGACTAACCTCTGTGAAATGTCGCATCCTAGCATCAACGGGACCCGAGATAGGAGGGAAAGTCCAACCGTGGCTGCTGAGTCCATTTGTGTCACCGTGCTGCAATGACTACCATCTGAAATCACTTACCTGACCCAAGTCCAGTCCTGTGAGGGGTCCTGCATCAAGTTTTTCTGCATTCTTCAATCGAGAGTCCTTGCAACAGTGAAATACAGTAACTGGAGATCAGCTCGAACCTGCAACCCCTGTGAATCAAGGGCTGAGAGTTTCAGTGGGAAAAGCAACCTCGGACCCTCTTCCTTTGTCCTGCCAAGTCTGGGGAATAATAAGAATATGGGGTTAGTTATAGAGCTTCTTGCCTACCCCTATACTCCCATTATAAGTCAATGAGCTTATAATAAACCTTAATTCTAACACTTTTGGCTTTGCCCTTGCTTGCTTGCGCAAGACTTCTGAAAGTTGGTGCCACTTTTGGTAGTTAGTTTTACTTGTACCCTAACCCTAAGAACCCTTCACTGGACCCCAGAGATCCTACCTGAATTGTGCCCTGCTTCATAACTTCTGTGGAACTTTTACCCGAACTATTGGGCAAAAGACCCCAGACAAGTTAGGGCTAGACAATTTTACTTAGGGATCATCTCTGTGGACCTTCAGTGCATAATACTAATCTCTTTACTTTACAGGAGTTTCTGATATGTGTTATGTCCTATAATAAATGACTGTATATATGTATCTATTGCTTATTAGTCTTGTGTGATAACTCTACTTGCTTGTAGTCATTGTTCATAGTGTGGTATGGCCAATAAATAATAACTGTATTTTTATACATCCTGTTTAAGTGTAATTGGTGATTCTCGATGTGTGACCTCATTGTGGACCCTTTGCAAGCTCACCACCTCTGAAGATCTAAGCCTAGACCGCCTGTCACTGCTACCTGAACTGGTTTGGCTACAACTCCCCAGAGTTGTCCCTGTCACAATATAGGTTGGCCTTTTATACATCTGTGCACCAAGCCAGAGTATAGAAAATCAGTCCTAACAGCCAACACATGTTCGAGACAGATGCACCAGCCGTCCTGGAGCTCACAGCATTATAGCTTTTCCTTCCAGGTAGAGACGATGACCCTGCCAGAGCTCCCTGGGGCCGTCACTAGGCTTGGGGACTTTGACCCACATGCGAGGCAGATGGCCAAAGGTGGGGGCAGCACCCTATCCTAGAGCTCAGTCCATGGTGTGTTAGAGCTTTTTGTTCCAGGGAGGGACTGGTACCCCGCCGGGGCTCCCCAGGACCACCACTGAGCTTTGTGACAGTCGATCCACATGGGAGACAGGCAAGCAAGCCAGGGGCAGCACCTCTGGCCATCCTAGAGCTCTGGTTGTGCCGTGTTAGAACATTTCCTTCCTGGAGGGACAGGGAGGGCTCCAGACAGTCGGCCCACATGGAAGACATGTGCCCAAGGCTTGGGGCAACACCCCCGGCCATCCTGGAGTTCTGGCAAGGCTGCATTGGCCCTTTTCCCTCTGGGGAATGACTGGGACCCAGCCAGGGCTCCCCAGGACTTCTGCTTTACTTGGGGATGGTCAACCTATGGACAGCACCTCCAGCCGTCCTAGAGGTCTGGCCAGGCTGTGCCACAGCTTTTTCCTCTGTTGAGCGATGAAGAATGTACCTGGGCTCCCCCTGGACAACCTCTGTGCTGGTGGGCCGTCGACCCATGTGCAAGGCAGACACTCTCGGCTGGGTACAGCACCCCTTTCTGTCCTATTGCTCTGGCCGAGGCGCGTTAGAGCTTTCCCCCTCCAGTGATGGACAGGGATTGTGCCAGGGATCCCAGGGAATAGTGCTGGAGGTGGGAATGGTCTACCCACATGGGAGACATGTGTCCAATGCTGGGGGCAGAACCACTGGCCGTCCTGGTACTCTGGCTGGGCTGCATACAGCTTTTCCTCCCATGGAAGGATTGGACCCTGCTGGGGCTCCCCGGCACCACTGCTGTGCTTGGGTACTGTTGACCTATGTGTGAGGCAGATGCCCAAGGGCAGGGGGAGCACAGCCAGGCCATGCTAGAGCTCTGATTGGGCTGTGTTAGAGTTTTTCCTTCCAGTGAGGAATGGACACCCCACTGGTGCTCCCCAGAATGCCGCTGGGACTGGGGACCATCGATCCACATGGGCGCTAGGCTGCCAAGGCAGGGGCGGCACCCCCCACCATCCTGGAGTTCTGGACCAGCAACATTAGAGATTTTCCCTCCGGGAAGGGACGGGACTCCACTGAAGCTCCCTGGGAGCCCTGCTGGGCTTAGGGACGGTTGACCCATGTGCGAGGCTGATGCCAAAGGCCAAGGGCCAGCACACCAGGCTGTCCGAGAGCACTGAACGAACTGTGTTTGATGACTTCCTTCCAGGGCACGATTGGGGGAATGCTGGGGCATCCCTTGGACCACCACTGGGCTTGGGGATGGTCGTGCCACATGGGAGACAGGCATCTAAGACAGGGGGCAGCACCCCTGTCCCTCGTACAGCTCTGGCCAAGCCACATTAGAGCTTTTCCTTCCTCGTGGGATGGTGACCCCCCAGGTATCCCGGGGTCACTGCTGGGCATGGGGACGGTCAACCCACATAGGAGACATGCGCCCAAGGCCAGGGGCAGCACCCCAGCCCTCCTGGATCTGTGGCCTTTCTGCATTATTGCTTTTCCCTCTGGGGAGAGATGGCGACCCTGCCAGGGCTACCCAGGACCGCTGCTGTGCTTGGAGATGTTCAACCTACATGTGAGGCAGACGTCCAAGGCTCGGGATCAGCACCCTCAGCCATCCTAAAGCTCTGCCCATGCCATGTTACAGCTTTTCCCTCTGGGGAGGTACGTAGACCCCACCTGCGCTCTCCAGGATCACCGCTGTGGTTGGGGGCAGTCAACCCACATGCGAGGCAGCCACCCAAGCCCGGTGGCTGCCCTTCCGGCTGTCCTAGAGCTCTGGCCAAGCTACGTTAGAGCTTTTACTTCAAGGGAGGGAAGGGGACCCTGATGAGGCTCCAAGGGAACACTGCTGGACTTGGGGACAGTCAACCCTTATGGTAGACATGTGCCCAAAGCAGGGGCAGAACCGCCAGTCATCCTGGTGCTCTGACTGGGCCACTTTTCAGCTTTTCCCTCCATGGGGTAATGGGAACCCCGCAGGGGCTCCCTTGGACCACAGATGTGCTTGGGGATGGCCAAATTACATGTGGGGCAGATACCCAAGGCTGGCTGCAGCACCCCCAGCCAACCTAGAGCTCAGATGTGGCCACGTTAGAGCTTTTCCATCCAAGGGGGTTATGTAGAACATACCTGGGCTCCCTGGGACTTCTGCATGGCTTGGAGATAGTCGACCCATGTGCAAAGCAGACACCCAATGCTGGGGGCAGCACCCTGGCCATCGTAGAGCTCTGGCTGGGCCGTGTTACCGTGTTTCCTTCCAGGGAGGGATAGGGACCCCGCCGGGGCTCCCTGTGACCGCCGCTGTGTTTGGGGATGGTCAACCAACGTCTGAGGCAGATGTCCAATGACAGGGGCTGCAGCCCAGTCATCGTAGAGCTCTGGCCTGGCCGCGTTAGAGCTTTTCCCTCCAGGGAGGGATGAGGACCACCCGCTGCACCTGACAGGGAACACTGCTGGACATGGGGGCGGTCAATCAATATGGGAGACTGGTGCCCAAGGTTGGGGTAGTACCCCCAGGGATCCTGGGCTCTGGCCAGGCCACATTTGAACTTTTCTTCCACAGAGTGTGAAGAATCTGATGGATTCCCCCCAGAAACCTGGTCTGGGACCCTTCTCATGTGTCCAAGGGAAGGCAGGCACTCTCTGATCCCGACCCTGGGGTGGTGCACTGCAGGAGTATCACATGGGAGGGATTCAGACCAGGAAGACTGGGGGGAACCCCTTTTTAACTTCCCCTAAACCTGCCCGTTGTTTGCCCTTTGGCCATTCCAACAAAGAGGAGAAAGTGAACTTTCCCCCAATAAACTGCAAGTCCCAGAATCCTTCAGAGACTGTGAAGAAGAAGAGGGCTGAAGAGGCATACAGGAGTCCAAGTCAGGCAGGCAAGCTTAATGGTTTTTTGCATGGTTAGGCAATTATAATATAAATATAATAAGGCCTGTACCTGAAAACAATGAGCCCACCTCAGGGACATAAAAGGCTACAACAGGGAGGAGCAGTAGAACGGAGATGGAGCCGGAGCCGGAAGGTCAGCAGTAGAAAAAGTAGCAGAGCACAAAGCTTGCAGATCACAAGGAAGTGTGCCAACAGAAGGGACACCTGAGCAGAGGAAGATGTCATCTGCAGGCACAACAGATTTTCGGGTAACTATTGGAGGTAAAGATGGATATGAAGCTGGGGGAGGGAGTTGGTTACTTGTTAAAAGAAGCTGATTTAAAAGCTGCATGGCTGAGACTATTTGAAGGGAGCAGAAGCGGTATAAAAGCTAGAAGCACATTTTGTGGTAGCTGCTAGGCATAAGGCAAAGAGGCTACCCTTTTGTGTCATACAAGAGAGAAGAGTGCCTTGCCAACATGGAGTGGGTGAAAAAGTCTCGTTGAAGTTTCCTAAAGTTGAAGGTACAGCAGTAGCAGCAAACTTGCCTAATATAAGAAGTTGTAGTAGCAAAAGAACAACTGTAGTCGTCAGTATCCTTGTCAGTAGTGTAGTAGTTGGAAGAAGTAGAATCAGAAGGCAACTGTGGCGCAAAGGAGCCTGCTCACACTGTTTTGCTGATAGAAAGGAGTTGCTGAAGTGAAAGCAAACCTTTAGTAGAAGCATCCTGACCAACTGTGTAAAAGACGCTGCAGAAGTTGTAAGTAGAGGAGTTGATGTAGACAGAAGCAATACTTTTGTCTTTAACTTTACCTATTCTTTCCTGGAATGAAGTCATCCAGTAAACCTCCATTGGTGCTGTTCTTTTCTTTATGGAACTGTAAACGGACATCTTTTCATCAAGCAAAGATGAACCTTTTACCAGTGGATTTTTATTTGTGTGAACTTTTGTTTCTTTGGAACTTTTCCAAGACTTTGGCTGAGACTTTCTTTTCCTTGGAAGAAATTTACTTTGGGACATTCCCTGGGAGCAGGATCTGCCGAGGACCAGTAGAAGTCATCCAAGACATGATTGTTTCGTAACCTTTTAATTATGCTGTTTTCATGTTGCTTTGTATGTTTATGTTGTTCTAGAGTGAGAGTTAGTATTGTGAATTCTAAGAGGTTTTACCATAGTTCCTAGACTAGGTGGGACATCCCCTGGTAGGGTAGGTTTAGTTAGGGTTTATTTTATAATAACGTGTTGAACCGTGAGCTAACTAAACACAGTGGTTAGTCTCACATTGCTGATTCCTCACAGGAGGGACGGGTTCCTCTTTGTGTCTGCCTGGGACCACCGTTGGGAAGGCAGTGGTGAACACTTTTTCTTTTCCTCCCAGGAAAGCGCACCCATGCATATGAGGTCTGGTTTTTGTCAGAACATCTATGTGAATGTGGGAAGTTGGGGATGTGGCGTTTTACAAGCGGTTTGGACATTTCCCATGTGTGAAAATATTGAATATGTTGTCACATTTACAACTTTGCAGTGCATTCACGGTATGAAATTCTAGCACTTCATGCAAGTGATGCCTCTTTGTATTCCCATGGGTGTCGTCTTTTCATAAATGTAGAGGGCTCACTGGTTTTCTTGATGGCTGTGACACCCGAGGCCCAAATCTGTGTGCAGGATGAATCTTGCATTTTCAGAAAGTTGTTATGCCAATGGTTTACCCTTGTTTTTCACCCAGGTAAGCGCACACACGCATGTGAGGTCTGGTATTGATTGGGACAACTGTGTGTTTAGTGGGAACGTGGGGCATGTGGTGTTTTGTGAGAGTTTTGGTCATTTCGCAGTGGGAAATTAGTGAAAATAATGTATTTATTGTCACATTTACAAATTTGCAGTGTGTTCTGGGTAAGAAATTCCAGCCCGATTCATGCAAGTGAGGCCTCTTTGGATTACCACGTGTCTTATTGTCAGAAATCCAGGGGGTTCCCTGCTTTCCTCTGTGGTTGGAACACCTCATGCCCAAATCTGTAGGTTGTCCCTAAAGGCCAAAGACAGTATTGATTTCCCTTTCCTAAGGCATATGGTGTACCAGTCGATTAGCCTTTTCCCTTTGTGCCTAAGTCAATGCACCTATACATGTGAGGTGTCATTTTCATCGCGACAACTGTGGTGATGTGGGAAGGTAGGGCATATACTGTTGCCTATGTGTTCCAGTCATTTGCTGGTCACAAATATCTCAAAACTATTTTTCCCTACATTTTGGACGTTGCTGGGCATTCTGTGTAATAAATTCTAACGTGATTCATGCAAGTGAGACTAGTTTGGATTCCCACAGGTGTTTTATTTTGAGAAATGCATGGGCTTCCCTGTTTAGTGTGTGGCTGAGACACCCCATGCTCAAATCTGTGGGTTGTCCACAAGGCCAACTAAAGTATTGATCTGGTCTTCCCAGGTTGTTTAGTGTACCAGTGATTTCACCTTTTCCCTTTGTGGCCAGGTCAGTGCATCCACACATGTGATGTACCATTTGCATCGGGACATATGTGATAACATGGGAAGGTAGCGCAAGTGGTGTTGCCCATGTGTTTCGGTAGTTTCTTAAATCAAATATCTCAAACTTGTGTTTTCCCCCTACATTTCGGACCTTTCTGGGCATTCTGGCTAATATAGTCTATCGTGATTCACACAAGTGATACCTCTTTGGATTCCCACTCGTGTCTTTCTTCAGTAATACTTGAGGTTCGCTGTTTTCATTGGTGGCTGTGACAACCCAGGCCCAAATCTGTGGGTTGTTCACAAGGCCAAATACAGTATGGATTTGATCTTCCCAGGGTGTTTGGAGTACCAGTGGTTTCATCTTTCCCCTTTTTGCCGAGGTCAGTGCACCCACACATGTGAGGTATTGTTTTCATCAGGGCACCTGTGAGAACATGGGAAGGTAGGGTGTGGTGTTGCCCGGTGTCTAGTCAAAGGATCGAAAAAAAAGGGTCGACTGGACAAAGGATCGACACCAAAGGGTCGACAGGACAAAGGATCACATTTTTTTTAAAATTATATATATTTTTTTTAGGTTTTCGTTTTGGAAAAAAAGTGATTTTTAGCAAAAAAAGGGGGGTTAGGGGGACCCCCCCTCAAAAAAAGTAAAAAAAAAATAAAATAAGAAAATTCGATCCTTTGTCCTGTCGACCCTTTTTTTTCGATCCTTGGACCTACAACCCATGGATGTGTTTCATTGGTTTCTGGTTGCAATTATCTCAAAATTGTGTTTTTCCCCTACATTTTGGACTTTTGTGGGCATTATAGGAAATACATTCTAGCACGCTTCATGCAAGTGAGACCTTTTTGGATTCCCATGGGTGTCTTCTTTTTATAACTCTATGGGGTTCCCTGTTTTCCTTCATGGCTGAGACTCCCCGGGCCTATATCTGTGGTTTATCCACAAAGCCAAATACAGTATGAATTTGGTCGTCCCAGGGCGATTGTTGTACTAGTGGTTTAGCCTTTTTCCTTTGCGCCCAGGTCAGTGCACGCACACATGTGAGGTACTGTATTCATAGGGACACCTATGGAAACCTGTGAAGGTAGGACATGTGATGTTGCCCTCATGTTTCAGTGGTTTCCTGGTTTCAAATATCTAAAAAGTGTGTTTTTCCCCTACATTTTGTTATTTTCTAGGCATTCTGGTTAATACATTCTATCGTGATTCACACAAGTGAGACCTCTTCAGATGGCCACTGGTGTCTTTTTTCAGAAATGTTTGAGTTTCCTGTTTTCCTCAGTGTCTGAGACACCCCAGGACTAAATCTTTCAGTTGCCCACAAAGCCAAACATAGCTTGGTTTTAGTCTTCCTACAGCGTTTGGTGTACCAGTGATTTTGCCTTTTCCCTTTTCACCCAGGTCAGTGCACCTCCAAATATGAGCTACCATTTTCATCAGGACACATGTGTGAACATGGGAAGGTAGGACATGTGGTGTTGCCCTCGTATTTCAATGGTTTCCTGGTCACAAATATCGAAATATTGAGTTTTTTCCCCTACATTTGGAAATTTTCTGCCAATTCTGATTAAAACATTCTAGCATGATTCACGCAAGTGAGACCTCTTTGGATTCCCACTGTGTCTTCTTTTCATAAATCTATGGGTTTCCCTGTTTTCTTTGGCTTCTTTGACACCCTGGGCCTACATTTGTGGGTTGTCCACAAGGCCAAATACAGTATGGATTTGGTCTTCAAAGGGCGTTTGATGTACTCGTGGTTTAGCCCTTTCTATTTGTGCCCAGGTCAGTGCAACCACAGGTGTGAGGTACCATTTTCATTGGAACACCTGTGGAAACATGGGAAGGTAGGACATGTGGTTTTGCCCATGTTTTTCGGTGGTTTCCTGGTCGAAAAACATCTAAAAATTGTGTTTTTTCCCCTACATTTTGGACTTTGCTGGACATTCTGGGCAAAACATTCTAGTGTGATTCATACAATTGGGACCTCTTTGATTTCCGATTGTGTTTTCTTTTCACAAATCTATGGGGTTCCCTATTTTCTTTGGTGGTTGAGACACCCCAGGCCTAAATCTGCTGGTTGCTCACAAGGCCAAATAGAGTATGGATTTGGTCTTCCCAGCGTGTCATTGATCTGGTCTTCCAAGGACGTTTTGTGTACCAGTGGTTTGGCCTTTTTCATTTGCACCCAGGTCATTGCACTGACACATGTGAGGTACCATTTTCATCAGGACATCTGCGAAAATATGGGAAGGTAGGACATGTGGTGTTGCCCACATGTTTCGGTGGTTTCCTTGTTGCAAATATATAAACATTGTGTTTCTTTCCCTACATTTTGGACTTGCTTGGCATTCTGGGTAATCAATTCTAGCGTGATTCATTTAAGTCAGACCTTTTTGGATTCCCACAAGTGTCTTCTTTTCAGAAATGCATGGGGTTAGCTATTTTCCTTGTTGGCTATGAAACCCAGTCCTAAATGTCTGGCCTGCCTGCAAGGCAGAATACAGTGTCAATCTAGTTTTCTCAGAGCACCTGCCATATCAATACCTTTGCCCATTCCCTTTTGGACTCGACCAGTGTACCCACACATGTGATGTATCATTTTTAATGAGATACCTGTGGGAATGTGGCCAGGTAAAAATGATGTTGCTCTCCATCCATTGATGTTGCATCCCAATAGCTAATGCATCAAAATATTGTATTTTTCCAACTTTTCCTATTTGCTGTACATTCTGGGTAAAAGATTCTTCTATGCTTAACAGAAGCAAGTTGTATTTGGATTCCCTTGGGTCTCTCCTTTTCCAAACTGCATGGGGGTTCCCACCTTCCCTTGGTCATTGTGATGGCAGCGCCTTTCAATGCATGTGCTTACCGTAAAACTAAATATGCTCTTCACTAAGCATTTCCACTTGGCAGTTTAGCACTTTCCCTTCCACACAGGCCAATGGACCCACACATGTGAGGTACTATTTTTATCAAGACACCCATGGCAATGTAAGAAGGTAGGTCACGCACTTTATGCTGAGCATGTCAGTGTTTTTCCAGTAACAAACATCTCAAAATACTGTATTTATCTCACTTTTTTGCATTTGACATGCATTCTGGGGATGACATTTGTGCGCCAAGAATGCACACTGGGTGTATTTGAATTCCTTCAGTAGTAATTACCCAGATCTAAATCTATGGGATGCCCACAAGGCCCTATACACTCTTCCCAGAGCGTTTGTCTGACCCATGGCTTCACCATTTCTTTTTAGCCCAGAGACGGTGCACCCACACATGTCATATGTCATTTATATCAGGACACCTGTAAAAATGTGGGAAGGTAGGACATTCACAGGCCGATTCATGGAATGAATGTGCGCTGAAATTTTTGGCGCAAGCGTGCGAAAGCGTGCGAATCGCAGGGCAAGTGTGAAAATCGCATCGAAACCCACGCACAGCGATTTATGGAAGTCCTTGCGCGTGTAAATCCCAGGATGTGCGCCAAAATTCTGCGTGGCGCACGCTGGTGCACACGTCTCCAAACAGCGTGCGCTACGCACGCAGTGAAATCGCACATAGCGCAGCGCACACAACAAAAGTAGGCAGAACAGGGGGTGTGACACGCGGAATGGGGAACAACAAGTGAAAATGTGGGCGTCACAGGGGAAGTACAGGAGGAAAATGCGCGGAACACCCACACGCACGTTCAAAACATGTATTCATGGAATCGAACGGGGCTAACGGTGCACCAAAGAAGACGCACTAATCCGGAAACACGTATGCCAGCAGAAAGCAGGCGTACGTGGGCCCTCGCAGCATAAAAGCGCACGCAAACAACAAACAAGCTCAGACGCCATGATGAATATACTGTTCCTAGCAGCAGTGGTCGTGGGATACCGCAGGAGGAGGAGGATAGTCAGGCCCAGAATTTTTACACCCAGAACCAGCCTTTTTGGGATGCCCGATGACCAGGTGTATGGGAGGTACATGTTTCCACCTCACATAATACTCGACCTGGTCAGTGAGTGGGAGGATGACCTCACATCACCAACCCTGTGCTCCCAAGCACTCAGCCCCCTGGAGAAGGTCCTCAATGTACTGCACTTCTTGGCCACTGGATCATTTCAGCGGACAACTGCTATAGTGGGGGGGGTGGTGTCACAGGCCACGCAGTCACGCTGCCTACACCAGGTGTTGGCCATCATGACTGCACGCCCATCAGTCCGCAGGCACATATACCTGCCCAGAACACCTGCAGAAAGGCAGGCTGCCGTCCAGGATTTTTACAGGGTGGCACAATTCCCCAAAGTGCTAGGTGCCATTGATGGCACCCATGTGGCTCTACGTCCCCCCAGGGCATCTGAGCACATCTACTGAAACCGCAAGCACTGGCATTCCATCAACATCCAGGTAGTATGTGATGCCAAGGGAATCATCACCTCAGTATATGCCAACTATCCAGGGTCCACCCACAACAGTTTCATTTACAGAATGTCAACCCTAAACCGGGACCTAGAAGAGGGGCGGCATGGCGATACATGGCTGCTTGGTGATTATAAATGCCTCTGCACATGCATGCATGTCAGATACTGAGTAATGTCACAACCCCACTAATGATACCCATCATCACCTCTCCAGGGGACAGTGCCTACTCTCTGAGCACCCACATGATGATGCCAATTCGGAACCCCACCACGCCACCCGAGGTAAGATACAACACAGCCCATATTGCAACCCGGGGCATAGTGGAGCGCACATTCAAAGTGCTCAAATCACGCTTTCGCTCCCTTGACCGTTCTGGTGGGCAGCTACTATACGCTCTCCCAGTAGTGTGCAGGATCATAGTGGCAGCATGTGTCCTGCACAACGTTGCAACACGCCGGGGCCTGCCGGTGGACATGGTGGTGCCCCCACATCCCCAACCACATGCACGCCCGCTGCGTATGGGAGGGGAAAGGGCACGTGGTGAGGCAGCCCGTACAAAGCTGGTAGCTAATTACTTCACCTAAAATCACACCCCTGCGGAGTGCACACAGCCCTGGCACATACCAGCTGACAATCAATGATGGTGACATAAGGGACAGTCAACTGTCACTACCATACCAGCCTGAGATTGGTCACCTGGAAGTGCTACATTGTGTGCATCCCTACCTACTTAAAGACAACCAATGATGTGTGATAAAAAGACACACATATTCATGCTGCATGAATGACAACCCACTTGCAAAATACAACATGAAACTAGTGCCATGTCACCCAACCCCTCCCCATCTCAGCTACCCAACACACCATGGCATGTCATGCGATGTCAAAGCAACCAAATGAATGCACAACACATGACACAAGTGTCACAACGTGCACTGTCCGAAATGGAAACAGGCTACAGACAATATGCTCCCAGTAATCAATAACAAACAGCACACATGAACAAATACTTACCAGCAACACAATACAGAAACACAGGATGAAACAGTGGCAAAATATGACAGTACAAAATCAAAGTAGTGCAAGTTTTACAACCTGAATACGCCAGCACATCGACCCCTTCCAACTGTACAGTGTTACTGCCACGCAAATGTCTCAGTGCACTGCATACAACATGAACTCCATCTGCAAAGTAGACGGCCTTGTGAAGACATTTGGAAGGAACCTGAAAATTAGGAGGAAGACATGGTGCACAAGCACATATCAATACACCATCCAGTGTACAAAACAACAACAATATCCACTAGGAATGTCTACACAGTATTGAATACAGACTGCCCACACAGCTCATGGGAGCCCAACGTCACTGTGTAATTCACTGTCACTTGGTCGCACCCTTTGCAGGCCCATGGAAATGGGAAGCAGGAGGGTGTGTGTCTCACGAACCCAAGCATCTAACCCAAACACAGGACAAGCCTGCATGTGCCCAGCCGGAATACAGTGGATGTCCACGGGAGCCAAACAAGGCAACACACTGTAAAAAAAAATTAAACAAAAATAAAAAATGGCAATGTGGGGGCCAGGGGGGTTGGGGGAGGCCACCCAGGAGGTTCGAGGACAGGGTGCACACCAACACGCACCTGCGTGGAGGTTGCGAAAAAAAAATAACTCCTTGGGCTCATGGCCTGCACGGCTATGCCGTTGTGGGAGAACTGCTGTCGCTCTCCTCACCCTCTGCCGCTGCATCAGGAGGTGATGGCACTATGGGAGGCAGCCCACGCAAAGCCCTGGTATGGTCTTCCATGGCAGCAAGCATGCGGGTCTGGAAGGTCTCATTCTGGAGGATTAATGTGTGGAGATCCCCATGCAGCTCCTCACGGGTTGCCTGCATTTCTGCACGCATGGCCTCGCGTGATGCCCGCATCTCCTCACGTGTTGCCTGCATTTTAGCTGAGATCGAACGTGTGAGCTGCTCCAGCTGCTGTTCTGCCATAAAATTAGTGGAAGCCTCAAGGTCAACCAGAGTTTGCCTGAGGGTATGTAGTTCTTCCCTCAGGGCTTCCCTGTGGGCCTGGGACTCTATTGATATCGATTGGCGCAGAGTCTCCAGTGCCGCCCGTCAGTCCCTGTTGGACGCCAACATGTCTTCCCTGTGTGATTGGCAAATGGAGTCTGTTTCCTGCTGTTGTTGATCCATCTGCCTTTCAGGGGGGCAGAATGGAAGTGGCCACCATCTCCATTGCCTGAGCCTTCATTTCTACTGATGCTGCCTGTTGGGTTGCAATACCGTACATGGAGTTTTCCCATACAGTATTGCCTGGTGGCGCACGGCTACCGGGTCGACGGGCACCACACCTGTTTGGGGCAAGGCGATCTGCACTATGCTGTGCTGACACTGCCTGAGGCTCAGGACTGCAGTCCCCCTCTGATCAGCTGGCCCAGGAACAGGATCAGATGTTGTGGAGTGTGACCCTGCATCCGTAACCGCCAAAGGCGGACCTACCAACACTGACATCCCCATAGAGGGTTCTACCCCTGGTCCAGGTGGGTTGGACAGAACAGAATCCCTGCCAGAACACTTACCTGCGACTGCACATAAGTTTCATCATCTGAGTCAGCACCTGAATAGAGGTCTGCGGAGGTGCACCCAGAAGCACCCCTGGACAGTATGGTCTGCAGTAACATTGGGTTTTCACCCACCACCACACCACGTCCCCCACTGGTGCCCGGTCGTGCCTGAGATTCCTCCTGGGTTCGCACCATCTCCTCAACCTCAACAGCACCAAGTGCGTCATCATCTGCAAAAACATGAAAGACAACAAATGGAAACAGGTATGAGCACCATAGCACACACATAGGCCATGACAAGCCAGAGATCCAGTACATGAATTACACATGTCCCACATGACTATAACCCTGCCATGCATGCACTGTCAAAGAGTTGGAAGTGGAGTCAAAAAGGCAGAAACTGGGGAGAGCAATATGGATATGCAACACATTTGCAGCATGTTGGGTAGCACTGGCATCACACATCAGGCTGTGAGTGGCATGTCCAATACACATACATGACACATGCCACCACACAGATGTCATGTAGCATAGCCACGGTAAATTACAAAACTACAGCAATATGTCAGTGAATGAGTAATGTCACACATCCATGTCACATTGACATGATGCGAAGATTGATGCTGAATAGTGTTGCAAAATATGCATGTGCCACACACTGAAACACACCCAGTGTCCAATAACACAGTCATTGTGGGCTGATCAATGGTTGGTCCCTTTGACATCACAGGAAACACCTGTCATCTTCCACATGCAAACAGGCCCTTATGAAAATGTTCTGCAGGCCTGAATGGTCTAATCATTAACATAACCATGTGAAAATAGTGCCCCAGTGTGGGCTGTGAACAATGACCAAAACATAGCACATATGTCGCAATAGTGCAGTAAAATGTCTAGCAAAAAGGGGAGAGTGGAAACAATCAGCCTAAATGAACACTTACAAAATGTGAACTATGTAGTTGCAAGATGACAGTTCAAGGTAAAGTGCACTAATGTGTGCCTAATTGGCAACTGTGGGCAGAAGGGATACAGTCATACCCATATCCAACGCATGTTAATGTATGGGACTAAGCAAATGGGTGACCCATAACACTCAGGAGTACACACCCTCACCTGGCACTGAATCAGGACCCGTCACACAAACAACATACACATGGATTACACACACACGCATGCCCACTCACCGGACAATGCTTCGTAATCAGGTAGATCTCCCACACCTTGGATCTGTTCCTCTGTGACGAAGGTCCCAGCAACAGACTCATGTTCAGTGAGTTTGTTGTCCTCTTGTGGAGACCCACCGCCAGTCACCAGAGTAGCGGCATGATTTGAGGCCAGCTTGTTCTTTGCTCTGCATTTCAGGTCATTCCACCACTTGTAGCAATCATCAGCTGTGCGCCTCACAAATCCAAGGGCACTTATGCGGTCCGCGATGGCCTGCCAGTGTGCCCTACGTTGACCAGGTGTGGTCTTGCACCCTGCAGTCACCAACATTTCGCGGCTATGTGCCGACACATAGGTCACAAGTGCATCAAGTTCCAGGTCATTAAAGCAAGGCCGGAGTGTGTAGCCATGTCTGGGGTCTCAGCCTGTTGTGCCAGAGTACCCTTCTTCCTCTTCTTCAAAGGTGGAGCAGAGCCTGAGTGGCTTACACCGCTCTGGTTAGTAGGGGCAGAAGCGCAGGTGGACTGGGTACTGGTAGTGTGCGAATGCACAATGACCATAGGTCTTGGTGTAGGCATTGGTTGCAGGGTGATGTTGGCAGGGGGAATGTCAGTTTGATGGACCTGGACCAACACTGTCCTGGCTGGGAGAGTCAGAGCTGGGGCGGATGGAGCTGCAGCTGCCCCTGCAGCCTCCCCATCCTGCCTACTTGGGGCAGCAGATGACATAGCTGCCCCAGATCCACGTGGATTGGTGACAACAAATTGCATCGCCACACGTGGCCTAAACTTGCTGACCTGGAAGTCAGCCTGGGAGTCATCCTGTGCCAGGTCAGGTGCCACAATGGGCTGGTCCAACAAGAGCTGAGCTGGGATGGTGTCAACCAAGTTTCCCTCAACCATGGGGGGGCATGGGTGTCCCTGATTGGTACTCCACACATGGGGGTATAGGGGCACCCTGCAAATCCCAGCCACGTCCTCTACTGCGCCCACCACGGCCACCTTTTGAAGGTCGGCCACCTTTGCCTCCCTTACCGCTTGGTCGCCTCCCAACCATGGCACTGATGTTGTTGTGCGTATGGGAGTTGCAGTAAACAATTTTCCTGGGCAATTGGGGGTCAAAGGGGTCGGGTACTAGATGGAATGTGTACCCTAGTGCTCTAACAAGGCTTTCTGTGACCCCTGGGGGAAGATGATGGGTCACGCAATGCACAGGCAGCCCAAAATCAAAAAATAACATGCACGCAACCACTCGTAGACCACGTGCATGAAAAAATGAACCCACACTATGCTGTGGCACTCAGAAACACAAAAATAAGCGTACGCGTAATACACGCAGCCTACAATGACCTCTGAAGGGGTACGCGACACACGGGGCAAGCACAGTTGTTAAATATGTGCGCGACTCACCGTCTGCCTGGAAAAAGAATGTGAAAAATACACACGTGTGCGTGTTGGCAACACCCCCGCCAAAAGAAGAATTGTACGCTGTCTGAGGAGACAGGACAAAAGAAGAAGTGAACGCTGTTTGAGGAAACAGGCCCTACAGAAAATCAGAAAAAAGCTGTCAGAGTTAACAGGGAGTACGAACTAAAAATGCTGTGAAGTAATCGCGTGTGAACCGACAAGTACAGATTTCACCCACTCGCTCTCCACGAAAAGCACGTACAAGGAAATGGCGTCCTACATGTAGCTTTTAAACCAGCCCACACGTACACGTCACATACGCGTGTAGGCGGGCCCTTTCCTCCAATTACACGCGATGACACTCGGACATGCAGTTTTTCCACGCGTGCTCTGTCATCACGTGCTATGAGGGAAACGACAGCGCGCATAATGTAACTTACGTGCGAATGCGCTAAGGGCCTTTGATCCAATAAAATCGTTCATATATGTGTTGACGCGCTTACGCGCTAAGGCTCTTTCCTCAAATTACACACTGATATGCAATTTTTTCATGTGCCAAATCACTCCGTATCAAGCTGGCCACGCGAAAACACACGGAAGACCACGCTCCTGCCCTGAAGGCCGAATTACTGCCCCCCAGAGCCCCGAGCACGATCCCAACTGCCATATGCCACTGCCTGACAGCCTGCTGCCCACGTGCTCTGCCATTTGCTGCCTGCATGTCAGCCAGGGGTGCAGTTGCTGTGACCGCCCCTGCTGGAACCGAAGACTCCCAACTGGGGTTCCATCGCTCCACAGCCCAGCCCCAGGATCCAGTTGCCCACCCACTCCTGCCTCTGGGGTTGCCATGTCCAGCACAACACCATCTGGAGCAAGTCCTGGGGCAGTATGATGCACTCTTTGGAAGTTCGCGCACTGACAATGAAGGGCGGACCAGGATCTGGATGGACATCGTGACTGCCATCAACATGGAGGGGATGGCAGTCCACGACTTACATCATGTCAAGAAGCGCGGGGAGGACTGCAAGTCTAGGACCCTCAACAAGGCCCGGCGCCTCGCTAAGGCAGCGGATGCCAAGGGGCGCCGGGGCCAGCTGTTGGCCCACCAAATGAGGGTCCTGGAACGCATATGCCGAGTGCTCTACGTCCAGATCCTTGAGAGGCAGACCGGTCTGGAGTCGAGCGGTAAGTGTACATGCATGGTGATTGGACACCGTGCGTGTCGTGGTGTGCTAGTAGTGTGCACATGGGCGTGAGGCTGCCACATGTGAGTCCTCTCAGGTGTGAGACACATTGATGGTGTATGTGTTGGTAAGCATGCTGGGCAAATGCAGGTGTGGGAGCACACATGTTTGAATTCCTGTGTATGTACATTGGCATGGTTGTGGCATGGATGGTGGTTCATAATGCATGTATCTGCACTGTGTACATGTGCATGTATGTGGATTTGACAAGTGTGCAACTGTGATGGAACATGGATGCACGTGACACTGATATGTAGAAGGCTGAATGTCAGATGTGACATGTATGGCGATCTCATCACTGCGACAGTTGGAGGAGATGTACACATGCATGTAAGTGTGGTGGCGTGTGTGCATGTCTAGTGCACTCCCAGTGTTTCATGTGATGTCAGGCTCACCTTTGGCTGTACATGATGTTGGATGTGTATCGATGTTGCTGCCTGGTGCAATAGTGGAAATGCTCATGTGTTTGAGTTAAAATGACATGTGTGTCGTGGAGTGTGATGCCATGTCTGAAGTTTCACAATGCCACTCACGTACAACTGTCATGTGTGTATCAGTCCAATGTACTGTGCCCTGATGCCTGTGTTTTATCTCTCCCAGTCTGCAGCGTCGACTGATGAAGAGGGCAGAGAGGGTGCTGTGGAGCACAGCGGCAGGGATCGCACCACCAGCCGGAGACGCAAGGCCCGGCTAACCTCCCAGATTGTCATCTCGTCAGGGAGTGATGAGTCTGGTGCCGCGTCCCAGGCCACAGCTGTCGAGGGTAGGTCCAAGAGGCGGAGGTTGGAGGTGGACTCCTCGGCAGCAGAAGGGGCAGTTGAGACCCCACAGGGTCCGACGGAGGAAGATGGCATAGAGTCATCCAGGTTGGTGGGAGGTTTGGTGGAGAAGGAGGCCGTGGAAGGGACAGACACAGGGTCTGGAGGTGGGGATTCCACTGGTGCTAGTGGTGAAGTGCAAGACCAGGGACAGGAGGCAGCACAGGCCGCCGCAGAGGTGCCTGTGTGCAATCCTGTCCCTGATCCTTTCACTGCATCATCTGGCACCAGCAGGGATGCCTACGTCCAGACCCATTTTCAGGGAGGGGATGAGCGCACAACAACTGGCCTTCCTCTCCCTGCGGACGTGGTTATCCGGGACCGTGTTGAGCCTGTCCTTGCCGAGATAGCATTGCATCAACGGGACATGCGAGTTGACGTGCGGTCTTTTCGTGAAGAGACTGCAAGTCATCTCGGGTGCCTCTTTGACTGCGTTGACCTGCTGGGACGGGTCATCAGTGCTGGATTCCTCAGTGTGCTGGACCTCCTTGCAACCCCCTCCTCACCAGAACCACCTACGTGCCAGTCGTCCTCCATGACATCTTCCCACCCATGTATCACCTGGGTACCCTGTGGAGCTGCCTCTAACCCTGCGGCCAGGCTGGTGGAGGACACATCCCTGCCACAGTCGGGAGTCGGACGTCCAGCAGGGGTGGCCACCTCAACAACTGCACCCCAGCCGGAGGAGGATGTGCAGGCAGCAAGAGCCAGGGCACAGGCAGAGGCACAGCAGCAGCAGCAACAAGGTGGGAGCCATGATGGCTCGTGGCCTTCGACATCGGAGAGGAAGGCATCAGCCAGAGGGCAGGAGGACCCAGGACTGGAAGTGTCTTCCGTGTGGCAGCCGTTAGGCCATGCTATAGATGCGGAGCGGCAGCGGGCAGATGAGGCATGGCTCACGATGGTCAGGGTGGAGAACTCCATGCGTAGGGCTCTGAGGCAGGCCGAGTGCCTCGAGCAATTCGCAGGGAGTTGGAGGAGAACATGTCGTAGTCCCTGCGAACACTCGGGGCCATGGAAGAGGACCGCCTCCAGGACATTGAGCAGGAGTTCGATGATGCCCTGGCCCGGGACATCCAAAGTGAATCGTCGTACTAGCCCGCTGCCATTGTGAATAGTTTTTAGAGTTAGGTTTCCTTTTTTTTCCTTTTACTTGTAGTCAATGGACAATGCCACACACATTTGTATATAGTTTTATTTTTAGGTAGTTTCTTAGGTAGGTTTCATTTGTTTGGTAGGGCTCATGGACCCTTTACATCGTTGGACAATGGATTGATTTCTTTTTTGTAATTTTGCACATGGATTAATGGATTTTTAGTTTGGACAATGGATTGTATATAGTTAGATCATGGATTAATTTCGATTTTTTTTTCATTATGGACATGGAGTAATGGATTTTTTTTTTAGGACAATGTATTGTAAATGGTTGGACTATGGATTGATTTCTCTTTTTTATTTTTCATTATGAACATGAAACAATGGATATCTTTTTTTTTACCTTTCCTTTGGATTTGCATTGGTGGAGGGAGAGATTGGACTGTTTTTCTTTCACATTTTTTTGGATTGGTTATCATTTTCATTCACTCTTCTTTTTCACATGCTTTTCATTTCATGTTTGATATTTTGGTATGCTTTAATTTCATTTATTTATTTATGTACATAATACATTTTCATATTTTAGTTCCATGTGTGGGATTCGCTCATTGGGTTGATTCATGTGAAAATGTGGGTTTAAACAAGCAATGCCAACCAGTGTATGTGTGTGATGGACATGTGTTGATGTACATAGTTGAGTTTTGGTTTGTGTCTTGAGATAGGCATGTCAGTGTGGGGTGGATTGGGAAATCATTGCGTCTCAAGAATGGGGTGGCGTGATGTGGTGTTTTGGTGTAGAAGTGGACCATGATTGTGCATCTTTATTTCTTGTTGGGGGGGACATGAGTGGGACATGAGTGGGGGCCTGCTGGCAGGTGCCCCTGACTGCGGGGGTGTGGGGGTGCAAGGGGACATGAGTGGGGGCCTGCTGGCAGGTGCCCCTGACTGCTGGGGGTTGGGGGTGCAAGGAGACATGAGTGGGGGCCTGCTGGCAGGTGCCCCTGACTGCTGGGGGGTGGGGGCACAGGGGGACATGAGTGGGACATGAGTGGGGGCCTGCTGGCAGGTGCCCCTGTCTGGTGGGGGTGGGGGTGCAAGGGGACATGAGTGGGGGCCTGCTGGCAGGTGCCCCTGACTGCTGGGGGGTGGGGGTGCTGGGGGACATGAGTGGGGGCCTGCTGACAGGTGCCCCTGACTGCTGGGGGGGTGCAAGGGGACATGAGTGGGGGCCTGCTGGCAGGTGCCCATGACTGCTGGGGGGTGGGGGTGCTGGGGGACATGAGTGGGACATGAGTGGGGGCCTGCTGGCACGTGCCCCTGACTGGTGGGGGGTGGGGGTGCAGGGGGACATGAGTGGGGGCCTGCTGGCAGGTGCACCTGACTGGTGGGGGGTGGGAGTGCAAGGAGACATGAGTGGGGGCCTGCTGGCAGGTGCCCATGACTGGTGGGGGTGCAAGGGGACATGAGTGGGGGCCTGCTGGCAGGTGCCCCTGACTGGTGGGGTGTGGGGGTGCAAGGGGACATGAGTGGGGGTCTGCTGGCAGGTGCCACTGACTGCTGGGGGGTGGGGGTGCTGTGGGACATGAGTGGGGGCCTGCTGGCAGGTGCCCCTGACGGGTGGGGCTGCAAGGGGACATGAGTGGGGGCCTGCTGGCAGGTGCCCCTGACTGGTGGGGGGTGGGGGTGGAAGGGGACATGAGTGGGGGCCTGCTGGCAGGTGCCCCTGACTGCAGGGGTGTGGGGGTGCAAGGGGACATGAGTGGGACATGAGTGGGGGCCTGCCGGCAGGTGCCCCTGACAGGTGGGGGTGGGGGTACAAGGGGACATGAGTGGGACATGAGTGATGGGCTGCCTGCGGGACATGACCAGGGATGCAGGGTAGTCCCCTGTGGTGTGGGCTGCCTGCAGGGGCCGTGGTGGGTGTAGAGGGAAAACCTGGGAGGGCCCACACTGCCAATTCCCATGTAGGATTCCCTGCGCACCCCTGAAATTCACGTACCCCGCTCTGACGGCACAATCGCGTGTGAAACTTCCTGCGCACCCCAGGAATTCACGTACCACACTCGCACAGGCCCTTTCGCGTGTGAAACTTCCCGCGAATCCCAGGAATACACGTACCCCACTCGCACAGGCCCTTTCGCGTGTGAAAAGTCCCACGCACCACCGGAATACACGTACCCCACTCGCACAGGGCCAATCGCATGTGAAACTTCCTGCGCACAACAGGAATACACGTACCGCACTCGCACAGGCCCTTTCACGTGTGAAACTTCCCGCAAACCCCAGGAATACATGTACCCCACTCGCACAGGGCCAATCGCGTGTGAAACTTCCCGCGCACCACAGGAATACACGTACCCCACTCACACAGGGCCAATTGCGTGTGATACTTCCCGCGCACCCCAGTAATACACGTACCCCACTCGCACAGGGCCAATCGCGTGTGAAACTTCCCGCGCACCCCAGGAATACACGTACCCCACTTGCACAGGGTTCAATCACGCATGATACTTCCCGCGAACCCCAGTAATACACGTACCCGACTCGCACAGGCCCTTTCGCGTGTGAAACTTCCCGCGCACCCCAGGAATACACGTACCCCATTCGCACAGGCCCTTTCACGTGTGAAACTTCCCGCACACCCCAGGAATACACATAACCCACTCGCACAGGGCCCTTTCGCGTGTAAAACTTCCAGCGAACCCCAGTAATACACGTTCCCTGCTTGCCGTGTGCTGTGTGGTGGCCCTGTATACTAGTCCAGGTTTATCATAGACCTTTGCGCCGGATTGGGGATTTTGATGGCTTTTCCTTGCGCGAGGGGCGTTCTTGGGGGCGTAACTGGCGCTGTGGCAGTGTCGCTGCGCCACTGTGCGCCACGTCTGGTTTTGGTAGCTAAAATCCATGAATACGCTGTGCGCGGAAATGGATTTTAGCGCACACGGCTGGCGCAGAGATTCGCACGTGCACACTGTACGCCAGACGCCTGCGTCACTTGTGCACTGAATTCTATGAATTACCCCCTCAGTGTTTTCTCTTGGTTGTCATAAAGTTTTCATACATTTTGTAATGACCTTGGTTACACCGCCCTTTCATTTCTCAATTGTGCCCTACATTCAGTTGCTGCTTTAGGCACTGTACACTGACCTATCCTTCAAAAGGTCGCCCTGTGTTCTTTCAAAAAATGTGTGCTTCACATTCTTCAGCACATTGGTTTTTGCTATTTTCAAATTCAAAGTAGGTCAATTTAGGCCGTCAAAATACCCATACATTGTACCATGACTTGGCTCTTGGCTCGTGGTATTGTTTGTTTTGTGAAACAGTATGAAAAAATGCCTGGTTTCTGAACTAGAACATTCGGAGGAATGTAGCAGTGCATTGCTTTACTGATCTCTCTTGGAAGCCATTACCTTACAATTGCAAACGTGTCCAGCATATATGTTTTATTCAGTACATTTTGCAATTTTAGGCAAATTACAGGAATTATGGGGAAATAACTTTTGACTGATTAGCGCAAATGATGCCTTCCCGAGCCTGGAATTGTATCTACTTTTCAGAAATGTATGCCTTTCGGTATTCCCATTCAGCTTTCCTACCCTCCTTTTCGATTCCATGCAAACACGTCCTATCAAAAAAAGGGCAAAATCACCTTCCTCTCACAAAACTGAAGGTGCACTTACGACAAATATTAGTTTTTGTTTCCACTCAGCCTGTTCTTGAAAGATTGGAAAATGGCAAACTCAGAACTTCAAGCCTTTTGGTCGTAGCTCTTACAAGAAAGAAAATACTGGCTTCTCTGTACACCCCACTACAGCAAACCACGAATCCTTGGTGGCAATATGACTGAGTGTATGTAGGAATAAAAGGGTGCACATTTGCCCAGGATATCACTTGTAACAAAAAAGTTACAAGGGATTGAATGCCAACATACCGAAATGTCAAAAAAAGGGCTCATCACTGGGAGGGATAAACCTCAGCAGTTAAAGGGTTAAGAGATTGTTGAGGCATTCTACAATATGGTTGATCTGTGGGTGACAAGCAGAACAGAGTTTCTGCTTGATGGCAAGCTGTGATGTCACTTCAGAAAAGAGCTCATTTACAAAGTGTGGTCCATTATCCGACCATAACACTTTGCACACTCGTCATCGGGACAACACCTCACGTACGAGGAACTTAGCAGCCCACTTCTCATCTTCATGTTTACATGGTCCTGTTTCTATCCATCATGAAAAGGGATACACCATCACTATCATGTATTTGTATCCATTACAAGTTTGGAGCATAGTCGATGTGCAAATGCCGAAATTGCCCTGTAGTCAGAGGTATTACTCCTCTCACCATTCTCACGGTATGTCCAGAAGTATATTGCTGGCATAGGGCACAATCGACAATAGAATTAACAACATGTTGATTGCAAATTTGGTAAAAACCAATCTTCAGAGACATATGCTGTCACATACTCTCTTGTAGTGTGTGTTGGGTAGTGAAGTTGTTCTAACTCTAATGTGAGCAACTCAAGTGGCATTAAAGGCTTCCCTTTGCTATTTTGTCATCACACCAGATTGGTTGGGAATAATGAACACCCTTGCTTTATCCACAGTTCCTGCTCCATCTGTGGTGTGTGACCCTGCAGTTCCACTATTTGTGTTAATGCTAATTCATTATAGCTCTCTGTTATCTTCCTGTTGAGCATTTTATTGTGCAGAGCAATTGCAATATCTACTATTTGTGGAAAATATGCTGCCCATGTTGCTTCTGTGTCTGCTACTAGTTCACCTCCTTTCCACCTCCGAGTGGGCAGTGTTGGTTAGCCAGTACCCCACTCAAGCCTCCCCAGCCTTGAGTCTCTCCCTGTGGCTTCCTGCACCTCAAAGCTCACTATCCAGGTGTATGGTTACCAGGAGCAGCCCCTCCAACAGTATTGAAAGCTCAGGACTGGAACCTCTGATCATTTATTGTCTGCGTGCTTTGTGTTCCCATAGTTATGTGCCTTTGGTGAGCAGCATATTTTCTGACTGTCTGCCCACTCTCCCAGGCTTCCTGAGTATGATTGAAAGTCCAGAGTGCGGAAAGCAGGCTGGTTAAGGTATCGCTCACTGCTGGCAGCCACTCTGATTTGGGACTTTGTACCTCTTCTCTCATGTGAATAAGGGGCCACATGCCAGTTCACCCCTGATCTCCCTCACTGCAGCGCTGCTCCTCGGCCATGATGGTGGATGGCGGGCACTATTTTGGATTAATGGCTTGCCACCTTCTGTCTCCAGGAAGCACTAGATTCCTGCTGCTATGGTGGACTTAGACCTTCCCAGTTTAAGGCTGTGCATATCGCTCACCCCACCTTCCATCCCAGGCTCTGGCAGGTCCCTGGGTCTGGTCATCTTACTCATTGAGTGGAGCATTCCACAGAGGCTCTCAAATGAGCATCCACATAGGCGCCGATCCACACCAGGCCCCAGATATGGTATTTTCGATTGTGAAAAAATGATTTCAAACACACCATGCAATAACTATCATTCACCTACTTTTTGTTATTAATACATATTTAGGTGTTCTAAGTATAAGTACAAGTACTTATACCATTATAACTGGGGAATTATATGTCATATTTTATACTGCCCGACAAACATTTTCTTATTCACAGTGTGTGTATAGCAGCCTTTTTTACTGACTGCTGGTATTTATGGAACATCTCATTAGCTCACCAGTAGTTTTTTTATGATCATTACAGTGAGGTGTACTATATTAAAATGTTCTTCTTATATGGTGTCTACTCAGAGACAAATGTGAAGCAGCACCAGCCAGTATAGTTACAATAATGATGTAACTTCTGGTGAAACATAGTCAGCATCATCCTTGAGTACTGTGAGAAACCAAAGGGTGTCCCACCTGCTGGTCCCCGGTGATCTCTCTCCCAGGTGGCCTGGGCACGGCCATCGCCTTTGGAGCCAGACCTTGTTGGTGGACCAATGCAGGAGGAACACCTGGGTGAGGGGCCTTCAGGGAGTAGGGATGAGGCAGCCGGTGGCAAGATGCGGTATTCCTCCCTTTCCCGTACCCATGATCCCTCCTATTTCATCGGATTCTCCAATGTCCGAGCTCTCCCTGCCCCTTTCCACACAAACACTGGTCCGAGGAAGGGGGCAACTGAGAGTAATAATGCTTACACATCGCATTGAACATGTCCCACTTATTGGGTTTGGTGAAGTCGGGCACTTAACCCTAAGTGCATTCATCTGATACCAATTAGCTCTCCTCACACAGATACAAGGCGGAACGTAAAAACACACTCTAAACAAGGTGGAACATGAGTAAGAGCAGAACTTATGAAGTGAAGATGAACCTACTGGAGCAGAGCAACGGACTGAGGGACGAGAGCCACGGGTGGATAATCCCAGGAGTTCCCTGCAGGAGGTTGTTACCTACAAAAAGCTGCGAAAGTCACATGGAGAAGGCTGAGTTCCAAACAAGAAAGCTACATTGCGTTTCAAGGATGCCAGTGAATCTCCTGGGTGAACAGCAAAGATGGGGAGGCAAGATAAAAACTGTGGTGCTAACCTTTGTCAAGGGTTTTGACCCATGTTGAATTATTAGGCCAGAACAAAACTGAATCAATAGACTGGGAAGATGTGCGGATGAGCTGTCGCCGCCCATCATTCTATCCCAGAACAAAACTAAATCAATAGATTGGGTAGATGTGGGGATTGAGGTGTCTCCGCCCATCATTCTATCCCAGAACCAGGAGAACCGTTCAGTTTTGCGCACACCAAAATGGTCACCTAACCTGCCACCCACCAGTGCAAGCGTGATGGACCGGATGCGCCAGGGGTGAAAGGTGGTGCCAAAGGAAAAATAGCAGTGCCTGTTAGATCAAAAGCGCCTTGAAATCACTGCTGTTTCTCTGAAGTGCAAGCTCAAAATGTCCATTTCAATTTGTTCAAAATCCGTTTTTAATTGATGTCAACAAGTTGCTAAAATCAGGGGCACAAGACCACTCTAAAGATTCAACCTTCTTGAGGGGGGTTCCACATCACCACTCTACTGTAAGGATGCCCATCAAAACAATGGCAGCAAGGATTAGAGCTGTCAAGCAAAATCCTCCTGTCAAATTCAAGACAACTCCTAAAAAAATGGGGGCAGTGCCAGCTTTGGACACAAGCCAGCGCTAGCGGTCTAAACTCTGACAGTAGAACTGTACTTCAGGAGTTGCCAGCCTCCTGAGACAGCTGGAAACTTCAAAGTCTTTTTGGTTAATTAAGAATTTAAACACCTGCTGTTCCCTGAAGACAGGCTGATTCAATTAACATTGCAAGAGGCTGAGAAACCTTCTCACCTCAGAACTACACACAAGAAGCCAGAAGATCACATGGACATGCTAACCAAATGCAGAGTGGCCCCCTGGCCTGCTGACCTCAGCCGACACAGTAGACTCTTTCAATTGAATGGAGTATGCTGATTTGAGTGTTGACTGCAAACAGAGCTCTGCCTGGAAGAAGAGACATGTGATCCCTGACTCCGAAGTTTATGGGGGTGGACCCAAACACTGAAGTGAATTGAATTGAAGGCAAATATATGTTTTATAAAAAGACTGACAACTAATTGTAACCAGATGACAGGAATGTACAATTTGGAGATCCTTAAAATGGTAATTTTTTACCTACAATTTGAGTCCAAACTCAATTTCGTATGATGTTCTGAGGCAAAACCCCATGAATTATGGAGATTGCAGACATGGGGTTCATGCTAGAAAAATGAAAATTTACTGGAATATGGGTACAAAGGCGGTGTACATGTGTGCCAATTTTGGTAAACGTCCGATATTGGTAAATCAACTAAAAACGAAAATAAGTTGTCATTTTTGAATGCAAGCTCTTAGGAAGATCAGAGTTGAACAAGCATGGACCATGAGTAATCTGTAATATGTACATGTAATGTAAAACAACTGTGTATCTGGGAAATATGTGTAGTTATGAAAAATTATTTCCAAGGTAAAAGCAAAGGGGCGTTTCTTCAATAGATCGTAAATGGCTGACATCACTCTGACACACTATCCTTTCTCAAATCAGGGACCAAAGAATCCTTTGGCCTATCAAATCTTGAGAGGGTTGGGCATGCAGAATTAGCCGACCCACCCATTTTCAAAACACATAAAAAGAGCCACTGGAAGCCAGACAGGGACTTTCTTTTTCACTTTCTGCAGAGCATTTTGACAGACAACTTCACATCCAGACTTCAGACTTCACATCCAGAGACTCCAGCATCCACATAGACTACAGAACCTTGAACCAAGAAGGCCTACTGCAAGCTAAAGTATTCTCAGCTAGCCTTACAAGTTTGCAAACTGATTACCCCAGATCTCCAAGGGGCACATCAGAATAAAACCGCCGGGCTGTGCGGTTTGCTGCTTGCTAAGAATCCGGTGTATCCAGAACAGAACCACAGACCCAGAAAGCAGTGCTGAATCCAGAACCACAGACCAGACCAGACGCTGTATCCAGAACCACTAGCAGAACCACAGACCAGACCAGAACCAGAGAACCAGTACCGGAAATCGCCAGAAGTCCAGTCCAACCCGTCGACCAGATCTGTGACGAGGCCCAGTCCTTCCAAAATTAGGAGTGAGTATCCTGAGGCCTGTGCAAAACCAATCTCTTAGTTTAAAATAATCTAATTCAAACTATTTTAACCTATTAGAACTGCATCATCAGAAATCATGTCCCTTCCTTTTGATTCAAAGCTGAAAAATTGTCATCTGTCATTCTGAGCTTTACTTTTAATTTGAGAATCTACCTTCACAAAATCGTCCGTATCTCGGGAACCGTTTGTCCTTCCAACGAGCCTAAAACCGACTTACTACTCCTTATAGTTTTTCCGTATTCGCGCTCAACGCACTCAGAAAAATTGCCGCGATTTGCGATTTGGCTCAATTTCTTCACTTGTCAAAATAGCACTGTCTTGCTTTCCTTTGCTGAAATTCGTTTGCAACCTGATAATCATTCATAGAGCATTGCTAAAGTGATCCTGAACTAATACAAAGTAGCTGTCACCCACCCTGAACCTCTAGAGGGAATTAAAATCATTTTAGCATATTTTTCACTTCATTGCATACCACATTTAAAGGATTTTGCCTGTGTTTAAAATCATACCTATTTTCCTCTAAACTCGCTGGGGGGAACTGGAACTTTGTATTGCATTTGTGTGTTTTCCTGAGAACTGTGTGTGTTACTTCCAACTCCTTACATTGCAAACGGGGGAGTGAATTTTCAAAGAAAAAGTGATCACATTATATTTTGCTGAAATCATATCAAGTTTATTTCTGTACTGCCTTTTATTCATCTTTGCATCTCCTTGAAACCATAAAGCATTCTCTGATACCTTATTCCCCTGTTCCTAGTCATAAGTCACCAGAACTGTGCTATTGTAGGATTACCTATTGCTGATTACTGCTCATATTCACAAGTGTGATATCAATTATTAATGTATTATAAAACTGTGATATACATATACATTGTTTAATTCTCAAATAAACCTTTTAAATTTGCAAAACAAACTTACTTATTGGCTCAGTGGGGTCAGGGGGAATCTAAGAGAGGGGTGTTATATAAGGGTTGTCATCCAGAGTACACAAACTGGACATACAAATATATAATTAAGGGCTTCCCTTGAGTAATCCCAGACAAGGCACTGACTTAGTGGGACTGCTTGATTGGAGTCTTTAACACCTTGACTCGAGAATCAAAGAAGCACTGAACAGAAAATAAATGAACACAGCCGGTGAGTTGACAAGTGACACGAGAGACCGATGTGTGCTCAAGAGAGATTGAAGTAGCAACATATTATTGCACAATAGAAGGCTGCACACATTTGATGAGGCAAAGAAAGGCAGACCTGTGAATGAACGATAGCTGTAAAGTCAGCATAACTGAGTAATGGAGTGGTCCGGTGAAAGGAAGTAGCCCACTCAAAAGTCTCTGTGAAAGGTTAAAGGTTTGTAGCAATAAAGTTAATGAACTTTAAAAGCGAGGTGATTGAAATTGACCCTGACAAAAGAGGAGAATAAAAGGTGAATAAAAGGTGAACGTTGAACTTTGGTGCATAATACAGTAAACTACCAAGACCAGGAAGCACTGGGGCAAATAATATAGAAGTATGAGTTACAAGTTGGAAAGTCGAAGCGGTCCTACGGAGGTCTGAAGAAAAAGCCACGCACATTTGAAAGTCTTCGACATCTGGAAATGGTCTGAGCCTGACAGAGGGAGACCAAAAGTGTAATAGGTTAAGGGAAGTGAACCCCTACATTAGGTAAATTAACTTGGGGAAGGGAATCCCAGCAAGTGCTTTGTTTTGCTGTGAAAGGTCGAAGCCCGATTGAGTGAGACTGATAAACCTTTGGCTGTGAAAGGTCTTAGCCCGATTGAGGGAGACTGATGTGAACTTTGCTTTAAGAGGTCTGAGCCCGACAGTGTGGGGCCAACCTGAACTGTTTGGTGAACTGCGTTGGAAAATTGGAAAGAAAGACTTTAACGTGGAAGGCCATGAAGTCCTCGATCCATGTATTGACCTGTCTTTGTGTTAAGAGTCTGAGCCAGAGTGTGTCCTCTTGCCTACAGGGACTGCCTTACTCTGTGTTGGCCAACACGGGGAGGTGAGCTGACTCAGCCACAATTATTCTTTATATTTGAACAATGACTTTCCTTTACATACATATTCTCCTTTTCACAATTTTGTGTATATGATGTAGGGCGGGCATTAGGTTTTTGTTAGTATAGGCCATTTTGCTTTGACAGGCTCAACTAGGACTGTTTTGTTTATTATTTGATGGTCACGACTACTCCCATCTTAGCTATAGGGCAAAGTAGGAGTTTATGCAACCCCATTGAAACTTCAATAATGGTTTTACAAATTGTACCTTTTTTGTCAGTGACATTCTTGTGATAGAATGCCTCCCTTACAGTACCCACATTGTTATATAAACCTGGCACAAATTGTTGGGAGAAAAACAGACTTTTCACTAGTTAAGGAGTTACACAGATTGCATTTAATCATCAATGTGTTAAACAGTGTTATCACTCATGGTGGTGACACTTAGATGATATTAAAATGTCCTAATTTCAGACTACGCTATTTCATAGTGTGCTGATGTGTATATGCATTTACTGTCATCCTCTAATAGTGGAACAATGTAATTGAACTGAGTTTCTTGCAAACATTGAGTAAGCAACTCTAGGACTCAGGATATAACATAGTAAAATATGTTAGTAACTTTGAAGGAGGAATATATCTAATATAAAAATACTTTGATTCTAGATGTGGCATAAATAAGTGAAGGACATACAAATAACTGTATACATGCAGTCAAATCAGATATTAGGAAATTGAATTTGCAAAATAATATCTCGAACATGGCATCTTTCGCACAAAATACTTTGCTAGTACTACAGAAAAATAACCAGTTGGTTGTTAATCCCGCGGACAAAGGAGGTAATGTTGTTCTGTGTGGACATCAGTTTCATGTTCCAGAAATATTTAAAAAAAAGAACTCTCAGGAATGAATTGCTATGTACAATTGTTGCAGAATCCGACAAAAGAGTTACAAGAGAAGCTATTTGAATGGAAAAATCAAGGCTTACTGAAAATGGATTAATTCAAATATCTATTTGTTAAACATCCTAGTATAAATACCTTATTATTATTGCCTAAATACATAAACATGAGAATAATCCCCTGGGCAGATCAAAAGTTACATCTATAAGTATAGTGACAGAATCTTTTTATAGCTTTGTAGATTTATTTTTATTAACATTTGTAACTTGTCTTCCCACTTATGTAAAAAATACTACAGATGTTCTCAATAGATTGCACACTATTGCTTGGTAGTGAGATTTCATATTAGTAACATGTGATTTTACATCATTATACACTTCAAACTCTGTGGTAGTGCCCTGTATGGTTAAGTTGCTCAACCCATAGGAAGAGCACTTTTTGGGCGGCTTATAACTTCGCTCCCCCTGGACAAATCCTTTACAAACTTAGCCAAAAATGATATTTGTGATGTCATCTTTGATGTCCTGGGTGTTAGTCTTAGCAGTGCACAGTGGTGGCACGAGTTATGATTGCTTAGTTTACCATTACTGGCGAATCTCTGAGGATTTCCGGTTTTACTTGTAACCATAACGTCCCTTTAACAAAGATTTTTCATTGAATATATAATATGTACGTATAATACATAAAGGAAGTTTTAATGTGGGTTTAAAGAGACCACTTCACCTGAAATGTAATTTCATTTGAGCCAAGTAACACATTCCACAACTCCACCTATTAGCCATTGCTGCAAGGTCACCTCCAGTTCTGACCCACATCAGCAAGGCATTGTGGGTATGCAAATTAGCCCAAATTCAAGCCTTTTTTTCTAGAGAACTTGTCTTTGACTTAGAGGGCAATGCTATTTTACACATAGCCTAACCAACCAGAGGTAGAATTTTTTTAAGGCTGTTAGGAAAACTACATACCTAATTTCACACTTATAAGAGATCTTCAGTGCAGTAAAGTCCTGGCAGCTGTCTGCCTTCAATTGATTACACTATGTATAAACTAGCACTGCCTTCTAAGACAAAGAACATTTCCTGGAGAAAAAGGCCTGAATTTGGGAATTTTGGGAAAAGTATATGTACATAGGCTTTACCTGAACTAAATGGCTGCTATCGCTGTGCTATAAAATATAAAGATATATATATATATATATATAACTAAATTTAAGGTGAGTATCAAGTTCCATAGGAAACCCGAAAACTGAATTCCTAATAACTTTTGACTTGCATGATGGATTAGGCTGATATTTCGCAAAACGTATCATTCGCAACCGACGGGTTACCAGCAACCTCGTAATGAAGCCCAGACTCTTTTAGAAATTAAAAAGTACCCATTTTATCCCCAAATTCTATTGCTAATAACTTTTGACTTGTTGGATGGATTTGGATGACATTACAAAACAAAAATGTGTCAGGGCCCCCTTCAAACTAGAAATGCGAACAATACATTATAAAATGAAAATGTTATTAAGAAAACAAAGCACCTCCGTTTCACAGTTTTCAGCCTATTCATTTTTCCATAGAGAAAAGTTGCAGTTTTTTAACAGCCATAACATGAAAACCATTTAGCAGATTTGGACCAAATAAGAAATGATTTGGGCACAAAGCATTGACCTAATTTCCTTGACTGTATTGTGATAAATCCATCCAGTGGTTTTTAAAATATTTGAGTGAGAAGGGGGTGCCCCCTGCTCCATTAAACCTTTTTTTATCAGCCGTTGTGCTTTTCATAGCAGAGTGGATGAGCGAGTTTAAAAACTGTTCACTTGTTGGAAGGATTTGAATGAAGTTGTCCAAACAAATAGTTTATCAAGATTTTCACAAAACTTGATATTTTTGGAACAATTAGCTAGAAAATGAAAAAGCTATGACAAAAACATATAAACACTGTTTTCATTTAATTCCCTTGAATGGTTTGGGGTAAAGCCATCCAGGCATTTTTAAATTATTCGAAAAAGAACGGGGTGCCCCCTATGCCTTAAAACCTTTGTATCATTCTTAATGCTTTGCAGGAGAGAGGATGAGAGAGGCTAATAACCTTTTACTTGGATGGATTTGGATGTCATTTTCTAAACCAAAGGTTTGCAAAGGGCCCCCCAAACTGGACATTTTGGGAATTCATCAAAACATGAAAAGGTTATTAAGAAAACATAAAAATGCAATTTTTAGCCTACTTCCATTTGTTTTTCCATAGAGAAAAAGTGCAGTTTTTGAGCAGCAATAGTGTGAAAACCGCTGGGCCGATTTGGACCAAACTTTGTAATGAACTACCCCACGACGTTACAGGGTCTAATAACGTTCTCGACATTGGAACTCAAAACTCTTCTGTTTATGTAGTCTCTCCTAGTGGAACAGTGATTGTTTTGAACAACAACACTTATATGGCCTGGCCATAGGTGCTATATAAATACTAATACCAGTAGTAATAGCAATCATATCAGGCTGTAGGTTGGGAGTGGGAAAGAAGACACCATGTGAAGTTGGGGATTTGGGGGTGGGTTGGGAGCCAGTTTCAGTTGGAAAAGTTTCATTTTATCAATGGAAGACCATGGATACCTCCCAGGATTACAGCAGCAAAATGCGTCCCACAATGTGTTATATGTGGTTATGGGAGAGTGTTAGAGAGGGAAAGAGCAAATTGAGTGGAGTGTGGTGAACTTGAAAAAATTAGGGGGACACATTTTGAATGCCTGTGAGGACGTGGGAGACTTTTTAATTCTAAGCAATGTTTCCTGTTACTGCAGGAATCAGCGAACCTCCACCCTACTGCAGGAATTTCTGTTGTTGGAAATGATTACTGTGAAATCACACATTAACAGGAGTTTAAAAAGTCTTTTAACATCTACAGTGTCTACATCTACTGGGCAGAGGGCAATGTCTGTTTGGTTACAAATTAATGGTGTGAAATGGTCAGAGGCCATGGCTAGTAGGCCCAAAAGAAAGATATTGGTGCCACACTTACAGAGGCCACGGCTGAAAGCCATAGCTTGTGAGACATGAAGGCCATGGTTTGTTGACCCAAACGTAAACTATTGGCACAGCATGTACAGTGGCCACAGCTGAAGGCCATGGCTAGTGAGCCCTAAGGGCACTAAGGTATAGCAAAACCCTTGACATTCAGTGAAAGACCATTTGTTAAGAGAGAGTTAATGTGATAAAATTTAACGCAAACACAACACCTGATTAAACACTGGCATTTCAATCAAGTCCACCTCTGAGAAGAAAATATGCATCACGAACCAAACAGTGAGAGGGAGTAATGGTCAAGAGATGTCCATGGATGAAAAAAGCAAGTGAGGAGATTTGGGGAACAATGGAAAGCAGAGGGCAGCACTTGGTGAGTGCCTTTGAGGACAGGGAAGAGTTTTGGATTTTCAAGCATTATCTGGGGAATACTGGGGAAATCCCGTGGTCATGGGTAGTTCAATGCCGCTGTATGTGTGGTTCATTGCCATTATCAGGGGAATATCAGGGGAATCCCATGGAAATGGGGAGTGGGTGAAATAAAACAAAATGTTTACACCTGGAGTGATCACATCTCCTAGGCACGAGGCAATCAGGCTCTTTGCCGAAGGTCAAGGCTAGTGGCTCCCAATGGAAGACCAAGGCCATGACTAATGGGCCGCAAAGAACTCTATTGGTGCAACTCATACAGTGTTCACAATTAAGCCATAGCTCGTGGGCTTCAAAGAAACCTATTGGGGCAACATGTAAACCCTACGGCCTAAGTCTGTGGACAATGGCCTGGCTGAAGGCCATAGATAGTGGGCCCCAAAGAAACCTATTGGTGCACCATGTACAAAGGCCACGGCAGAAGTCCATGGACAATGGCCATGGCTAGTGTGGCCCGAAGAAACTATATTATAGCAAAACCTTTGAAATTCAGTGAAAAACATTAGGAGAGAGTTAAGGTGATCAGATTTAACATGAAAAATACATAGCAACAAAACCTTTGAAATTCAGTGAAAAAACCTTGCTGAAGAGAGAGTTAAGGTAATCAGATGTAATGGAACAAACCTCTGCAATTCAGCAATCACACGTCAAACAAGTCCACCTTAACTATGCACCCCTGTTATGCAGAATATGATCTCAATGATGGTGTCACAGATGACATCACTGATAACATCACTGGTGACATCACTAATTACATAAAACATGGCATCACTGATGACATCACTGATGGTGTCACTAATTGCATCATGCATGATATCACAGATGTCACTGGTTTGGTTAATTACATTTTGAAATATGACAACACTGTTTTTTACATAAGTGTACATACCTCATACTTACACAGTACAATGCATTCTGCCATTGTTTTATACAATTATGTAGCATAAGTAATTGATTTTATTTCACATTAACCACACTTTGAATTCTTAGATGATATATTATCACAATGCACATAGGCTTACAATTGTTTTGCATGTGATTATTGCTTAGAAATCGTGTCATTTAGAAAATGTGTTCACTTAATATTATTAAATTAGGGAGAATTATACATTTAAATGTGAACATTAACTATTTTCATAACACATTTCTACTTCTATCTATTCTTATTGTGTTGTTACTACTACATATACTGTATATATTATGTTTGAAATACCTGAAATAGCTTTACCAGAATCAGATACTTTACCTGCAATGGAGTATTGTAATTTTGTACTAATACATGACATTCAAACCATTGTATAACATTACATATTGTTATTTTAAAGTTTATAAGTTGATAAGTATTACAAATTATTGATCCACACGTAATTGATTGATTGATTGATCGTTTATTTGTATAGCACTTATACACAATGGGCCTCATTACGACCCTGGCGGAGTGGGTTTACGCCAGCGTTATTCGCGGCGGACCCGTCCGCCCTACTACGAGTTCCCGTAGCGCCATGGAACGTTTTCCGCCTGGTTTTTCCGGGCGGAAAAATCCATGGCGCTACGGGACCTTGTTGTTAATTACGCCACCGTATTTTACGGTGGCGCAATTAACGCCTTCCCCACTCCCATTATACCCTATGGGGCAAAAATGGGAATGGGGAAGGGTAAAATGGGGAATGGGGATTTACCGCCCCGCCAAGGTCGGCATGGGGCAGAAAATCCGCCAACCTCCATGGCGCTATCGGCAGCTTTCCGCCGTGCTCCGCGGTGCTTTTAGCACCGCGATTTCCGCCAGGGTCGTAATGAGGCCCAATGTGTTTCAAAGCGCTTCAAGGAGGGAGGCAGCATGGGAAAATACAGTTACATTCTTACAGGTCCTTGATACAAATAAGAATGTAAAGAAAAAGCTGTCATATCATAAAAGAAAGTATAAGTGCATGGAACAGAAAGGGGAAGGAGGGGAAGGAAAAGAGGAGACAATACTAGCAATAGCTTTACTATGCCTGACGACAATTGCTGCAGTGCAAGAGTGACACGAGGAAGGGGGAGAAGGGGAGGTATGGGGCAGAGGAGAGGAACAGAACAAGTGACTATCTTAAGGGTCAATGACTGATCAAAGTAGTGCTGGGAGGGGGAGGGAGGAGAAAACATGGAAGAAGGAAAAGGGGGGAAAGACAAGCTATTATCAAAAAGGTCAGGGGACATTGATAAGAGTAAGTGCTAAGAATAGTAAAGGGTGAAGGGAAAAAAAAGGGGGCAGAAAGGGAACACAGATGGACACGGGGGCAGAGGGGGAACACAGATGGACACAGGGGGCAGCGGGGGCACACAGATGAGCACGGGGGCAGAGGGGGCCCACAGATGGACACAGGGGCAGAGGGGGCACACAGATGGGCATGGGGCAGAGGGGGCACACAGATGGGCATGGGGGGGCAGAGGGGCTCACAGATGGACACGGGGGCACAGGGGGTACACAGATGGACACGGGGGCAGAGTGGACACACAGATGGACATGGGGGAAGAGGGGGCACACAGATGGGCATGGGGCAGAGGGGGAACAAAGATGGACAAGGGGCACACAGATGGACACGGGGGGCAGAGAGGGCACACAGATGGACACGGGGCATAGGGGGCACACAGATAGGCATGGGGGCAGAAGGGGAACACAGATGGGCACGGGGGCAGAGGGGGAAGACAGATGGACACGGGGGCACACAGATGGACACGGAGGGCAGAGGGGGCACATAGATGGACATGGGGGGCAGAGGGGGCAAACAGATGGGCCCAGAGGGCGGAGGGGGAACACAGGGGGCAGAGCGGGTACACATATAGGCTTGCTGGCAGAGGGGGTACACAGATGGACACAGGGGGCAGATGGGGCACACAGATGGACACAGCAGGCAGAGGGTGCACACAGATGGGCACAGAGGGCAGAGGGGGAACACAGGGGGCAGAGGGGGCACACAGATGGGCACGGGGGCAGGAGGGGTACACATATGGACATGGGGGAAGAGGGGGCACACAGATGGACATGGGGGGCAAAGAGGGCAATAAATATGCACACAGGGGGCAGAGGGGGCACACAGATGGACATGGGGGGCAGTGGGGGCACACAGATGGGTGGGGGGCAGAGGGGGCACACAGATGGGCACGGGGGGCAGAGGGGGCTCCCAGATGGGCATGGGGCAGAGGGGTAACACAGATGGGCACGGGGGCAGAGGGGGAACACAGATGGACACGGGGCACACAGATGGACACGGGGGGCAGAGGGGGTACACAGATGGACACGGGGGCAGAGGGGGCACACAGATGGGCACGGGGCAGAGGGGTAACACAGATGGGCACGGGGGCAGAGGGGGAACACAGATGGACACGGGGGCACACAGATGGACACGAGGGGCAGAGGGGGTACACAGATGGCACGGGGGGCAGTGGGGGTACACAGATGGACACAGGGGCAGGGGGGGCACATAGATGGATGCGGGGGGCAGAGGGGGCGCACAGATGGACACAGGGGTAGAGGGGGAACACAGATGGACATGGGGGGCAGAGGGGGAACACAGATGGACACGGGGGCACACAGATGGACATGGTGCGCAGAGGGGGCACACAGATGGACACGAGGGCAGAGAGGGCACACAGATGGGCACGGGGGGCAGAGGGGACACACAGATGGGCATGGGGCAGAGGGGTAACACAGATGGGCACGGAGGCAGAGGGGGAACACAGATGTACACGGGGGCACACAGATAGACACGGGGGGCAGAGGGGGTACACAGATGGCACGGGGGCAGTGGGGGTACACAAATGGACACAGGGGCAGAGGGGGCACATAGATGGACGCGGGGTCAGTGGGGCGCACAGATGGACACAGGGGTAGAGGGGCAACACAGATGGACACGGGGGGCAGAGGGGGAACACAGATGGTCACGGGGGCACACCGATGGACATGGTGCACAGAGGGGGCACACAGATGGGCATGGGGGGCAGAGGGGGAACACAGATGGACACGGGGGCAGAGTGGGAACACAGATGGACACTGGGGCACACAGATAGACACGGTGCAGAGGGGGCACACGTGGGGCAGAGGGGGAACACAGATGGACCCGGGGGCAGAGGGGGCACACAGATGGGCACGGGTATAGAGGGGGCAAACAGATGGACACGGGGGAAGTGTGGAACACAGATGGACATGGGGGCAGAGGGGGAACACAAATGGACACGGGGTACACAGATGGAAACGGTGGGCAGAGGGGGAACACATATGGGCACAAGGGCAGAGGGGGAACAGAGATGGACACGGGCACACAGATGGACACGGGGGGGCAGAGGGGCCACACAGATGGACATGGGGGGCAGAGGGGGACCACAGCTGCACACGGGGGCAGAGGGGGCACACAGATGGACACGGGGGCAGAGGGGGCACACAGGTGGACACAGGGGGCAGAGGAGGAACACAGATGGACACAGGGGCACACAGATGGACATGGTGGGCAGAGGGGGCACACAGATGGGTACAGGGGGCAGAGGGGGAACACAGATAGGCACGGGGGCAGAGGGGGAATGCAGATGGACACGGGGGCACACAGATGGACAAAAGAGGCAGAGGAGGAACACAGATGGACACGGGGGCACACAGATGGACACGGTGGGCAGAGGGGGCACACAGATGGGCACAGGGGACAGAGGGGGAACACAGGTGGGCACGGGGCAGAGGGGGAATGCAGATGGACACGGGGGCACACAGATGGACACGGGTGGCAGAGGGGGCACACAGATGGACACGGGGGCAGAGGGGGAACACAGATGGACATGGGGACAGAGGGGGAATAGAGATGGGCACGGGGGCAGAGGGGGCACACAGATGGACACAGGGGGCATACGGGGCACACAGATGGACACAGGGGCGGATAGTGGCATACCGTGGTGGCCAGGGGTAGACAGGACCTTTGTTGTGGGCCTTGGATGTTTGGGCCGACTCCTGCATCCCGGTCACTGCGATATGCCTTACAGGTCAAAGCTGCCAATGGGAGAGGGAGGGGGAGCTAGCCAAGGCAGGAAACCTTGGTGGAAGATGGAACGGCCATTTTGGAGGGGCCAAACAAAGAGGAAACCTTAGCACAAAGTTAAAGCAAAGAGCAAAAATCCATAGGAGGCTGGGGTAAACAGAAGTGGGGATCAGTTCATGCAGTTCTCGAACTGCAGGCATCTTAATAGTCATTTTCGTAGCAAAAATGAGGCAGTCTGCGCATCGAGCGCAATAAGCACAAAGTTGCTTTTGGGCTTACCCAAAGCACGACGCTGCAGTCACTTGATGTTATGCTGGCAGGAAGAGGGCAGCAGGAGAAGGGACGGCAGGCTCCGTCCAGGGCAAGACCATAAATGAGGGAGAGGAATCCTCATATCATACATCTGGATCAGTGTATTGTCCCATGTCATGTCGTAATTATTGTTAAATAAAATGAAATAAAATATGTATCAAAAGAGGTCAACAAAAATATTCTAACTTATTTATTCAGCAATGTCACATTTGATGTAATTATTGATCTCATTGCTGATCTCATGTGTGATGCAGTTAGTGATGTCCTCAATGATATCATCTTTGCGGACATACGCTACGCTACAGGAGGCACATCCTTAAGGTGGACTTGCTCTAAATGCATTTTCTGCATTACAAGGGTTTTGTTGCGTTAAATCTAAATCTGATCACCTTAACTCTCTCTTAACCAAGGTTTTTCACTAAATATATATATATATATATATATATGAAAAAAATGCCTTTTGGAAAAAGACAGCAAGTGGAATGCACTCCAGAGAGCAGCTGCAATCAAGAACCAATATCCTTGCAGCAAAAGAAAGTGGAAAGAAACTCCTCAGCACTCCTGGCAACACGTTTTCTTTATTGGTGTGAGTACATCAGGAAGGAAAACAAAAACAACGCGTTTCGCGGTGCACAGACCGCTTGATCACGTGGGTTTGCCAACAACACAGAGAATGGACTACAATTTATCCCCAGACTGACTCTCTGATTTCACATAGAGAGTGTCCACCTGCTATGGACCATTCGTTCATCATGTTTTGTAAGGCAGCCATATTGGAACGGTTCAACAGTATATGATTACTCATGGAGGAGTTCTAACTTTATCCTCTAATATGTGCCACATGAATTACTGTCATGTTCAAAAAAGGTTGGACAAAACACACCGGACACAGTATAGAATTACTAGTGTCTTTAATGTTTACAAAAAATTTTTAAAAAATGCATCATGCAAAAACAATGCACAGCACATAGACAGCACATAGAAAAAAAACCAACAGCAGGACGCCAAGGTGTAGCAACTTAGTCACTATTGGAACACCATCTTTAATTCAAGTTCCTTGGAATGATATTACTGTGTAAGGAAGGGTTGTTTGTTAACGCTAATTGATAGTAGATATAGATTGCAAGTGACCATTACATTATTTCTTTACAGGGTTAGAAAGCAGATACAATTTGTTTTATGTTTTCTCTTCTCAGCCAATTTATTGGAACACATGGCATTATGGTGACAGCTGCATTGCCTTTTGTTGGTATGAAGTGATATAAGCAATGACAGCCATAGTGGAAATGTGCCCTTCAATGTGATATTTCCCTACTCATCAGATTTTCTGCTGCACTCATATTGACTGCCAGTGCTTGTAGACCTGAGTGAACTTTCTAGCATAGCTGAATTAGGATGTGCTTTGTGAAATGGTACTATGCTGGGATGAAGCATGGATTGTCACTGATTCACAAAAATACAGATGTATGTGATGTCCATGCCATGACTACCATATCAATGAAATATTTTTGGTGTGTATTACTGTGAATTGTGCACTCATGGCAAACCAGTAACATGCAGGAGTACAGTTTAAGGTTGATTAAAAAAATGTACTTCGGTAAAGTGGTGTCTGTAGTCAAATTTGGGGCCTCATTATGGGGATATGCCACTCCAAAAGATAGCCAAGTAGCTGAGGCTGAATACCTCCATGACCTTCAGATATCTCTTCTCCATCATAACCCCTAGATGTTACACTCATTCTTCATGAATTAATTGTATGCCTGTCATGACATTTGTCTACGTGGCCACCATTGCCTTGTTTCCCTCTTTGATCAGCAGAATGATTGGTTTCTTCTTAGGCCATCTAGCTGCCTGTTTGGGTGCCCCAGAATGTATCCACCAAACCAGGGTGTTTCTATCTCACACCAGGCAAAGATGTATGTGACTTATCGGGGTCTGTGGACTCTGTGACAACCACAGCTGCATAGGAAATGAGACAAAGAACATGCTAAGAACATGTGTGATTATGATGACAAATGTTCTCTCATATGTGCCTGCTAGGTTTTTCTGTGCCTGACCACTTTGTTGAACAGATGCACATAACAGTGCAACAACTTGAAAACCTTGTTGATATATCGATGCCTAACCTTTATATGTCTGAGGAAAGGGTTCCTGTCATCATATATGTGGTTCTTGTCAAAAGCATCTACATAGAGATTGGATAGACTGGGGGCAAATGTGGCCCCCATTGCAGTCCCCGATATTTGTTGGTAAAAAAACCTTGTTGCACACATAGAAGTTTCTGGTGAGTGCTATTTTGGTCAAATGCATGATAAAGCTAGGGGGGTACATTATTTAAGTCGATGCCTGACTCTAGGGTATGTCTCATCATGGATAGAGTCGCCTGTTGGGGGATATTTGTATACAGTGACTCAATATCCATGGTGACCAAACATTCAGTCTCTTTGTCAAATGTCAAGGTATCAAGATGAACATAGCTGTGGAGTCCTTCACTGTAACCCCGTCTCCATGTGCCGCTTCTCGCTTCTGTTCCTTTCAGCTCTTGGCCTCCCTACACTGGAACTCCTTACCTCTCTCTATCTGCTCCACCCCCCCTACACCTCCTTCCACACCTCCTTGAAAGCCCTTCTTTTTCACTCCCCCCTTGATCTTCTACCATCTCTCCTATCCATCTCCCTGTCCCCTCATACCTTCCCTTCCCCTTCCTTCTCACATCTACTTGACCTTAAATCACATGTTTGAATCATTGTTCCTCTTCCCTTTACTACCTCCTCTCCCTTCCTCTCACCTTTCCTTCACCTCCACTATCTAAGGAACCTGTTCTACATATTGTTTCGCAGGTTTGTCTCATGATTGTTAACTTGCTTCTTGCATTATTGTACCTTGTTGTTATATTGTAAAGTGCTTTGGATTAAAGCGCTATATAAACCTAATAAACATAAACATAAACATATATGCTTGCATCTGCGGTACATTGTTCTTAATGAAGAAATCCACAAACTGTGACAGAGGTTCGAGTATGGATTGGATGCCTGACACTATGGGGCATCCTGGCGGTGGGTTGAGGCCCTTATGTATTTTAGGCATTGCATAGAAGGCCGATACCCGTGGGTGTGTGGGTGTAAGAAAGGCTGCTTCTCTCGGGCTGATGAATCCTTCTGCCTCAGCTTCTTCGAAAGAAGTGTTTATCAGATTCTAAGTTGGATGGTGGGTCTCCAGGAAGGACACAACAGCCTGTTCTGTCCTGTAGTAGTATATTGACCATCTGATTGTAGTCAGGAGTGTTCATGACTATAGTTGCTCCTCCTTTGTGCGCATGTTTAATGTTTAGGTTCTCATTATTGGCCAAGGTAGTTAAAGCTGCTAGCTGCATTTTCGTGCAGTTGGTGTGAACAAAGGGTATGTGCATCTCCATGTCCGCTATTTTCTTGAATAAGGCCTGTTCGAAAATGTTGATTCTGCTATGTTGGTGCACTGTGGAGGGAAAAATTGAGAAGGAGGGCGTAGACCAGTGATGTCCTGTGTTTCCGTAGGAGTGTCACTGAAGAATTGTTTCAGACGTATTTTCCTCATCAGTTGTGTGACCTCTATTCTGGTCTGAAAGGGATCATAATGTGCTGTGGGCACACAAGATAAGCCCTTTTGCAGGATCTCTTCCTTGAATGTGGTCAAATGATGTGTAGAGAGATTGACAATTAGAGAAATGTGGGCTGTGGGGGGCCCGTCCTCTGCTGTGTGTAATTCGCAGTGAGTGATTTTGTCACTGTTGCTTGCCTCTGTTTGTGCCATGTTGGCCTAAAAAGGCACATTGGTGGCTGCGGGCCCACTCCCTTGGTTAAGATTAAACTGGACACGTCGGGTTTGCTGAGCGTCGTTGTATGAGCTGTTACTGGTTCCAGATGATGACCCTGTTCTTTGTCGGTTTCCCATTCTCTGGAAGTTTTGAAACTTGATCTGTGCCATATCTTGTCTAGCCTGTTTTTGCCTCTTCTGAAAAAAAATTGACTCCTACATATGGATAGACTTTTACATGGGTGAACACTGAGAGACTCTCCCTAGCCAACAAACAAACACATATACCTATAAAGCTATATGTGATTAAAAAAAAGTCAAATACAAGTCTAAAGTTGTTACATCAAGACACTGTACATTAGATGATGTCCCTTCCGTCTTTGACTAGGTACTTGTATGTCTGTCCACAGCACTTAATGTAGTATCGAATTACAGGTGATGATAAAAGTGGCATGAACATGATAGCATTTATTGGAATTTCAGCTTTACAATACGTGTGGGCAATGATTGCATTGCCATGTCTGTAATAATAGTATAGAGGTGGGCCCCTCAACATTGCATGTCCGAGTCCATTAAATGAGTGACTTGACCCTCACAAACAGTTTGACCTCAATTGTGAGGCCCTCACAAATACCATTGCTGTGCTAAGCTTACATATCTGTTATCTGATGTGTATGATCACTGTCTTTTATTGGTATATTGAACGTTAGGAATTGCACACTGGTCAAATCCTTTGGACGACCTCACAATCCACAGTGGTAGACCTAGTAATATGTATGCTTAGTAATATACGTCCTTGTATTCTTGTGGTTGCAATGTTTCCTTCGGCAGCCAATGCCTTTGGACCTCTTGCATGTGTGAAAGATGCTGTACTCCAGCATCTGGTAGGCCATGATTTTTGAATGATGTTGACCCCTTGGTTGCCTCGATGTTGTGATACATACATGTAGTAGCAAAGGAGACCTGCTAAAGGCAGTTGACAGAGTGATGGAGTCTGCACACAGACTGTTTGAAATGTGTTGCATGCATTTCTTTAGTAGTACATGATACTCATCAAGTAGACAGACATAGTTGAGCTAAAGAGAGTGTATTGACGAAGATTTGGTGGGAGCATAATCGTGGATGGAAAACTTGCTGTGGGGCCTCAGGGAGCAGAAACTGAGGGATAGATCATGATATTGAATATATGAAGCATGTTCTGGTTTGAAGGTCAAGTGATGATTGTTTTGAGGTTTATTAATGTGCAAAGGGAAGGGGATTGTTGAGTTCGCGGCCCGCGGTCTATGCGCAGGGGCTGGCAGTGAACAGATAGGCCGCGCGGCCTGCGGCGCAGCTCCAGCTGGAGCTTGAAATAATGTACACCCACGCTGGTGCTGGGTCTGCCCCGGAACTGCCTCCCGAACGCGGGGGCGGGGCTTTTATTAGAACGCCCTGCGTCACCGCGCAGCGGGACGCAGGGCGGAACGTAACATTCCTCCTTTATTATAAAACAAAACAAAACACATAGCTGTAACTGCCAAAACCAACTGCGAGGTCCAAACAACAACTGTCTGTCTTCAACACTCAGCCGCCCTGCTATTAGGGTTCAGGGTGCCAACGCACCGGCTACCACACATAGTCACTTAGCTTAGCTGGGGGCCTTGTTGTTGTCCTCAGTCCGTATCGTCCTTCGCGGGGGTCACTCCCCCTTGCTTCCGGCTCTGTTCCATCTTCGCGGTTCAGGTCCTCGCGGCCGGGTCCATTCACCGGCTCCCAGTCTCCATCCCTCGCTCCGTCGTTCTCAGGGACGGCCTCCGGCTCTTCTTCACTGGGAGGAGTGTCCTCGCCTTCACAAGGGCCCTCCTTGTCGGTCCACAGTGTACGTGGTACGGCCTTGAACCAGGACGCATTCCTCGTCACTTGACGGTTTCCCCGTGCCACCGTCACCATGGTTCCATGCCGGTTGCTGACGGTCCATGGAAGTTCTTCGTACCTGGTGTCCAGTTTAGACTTGGAGGGGTTTCCTAGCATGATGACCTGGTCACCCACTTGATAATGGGACGGCCTCGCTCTCCGCTTGCCACTCATGTGTTCGTTGGCATCCCTTCTCCTTCTCTCTGTGCGTTCCTCGTTCACTGTGTCCGGGGTTCTGCTTGGGTGATGCGGGATTGAGGATCTGATTACGGTGCCGAACATGAGGTCCGCTGGCGGAATGCCGGTTGTGCTTTGAGGCGTGACCCGGTAATTTCGGAGGAATCGGAAAAGGTCAACCTTCCAAGGGCTGGCGTTAGCCTTAGATACTCTGAGCACCTTATTTATAGTCCTCATAAATCGCTCCACATCCCCGTTTGCCTGGGGGTGTCTTGGAGTGATGTGGTGATACTTGACATTGAGTTCCTGTAGATACTTTTTGAACTCCTCCCCTGTAAACGGCGGCCCATTGTCGCTCTTGATTGAGACAGGTAGTCCGTGAGTCGCGAACATTTTCTCAAGTGCCGGAATTACCACTTCTGCTGCTGTGGACTCAACTACCTCGACTTCCGGGTATCGAGAGTGATCATCAACCGCCACCAACAGGTGGAGACCTTCTCGGAGCTTGCAGAAGTCAATGCTGATGGCCTCCCATCGAGAGCGGCCCCGTTCTGCTGATATGATAGGTTCCGGGTTTGGCGGGGCCCCCGTGATTTGACAGGGTAGGCACGTGGCAACGAGTGTCTCGACCCGCTCTTCGATCTGGGGAAACCATACTCGGTGCCGAATGCGGGCTTTCGTCCTCACCAGTCCTTGGTGTCCTTCATGTGCTAGGGCCACTATCCTGTCTTGTAGTTTGAGGGGTATCACGATGCGGTTTCCCCGTAGCAACAATCCACCTTCCGTGACTGACAGGTCTTGCCGCACTGTGAATATGCCAGACAGAACACCTTTGGCTTCGGCTGTTCTGTTGTGGGTGTGTCTCATGAAAGTCTTCCAATCACCGGAAAGGATGGCATTTTTCACTAAGTCACAACACGGGTCCTGGTGTGTTTCCGCCTCTATCTCCTCGATGCTCACCGCCTTGGGTCTCATTGCGCGCACTACTTGGCATATGTGTTCCTCTGTCTCTGCCGCCACTTGGATCTCTTGTTGAGTGGCCTCTCGCGGATGCCTGGAGAGATAGTCCGCAGGGTTTCCGCTGCCTGGTTGATATACGAGATCAAAGTCATACTGCTGGAGGTGCAGTAACCACTTGGTTATTCGGGCCGGAGGGTGTGCAGATGTTCCCATGAATATTGGTAGCAGGGGCTTGTGGTCCGTGATTGTTGTGAAATGGCGCCCATAAAGATAGAGGTGAAAGTGTCGGCACCCCCACAGCACGGCAATGGCCTCCTTTTCGATGTGTGAGTACCTTTGTTCAGTCTCTGTGAGGGCTCTCGACGCATATGCAATCGGTCTCTTCTCCCCTTCTCTCGTGACTTGCATCAAGATGGCTCCGAGCCCTACGGGGCTGGCATCTACAAACAGCTCTGTGGGCAGTTCAGTGTTGTAGTAGGCCATCTTGGTGTCAGCTGAGAGGGAGTTCTTGATGCTCTCGAACGCGTCCTGGCACGTTGACCCCCATTCCCACTTGACGTTGGCCTTCGTGAGTTCCCGCAGCGGCTCAGATAGCGTGGCCAGGTTTCGGATGAACCTCCCGCAGTAGGTGGCCATTCCTAAGAAACTGCGCACTTCCGTGGGGGTCATCGGTGGGCTTGCCGCCTGGATGTCTGCGACCTTCTGCGGGTCAGGTGAGATGCCTGTGCTGCCAAACTTGTAGCCGAAAAAAGTGATCTCGGATTTAAGGAACTCGCACTTTTCCCTGTGTATTGTGAGCCCAACCTCTTGTAGACGGCCCAGTAGGGCGTGAAGCCTCTTGACGTGTGTTTCTTTGTCGGGGGCGTGAATCAGAATGTCATCGCTCACGTTGAGGACACCGGGGATGCCCCTGATGACCTCCTGGATGGTTTGCTGGAACACCTCCGCGGCAGATGATATTCCAAAACTCAGGCGTTTGTATCTCCGTAGCCCCAAATGTGTAGAGAACGTTGTTATGTATCGAGAGTCTCTGTGGAGTTTGAGTTGGTGATACCCCGCCTTTAGATCAATTTTTGAAAATATGCTCGACCCTGTGAGGTCAGCCACAATCTCGTCGATTGTTGGGGTTATGTGGCGTTCCCTTTTGATGGCGGTGTTGGGGAGGCGCATGTCTATGCAGATCCGTACCTTCCCAGGCTGCTTGGGCTTCCGGGTTACCACCATGGGAGAGACCCAGGGTGTGGGTCCTGTGACTTCCTCAATGATACCTGCTTCTTCCAGGGCCTTGAGTTCCTGCTCCACTTGTTCTCTCATGTGGAAAGGCGTTCTCCGGTGCCGGACGGCTTTCGGCTGCACTGTCTCATCAATGTGAAGTTTGATGGTTTTGCCTTTCAGACAGCCTATGCCTTCTTGCAGGTCAGGGTACTGGTTCAGCATGTGCTCCACTTCCTTGTCCTCATTGACATGGCAGATAAATTGGACCACCCCCAAGTCCTCCGCTGCGTCCCCGCTCAGGAGGCTCTCAACACCTGCCTTCACCACATAGACTTTGGACCATAGTCTGTTTTTTCCGTGTTCCAGCATGGTGCGGAACCTGCCAATGACCGGCAGGGGCTTTCGACAGCCGTATGCATATAACAGAGTGTCGGTGCTTTTGAGCTCTGGTGTAGGACTTAAGGTCAGGAAAATGTTTTCAGGCATGACGTTCACCGAGGCACCTGTGTCGATGGTCATCAGAATGCACTGGTTTTGGATGGATACCATGCATTTGCGCCTTCGGGCGGCTTTTCTGCGAGGTCCTCGGTCTTGGCATAGTGCAGACACCATGTACACCTTCCTTCCTTTCCTGTCTGTGTCCTTGGAGGGGGCCTGCAGCATCGCCGAGATATCATCCCCTTCATCCTCCGTGGAAGAGCTGGCCACTGCGACCCTTCTAGCACTGGCTTGCTTCTTTTTCTTTGTCGCCGACTTCTCCGACTGGTTCTGCGGAGGTTGTATGGGGGTGTCCGTCGATCGGCATACCTTCGCGTAATGGTCCTTCCGGCCACATGCTCCACATGTGGTGCCTTGCGCAGGACAGTTGCGACGGCCATGTCGTGGGCCACCGCACCAGCCACACTCAGTGGGTCCCGGAGCGCGCGGTTGCCATCTGTTTTGGCCGTATCCACCACTGTTGTCATCTCTCGATGTTTGTTTGTTGGTGACGCGGGCCACCATGGCTGTGTTCAGAGCAGGTTGCAACCTGTGTAATGTGGCCTCCATGTTGGCCGCTCTGGTGTGTGCCAGTTCCCTCTGACGTCCTAGTTCAAGGATCCGCTGTAGGGGAATACCCTTCTCACTGAGTATTAGGCGCCTCAATTTTTCCGAATGAATCCCGTTGATGATCTGCCTCCTGATTTCCTTCTCCACGTTCGTGAATTCACAGGACATGGCTAGCTTTCTCAGGCGGGTGTGGTATGCATCAAGGGTTTCCTCCGCTGCCTGTAGGGTGGTGCAGAAGAGAAACGTCTCATAGTCTGGGTTTAGTTGAGGGAGGAAGTGATCGGTGAGGGCGTCTTTCGCGCTTCGGTACCCATCCTGGCCATCCGCAACGTTGAGGGAATTGAAAATGCGCAGTACTTCGTCACCCACGCTGAGTAGAAGGTGTGCCTTCAGTTTCCTGGGCGCGGTGATCTCTTTGCACTCCATCGCCATCTCGAACTTCTGGATCCACAGCTGCCATCTGGGTCCGCATGACGACGGGTCCGTGAACGGGTCAAACGGCTGGACCAGTGTCGACGAAGTGCCTTGCGTTCGAGGTGGAGGTGGCGTCATGGACAGGTTTGCTGCAATTCTGGACGGCGTGGAGGGCCCAGGCGTGGATGTGCCGGCCGCCATGTTGGCGTGGACCTGATCCGTGATGTCGTAGTTGTCACTGACGGCCACCCATGCAGCGACGTAAGGCCTACCTTGGAGGTGTCACCGTATCCAGGCGCCGTGGTACGACTCCGGGCCTGGCCTTCCCTGCACGCCGTGATGCTGCTCCCTTGTGTTGGATGTTCGATGCCACCTGGATTTCTTGTTTCAGGAGTGAAGAAAAATTGACTTGGTGGCAGAGAGCATGCTGGATTTGGTAGGGAAGACGAAAGGAAAATGTTTTTTTTTTTTTTTTTTTTTTTTTTTTTTTTTTTTGGGTGGGGGGGGTCACGTGTGTGATGGCACCCCCACCGGGTGTCCAAAAATTTCGCCGATGGCTGTGTGGCGTTATTGTGCTCTCCGAGCACCGAGCCTTTCGTGATGTTCGTCTCTCCTCGTCGCCATTGTTGAGTTCGCGGCCCGCGGTCTATGCGCAGGGGCTGGCAGTGAACAGATAGGCCGCGCGGCCTGCGGCGCAGCTCCAGCTGGAGCTTGAAATAATGTACACCCACGCTGGTGCTGGGTCTGCCCCGGAACTGCCTCCCGAACGCGGGGGCGGGGCTTTTATTAGAACGCCCTGCGTCACCGCGCAGCGGGACGCAGGGCGGAACGTAACAGGGATTGTTTAGTTCAAGGTTATGTCAGTGGTGTCTGGCCCAGGGGCAACTTTGTTCTTCATTAAAGTGGTGCTGACATGCGTTAGGGCCTGGTACAGCAGTGTCTGGGACTTTGCAGAGCAGAGAGCAATTGGGACCATTGCAACCTAGTTGAGTGTATGTTTTTACTAGCTCTGACTTGAGATATGTGACATGTACATGGTAGTGTGGCACACAATACATACTTACGGCTGCCACATATTTAAACAAGGGTTGGGACGGGCGACACAAGATTTATGCTGTACGGGTGATATCTCTGTCTTTGGTTGTGGATCATCTCTTGCATGGTGCATTCAGTCTCCCAAAGAAAGTAATATTTTGTGTGGCAGTGCATTTCATGTCATGTTCACACATGTTGTGGATCTGATATACTGACGATGTACAACCAGACTCAGACAAGTAGTGTGATGGTGTTAAAGCATCCCAAGTTGGCCTACTTCAGTGTGTGCACTTTGTTATCATGTTTTCTAGAGTACTTCTCTTGATACTCCTGCTTTCCAAAGCCAATATCTATTGCCTGGTATCTTTTTGCTAATGACTTGGCTCAGTACTTTTCCTCTTAAATCTATAAAGTTTGTGACACTCTCACACCCGTTTCCCCCTCCTTTTCCAACACTTCTTCTGTACACCTCCTCTCTGCCTACTTCACCTGCTCTCGATTACTTCTCCCCTACCTCTCCTATTGAATTAGCAACCATCATTTGCAGGGACAACCCATCTTGCTCTCATGCTGACCTGTCTGGTCCCCGAAAGGTTAAAGACATAATCTCCAACACCTGGCCATTTTTCTCTGAGATCTTAAACCTCCCTCTCTCTCTGCTGGACTTTTCCCTCTGTCCTTCAAATCTGCAGCTTTCCTGCCGCTATTGAAGAAACACTCTCTGCTGCCCCAAACATCCCGGAAGATATTGCCTAGTTACCCTCTATGCACATTATTTGAAGGTCATTGAGCGGATGATCTTTAACCGGATCACTAAGTACTATGAGGGTAATGGTCTTAGAGATCCACTTCATCTGGCTTCTGTAGTAAACACTGTACGGACACTGCACTCATGCATGTCTATATCTTTCTCTCTGATGCTCACCACTCCAAACTCTCTTTTATACTTATTTTTTTGGATCTCTCTCTAAGGCTTTCATCACTGTTGATCACTCCTCTCACCTCCTCACTCTCCGGGGCCTTGAGTTTTTCAAATATGGTCTTGAGTCGACTACCTCCTACCTGAAGGTTAATCCTTTCAAATCCCCTGGAATTGGCAAATAAACCTCTGATGCCACCCCTCATCTGTAGGCATCATCAAGTTCCAGTCTTCTGACCTCTGCTCTTCAATCACTATACTTATTTTCCTTCCTTTAGCCTTGCCATCTATGAATGGCGTACAACTTCACTTAGTAGCAATAATGCGATCTCCTCCACCTCCCTCCTATCCATCCTGCCTACCTGCCTATCTCGCCCCTACTACATCCTCTGGTGATGCTTAATACGTTAATGTTACCTCTGTAAGTCAACTGTTTCTTGCAAATGTTTTACTTTTTTCTTTATTTCAAGATTTATTATGTCCCTTGTTTGTTTGCCCTACTATTTGTTTACACCCTCATCAACGTGTTAACTGCTTGTTATCATCTTTGTGCATTTGTAGAGGCACCCTTTGCTGAAATGACTTTGCCGCCAGTAAATGTGATAATTAAAAAATGTGTGATCCCAATTGACATCACTGTTTTTCAAATAAATACAAATACAATACAGTGGTGTTCAGTGGAATGGGCCATTGCAGCTCAGGTGCATTGGGCCTCATTACGACCCAGGCGGTAAGTTACCGCCTGGGCCTTGACTTTACCACCATGGCGTAAACTACGTTTACGCCATGGTGGTCGGCGGTCTTACCGCCCCATTCCGACCTTGGCGGGGCGGTAAGTCCCCAATCCCCATTTACCCTTCCCCATTCCCATTTTTGCCCCATAGGGCATAATGGGAGTGGGGAAGGCGTTAATTACGCCACCGTAAATTACGGTGGCGTAATTAACTCCATGGTCCCTTAGCGCCATGGATTTTAACACCTGCTAAAAGCAGGTGTTAAATCTGCCATGGCGCTAAGGGACCTCGTACTCAGGCGGTAAGGGTCGGCGCTGTTTACGCTGCCGTAAACCCCTTATCGCCTGGGTCGTAATGAGGCCCATTGCCTTTTTGCTGTGTCCCCTTCCTTGACCAAACTTTAAAGGATTTTGCATGATGCAAGAGGTTACGATGCCTCTGATTCAACCACAGGAAACTTTTTGATAGTGTAGGAATTTTAGATTAGCGGTGTGGTATCAGGATACCAGCAATGTTTTTTACTGTCCACTGGGAGCAGTGTCATTTGCTGGTCATCTATTTTTGCGCGTTTAGTACCCTGTGGGGTGTACAGTCCATTCCGTCATCCTTGCCACTTCTCATGTTGTCTTCTGTATCACACATGCATACATTGACGTGTGCCATTTTTGAACACATGTGTTCTCATTACGAGGTCGGTAGGAAACTGCACTCCCAGTGTGTCTGTTGGTGTTACTTTCTAGATGTTGATTTCAACTCTGAACTGCTAGTGGTATCCCGCAACTAATTTCCCCATCTCTGATTCCTCTGGCATGTTGGCAAGGTTGCCCTGCTCACTGTGTACAAACGCGTTATAAATGACTTATCATATCATGTCATACAATATCACTTAGGTGAGTGATCCGGAGTCGAGTCAGAGGAGCTGGTTTGTTCTTCAGCAGCAAGGATCCTGAAGTTCTTGGACCATACATGTGCTCTATAATACCCTGGGCATTCAACTTTTGGATTGCACTCTCAATGTGGGAAGCTTTCTGGCTGATTGTTCCTTAATGCTCACATTTGTGTGGGCCAATTATCTTGATATATAGCTGAAACGTAACAATGAAAGTTAAATCAGACAGTGTTAGTGGGCCGGCCCCGAAGGTGGAATGGGTGCGCCATAATGTGTGTCCTGAATTTTGGTGGTATGTCAGGGAGGTCCCAGAACAGTAGGTTTATCCAAAGGAGTGTACATGAAATAGATGGTGTGTCCTTGGAAGTGTATGGGGATCGGTGGAGATGTTGGGCCTGTGTGAAGTCAAAATAGGGTAACAGCCCTCAAGTTTAAGTTGTGTGCAATTCACTGACATGTTTAGGGGCTTCAAAAGGATGTCTTCTTCGTTGTAAGTTACCTGAGCAAAATGATGGTTTAAGCGTGAGTCGAGATGTGTTTCACTAGTCATGTGATTTGCAAGTTGGAAATGAAGTGGATTCATGTGTATCTGGTGAAAGTGTTGTTTTGCGTTTGATTGTGTGATTCTTTTCATTTGGAAGTACTTTCTTTCTTGCAAGTCCATGGGCTGAGTCAGATTGTACATGTATGGCTGTTGGAATGGTGTTTCTGAGACATAAGTGTCTTTTCTTGGTGAATTGGGTGTGATATAACCATGCTTTTCCACTTGGTTTAAGTAACTTGACTTAGTTAATACTCTTTTGTATGTAAGTAACTCCATACGTATTTGAATTGTGTGCTTGTGTAACATACGCCACAATTAGGAGTAATTGCTGCATCTGGACAATATTCTTTTACGGCTTTTTTCAAGCAGGTCACAGTTTTCAAATGAACCGATGCAAAGTTTGTGCAATACAGCCCCTGGAGTATTACTGATTTTCCGTGTGTATTATGCCACAAAAAAGTAAATGCTTACTTGTATGAAATAACCTCATTTGAACTCGAACTATGTGCCATAATTGTACAATACTTTCCTTTTCCACTGTGATCCATGAAACTTGAGAGTCAGGAGAAAATGCAAACGTCCTTATTTAACCTGTGTTAAATCCTCTATAATAACAATAATCACCTCTGGCCAGGGCATTAACCGGGTTTGATTTTCATAGCCTGAGATGATTACTTCTTAATGAATCTCATCTTTCTTCCGGAGTTGAGTGTTTTCTGCTCCAAATGGCACAATGTGTTAATTTATGAGTTCATGTTTGGTTTCACAAAGGGATTTACTTTCAGTTTCTTTGCGAAAAAATACACTGAAATGTATTACAGAATATTGTGGTTTTCGTGCATTTTGAAGAAAAGAGCCAATAAGTCATCCAACATCGTAATACAACTACTTACAGCTCTCAAAATCCATCTGTTGCAAAGCATTACTGCATGTATTTTTGAGTGCACAGAAACACATCCAAGGCACTAGGATGTTAGATGTGAGTATTCTTTACTAAATTCTCTAAGAGTCTCCCTTGCAAAGGCGTTTGTCTTAAAGAAAACGATGGCTCAACGTTGGCCTTTTTGCGACTGTCTGGAAAAAAAAATGTTTGGTCACAATATGGCCAATCCTAGGTAAGGCCTCCTGCGACTCACTGTGCAAGCAGTCCCTTATTTCATCTGTCTGCGTCTTGAATTGCTGCCACCCTCCAACATATGGTAATGATGGTCCTCACTGCAGTGAAACACTAGGGGCGACTAGTCACAGTGGCAACTACCGACGGATCCATCTTTGATTAGGTAGACCAACGGATCCATCTTTGATGCATTTACTTTATCGTATGGGGTGAGGGAAGTGGGGTCTATTGCCGAGTTCCTCTTGGGCCAAAAACTGTATACATTTCGGCCAATGTTATGCACTTATCTCACAGTTTGTAATTTCTTTGAACCAAATGCAAGCCTCAACATTGTTTATAAACAAACATAAAGTGAAAATCTGTGATGAAAATTGAGTCTGTCTAAATCGTTTGTGGGGTGAATGTATGTCAACTAACAGCCACATATACTAGATTCGTGTATCTAAGAACGTGTGCAGCAAGGTCGTAAACCCTGCAAGACTGAAATTTTACATAGATAAATCACCTGTTAGCGTGAACATTTTTGTTTCTTATCACTCAGTAAACCTCCTTAATCTGTCGTGTGCAGCTCTGTACTCTTTTTTTCAGCAATGGGTAAATGTGTATGGCGCCTGTGGGATGCCACGAGAGCTGGAACCTCTGGCTCCAATCCTGACTAACCTAATCGGATCTACTTGTTATACTGTATTACCGGAGAATGTGTATATCAGTAAATCACCAGGTTTAAGGCCTCTTGCAACAGTGTTCCGAATGCAAATGCGATGCCTGGAGGGCAGCAGCTAGTGCAGAACAGCCATAGAGTAAGAGATGGAGTGTTCTATCCACAGATTGTTGAAGTCAATACGTGCTCTGAGAGGAAGATAGTGCAGGAAAAATAAAATACCCAATATCCATGGCTGGTTAGGTGTGAAATCTCTCCCTCTCAGGGAATGAGCCCAGTGGATGGTGAGTGAATATTTAAATAGATGAATGTGTGAGTTTATGGATTAGTGCGTGGATGGGGTTAAACATCAAATCCTCTGAAAGTATGTAAATAATGGTAATCATCTAGAACACATCACAAGCAGTTAGAGGTTTTTCAGTCAGAGCTTGTTTTGTAAAGAAGGGTGTGTTTATGATATGACATGGCATTTATAACACGCCTATACACAAGTGTTTCAAGGCGCAGCGAGGCAAGGGAGGGGAAACGGAGGGAAGACAGAGAAAGCTATCCTACTAGGCCAAGTGACATTGAGATCGCGCAAGTGCAGAGAAGCAGGGAAGGGGAGAAGTGCAGGGGGAAAGGGGGCAGTGCAGTACATCGGATAACAGTAAAATAAATAAAAAATAATAAATAAGAGTGCGGCCAGGTCAATTGCAAGGGTAAGTCAGACATCAGGTGTCAAGTGCTAGTAGGGACTGTAGGGCTACGGAGACAATCGCGGGGTGCGAGGGTTGCCGGGGGGGCAGTGCAGGTGTGCAACTGGCTTGGGGGAGACCTGGGCCCGAGATCAGAGGGTAGCCAGGTAACCAGTGCAGTTTCAGATTCAGTCAGGAGATCAGCAGGGGAGAGGAGGAGAGAAAGCAGAATCAAAGAGGAAGGTCTTGAGGTGCTTCCGGAACTGAAGATGGTTCACCTCAAGTTTCAGAGAGGCAGGAAGGCTGTTCCAGAGGGAGGCCCCAGCAGAAGGAAGAGATCTACCACCAACTTGCCGCTTGGAGAAGCGACTAACCCTGAGGGAGTTGGAGGCGGGTGAGCGAAGAGCTCGCGAAGGAAGATATTTAGGAAGAGAGAGTTGAAGGTATTGAGGTCCCAAGCCCTAGAAGGCCATGTGAACCATGCAGAGGGTTTTGAACTTAATCCTCGCCACCACTGGGAGCCATTGCAGATATTTCAACACTGGAGAGATACAATCCCTGGGCTTGAGGCCAAGGACAAGTCTCGCAGTTCTGTTTTGGATGAGTTGCAGAGGGCGGAGAGTAGAGGCAGTCAGATTTAGAAAGAGGCTGTTGCAGTAGTCCAGCCTAGAGAGAACCAGAGCTCTGGAGACAATCAGCTTCTGGGGGAAGGCGGCACACCACTCCTGAATGGTGGACAGGCAGTCCAAAATGAGAGAAGGAGAAGAGGTGGCAGAAGGGAGCCTGAAAATGAGCTGAGTGTCATCCGCATAGCACTGAAAGTTCTGGCAGAGAGCGGCAATGCAGTGGGCGAGAAGTGCCGGGTATCGGTTGAACAGCCAGGGAGAGAGGTTAGACCCTGTTGTATATTCAAGAGATGCCATGCACCAAGAAATTACGGACACTTCGTAATGTTGAACTTGTCCAGTTTATTGCTATCTCTAATCTGCCTTCACCATTCTAGATTTCGTTATATTCTACATTCTAACCAATAGTTCTAGTATGTCTAACACACAACAACCCCCCCATTACTTATCATCTAAATTCATACTCACTACAAAAGTAATAAAATTACATATGTTCAATTACACGTGTTGGTCTACGAAATATTCTATGTGGCCTAACTTCTGATTCTGGACTCACATTTGACGATACAGAATTTTCAATACCTTCAACCTCTTCAACTTCTCCTCCAACCTCCATATTCACCAGCTCACCCCCATTCCCCTGACCACCAATTTCCTCATCATCCATCATCAAGAAATCGGGGTCACTGGAATTCTTAGAACTAACCCCATCATAATCCTCTCCATCAGAATTATCATGAAACAACCTTTTAAAAAAGGACGCACTGGCCGCCAGGGGGCACACGGACTGGCCGCCAGGGGGTGCACGGATGCGGTCTTCCTCCATGTGAGCTCCGACCTGCGACCCTCAAAAGTGGCTTGAGCCCCCACTTTTGGCCCCCCCACCGCATAACAACGGATCCACGAGACGGGGGAACCGGACCCCCACATGCTGAGCGAAAATCCGGTGAAAATCGGAGTTCTGTAGCCCGAGGACAGCCTCCGGGATCGTTCCTCCCCCTACAGGCCCTCAGTGCGACTTCACGACGGGGCACTGGGACCTTCGAAGCCCGGGACTGCTGGCTCCACCCTTCGCTTTCTTGCGGAACCATCGAGTCGCGCAGCATGCCCCCAAGGCAGTTCCCGCCTCACCGTGCAGCCCCCGGGCCCCCATGGAGCGAGGAGACCCTCGACCACAGAGGAGGAGGTGGCCCTTCCCGTTCCACGATCCGCGCGGCAACCCCGTCGCACCCGGCACAGCCTGTGGCCCACCGTGCATAAGAGTGAGTGCTCCCTCCCCCATCTGCCGACGCACTAGCCCATTACAGACGTTGTGCCTGCTCCCCGAGAGGCCTGCCTAACCCCGACCTCACGTCCATGCACAGTGGCCCCTTACGCGAGAGAGTGTGTGCGGCGCAACCCCAGTCATCTGCCTGGGGAGGCTGCTCCCGCCATTTCCTGGAGAATATCCCTCACCCCTCGTCGGGCTCTGTACGGTGTCACCAGCCCCATTTCGTCGACTGGGCAAGCCATGTATCACATACCCTGACCAAGAGGATCGCACCCAACGCCTCTGGCTACTGGACCTGGATTTGGGCGCTAGCTATGCCTCCCCTATTTAACTCGTCCTCCGAGCTCTCGACATCAGGACAAACCTCACTTTGACACTGAACCCGCCACAGAGGGTTGGGCCCCCACTCGTGTGCCCTCCTCTGTACGCCTCCCAAGAGACACTCCTGGGACCCAGGCCACCCGATCCGAGACCCCCATCCACGCAAACCCAACAAGGTCCACGAGCCAACCCGCATTCACCTTGGCACATTACGGAACCCGCACTGAACCTGAGGTCTGCACGGAACTGAACACAAGGTGACGCATCCAGAGGGTAGAGCCCCTGAACCCAGGGCGTGTGCCTCCTCCCAACACTGGACTCTCGTTACCCAGGACTCTCCGGAGATTGCCCTGCAACGCACTCAAGTACCAGCTCATTGCCTTGGTGTTGAGGGTAGTGCCCCCGTTCCAGGGGCGAGTGCCTCCTCACACCTACACAACGCATGAGCACCAAATCCAAACTAGCCAAATACACCTACACCCCGCCACACCCCGAACCTAGAACTGCCCGCACAATGTCAGCGGATCCCTCCGAAACAGAGGCAGCGGCTACCAAGGGGCACATAGCCACCCTCCTCAGCGAAATCAGAAACATGGGCGTCAACTTCGGTGGTAAGATCGACAAAATGACCCAAAGGGTGGACAATATTTAGGAGAAACTCGAAAGTGTCCAGAACAACCAAGCTACAATTGAAACACTGGAAACCCAGCTGGTCCTCCGCATGCGCAATATAGAGAAAAGAGAAGAAGACATCCGGCTGAAGATAGACGATTTAGAAAACAGGGAGAGGCGAAAAAACCTGCGATTTTTTGGGATTCCAGAACGGGAGGGGGAAACAGAGGAGGACCTTAAACACACCATACATGACATCATTAGAATCCTAACTGCGGATGACAATATTGACGAACCCGCAATAGAAAGAATACACATAGCTGGAGGCCCACCAGGGGGTCCGAGATCAGTCCTGGCCAGATTTCATAGATATCAAGACAGAATGAGGATTCTCACTAAAGCCAGGTCAGGCGACACCCTCACCCTTGGTGGAGCCCAAATATCCATCTTCCAGGACCTATCCTCGCTCACCTTAGCCCTGCGTCGCCTGTGTGGCCCGCTAACCAAATGACTCAAAGACCAGGGCACAAGATATAGGTGGGGTTATCCCTTCTCCCTAACCTTCGAACATGGCAGCAGGAAGATAATACTCCGCTCCGAAGAATAGATTCATGATTGCATCGCGGATCTCCTCGACACCAGCCCCAAGAGGGGTCACAAGACGAATCATCACGAGAGGGAGCGCAGCGGGGACCCCGAGGCCCGAGAAGGAAGATGGTCAAAGGAGCTAGAAAATATAGACGACACGCCGGAATTAAGTGGCATGCACGTATCTTCTGACCCCGCGATGCCTGTTCAGGAATCATGGTCTCGGAGTCCCTCCATCACGTTGGAGATCGGCACATCACAGCCAACAGAGCTGGCCCGTGACAAATTTGTCTCCAGACCCAGGACGGATGATCGACTGGCCGCAAGGGAACCGGAAACCGCATGTATCACTACATTTGTTACTCAGTGATAATAGGTGTTGTTGTGTGTTAAGTTGTAATTCAAGTTGACATTTTAAGAACGGGGGGGCTCAAACTGTTGATGAGATGATATTCGTGCTGGGGGACGCGTGGTTAAGACCCTCCGGGGCGGTCCGATAGTAGGCCGGTTGCAAGCACCTGGCTCGCCTCGGACGCCATCAATCCAAGGTTCAGTTCCTTGTAGGGGAGATGTTGTGCGGGAAATTGGAACTGCCGACAACGGGTATTGAGTTCAATGCCCGGGAAGGAGGGATGGGGGAGGGAATCCAAAATTTTCTGAAGTCCCATTGGATGTGGGACAACCATCAAAAGACTTCCACTGCAGCGATTTACGATACGTACACAGGCGGTGTGACCAACAAACTCACAAGACTCACCACTCATTGGTGGACATGACGAATCAGGTGACAGGCATGGCACTCTCAGAATTGGCAAGCTAAATGTTAAGGGGCTAAATTCCCCTACCAAAAGATCGCTAGTTTCCCGAGAATTCAAGAGGGCCAATCTAGATATACTCTTTCTGCAAGAAACTCGATTTATTAAAGGAGAGGAGAGGAGAGTACTCTACCCCAAATGGGGCACTGAACACTGGGGCTCCGGCCCGCTTAAAAAAGCCGGGGTGGGTGTTCTCGTCATTAAATCAATCCGATTTGAGCTCTTGGATGGAAGTGGATGGACCCGGATATGGATAGACAAGCAGGCACCCCGTCCACAACCCCTTCACAGTGCACTGGACACTCCCGGATTGTAGATATGATGGACGCCTACAAACTCACGGGTGCCTGGAGATGCATGAATCCAACCCGAACAGCCTTCACCTTCTACTCCACGCCCCTCGCTACGTTCTCTAGAATTGACTATGTTGACATAACCACAGCAATTGCCTCGGCAATAACGGCAGCTACCATATCACCCGTTCCTTGGTCGGACCATGACATGGTGGTGGTCACTATAGATCAGATCGTTCTCCCTCGGCGGAGTTCCAAATGGCAGTGCAACAAAACACTTTTCAAGGACACAGTCTTTCGGGAGCAGCTGAAGTTGGACATTACTCAATACTTCGAGCAAAACAACGTAGGTGAAACTCCCATCAGCATAGTATGGGAGGCAGGTAAGGCCACATGGCGGGGACTTCTCATTAGGGAGGGAGCAGAGAAAAAACGAGAATGCCTGCTCATAGAAAACAAACTGCGAAATTAAATTGCCCAACTTGATCTCGCAGCTCAATCGGCGGACTCCGAAAGACCGCAGAAGATCGAACAAGCTAACGCTAAAAGAGAAGAATTACGGCAGCTGGAAACAAATAGCATTATTCACAAGCTTCAATGCCTGAAGCAAAAGCACTACGAGCATGGGAACAAAGCAGGCGCGTTACTCGCTGCAAGACTCTGAGGCCAACGCCGTGAACGATGGGTTCCAATGGTGCATGATACAGATGCACCCCCAGACCATCGTCCCCCCAATATCTCTGAATCCTTCGCCAATTTTTATGAGAGACTTTACACTTCACAAGATTACAGCACCCAGAGGCGATAACAGACTATCTGACCTAAGTAGCCATGCCGACCCTCCCATTGGAAACAGCGCAAGCCATGGAAACCCCTATCACGAAAGAAGAAATTTGTCATGATGCCTACTCCCGGAAGACCAGACCAGGCCCAGCAGCCCCGGAAGCAGGCATCATGCCACTTGGAGCAAGCCCAAAAGCCCCAGTTAGGGGCTGTTTGGGTGCAGTCCTGGCGCCTATGGCGCCAGGCTCATAAAGATAAAGTCAGTCCTGGCGCCATGGGCGCCAGGCTCATTATTGATAACTTACCTGAAGCAGACCATGCTGCATACTCACCTGAGGCAGACCATGCTGCATGAAGACTCAAGCCAAATGAGGCTTAGGAGGGACTATTTTACTGAAGGGACTATTTTGTTACTTGGGTGGGGCTGTGGAAGAATACATACCTGGAACTTCTTCCAAGTCTATTTAAACCACGCCCGGACAGCCACACGTGCTTCGCGTTATTCTGCTTGCTGCAGTGTAACGCTCACTGTGTTTTCAGCAGCTCCAGTCTTCATCCATGCCCGCTTCAGTCCTGGGACTCCTGAAACAAGAAGAAAAGAAGGATAAAAGTTAGAACAGGAGTTTTAACTTTAATCCTTACCTGAATCCTGATCCATTTCGCCACGGAGCTGAAAGACAGAAGTCTTTGAAGCATCGCTTCGCATTCCTACGGCGCCGCGCTGAACTCACCTGCTTGGCGGTACTTCAGCATTCCAACACGCTCCCTCCATCTCGCGGTCGCCCTCCGACACCTAAGGAGACAAAAGCAGCAAGGTGAGCAAGGGGACTCTCTAATGCTATACAAGCTACCCCCAAGGACTTACCTGATTTACCATGGGGGGTACTCACCTCATCTCGGGTCGGTGCAGTCAACTCTGCTTCATCGCCGTACCCCGGCCCCTAAGGGGAAAACCACAATAGACTTACCTGAATCTTACCAATTGCCATTTGGAAATCTTCAAGTGGATTAATCGGCAACCTGCAAGGAATCGGACAGAGTGAAGATCAGACATTTGAACTCTTATGAACAATTGGACTTTAGAGAAAATACTGGAACTCACCAATTCCTCTACGCCAGTGAAGTAACTGGTCATCAACGCGCCCCTGCGGTCGACGCAGGATGGAGAGCTCATCCTTCCAAACCATCAGGTGAGACTAAGGAGGGGACATCAAGAGTGATCTGTGGGAAGACAACGGGAGTGGGGAAGGTGGGTTGACACTCAATTCCACAGGTCGTTAATTCCTCTTCTCCTTTGCAGAAGAATATTCCTGCGAGCCAGACAAACTAGGCTGAGCGGGCCAGTCCAGTCAGTCATCTCGGCGCTACACGTTACGCTGGTGGAAACAACAGCGGCCCAGTTCCGGTCGACGCCCCCGTGGGAACCAGGTGAGCGTAACAAAATTACAGACGCAATTAAAAGACTTCCAATGGGGAAAGCACCGGGGAACGATGTATACACCGCAGGGTTTTACAAAACTTTCCAGAATGCACTCCTCCCGTTCATGGTGGTCCTCTTTAACAATATCCTCAGCAATGGTGTGGCACCCGACTCCTTTTCTGAAGCCCTAATAATGGTGATCCCCAAAGAAGGAAAGGACCCCAAGTAGGCTTCATCCTAGGTAGACAAGGTGCAGACTCCACCCGCAAGACCCTCCACCTTATACACGAGGCCAGAAACCTGCCAAACACACCAGCACTGTTTTCGATCGATGCAGAGAAAGCGTTTGACAGAGTCGAATGGCACTTCTTAGAGGCCTCGCTGAAACAAATAGGCCTGGGACCCATTCTTCGACGAGCAATCAAAGCAGTCTATACAGCCCCAAGAGCCGCTGTAGCGCTGAACGCCCAGTACTCCCACTGGTTTCCTCTCAGGAGAGGAACGAGACAAGGCTGTCCCCTTCTGCGATTCTCTTTGCGCTATCACTAGAACCCCTGGCCCGAGCCCTCCGAGTGGACACTGCCGTTGAAGGAATGCAGGTGAATGGCAGAGAATACAAACTAGCCTTGTATGCAGACGACATCTTGCTCCACGTGGTAAACCCACTCTAGTCAATCCCAAGGGTGATACGCCTTATTGAAGAATATGTGATACTCTCCGGTTTTAAGATAAATAAATCCAAATCCACTCTCTCCCCACTCCATGACCCATCCCCGGAGGAGCAACATTACCTCGAACACCTTGGCCTGATTGTCGGAAGCCCCACAATGCGATACCTGGGAATCAACTTAACAAGAGACCTAACTCAACTCTATGAGGCTAACTTTGCGCAACTCCTAAGCGCCCTCAAAACGGATCTCGTGAAATGGAAAACCCTCACAATTTCCTGGATAGGGCGCTTGAATGCAATCAAGATGGTGACCTTCCCACGCTTCCTATATCCCTTCCAGGTCCCCCCCATCGCAATCCCAGACCACTTCTTCAAACAGACCAAGAAGGCCATACTGGAATTCTTGTGGGACGGAAAGAAACCCCGGATACCATATGATATCCTGATACTCCCGAAGGAGATGGGCGGAGTGGGCCTCCCGGACATCGAACGGTATTACCAGGCGACCCAACTTAGGGTCCCGATCCCACACCTGCGCAATAGAAAAGACCTCCAATGGGTCCAACTAGATAATGACATTCTGCTCCATTTTACTCTTGCGGAGTGGCTATGGGTCCCCAGAGCAAAACTCACGAAACGCTTACGTGACCACCCAATACTGGGCATATTCGTTGTTTGTAATTGACAATAACAGTATTGCTGTAGCTAAGGAGGTCAAAACCCTGGGCTTTTATCTAGATTCTACATTAACATTTAAAAAACAGGTAAATGCTATGGCTTCCGCCACTTCACACACCTGCAAACTTATCCGAGCAGCTAAACCCTTCCTTTCCTCCAATAATTGTATCTCCTTAGCAAGAGCCTTCATCCTGTCCAAACTGGACTATTGCAATGCTCTATATGTATGTAGCAATAAGTACATCACGGACAATATTCAAATCTTGCAAAACAATGCATTAAGAGCAGCCCTATGCCTCCCGAAGGAAACCCATATCTCCGAGACTAGAAGATCTGTCAATTGGCTTTCCACCAAAGACAAGATCCTCCTTAAATCTGCCTCTCTGACCCATAAATGTCTCCACTACACTGCCCCTCAATACCTCATAACAAGATACACCAGACAAGTATCCTGCCGTCCTTCCAGAAAGGCAAACTCGAACCTCCTACTGGTACCCAGATTTAAACGCATTACCACCGGGGGAAGTAGCTTTTCTGTCAAAGCAGCACAACAGTGGAATTCGTTACCACCTTCTCTAAGGGAAGATTTGCCATACCTACCATTCAGAGCGAACCTCATTCATTGGATCAAGGAACATGATATCTAATGTATTGGTACTCATTGTCCTTCCAGTTCAAATTTGTAAACGTTGTATATTTTATTCTTCATGTAAATATCGACTCATTGTATTTACTCTCAATTTAGCTGTTGTGTCTAGCACTGTAACCACAGCTGGACTCCACAGTATTATATGTAACCTAAGCTATACAATCCTCTTTTTACTCCTGCGCCCTGCTACCTCCGGGTTAGGCGCGCATTACAAATAAAATAAACAAACAAACAAACCATGTGGAACATCTGGAGGAAGGGGAAAGGGATGACTGGAATCACGACATTGGCCTTCTCCACTAAGTCATCTCTGGTCCCCCGGGATCCGAAAGGAAATCCCCAAACACGCTAGATACCAGGCCTGGTTTGATGCCGGCCTGAAGAGAGTAGGCCAACTGTGGAGAAACGGGAACTTCATCTCGACCTCGGAACTAGAGGAGGCCCTCCAAATCCATCCAATTCCAATCTTTTTGTATCTACAATTAAAAGGGGTCATGTCAAGGAAGGAATGGAAGGAAACCAGACGACGAGAGCTGACACCGTTCGAATCGATACTGGACACGACCAACTCATCGAAAGGTTTAATAGCGCGCATGTACAAGGCCCTGATCACCAAAGATCAAACTCCAAGCCTTCGGCTCAAAGAGCGATGGGAAAAGGACTTTAATAGAGAATTTGAACAACACGCCTGGGACAAAATCTGCAAAACACCAGCTAAAGTATCAATCGCCACCCAGTACAAATTACATGCTCTGAAACTGCTCCATTGATGGCAGTATGATCCTTGCAGACTCTCGAAAATGTTCCAAACTTCTAGCCCAAAATGCTGGAGACACTGCAACATGGACGCTGATTACTGGCACATGTGGTGGAAGTGCCCCAAGGTACGCATCTCTTGGCAAGAGGTCCTGGGATGGATTAAACAATTAGATGGCATAGAAAGAGTCCTATCCCCTCTCCTGATCTTATTTGGCCTTGGTACGCATAAAAGGATTGATATCCCTGCTCCTGTTGGCGGCAAGAGCTGCCCTAGTCATCAAATGGAAGTCCCTGCACCTACCTAACAAAAAAGACTGCCTGCCATCGCCATGAATATATACACAATGGAGAAAATAACCACGGCCCTCCATGACAAGGCCGCCCAACAGGGGGAAGCCTGGATGGACTTCACTGAACAATATATTACAAGTACGGCCGTTACCGACTCACAGCTTTAACCATAACGCCACTCAACGGCCAATACCCGGAAACCGAATAGCGATCCACGTACTGCTTAATAGCCATCCCTGTCACAACCTTCGCATAGAACCTATGACACCGACAGAGATCAACGTCACACCTCCACTTAAGACAATTACAGCTAACGCTGATATCCAGAAGTCGTCAAAGAATGGACATGGGGAGGCGGCGGGGCTTCGTACTATATATCCATCGAGAGTGAACATGTATGTTACTATTGGTTTGTTATTGAAGTGGATCGCGATGATCTTGTGATATAACCAAGTTTGCTCAGTTATGTATTCACCTGACTGTTCACTTTTGATGTAAAAATCCAATAAAATTCAATTTGAAAAAAAAAAAAGGATGCATTCCGGGTTATCTCCCAGTCAGTTCCTTCAGCTGTGACCATGTGACCTTTAACCTCTTTAACTTTCAGCGGGATCGGCCAATACTTGGAATCCGGCTTCTTACGTTGTCTCTGTTGAACTAATACAGAATCCCCCACCTGAAGATCATATTCCTCAGCTTTCCTTTTCTGGTGAGTCCATTCTTTAATCCTCATCTTCAGTCTATCCCTCTCTCTGATAATATTATCCTCATCACTCGTATAATCCTCCAAACTAAGAAGCCCGGTGCGAGGCTTATATTTCATCATTAGTTTTGAAGTAGAATGGCCAGTCATTTCATGAGGAGTATTGCGGTACCTTCGTAACATTTGAGACACAGCTTGTGGCATTGACATATTGTCTACCAAGGCTTTCTGTCGAATTCGCTTTAGATTTCCCATAAACGTTTCAACCATGCCATTAGCTTGCGGCCACAATGGTGTTACTTTCTGATGTTTAAAGCCCATGTGGGCCGCAAATTTGCTGAAGTCATGACCCTGAAAAGGCGGCCCATTATCCATTTCACAACTTTGGAAATTCCCCACTCACTAAACAACTCATCAAGTACTACCACAACATTCTGGAAAGCTATAGACAACACATGTTTTACCAATGGAAACCTTGAATATTCATCTATGGCCACCAATAAGTATCCCCCTTCATCTAAGGGTCCAAAGAAATCAACTGCTACATGACTCCAAGGACCATCAGGAAGCAGCACCATCTGAAGAGGAGTTGCATGAACATTTGGTGTTGTCACCTGGCAAGCATGACAATTTTGTAAGATGTCCTCAACAGTTGCATCCATATAGGGAAACCATACCTGATTTCTCAGTATTTTCTTAGTGTTTACGACACCTCAATGACCTTCATGAGCTAGCATCACAAGGACCTTTCTCAGGCTTCTTGAAGCTACTAGTCGACTGCCTCGTAGTAGCACGACGTCCCGAGTTGCTGACAGTTCCATACTCATCCTTGCCAATTTCTTGAGATCTTTCATATCCCGTTCCTCCAATCCTGCTTCCAAGTCCACACAAAGCCACTTTCCTGTTTTAGTTAGTCTAACTGCTGTTTGAATCATTGGATCTGCTTTACTTTTTTCCCTAAATATCTCTTTAGTGATCGCTGGTGGCAAAGCTTTAAGAGACAAATAGGATATGTATTTTTCCGCACTCCTCTGCAACTTAGTTTCTGCCTCTCCTGCTGGGGACCTTGACAGATAATCCGCCGGATTTGCCTCTTTTCCAGGTATATGAACAATTTTATAATCATATTCCTGTAGTCCTAGGCCCCATCTCTCAATTCTGGGAGGCATTTTAATTCTAGGATTACCAAAAAGGGACAAAAGAGCCTGATGATCAGTGAAAGGTTTCCCAATTACAAAATGATTAAATGTTTCACACACCCACACAGCTGCTAAGCTCTCTCTTTCAGCTTGTGAATATGCCTGTTCAATACTACTTAGAGCTCTACTCGCATAGGCAACAATACGTCTTTCAAACTCATGCCATTCACTTGGATCCACTTGCGCCATAATTGCTCCTAGACCTACCGGGCTGCCATCTACTATGACTTCAGTTTCTAAGTCCGGATTGAAATATGCCAATTGCCTGTCACTTATAATTTCTTCTTTAATTTTCTTGAAACTTTTCTCACATTCTTCATCTCACGAAAACGCCACATCCTTTTTTAGAAGCTGCCTTAGAGCATCAATGAGTCTCGCATAGTTTGGTAGATAACTTGCACAGTATCCAGCCATTCCTAAAAACGATCTCAACTCCCCAACGTCCTTTGGAGCCTCCAGATTCAAAATGCTTTTCACCTTTTCTAGATCCACCTTCATTCCACTTTCTGAAAATATATGTCTAAAGAACTTCAGGCTATCCTTGTCCACCTCACAGTTCTGTCCATTCAAGGTTAAACCATTCTCCTGTAACATCATAAATACTTGCTGTAATGCCTCATCATGTTGTTCTTGACTGGTGCCATAGATCAAGATGTCATCACTATAATTAAATGCATTCTTTACTGGTGCTATGACCTTTCCTATTGTTTCTTTGAATATCTCTGCAGCAGATGAAATATCAAAGCTGAGTCTTTTATATCTGAACAAACCTTCATGCATACTGAAAGTGGTTATGGGCCGGATTCTGGATCAATCACCAACTGATGATGCCCTTGATTTAGATCTAGCTTACTGAATCGCATAGCTTGATTTAGGCGTATTATCATGTCTTCAATATTTGGTCCCGGGTGCTTTTCTCTTTGAATGGCAGTGTTGGGAATCCTCATGTCTACACAAAGACGAAGGCGTCCATCCGCCTTAGGCACCACTACTAATGGGGACACCCACGGTGTCGGCCCACCTTCAACTCTTTCAGTAGTATCATTGTCACTTAGCTGCTTTAGTTCCTTCTATACTCTTGCTTGTAAATGAAATCCTATCTGTCTCGGATGCTGAGGAACAGGTTCGATCGATTTATCAATGTGTTGATGTATTGTTTGGTTTTTCAATTTCCCCACTCCTTTAAACAAACTTGGAAATTTCTCTTTCAATTTGTCAAAATTGAGCACTTCTCTTGACATCACTCTCAATTCATGGCGGTGTGCCGGAAGGTGTGCCGGAATGCCTTGTATTGTTTCTGACTCGTTGTATCTCACATCAATAAGTTTTAATTCAGTGGCAGTTTTACAGCTAATGAGGCACTTTCCCATAACAGGGCTTTTTTAACATGTATACTTGTGGGCACGCATTGTTCTTCATGAATGAGATCACATCGAAACTGTCCACAATTTAGCAGTGGCTGTTCTGCTCCCCATTGAAATATTTCAGCTCTTCATGACTACAGGGGATATAGGTTAGCTATCCTCCTATATGCCTCTTCACTCATGACATTTACTGTTGCACCAGCATCTACTAGGAATGATATTTCTTGTCCCGATAGGCTCACTGTTACTTTTATGGCCGTCTTACCATCTGTTATATCATATATCAGCTCTACATATTCTCTACTATATCTATCATACTCCTGATAATGATCCATTGCAATTCATTTTCCCCACCATGGATAGGTGGATTCTCATAAGGATCTCCATATTGTGTTCTTTCTTGATTTACCATTTGGCTTGACATTCCAGACTCACTAATTTCTTGACTACTTTGGTTCGATTCTTCTATCTGTAAGTTGTTCATGGCTCTGACAAAACCTGTTTTAGGCACTTGTTGGTTTATTTTTGCCATTTTACCTGACCTTCTTACTTATTCTCCTATGTGTGCTCTTTCATCAGTGTTCCTCTGATCATCATATCTCCTATTTGATATTACTCGTGGATTGTAACGGTTTGCTGTCATTGTTACTCTTTCTCGACACATGGTCTGAAAATGATTCTCCTGTCCACATTGTAGGCATAACTGGCCCATGGCAGGGCACAGACCTTTATGAGGAAATTCAAATCCACATCTGTAGCATTGTCTCTCCCCTATATTTTTGCGCACGGGGCCTTGTGTGCCACCAGTATACCTCTTTTGCCATAGCGTACTTTGATTCATGACTGCAACATTGTCTATTCTTTTCAGATTTTCAATATTTGCGCTTGTGTGTCCACCCTTTCATATATTCTTGCGAGTTCCAACACTTCTTTTAAGGGTAGAGGTTTTTTTAACAAGTGTTTTCTGAATTGAGACGATAAGCATCCTTCGATGACCCTCAGTCTTATAGCTTCGTTATCATTGAAGTTCATGAATTCACAGAATATTGCCTTTTTTTGTAACCTCAGCACGAATTGAGCTGTAGTCTCATGTGGACTTTGAGTACATTGATTGAACACATATCTTTCATAATCCCTATTGGGGGGGATAATTAGCTGGGCGCTAATTGCTGCTACTAACAACTGATAATCAGCTATTTCCTCAGCTGGTATTGCTTTCACAATGCTTTTTATTTCTTTTCCCGCCAAATTTGTAAAAATGTCCATTTTGTTTGCAGCATTTTGGTCTCCCACTGCTCTTAAGAATTCCTCAAATTCAACAATCCATTCCTGCCATCTTTGTCCTTGATTTTCTTCCGGTTCTAAGCTGAATGGATTCGGACGGCGTAGGTTGTTTAGTGGATTGGTCGACATGGGCGTTCCGGATATACCTTGAGAGGTCCCTTGTTGCAAATTTATATCTCCTCCTACATTCTCTGAGGACATCTTCGTTTAATGTTTTGAATTCTCTCCTTATTTCTTTTCACACCAAACTATTTGATTTCTTGCACAATTTAGGATATCTCCAGTACATTTGTCAGGCTCACTTCTATTTCACCTTTATATTTTCATAGTACTTCTCATTACTTGTCTCAAGTTCAATTTTGTGTGATATTCGGTTTCGTTTATTTCTATTTCTTATATTCGTTTTACTGTATTGTACAATTCTAATTATGTCTTACTATCTGGCATCAGTTGTAAACAATAACGTCAGTTTAACACGTGTGCCGTATGTTTCTTTCCGCCTGACACACAACATTTTATTGCATTAGTTTGTTTGTTAATTGCATGCCTTCATGGTTTAATTACTTCACTTTAACACTTCTTTCCTTTCGTTTCTGTTAATCTGTGACTATTTTGTTTTGTTACAGTCAGCGTATCACTTTTACTTCAATAATATTGCCATCCTCTTAATATAGCGGCACGTATTCTACGTTCATCTGTTCTTTCCTCTAATGGTTTACATTTAATTTCCCAAAATAGAGTCAAGTATTTTTATGTACCTCGGTCCTTTTCTTTAATTCTTACAGCATCGCTTTGCTCACCAGTTCCGCACTTCGCCCCTCGCGCCTCAAGTATATAATTCTGATACTTTAAAAAATGCTTTTGTTCTGCTCTCCATGATGCAGCAGATTTTACTTTTGTTTTCCAGTTAACCTTGCTTCAGTCATGTTTTCTTCTGTATTTTTTTTCTTGTTGCCTCAGAATACGAATTTCTTGTATTTTCCATGTTCCGTGTACACTTGTTTCACCAACCACTTTCTTGTTTCAAAGTTCAACTGCTTCTTTTTCCTTTTTCTTCTCTTTTGTTTATCCTCGTCACCAATTTGTTGTATATTCAAGAGATGCCATGCACCAAGAAATTACGGACACTTCGTAATGTTGAACTTGTCCAGTTTATTGCTATCTCTAATCTGCCTTTACCATTCTAGATTTCCCTACATTCTACATTCTAACCAATAGTTCTAGTATTCTTAACACACAACAGACCCCTGGGGAACACCACAGGTAGAGATAGAAATAGTGGAGAGGAAGGACCCAAGTTGGACCTGGAAGGGTCGATCAGAGAGGAAGGAGGTCAGCCAAGCCAGGGCCTGATCAGTGATACACAGGTTATCACCGAGACTGTGGAGCAGGATGGCATGTTTGACCCTGTCAAAGTGTTACGCTCACTTGGTCTCTGCGGGGGTGTTGGGGCACAGTTCAAGCCCTCCCTGGATCTGGCTCCTCTGGTCGCTTCTCTCCCCCAATTGCTGTCTTGCCAGGGATCCTGACGGCAGGGTTTGTTCCTGTGATAAGAGGAGCAGGAGTAAGGATAGCGTGGTGGAGTCGCAGTTCCCCTTTGCCCTTTCGCGCCAAAATGTAGTGTGTAGAAGTTTACCCATGCAGGCTCACCTGTTTGTATGTAAAAATGAGCTCTCCGTCCTGCTTTCTTCAGCAGGGGCGCTGCGGATGGACTAGTTGCGTCATTGGTCCAAATTGTGGAGGTCCAGACCGGCTGCGACCATTCCGTCTTGACAGTAAGTTTTTATAATAATGGTTGTTGTCCGTATTCTTGTAACAATGCTGTCTCAAGTTAGATTGTTCGTAATGGTATATGGTTCTCTCCCCTGTAGATGATGAAAATGACCCAGGAGTGCGTGGTGGAGAGAAGAGGCTGCTCTGGATGATCCCACCACTAGTAAGTAAGTCGTTTTTAGTAATTGCACAAAGTTTGTGAGTTGTGCTGCTTTAACGAGTTAAAGTCTGTGTGACCGCTCACCTTGTGTCTCTTATTCTCTTGCAGGTGTGGCAGAGCGGCGATGGCAGGCGAGCGGTGTCCGACTCCTTTAGGTTGCCGGAGATGAAGATCTGCTTGGAAGCTGCGCCCGATGAAGGCCCCGTGTTAGTGAAGTTCGGAGCAGGTAAGGATGCTGGGCGGTACCTGCGGAGGATTTCGGAAGGCAGGTAAGGTGAAGGCAGATGTGGCGGAGTCGGGAGCAGACGGTAGCGCTTCCAGCGATGGTGTGGCCTCAGGTAAGGCGTGCGCAGCGACTGCGGAATGAGAAGCTGATGGCGATGCTTCTGGTGGTTGCACGGCTTCAAGTAAGGCGTACGCAGCGACTGCAGAGGGGAAAGCAGAGGGCATACTTTCCGGCGATGGTGTGGCTGAATTCAGGTAAAATAGTCGAGGTATCCAGAGACTGGAGATGCACGTGTTGAACCAGGTAGGTGGTGGAGGGTTCCAGAGACTGAATGCACATGTGCTGAATCAGGTAAGAGTCCTCTGAACGGCAGTAAGCGTTACGCTGCTCTCAGCAAACTAACGTAAAGCGCCAGTATGCGGGTGGGGCCGGCTTATATAGCCTGGCCCCAGCCACTCCCCTTAGGCCCCGCCTTGTGGCCCCACCTAGCTCCTCCTCCTGTCTTCTGCACATGCCTTCCCTGTGATAACAGGGCCCCACCCGGCCTTGCTGCACCTGCCTTTGGTGTTCTGTGTGCCATGCACACTTTGAAATGAGCTTTGTGCCACAGGCGCCAAGACTGGGTCCATTGGGACCCTGCATGAAGTGAAGTACTGGGCTGCTGCCCAATGGCCATGACAGCAAGGCAGAAGAGAGATCAAGTAAGATGAGGACACAGGGGGTGTTGGAATCGAGGTTGGAGAGCAACTCTTCATGGATGTTCAGACGGCAAGACTTGGCAAGACTTTAGGTTTACTATGTGGCTGAGGATATGAGAGAAGTTAGGGAAGCAGAAGGCCAGGCGATTTGGTGATGCCAAGCTTTAGGGGGAGTATTATGGTATTGGAATAGTTGATCTACAAAACACAGAACATCAAAGAGATGGAAGGGTTCTGGCCAAGCAGTTTTGGCTGGACTGTCCCTTCTGCAGTGGGACCTAGCGTGATTTGCATGTCTTTCGCCTTTATGTTATGACTTGGCAGTCGAAGAACTGATGGTCTGGAGGGTTGCCAGGTGATGTCAGCGGTTATGATGAATGCCAAACCTTACAGCCATCACCACCTTTGTTTTTCTAAAGTCACCCCGAGTTGGCTGGGTATGCCCAAATGTGGGTCCTTTACCTGCAGAGCCTGGAGACCGAAGCTACACCACACATTTGATGCCCAATGAGGCTGAAACATGTACAGGTTTGCTTGCGGTCTCGTGCAGAGGGCATATGACCAAGCAGTTTGGGCTGGACTTCCTCCTTTCGGATGGGACATAGCCTGGTGCGTATATGGACTTCCCCTTTTCTGTAATGGCTTGGCAGGAGAGGAACATTTGCCTGGAGGATTGCCAGATTGATGCCAGCGGTTAGCATTAATTCCAAACTGTCCAGCCATGGCATTCTTCGTTTTGCTAAATTAACTTAAGAGGAGAAAGAGAACTGAGTGAGTATAAAAGGGAAGCCATTACGGAGGATGGATGTCATGGACTACTGACAATTCCAAAAGAGAGACACATACATATTAGAGGTGAATTGGTGGGGAATGGTTCAAGTGAAACAGGTTGATTTGATGCAAAAGGGTACATAGAAGATGAAGTTTTGGTAGCTGTAACCCCTAATCTAGAGGTTAGATGTTGGTGCTGCTGCAGATGACAAATCAAGTTGCAGCTATTCAGCACAACCAACAGCGAAATACGAGTAAGTAATTGCTCTATAGCTGTGTGCGTCCACAGATTTGACCCCTGGTTAATTTAGAAATGGATTGATGTAGGATGTTCTCACTGCCAGAGCTCAGCTGCTGTAGTTGAGGAGAGCAGCTCTTTACAAAATGCTTAGACACATGTCTGCTGACTAGACTCTGTCCGGCTCAAGCCTCTTAGGTCTCTGAAGTCACCCATGACTAGCTGGTGAAAGTTCAGTATAATTTCCATTCAGAAGGCCAGTGGGGGCAGCGCTAATCACTTTATCACTCATTTTAAAAAAAAAGAGGTAGTATAGTTTTGCTGTGGTATTGTTTAGAGAGGTGGTTTCCGTTCCAGTGAGAGGGTGTTTGATCACATCTTCATATGCACAACAGTGTGATAATATTCAATTGTAATACTATGATCTTTGGACAATTTAGCTAAAATTAAGACACATGATAAGACATAAGATATATAAATCAAGAGTTAAGGTTAATTTGACAAGAAGAGTGGAATGGCATAGTTAAGGTACAGACACACATACTATATACCACTATAAATGTAACCATAAAACTCTGAAGAATAAACACTCCATTCCCCTAAAACCTCAATGTTAACACTTACTTCAACTACGGTATTGGTGCAACCTGCCTAATACTAGAAGAGAGTGATAAGGTTGAATTTGTAGTGGTATGAATGAGTGTTTATACTCCAGAGTTTCAATTTAGTATCTTTTAAGTGTATTTCATTTTCTGAGTTTCCATAAGGGAAGAGATGTGTCATGATGTCCTTTCTTCTTACCCTCTCTTCCCTGCTTTCATGTTCTGAGTATGGTGTGGCGTGTGTGTGTGTGTGATCTGCTGAATATTCATACATATATCATGTGCAGGATATGTTCTTGTACAGCAAATAGGTTTCTTAGAGAAGCATAGGAGATATGCCATGTTATATATAGTGCATACTAAGTATGGTCAGTCTAACTATACATAATTAAAATAAAAGGCAGTTGTTGCATCAGATGAAGACGTTTCATACCGAAAATACAAAAGGGAATTAAATGTTGCAAAAGAGAAAATCAGATAGAAACGATTAGACACCTGCTACTGTCTTGCACAGTAACAACTGAAGCAAGAAATACCCACATGAGTCATCTCTTCACCAACACATGGACATAACACAAAGATATCTGGTGGACCCGATTAATGAGAGGTGAAAAAACAACATGGGTAACTGCAGTAGTACAGTTTCTCCGAAACATTGACATGGAAAATAAAGATCTGGGAAAAAATGAAGTGATGTGCAGAAGAAACGTCAATTTAATTTCAGAATGACATGGGCAGGAAATAAGTTCAATGAGACTAAAGCAGATTGGCCCAACCTCATGACAGTTTTTAGAACGTGCTGCGTTTCGAAACCACTACTTGGAATAGACACTTAAAAACGAAAGTGGACCTGGAGTCACAATTTGGTAAAAACGCACTTCAAATCTTGTGAAAATTGTAAAACAATTATACCAAGAATAATAATAAAAAAATAAAATAAAAAACGGAATTCATGTTTTAATAAGGGAAGATAATTAATGTTTATTGTGTGAAAGGATGAAATTTGATAAAATGAGAATTGACAGTATTGCACCATAAACCTAGTATTGGTATGTACACAATGTGTTTTGCGCATGTGTTTAATGTGGGCAAAAGTTCTACTCTGTGGAATGCTCGAGTAAGACTGGACCCAAAATAAATGACATTAAGACAACTTTGTTTTTTACTGAGTCTTTTGCACCAATTTATGATTGTCTCATTACCAATGGGCAATTCACGTTTAAATTTATTTAAATGTAGTTTGCAATGTGTATTTAATTCAAAGGGAGGGTTGGCAAGTGTACTCAGTACCATGTCATCCTTGGCTGTTCTGTTTATTTAATCTAATGTGCTTACTCCACATCTAATTCTCTATACCACGTGACCTACACCATCACTCTGGCGTATCTTGTTAAATATGTGTAGAGCTTTACAAAACAATGCAAATGAAATGACAATGTTTTATGATGACACATTTACTGTAAAACATAGTTTGCTTTCGTATGACAAACAAAGTGAATAGTGTCGAGGCGAAAGGGACCAAGGATGCCTAAAAAATACAGGATTCGCTGTCCTTTTTTAAATAAGGTGTGGTTATTTAGGTGTGGAAGTGCATTTAAATAATCTTAAAAGTAAAATGAGTATTATGCGTGTGTTCCCTTTAGTTGGAGTTGTAATACACCTGTGCAACATGTGTGTTCAGTGCCGTTAGATGTGGTGTAGTTCTTTCGGATACAGAGTTACACAATATTGTATAGTTTTTTCTTCTTTTTCTTTTTTGTTGTTGTTGATAATTGTATACATCTTGCATGCAGAACAGCTCACTGAATCCAAAGGCGGCACTTGTGAATATGGTGTTCACCAGTGTATTTTTGTCCAAATCGGTGTCCGGCAGCAGATGTTGAATGTCTTTATCCACCAAGACAATTGCAGCTGGAGGTTCAGCAGCAGGTTGCAGGCGCTGTTCCTTTACACATGTTTGTTGTTGATTCTCTTACTGCTGAGTTGCATGCATCAGTGTTTGGAAACTGAAGAAATTCCAAATGAGTAGGTATTCCATACCGGACTAGGGTTCAGATTATTGTGTGGAAATACAGCCTGGAGATGCAGAACAGGAATTAGGACCCTATGGTGCCTGGCAAGAAACACTGTTTAAAACCCCTATTCCAGCATGTCAGTGATGCATCAAGCCTGGGCAGTTGTTGCTGTTTTTGCAGCTTTGTGCAACTAGTTGGAGGTTGTGCAGCCATGCGATTGATATTTTTGATTTCAAATCACTAATTTGTGATTCGTTACTAGAGCAGCATAGCTGGGCTGATAGAGGCCTATACAAGGTTACGTTGCTGCACTCACACTCACCAACCCTCATGCCATTGGGATCCGGCGGAGTCAACCTAACAGCTCTGCCAAGGATGTAGATTGACAAAAGTCCATTTGGCAAGAACAAACACGAAGAGAAATGAACAACAAGTGAGAAGAGCCATGCCCAAATGCAGGTTGGGTTAAACATGGGATAACCAAGTTAACGCTGTAAAAGCAGTCAGGGGACTATTAGCAGCCTCCTGATGTACCGGCAAGAGAAACTGGGCCCAAGAACAGAAGACCCAGCAATAGAGCAAAGTACAACTGTCTTTATTAGGCATTCAAATGACGGATTGCAGCATGAACACCGTTACATTCTCCACGCTCACTCTCAGTATCGAAGCGGTTGTCAGCTGGTTTTGTTTGTTACTAATGTCACAACATGCAGTCACATTCCATCAACCTAACGTGCAACGGTACGGTTGGGAAGGTGAGCTATGTAAACATTTCTATAGGTGTTAGAGCACCCATCCGGTAACCATATCTAGTGTCTCCTCCGGAGACCTCCTCAAAAGTATCAAATGCAAAGTTGCAAGTTAGTGAAAAGTGGTTGGGTGATGCAATGTTGTATAAACTCATCGGAGTAGGTGAATAGGGATTGTACAGAAAAGGACTTCTCAGCCTTTGACAGGTCCCAGGCCAAGTGCAACACTCACGCTAGTGGGAACGATTCCAAATATGTTGTGTGTTACCAATACGTTCCTTTCCACGATCTCCTGTGCGTTCCCTTCCACAATCTCCTGTGCCGTGAGCCAGAACATTTGTCGTTGAACCGGTGCTACTTGTAGCTCCCTGTATTCAGTCTCTTGGGAACAGCAATCTCTACCTAACTCGAATGAATAGACATTGTCCATCATGTTCAGGTAACGTGTGCAAGGACCACAAATTGGCTCTCCTCTTGTCTGTAATTATGAGGATTTTAGCTCGGGCTTCTCGCAAGTGCTCTGCCCCACTGCTTATCTGGAAAATGTCCTTCCCTCTGTGTCCTTGGCTATCTGTGAGCATTGACTGCACTGGTAGCCTGCCCTGCCAGCCTCAGCTGGATCAGTCTATCCGCTTTTTCTGTATCTCAGCTTCTCACGCTTTTCCCATTCACTCCAATGTATCTACGTCCTCCATATTTATTTGCATGGCTGTCCCTGTTAGTTGCATTTAAGCTTCAGCAAGCTGTCCTTATGTATTTTTATGCATCTTGCGGTTTTGTGCTCAGAAAAATGGGTATATCTGTGTGTTAGTCCTCTAACTATGTGAGTCATAAGCATATCCTTTGTGTTTATCTGCAATAAGGTAAATTGCCTTTGTAGCTTCATGCATGGATGCATAGATGCTTCATGTCTAATGCATCTATGTCATGATATCAGCCTTGACGTCATCGACCGTATGTGACTGCAGTCAGTCGACTTGCTCTATAGATTGCAGGCTCATCTGCGATACATCATCGATGAAGGGGAGGAGTGGGTCACGAACGATGTGCATCGCTCGTTTCTCAGTCGACGGGCTGTGAGCAGGATCAGTGCATCAAAGGCTATGTTTGGGTCCCTGTTAGGAAAGATTTCATAATTGTATGTAATTTTCCCTCCATGTGGCAACCCCCAAACGTTTTGCTGTTGTTTTACACACTGATCTAGACTTTGCCAGAGAAGCGCAGCCTTCCGCCGCACTCCTCTGGGCTTTCGCTCAATTCTTCTGGGGAAACTGACATGCCCTTAAGACAGTCAGTACTGGGAGACTTTGTTTCTCTTAGCCCTTTCCTCATGTTGCAGCTTTTGAGCAACATGAAATAGGAGTGCACCGTAACTTACATTACCGCGCTCTTGGGTCTCTAGTCATTCCAAAGGCCCTAGAAACTCTCGCTGGACTTATTATGAAATGTGCAAGTGTGTCACAGACGGGACTGGTGGCAGCTATCGTTTCTCTTGTGTTTTCAACCCTTTTTCGCCATGTTATCCGCGCTTACCGCGTTTGGCACAAATGAGTGGCCTGGCTCCAAAATGACCATGCCACGAGGTTCTTTGTCCTGTCCGCTGACCGTCTTACCCCTTCACCTTCCCCCAGGTCGAGCCGACCCGGGGCTGTGCTTATTTGGTCAAGCACTTTCCCACGAAACACAACGCTTTCGCGGGCTTCTGCATGCCTTGTGTGTGCCTCCAGGATGTGGGCTGGGATGTCTGTTCCCAATACACATCCTGGGTGCCAGAGAGTCTAGAGTGTCCTGAATGCCTGGGACCACCGTGGTCCGTGATAGGTCCACGTATGGTGTGAGTGTTTGTGAGCAGATCTCCCATTGGGCCCTCTACGTTTTGGCGCAAAGGGAACTTTGGATAAGAGGAGGCTGAAAACACCACCACCATGTCGATCTCCTGAGTTCTCACCGAACAAGGGATAAGGAGCCAGTATCCTGCAACAAGAAGCTGAGTCGAGGAACCTCTGGTGACCCGCTGAAGGTTTGGCACCCTGAACTGTGTCGTCCTGCAAGACCCCTAGAAGGTCTGCGAAGGCGCTTTGACCCTTTGGAATAGTGGGATCAACTATTCCCGGCACCTTCATCAAACCCTGCAAGTAACCCTCTTCGGAAGTGTCCCTGGGCCAACCAGTGGGTTGACCAGCTTACGCAGGACACTTTGCTCTGTCACTGCTGCCGTTTCGGGGAAGCCCTCGAAACTTGGGCTACTGCTTGGTCTGCGTCCACGGCACCCTCACACCGAATTCGTACACTTGGCATTCCCAGGTCTGAAGTGAGACGAGTGCGCCTGGACCAGAGTAAACACGGTTGCCGTGTTGCCCTGCCGTGGTAACAACCTGTGCACATCCCATGCATTTGGGACACCCTCTACCCTGCATCCTGCTACGCAGAATATACACGGTGTCGAGACTTCCTGATCATCGCAGCTAAACCTGCCAGCAACGTGAACTGAGCTAGAGAAGTCTGGGTCTACCTGCATCGGGGATCGGTGAGTAGTCCATACCCCAACCGGTGGCCCCTCGCGCAGAAGCCCGTTTATTTTCTACTGCTGTTGCGAAATAGCAACTCCATACCGCACTCTCACCCTGCCTCTGCCCACCAGTGGAGGCCTTGCTTGAGTAGTGGGGACTTGTTTTGCATCGCTTCATTCACCTTCCTGAACTGCCTGATATCCTTGAAGAGGCCCTCCTTTGTCCATTGGCACCACCGCGTGCAGGTACTTTTGAGCATAAGGCTCCTCTCTTTGTAGGGCTCGGACTTCCTCCTAGTTAGGTGTATTTCAGATGTCGAACTGGTTCTAATGATTACTTGCACTGCCTGTTTTCCTCCCCATCTAGGTCTACATATTACGTGCTCCTAACTCCTTAGACCCTGCGGTCTTGTATATATATTGTATTGATTGTGATGTGTTTGTTCACTTTAGTATTATTGTGATTCTTTGCTATGGTCGATGTTACAAAGGCCTTGTAATAAATGTGTCTATATTTTTAATATAACACCTGTCTGGAGTAATTTGTAAGTATCCTTGCTTGTGTGCTCATTGAGGTGTTTCCGTCACCCTCACCCCTCTTGAGACTTAGTCTTGACTGCCGCCATCGCTACCCTTATTGGTCTGGCTTGTCCAGAGGTTACCCTGTTCCAAGAAACTAGGCTGGCCTTCTGAATCTCTGCCCCTCCAGGTCCGAGTTCAGAAATCCATCTTAACAGTCCCTCTCTTCAACCGAATAACAGCTTACCTCTCCTTTCTCCTTCTAATTTCCTATGTGTGCTGCCATGGGTTATATGCAAGATCTGTTTAAGACAAAAACATTTAATGTACACAAGACCTGAATGACATCAAAGACATGTGGTCAGTGTTATGAAGTCTACACAAAGGAAAGCTAAACATCTGCTGCGAGGGGAACCCACTCTCTAACCTCGGTTTTATGCATTAAAGATATGCTGACTTTGGATATTTTCCACAGCTAAAGTTATGCAGACTTCATATTTTTCTGCAGCACTTTTAAAACCCTCAGAGGTTGTATCCAGCTCTAATATAGCCTCACTTAGCATCATGGCTGCCTCCTCGTCTCCTGGTCCCCTCCCATGCAAGGTAAGCTTCATGAACTCCGAGGCCTATGAAACATTACAAAACTGGCAACATAATGCACTGACAGAGGCAACATTTGAACCACAAACTAGAATTACATCATACAAAGAGAGAAAACACTTTATTCTTTTGACCAAATGCTAAGAAACATAGTCAAGCGTTTGTCCAAATCTGAAGCCACGTTATCCACCATGTAATGATACAACTGGGGAAAATTCACCAAATCATCACAGACCTTGCCAAGAAGGCCCACTTTCAACTTCACATCGCCAAAGACATTCACCCCTTCCTCACTTGCCCCCAGAAACTCAATGGGGGTCATTACGACCCTGGCGCTAAGGGGTTAACGGCGCCGTAGAAGGCTGCAGTGCCGTTAACCTCTTAGGCCTAATTACGAGGCCCCTTTGCGGGACCCGACCTTAACAGCTGGTCTGGACCAGCCGCTAAAGTAGGGACCCGCAAAGGGACCTTCGAGGTAATTACGGTACCACAATTTGCGGTACCGTAATTACCGCCTTCCCCAGTCCCATTGAGCCCTATGGGGCAAAAATGGGAATGGGGAAGGGCCAATGTTCAATGAGGAATTACCGCCCTGCCAACCTTGGAATGGGGTGGTAATTCCCCATTGAACATTGGCGGACTCGTTACAACACCGGCAGCAACCATGGTGCTAATAGCGCCATGCGTTACCGCCAGTGTTGTAATGAGGGCCAATGTCTTCAAAGCTATGGTCCTCTTAGGCTTGATTACTGTAACAGTCGCTTCCTCAATCAACCTCTTTCCTCTCTCCAGCCCTTAAATGTATCCATTGGCTCCCGATGGCTGCAAGGATCAAGTTCAAGACCCTCTGCATCATCCACAAGTCTTCCGGGGGCTTGGCACCTGGCTACTCAAGCTAAATAACTTCCTTCTAGAGCCCTTCAGTCCTCTAGCTCCAACTCTCTACAGATCAGACGTTTTTCCAAACAGAGAGTGGGGGTAGATCTCTCTCTTCGGCAGGTGCCTCCATCTGGAACGGCCTCTCTGCCCCTCTCAGAGTTTACCCAGACCTCCTTAAATTCCAGAAGCTTCTCAAGACCGTGCTATTTTCTACCTCCTTCCTTCTCCCCTCCCTTGGTAATGCCGCCCTTGCCGCTGCAACTGGTTGCCTGGTCACCTATGAGTCTCACAGTGCACCGGGCCATCCCTGACCAGTCCATATCAGCACCAACCATACCAGCACTGCCCTTCCGGCCCCTTGCCCTGACTAGTCCTGTGGGTTGGATATCACAAGTCTGCCCCACCCGAACCCTCGCACTTAGACAGTGGTTCGCTCCCCGGTATCCCCTGCACTTCCCCTCATGGGCCCTCCCCAGCACTTGCCTAGCCCCCACCCCCTTTCCCTTCCCCCTGCATGTTATACCCTCCTCCCCTGACTGTCACCTATCCACCCTTCAATCTACCCCTCCATAACTCCCCTCTCCCCTCCACTTCTTGCTGCTGCACTTGCACACTCCAAATTCACAAAGCCTAGTAGGACTGTTATTTTGTTTATCTCCCCTGCTCCCCCTCCCTTCTTGCCTTGTGGAAGCTGGAAACACTTTTTGCTGTATAGTGTGCCTTATAAATATTCAATAAATAAAAATAAATAAAATAAGGCAGTTGAGGATACTTTGTTTGCGTCCAGCAAGCCCTTTAACCCTCGTCCATCTTCTGGAGTCCACACTTCCATAGGAGTTATTAAAATGAGGATTACAAAATAAGTAGGTCATTCACTAATTACACATTGTTATCTGTGTTTTGCATCAGTTAAAAAGCAACCCTTAACTATGAATCATGTTTGCCCAGATTCAAAGCATTCCATGAAATAAATCAGGAGTGTCATTAAAAGCTAGTTCACACTATCTCCGGAAGTGCAGTCACAATTGCACAGTCACTATTGCACATGTGTTTCCCTTGCATCTCCTCACATCATCTTACCCCTATGTTATTAACCGTATTAACGTTACAGTGGTGGGAGGTTCAGGGGAGGAGGACAGAAATGCTCTGAACGTTTAATTGGTTAAGACATGCTGCATTTAGGCTATCTATATCAGATACACCTATTTTTAATCTGTCGCACATGTAGGCTTTATTCATTGAGACATTTTCCACTGCTGTATTTTGATTGTTGAACTCACTCCGCTAGAACGTATTGGGAAAACTACATTTCCCTATTTTTCCTGTGGCAGCACTCAGTCGTGACATCATTCAGAGGCGACCAAAGGCTTTAACTGACTTCCATCAGTGAAAGTTTTTTGTTCGCACATGGTGAATTTCGTTCATTTGTTATCACGAGTGTCGCTAACTGATTGACATTTTGATCATGATGTTGAACAGAAAGCACATATTTGCACACTTTTAAGCCTCTTTTAGTTTCTAGACATGTTACCATTGTTGCTGAATTTAGGCTATCTGGATGAGATGCACCTATATTTAAGCTGATATACAATAGGCTTATATTAACTTCGCCACTTTCTTCAGTGAGACATTTTATATTACTGTATTTTAATGGTTTAACTCACCCCGCTAGAACACTGAATGCACCGTCAGCTTGGCTTTGGGATATTCTTAGAAACTATGATCTTCAACCTCTCAATATGGCCCCCTCCCATATACATGGTCATTGTTTGGACCTAATTATATTATGTGGATTAAGAGTTTCTATGGGGGATACGTTGCCCATCTCCTGGTCCAAACATTTCATCAGATTCTTTCCTTCAAATTAACCCAACTGGCCAACTCTTCCTTTCAAGCCAAAGAAACGATTTTGAGACGCAACAACAATAAACCTGCAACAATATCTAGGGTAGAGCTAGCCTCTGCGGTCGAATTTGGTGACCAGTCTACGTGTGATGGATATTTTAACTAGGGCATGAATGCACTTCAATTAATTTGTAATACCCTTGCCCCACTTCAAAATAGATCACCTAAAAACATGTCTAATCCTTGTTATTCTACAATGCTTGCAAACTAGAAACCAGAATACTGACAAAAAGAAAGAGCCTGGAGGAGAAACAGATAAAACAACAATATGGCTAGTGTTAGATTAGCATTGAAAGCCTATAAGAAGACTATTTTTTATACTAAAGCTAAATATCTTCAGAACAACATTGCAGTCGGCGGGAATAAACCTACATATGTGTTCTCTATTATTTCTAAATATTTAAATGTAATGAGCAGTGCTTGCAGTTTAACTGCCTTGCTTGACCTAGCCAACGAGTTTAACTTTTTCTTTTGTATTTGTATTTTGTATTTTATTTATTTGTATAGCGCACACCAAGCCCGGAGGCTACCGGGTGCATATCTTGAGAGCAATGGTTACATAGGTTGCAAACAGTGATTATATATCGAACAATAAATATAGCATAGAAATAGGCATAGGTAAGTAGTACAATGATACATAGTTTGTCGAATAGTCGAAAAAGTTTTATAGATAAATGTAAAGACATCCAAGACAAGATGCACCAGTCAACCTCACAGCCTGCCCATCACAGCAGTGAATGTAATTCAACAAAGGTCTTCTTTAATTTTTGAAAAGTAACAGTTGACACCATTAGCAAGCTGATGCAGCAACTGAAACCCAAAATGCATATTGTTGATACTACTCCAGCATATATCAAGGTCTTGTATCATTAGAGTTGAAGCTGTCAACATTGACTACCCTGTTAAAAAAAACCTCTTTGTGCTCAGAATGCTTACAGACCTAATGGCCTGTAGCTGGATTGCCCTGGCCAGCAAAACTATTGGAGAAAGCAGTTAAGCTTTAACTTCAAGCACATGTGGATAAATCACAAATCCTGGATAGTTTTCAGTCCAATTTTCATCCCCTTCACGGTACAGATACCGCGCTGATCAAAATGTGGACAAGATATTAAAAAACTCAGATGAAGGTGAGTTGTCACTGCTGATCATGTTAGACTTATCAGCAGCTTTTGACACTGTAGATTCAGATACTATGCATGGTAGATTGTCAACGGTTGCTGGTGTCTCCAAAAATTATCTCAGTAGTTCTTGGCTAGTCGCTTCCAGTGTGTTAAAATGGGAAGCTATACCTTTAAGTCTCTCAAAGTATCCTGTGGGGATTCTCAAGGTTCTTTCCTATCCCCATTATTATGTAATATCTATATGCAACCTCGTAAGACAATTTTTTCGAAATAAAATATCTGCTACCATTCATTTGCAGATGACACCAAAATATATATGAAGGTCAGCAAGTCAGTAGAGTCACTGCATAACATAGAACAATGCTCTGCAGGAGTTGGTCAGTGGATGACTACCAATGAGCTACAACTAAATCTAAACAAGACAGAGCTTATCTAGCTTGGACGTAAACACCTTATTGGGGATTCCAAATCGAATTTGCTTAATACAATTTCTCATTATTGGCTGACTCGTTTTCTCCACTCGGCTGATAAGCACTTCTTTAATATTCCTTCTATGGTTTGTGTGTCCAGATGGAACAGACTTTTTTCTGTATATGAGCTGCGGTTGTGGAACACCCTCCCAATATCGCTGCACAAGTTGACCTCTATTATGTTTTTTTAGGAATGCCCTGAATACCTTCCTTTTCCAGTAATAGGCGCTGTTGTTTGCTGATGTGTGTCAAATTGTATCAGAAGGTGGCGCATAGTATACTCTGCTGGTAGATGTGGTTTAGTTCGTTATGCACACAATATAAATATATCAACTCAAATGTTTGGGGTTTTAAGCAGATGAAATGTGATCACCTGTTAGTGCGAGATTGGTGGGCAGACTGTCATTACTGAAGATGGCGTTTTAAATTTTAATAATGCAGTTGTGGTGGCTGATATCCTGAAAATCAATTTCCCCCTACTGTTTTAGCATTGGTCCAGATATAAAGGCATTAGTCCTCTTCCCTTAGAATATTTGCATCCCCCTGCGTCGTTTAATCTCCCCCAGCCAGTGTGGGGGGTACTTCAGTAGATTGTCAGGAATGTGTCAGTCATTCCTGAAACACACTTTATCGAAGTAATTTGCAAAAACATGGAAATATTGTTTACCAATATAGAACGCATATTTGCAAGCCCCCCACGTGTCTTGCCCAATAGGTGTGCCCCCTTACACTTGAAAAGGATGATAATTAAGTTGATTTATTATTTCTGTGGTAAACACCTGCTAGGCTGACTGTCTCTTTAAGGGCAACACAATACGCCTCTAATAAGTCAGCATCAGCTACATTAATGGCAATGGTTTTTTTCCCATACATTCTTGAAAATCACAGGATCTTCACGAATGAAAGAAATGGCAGAAATATATGAGACAGCCAGATGTGATGTTGCTGCTGGCAGATAGTTTTTATATTGGTCCTTTACAGTTCTAGCAACAAGATAACCAGTGGGGACAATTCAGAAGACCAGTTACTGGAGAATCGCTACAAATGAAGGTGGAAGTAACATGTTTAGAAACTGACTCAACCATTTTACAGATGTGAGAATAAGGGGAGTTGCATTATGTATAAAATAAAATAAAATTGTTTAACGAGTGGTTTGGTGAGAGGGAATGCAGCCTTCATTATTCATGTAGAGTTTTACAAAAGTTTCAGGATGAGGGGTCATGCACACCAGCAAAAGGGAAATGTGTTATTGCAGGTCATTTTATTTAAAAGATAGAGTATCTAGGTTTAACTCTTGAGAAAGTTCACAGTGATTCAGATGAGGGTATGGGCTCAGTAAAGGATATTTCATTTAGAAATGTTCCAAATGTGTTTGGTTCAACATGTCCCGTTGTTGCAACCATACTGTCCTACTGTCCCCTGTTCTTGGGCGAGTTTGGAACCTATCCTTACACATCACTACCAGTGGAGGTTCTTATGGTGGCAGCAGGGGCACATTCGCCTAGTATACATTCTTGTGCCAATAGAGAATATGGTTCATCATGTCATGCCAAAGGCATGCCTTTGCCCTTTTTCCCTTTTTCTACTACTACACCCTTTTCCCACAGACCTCCATCATGCAAAATCCATCGGTTTCTTCCCCCTTGATGTCCTGTCATGTCCACCACCTCCCTTACCACTCCTCTACCTGCCCTCCCCCCAATTGGTCGGGTCCACTACCTGCTGTTGCGCCTCAAAATGTAGCCCTCCGCCGAGCCTCTCAATGGTAGGCCCCAACACAACAATATTATGCCCCTGTTGTTGGGAACAATTTCGTCATCAATATACCCCAACCAGAAAGGAGCCATCACATACACCACTGCGAGGGAGTTTGCTGCCACATCCCCATCTCTTACATGAGAAACATGACTTTTCTGTTCCTCCGCTGGCTGTGATCCCACTAGATGCCCTACCTTACCTTCCTTTGTGCTACTAGTCAGGGCCTGCTCCAATGGCCCTGCATCCTCTCCCATCACTTCTCCTAAAGCCTCCCCCAATGTCCAAGATGTTCCCACTGAATCAAAGAAGAAGTGAACCATAATCAAATAAAAGCATGAAGATCTTCAACCCTCATATTTCATGTGTGAATCCACCAAGTTCTGGAAGGAAAAACGCAGCCCCCCTTCTCAACTCTGGCTTCTTCTTCTCCTTCCCTTACCAGCATCTCAGGTATACCATGACTAGATAATCATAAATATCCAAGTTGGGAACCATGTGAAATCATGCTTGTTCTGAGAACACAGAACTGTGGAACCAAACCACCCCAAAAACCAATAAGCACAACTCCATGATTAGAGCATGAGAACACATCCTAGTACAATAATGACTTACTGTAATACTACAAACAACACTACATGGCAATCCAACACAAGCAGTAGATAATACAGTGGGGAGGCAAGCATTAACAACAAACACATAGGGGGGAAATCGGAAAGGGTAAACAAATGTTTTGTGTATTATTTTATTTTTGGCGATAGGATTAGGGACAAGAAAAATCTTTTGGCTTTTTACAATTAAAAAAGTGTTGATTTTGATGAAAGAGAAAGGTCTGATAACCTCCACATGGATATAGTCAGGAGTTATGACTATTTGTAAATTGGCATATTCCCTCTATGAGTTCCTCTCTGACTTAGTAGTTGAGTTAGAATTGAATATCCCATATTTTAAGTAGTAGTATAGCAGAATACATGATACATTCTACTAACAGGGTTCAATCATGTTGATCACATGAAGGACAGAACTCAGCTTAATGCAAATTGGCAAGAACTGAAATCATGCTGTAACTGCCAGGAAAAGCACAAGGACCTTTGATGGGTAGAAGGCTTGACATATGAAAGTATGTATATTTCAGGTACATAACGGGTAGCAGATTGCCTTCAGTGATGATTTGTCTTATCTCCTGCAGCTTCTCCATCTTGAATAGAGTACACCTCAGAAAATGGTGGACTCTTTACCATTTGGTAAAGTTTCCATAAGGACTTGCAGACAAAGATCTTAGTGGAGAAAACTCTAAGGTCCAGCTCTTCCCCTGACCCTGAGATAATCACTCCCCTCTGGAGGGGAGCCATGGGCCAAGGAGTCAGGAGGAGACCTGACACTGGGCATGTTATGAGAATTTATATTCCAAATCCTACTCAGATCACCCACCCATTTGTCCAGATGTATGAAACATGGTACTAGCAAAGTGCCGTCATCAGTATCCTACCTGTTGAGGGATTGTTAGTGAGTTGAACTTCAAATTCCCACAAGAGTTCTGAGAAATGAGGGATGGTTGGAGCAGGGTCATGATCATTTTGGTGAGGTCCAGAGAATGAACCTCTTGTTCTGCCACTTGCTTTGGCTTTGGCAGGGAAATAGGGGGTCCAGCATTTCTTGTTCTGCCCCTTGCTTTGGTTTTTGCATGGAAATAGAGGGTCCAGCATTTTTTGATGGTTAAGATCAAGTAAGAATGGAATAGAATCATGATCTAATAGAAAGAGACAAATGAGCATTACCTACTGCCAGCTTGACATATTCTCCCAAGCATAAGCCAAAGTGTTCTGACCAATTAAGACCAGTTACAGGAGCAAAATCCTCTGAGAGAATTCTCCCTTCCTGTTGTGGAGCCAACACGGTATCTTCCTAGACACCTTTGAACCAGTACCCATTGCTGTGGAACAAAGGGCATCAAAGGAAATTTCAGAGGAACACTCTCAATTGTTTTTTCTACACGCTCCAGGAGCATTCCCAGCCCTGAATCATGTTGCCGGGCTGCAAGGATAATCTGAAAACCTTTAAAACAAGGTAGGGATTTATGTTATTTTTTTTTATATTTGTATAGCACCTACGTCAATTGTTATGGCTTCGAAGCACAGTGGCAGATGAAGGCCCTTTGCAAACATGTAAATCAAAAGTTATTATTTTGCAATGAAACAGTAATTAGAATTTGGTGACTATTCAATTACAAGCAGAGATGACGAGTTTAAAACATGTTTTAAATCATTCAGTGCATTGTTTTCAGGTGCAGAGAGAACTGCTCTGTAGGTGGCTATGTGACAGCTGGACCGAATATTTTGTGGGGCTCAACTGTTATTTATAGGTTGCAGCACAAGAGTACGGATGGGTATTATAAATAGTCTATCAACCTGTAAGGCAACTGTCCACAGTTGACGGCTCTGCTATACTTTACTTGCAGAACACATCCACATTGAATAACATGAAGTAGCATGCAAATTACATGGACACTTGTCAGATGAGTCAAAGACACATTCAACGCATGTCCTCCTGTCTGCCTAATTGTTTTGTTGTAGTACAAATGTTTTACAAATGTTTTATATTGGATACAGATGTGATGATCGTAATTCGTAGCCATCTATTGGGACACATTCTGCCTCATCCTCAATGACATCAGCACTCTCCAACAATTCTGGTGCTTTAGAGAAAAAACACGCACTCCACCATCCACCCCCATCTAAGTCCAGGAATATCGATATTCCTCTCCAGAGGAGTCCTGTGTGCTTGATATTTCTAGCGTTGCAACCCTGCAATCCACCTTGTTCCATCTGAAGCCCAACGCTAAACCACAAGAACAATGACAACACAAAATGAACATGTATATTTGGAAGTAACATCTGCGACACATTGCTCCTGGTGGACCCTCAGGTATACAAATAACTGTGTCATATGAGGACATGTATAAATGGCAATATTTTCTGAAACATATCGTATGAAAATCATCTCTTACTTATAAATCAAAGTGTATGTATTAAACATATATAGATGCAAAACTAAAGATGGTAAAAGAGTATATCTTTTTTTTTTTATTTTTTTTTTAATTTTTTTTTTATTTGTTTTGGTAGCAAAAACTAATTTACACCTTGACAAATAATACATGGCACATATAAATCATGTAAAATATCATAAAACAAGCATAATTAGTCAATACTTGCACAGCCAAAAGATAGTAAAAACATTAAACATTAAAACATTTCCTAATACATCAACAAAAATCCCAAGAATCACAAGAATCACAAGTGGAGATCTACAATACCAAATATCAAACCTAACCTGACCTACCTAACATGACAATGATGGTGTGGCATCGAAGCCCTCCACCTATTTAAATATTCCCACAAACAGTTGGCAAATACCATTAGTCATAAAGAAAACTAAATCTCAGACATCCAAAATTTACCCACTCCAGAAGGTCCGATTGAGTGACAACAATTGCTCCTCTATTATTGCAACAAGTCTAACAGTTGCTAGTATGATGGAGTTAGAGTTTCCCTGCATACATCTCAGCCATACTAGATGACATTCAAACAGAGAGAACGAAGTGAGATATGCAACCAGGCAACGTTGTCTGTGCCTGAGAAAGAAGTTACAGTACATGAAAAGATGTTCCAGGGTTTCAGGCTCAGATGTATTTAGGCAAAATCTGCATCCCTCCCATTTTGCCAAGGCCCTATAACCATCCCAATTCCTAATACAAGCACCCGTCTGGATAAGGTCCATGCGGAAGCGCATATAGTACCTTCTTGCCACTTTGTCTGGAAAACACAAGATATATGGCAGCCGAGGTGCAACTGCATGTCTAAAAGTGGCATATATGGTGAAGGAAGAGTAGCTTCCAATCCGATCACAATTGCGAGCCCAGGAATTTTTGAAAAAACACCTTTTAACTTTGGCAGGGGTATTTATTAAATCATCGTGCGTCATATTCAAAGAAATTAAAATCGCTTGTATCATGTCTTTCACAATGGTGATCGAAGTTGGACACGTTCCGGCTAGCATTTCCTGAAAGTCCTCGTAAAGTGAGTTTGGGGGAGGAGAAATCATTTTAGAAAATGCAGATACCGTCCGCCAAATAAATTTGTCTTCTAATGGATATAGACCCAATTCATGTGTAATTATGGCGTTGGGTAGGTAACCAGGAAGCCCCAAAATCTTCTTCCAGAGTTTACCCTGTAGGATATTTAGGAGGGGCCCCAAGTTCAGAAGGCAAATATCTACTGCATAAAGAAGGATGGGCTCTATTTTCATAGTGTAGTATTGTATAAGAGGCAAAAGGGAGTAACGACAATATTTGGTAAAAATGATTCTCATTTGGGCCAGAAGTGGGTTAAACTTTGCAATCAACACTGAACGCCACTTGTGAGCGGACGTCCCATTCGATAAGTGGTAGCCCAAATAGTTGATCTCCTCTTTTCTCAAAATCGGCTGACCATTTATTGTAAAGTTGAATCTCGGAAGCTTTTTTTTGGAAGTAAAGACCAATATATGTGATTTAAGTGAGTTGATGGTCATATTATTCAGCTTGCAATATTCGCCAAACAGTTTTAATTTGTTTTGGAGTCCAAACGGCACTCTATCGAATATTATGATGTCATCGGCAAATGCTAGCCAATGGAGCCGCATAGAACCCAATATAACCGGGAAAGAGTTAGAACCCTGCCAGATCTCGTCAATATCGGCAAGATAAAGATTGAACAGGACCGCTGCCAAGTTGCAGCCTTGTTTAACACCTATGTACGTGGGTATGTTGTCAGTCAATAGCCCTTCCGCATTGATGCGGACCCGGTAAGATGTGTTCTGGTGTAATGCTGCAATTAATGCAACTAGTTGAGGTGGTATGCCATAAGCCAGCATCTTTTGCCAAAGCCGAGTACGAAGTACATTATCAAATGCAGCTGAAAGGTCCAAGGCTGCCATATAAATGGTGCCATTGGACTTGGTATGTGCATTCCGAAGGAGATGGGCTAGGATCGAGGCATTTAGTTGAGTGCCCATTGCTCTACGGAAACTAACCTGTGCTTTGGAGAGAATTTTTAACTCATGTATATAGCCTTCCAATTCTGATAGAATTAGACGTGCAAAAATTTTCACAGCAGTGTCTATAAGGGCAATAGGCCTGAAGTTTAAAGGGTTGTTTAATACACCCTTTTTATGTATTGGAATAATTATGGCGGTCAGCCATGATTCCGGAATATTGCCAGTTTTGTAGATCAGCTGGTAGCAAGGAAGAAGGTAACTGGCCCAGAAGTGAGGATCGTCTTTTAGAACGCAAGGGGGGAGCCCATCTGGGCCGGCTGCTTTGGAAAACTTCAATTGGGAGATTGCCCATATGATGTCTTTTAAGTCCCAGGGACAGACTCGCGGCATGGTCAAGTGCATATTTCTACTCTCCATTATGACATGGATAGTAGGCAAGGCATATTTTTGAGAAAAATACTTCTCCCATTCGGGTCCCGAGATGGTCGCCACAGATCGGGTATCCACCTTACCTGAGGGGTTTCTTAAAATGGCCCATATCTCTCGAGTTTTTTTTTTGCAGAGCAGGCTAATCATACGTTGATTCGCGAGAGTGTAGGCAGCCTGGAGAAGACACTTTATTTGGTGCTTGAAGCACCCAATAATGTAGTTTTTTTCACGATGATAGATAACAGGGCTAAGGGCCTTTTTTCTTATGATAGCCAGTTCCCGATTTTTTTGCTTTTTTAGAATTGCTATCTGATTCAAATTTGGATGGGCATCCAAGGGGCTACCTTTACCCAAAGCGTCCTTCACTAAAGATAGTAGGTGTGACTGAATCATATTGATGTTTCTTTCGTTAATTTTTTCAATATTCCCCAGCGACATAAGGTCGTCATGGGTTAATATGAGATCTCTATTCACCAAGAACACCAGTTTCCTACACACGGCAGGATTCCAGTTGACAGAGATGGTGTTTCTGTCAGGAGCCGCTAAAGAGACAGGAGGTGAAGGCATATAGACATCACACCCCATATGGAGAACTGAGCACAGCATGTGGTGGTCGCTCATGCCCAGGTCTAAAATTAAAATTGGTTCAAGCAGCCCAGAACACACTTTAGATGCAAGGACATAATCAATGAGGGATGAAGCATTGCCCCGTGACCATGAGATGTGTAGAGAATGAGGTGAAAAATGAATTGGGTAGATACCCCATTTTTCAAAGAAACTTAGCAGTTGGTACCCTCTGTGAACAGCTTGTTGGGCGTAAGAGGAAAAGGAAGTAGAAAATCCTAATGTGTGAGAAAACTGGAGGTATGAATTTAAATCGCCTCCAATCACAATTTCATGATTGGGACACGAGACTGAAGCATGACCCAACAACCTGTTGAGATCATCACAAGAAAAGGAAGGGAAACGGACTTGGGATTCCAATACAACGACATTAGAAGCAGGGGCACAACCTTGGCGGATTCAAACGACAGCTCCACTAAAATGCATGATTTCGAGGTATCCAGAATAGAACCCACTGCTTTTAGACCATTTTTAATAAGAACAGCGATACCTCCGGAAGGACGGCCTGCAAGTATGCGGCTGGCTGGGACAGAAAAACTGGAGTACCCATCGAGAGTAATCTCGGTTAGGCTCATCGTTTCCTGCAGAAATAGAATGTCGGGTTTCTGGTCAGGAGCAACCCGCTTATACCATCCAACCAGATTGCCCAGGCCACAACAATTCCAGGATGCAATAGTCAGACTGGCCAATTATGAGCCTGGAGTGGGCCCTTTGATGGCTGCAGCTGTTTTTATCAGGGGTTCCAGCCAAGCTAGCCCACTCAGTGCTTGGGTTAGCGATGCTAATTGGAGTGCTAGTTGGGTAACCTGAGAGTCAGATGAGTCTATACCTAGCCCCACTGAACTTACTGGCAAAGTGGGAGGTACCCAGTCAAGATAAGCCCATGCACTGTCCATATCCGGAAATAGGCATGGAGTAAGACCAATGGAATAAAAGTCCTCAGCAAAGTCCAACAGCATTTTAGTTATAATCTGTGATTGGACTCTGCAGAGGGCTCTATGGTTGTTGTGGGTTGCCAATTTGACCCAATCTAGGTCCTTAGATGAAAGGTTCCTAAGAGCTGGAATTTGAAAGAATGAGTTCATCAAAAATGACCTGTTTATACGAGCAGGGCCATTTGTCTCTGGATTACTCGCCCAACCAAGGATTAGTTTCATGTCCTTAGGTGTGTGCGAGAAGGACAAGACGTCAGAAATAGGTTTGCCTACCGCTGGAAGCGGGAGGTGCGTAACCTCCACATTAGGAGGCCGTCCCAGAGACGCCGAAACCCCAGATACTTCTAAAGGAAGAGGAGGACAACCACGATCTTCACTTACAGCACCAAAAGGAGCTAAGGGAATGGGAACTACATCCTTACCAGCCGAAGACCTTAACGACTGTGGGGGAGCACTGGTTGGACTCATAGCAGGTGTCACTATAGTCTCAGCTAGCATCGTCGTGCTCGCCTTTCTAGGTTGGATGTGGGGAAAGAAAGAATGTATCTGTGATTGGAGCTTGACCGTGGAAGTTCCTTGAGGGCCACAAGGGGCGATCTGTATATTCCCATTTTTCAAATCTGCAACCTGTAGATGTTTCCTACTTTCCTCATCAAGGTCACAGAGGGTTAGGCCAAGATCATCGTGGCTGGTCCCCGTACCCAAGTTTGCTTTAGATTCGGATATCGTTTGGGCACAGGCCGGAGATGGTATGTTAGAGCTAGCTTTCTTTTGACCAGCCTTGGTAAGGTTTAGATGTTTTTGAGCTCTTAGGAAGGACTTTCTTGCTTTACGTGAGACAAAATGTCTTCCTTCATGCACCACAGGTCCTTCCTCCAAGTCCGAGCATAAGTCGACTGCCGTCGATACAGGACTGGGCGGGGCCTCGATAATGTCAGTCAGGGCGGAGGGACTATCCGAAGGAACAACAAGACTTTGAGTAACATTGGATCCCTCTCTTGAAGAGTCTGTTAGGTCCAAATGCTGTTGGGTTACAGGTAACTTATAAAGAAGCTGTTCCACCTGTAATAGACGTTCGTGCTGGAGTTTGAGAACCTCCACCAAGTCTATGGCCTCCGGGTTTGCATGCGCCATCATCAACGGGTTAACCCCTTTCACTACCTGAGAATAGGGAGTCTGTGGAAAAACTATAGAACACATTCCTGGCTCAGTCTGGGAGCCTTGAGTATAAGTCAAAGTAGAAATAGGGAGCTGAGGTGCTCTATATGGGACATTCTCCAACAATTTTTCAAAGTGGGCCAGATAGAAGGATCTGGAATGTTCTTCGGCTAGGATAAAGCCTTACAGTCTGGCCATCTTGTCTTTCATAAGAGATAATGAAGATTGCATCTCCCTTAAGGAGCAATGTGTCAGCTCGTGCCCCTTATCCAGCAGATTGAGAATGTGTGAAATTACGGGAAAGTTGAAGGGTTCATTGAGCTGAGAATGTGAGCAGTATTCCTCTGGGGTGGAGGCCGATCTAACTTCTCCCTTTGGAGCTGCAAGGTCTGCCTCTGCATTCACCAGGGAAAAGGGGACCACACCTCCTACAGGAGAAGGCCCTACCGACATCTCGTCGCCAAACTGCATGTTGTCAAAGAGAGCGGCGGATCCCCCTTCCAAGACCCTATGATGGAAGGTCGACGGAACCGTCCCATGGCCGCCATCTTTTTCGCTTTTTCGCTGTTAGTCTCTGGGGGGATGTGGAAGTGAACTTGTTCATGAAATGGGAAAGCAGACGACGCAGGAGACGAAGGGCCTAAAGAAAGCCGCACTCTTTTACTTAATTCGCTGACAATGGTAGGTGCCAAAATAGACGTGTCAGTGAGACAAGGAAGGCCTCGAAGGCCTTGTATAGAAGAACAATCTGAATCAGGACCATGGGTAGTCCCATCGCCCTCATCACCAACATAGTCATTGGCGTCTTGAACTGAAAAAGTTGACACAGCCAAGGCTGGCAGCGGACCATTCGAAGATGGAAAGATGGCCAATGTTGGTACAGCCAATGTGGCAGTCTCATTGTATCCCACCTGACCCAGCCCCACCCCTCTCTCTATCAGAAGGCTAGACATGGGTAGAGAAGGAGCAGGGGCTGCCGAAGACAAAGGAAGAGAGGTGAGTAGAGTGTTAGTGATGAACTCTGGGGCGGGGTCTTGCGGAGGAGAGCCGGTTTTACAGCCACTTCTTAAGATCGGGCTCATACTCAGGAGCTGTACACACCCCAAAACCAAACCGAAAAACCCACCCCTTTTTGTCCAAGGCGAAGCGTAATGTCAAGCAACAATGTGCCAAGTACTATACTGGCGCAAACCCACACTTCAAGAAGTGTCCTCTATAAATTCACTAGGAAAGTTACCAGAAGGTAAGTATGGCCTCTAAGCACATAGAAATAACATATTAGAATACTGTCAAAGTAGTTGCACTTTTGTTTAGATCATGGGCACCATGTGGGGGGCGCCCCTCACAGAGAACCTCCCCAATCAGTGAGTCCCCCCAATTCTTCAGCTGTTCAGCTGTTGGGCCACAGTACTCGAGTTTGCAACAAAAGTATCAAATAAATTGCACTTAGCTGTGAAAATAGAATGGCAAAGCACTCGTGCCACTAGATCATACAGGACACCACAGGAAGCCTGAGAGCCGCCTCCGCACTCCCCGCGAACCGCGAACAGCCAACAGTACTTAGATTGTACTTGGCAGGTGCGCGGCGCGGGTGCGCGAGGAGGCTGTGTTTTAACAAGGCTTCCTGGGCGTCACCCAACACAAAGGGGCAGGGCCTCCTCTGGGAGGAAAACCTAAAGAGGAGGAACACAGAGGGAGAGCGTTAGCCACACCTCCAAGGCAACGCAAAGAGAAGAACACAGTTGGATCAATAGGGCAGCAAGAGATAATGTGACGAGGAAAGGCCCTTTCCCAGGGAACAAATCAGGTGAAAGTAGGCAATTCAATGGGCAGGGACAAATCAAGTCATATGAGACAGTCACCTCCTTTCCACAAACGAGGGCCAGGCAAACTGTGTGTTACACAGTGGGACGTCCTCCAGGCGTTCAGAAGCTCCAAGCCGTACACACGGCGTCCAGGGGCAAAGGCGCGGTGCAGCGCAGGACAAAGGCGGCGCTGCGAGGGAAATCCAAGGAACCGAGCAGACCAGTCCGAGTCCACAGCCAACAGTACTTAGATTGAACTTGACAGGTGCGCGGCGCGGGTGCGCGAGGAGGCTGTGTTTTAACGAGGCTTCCTGGGCGTCACCCAACACAAAGGGGCGGGGCCTCCTCTGGGAGGAAAACCTCCTTTCCACAAACGAGGGCCAGGCAAACTGTGTGTTACACAGTGGGACGTCCTCCAGGCGTTCAGAAGCTCCAAGCCCTACACACGGCGTCCAGGGGCAAAGGCGCGGTGCAGCGCAGGACAAAGGCGGCGCTGCGAGGGAAATCCAAGGAACAGAGCAGACCAGTCCGAGTCCACAGCCAACAGTACTTAGATTGTACTTGGCAGAGTATATCTAGTCCAGAGCCTGGAGAAATGTATTCTAGACATCTAAAAAACAGAGCGAAACGCTTGTGTGCCCCACTGACAAATGTGTGTGATCCTGGTCAAATTGACCTAGCTAAATGGGTATTTTTTCCTAGGTAGCCAACATTTGGAAACCTTCAAGTGATTCAGTGAAGTGTGCACAAAACTGGTTACACAGACTATAGTGATTTGCCATATATTATGATTACAGTAATATTTGTAAAGTGTGCAGCACAACCAATTTATTCCCAAAGATCACTTATGACACCAATGGCCCTATTCATGGAATTTTGTAGCATGGTGCAAAGTCACTTTGCACTGTTGCAGTCACTTTGCACTGCAAAAACACACTCTAAATCATGGAGCTGTGCAAAGTGCATTCTTGCAGTGCAAAGTCATTGGAAAGTCACTATGTACTGCAAACATGACTTTGCACTGACTTTGCAGTGCACAAATACACTTTGCACAGTTCCATCAATCAGGGTGTGTGTTGGCAATGCAAAGTGATGTTGCAGCAGTGGAAAGTGACATTGCACCATGTTAGAAATTCCATGAATAGGGTCCCATATCTTGTTGGCCATGGTTCCCTTGCATTAGAACATGTATAGAACATAATAAATATTGTATTAAAATATGTGATGGGTGAGGGAGCTTGTCTGGGGTGCACCTCTTGACTTGGTAAGGAGTCTGCCTGCACAAACGTTTCTGCAGATCCTTCTACCCCCTCCCACCGCCCTGGTCCCAGTGTGTGGCCATGGGATGGGGTTTCTGCATGCTACCGCATTGATTACTGGCATACTGGCATAGTCGGGAGCACAATGGTCATGGGCATGACTTTCCCCCACTCCTCTGTCCCATCATCCAAAACATGGCTTTTCTCCCTTGCTCCCGGGCATTCAGTGTGGTGCGGCCATAGGCGGTGGCCAGTGGTGACTGCAAACTGACACTCTCTAGAGGCATAGTCAAAAGAATCAAGCCTAAGAGTTTGTAAGAGGATTCAATCCAGCACTACAGCTAAGTCAATGCCTAGTCTGGGATACTGAATGGAAACTTTATTGATATATCTTTATGTCCAGTTCATGAGTTCTGGATGACTACCCCTATATAACACCCCTCTCTTGGAATCCCCCTGACCCCACTGAGCCAAGAAGTAGTTCTGTTTTGCAAGTTTAAAAGGTTTATTTGAGAATTTAAACAATATATATATATATATATCACACTTTTATAATGAATTAATAATTGAATATCATACTTAATCTGAGCAGTAATCAATAATGGATAGTCTGGCACTAGCACACTTGTGAATAGGAACAGAAGAATAAGGTGGTAGAGAATGCTTTATATAAGTTCAGATGGATGCAATGTTGAATGAAAGGCAGTACAGAAAATACTCAATATGATTTCAACAAAACAATGTAATCACTTTTCTCTGGCAATCCACTCCCCCCCCTTATACAATGTAAGGAAATGAAGAGTAGCACACAGTTCTCAGACATGCAATCAAATGTAATTCAGTTCACCCCAGCAAGCTTAGACTACAGATAGAAGTTGAAACACAGGCAAAATGCTTTGAATATGGTGACAATGCAGCGAGAATATGCTGAAAATACTTTTAATTCCCTTCAGGAGGTTCAGGGTGAGTGGTATCTAGTTAATCTGAGTTCAGGCTCACTCTAGCAATGATTCAGGGATGGTTCTTAAGAGGCAAACGAAATTTAACAGTTCAGGCAAAAGCAGCTATCTTTTTACAAGTAAAGAAATCGGGCCAAATCGCAAATCGTGGCAAAATTCGCGAATGCGTGAATCGTGATTGCGGAGACGGTATAAGGAGAAGCAAGTCGGTTCTAAGCTTGTTGAAAAGCTGAGATTCTAACCTTTCAGAGGAAAGATAAACCAAGTTCCTAGCACAAACGGTTCCAGAGATACGAACGATTAAATAAAGGTAGTTTTTCGGATTTGAAATTTTAAAAGTTCAAAGCGACAGGTTACAGCTTACAGCTAGAAAATGACAGGTGACCGTTAGGAGGCAGTTCTGGTTAGATTTAAAATAGATTGAATTATATTATTTTAACTAAGAGGTTGGTTCTGCACAGTTCTGCTAGGTACTCACAATATATTTTGAAATAGGCCTCCCCACGGATCTGGTCAGGTTTTGGACTGGACTCCGGTTCTGGTCTCGGCACTTCACAGTGATCTGGGTCAGCTCTCTGGTTCTGCTAACAGTGGTCTGGGTCACTCTGGATCTCTGGCCTCTGGTTCTGGATACTGGATGTAACACTGCTTTCTGGGTACTGCTACAGGTTCTGGAGATTGATGGATTTGAAGTCTGGATCTCTGGATGTGAAGTTGTCGGTCAGCATGCTCCGCGGCAAATGGAATTGAAAGTCTCTACCTGTCCGAGCAGTCTCTTTTTATGTGTTTTGAAAGTGGGTGTGTGCCTGGGCCTAGCTAAGCCTGCCCCTTTCTACTTGTCATTGTCCCAATTCTCCCCTCTCCCATGATTGGGGAAGGAACTGTGAGTCAGAGTGATGCTGTAGGTTTTATGGGTCAGAGGATCCTCCACTGATCAGTTTGCCCACAAATCTATATTTGATCAAAATACACATTTCTCAAATACATAGTGGTTTGTCATTGCATGTACATATTACCTATCACATGAGGTATACTCTGTTCAAACTCTGCTCTTCCTGAGGGCTTGCATTAAAAAATGGCAACTTATTTTCGATTTTAGTGGGTTATGCAACCTTGGTTCTTCATTAAAAATTATACACATATACACGGCCTGCCCTTACATACTCCAGTAAATTCCCATGTCTCTAGCTTAAACACAGAGTCTGTAGTATCCATAAATAGCGGGGTTTTGCCCCAGAACATCACACAAATTCCCAACGCGTCTTAAAACGTGCACAGAAAATTCACAAGAATTATGGTATCATTTAAATAATTTTGACAAGTCCGAACTGTGAGTTATACATCTTTCTTAGAATCATATTCTGGCCAACAGGGGTGTTTCTTTTCAGGTCACATGGTGTAGAAACCAGTTTATCCAGTTTCTGCCAAGCTCAGAGACCCTGCCCCTCCCAGCTTCTGCCAAGAGGAAGCTATTTTAAGGTCCCCCTAATAAACCATCTGCCTGGGCCCTGGAAGGCCCATTGTTCAAGAGGAAGCCATTTATGGCCTCCTCCCAGTAAACCCTCTGCCTGGGTCCTTTGTTTAGTCTCTAGCAGTCCCTTGGTAATTCAATCAGAGAGTGGTAACCTCCCCTCAGAATGCAGCCAGGCCTGAGAACTGCTGTGGATCCAGTTTCACTCCAATTGGGGGGAAGTTGTCAGGCAGAATCCAGTTCCTTAAGCCAGGCCACAGCTACTGTCACTTTTAGTTACCCAGTTTTCTGCATTCAAATAAAACTAACAATTTTTACACATGCAGCTGGAATGCTGATTCTAAGTTCAAAACTGACATTTTAACAGTGACAAACTATGTGGCAGTCACAAGTCTGTCCCTCGGCTTATTTACACATTTCGATTTTTGGTAATTTTAAATCCAGTTAATTTCAGTTTAAGCCGCTGCAGACCTGCAGAGCTCAGCCAGTCTTGTTATAAATCTTCAAGTCACTTCAGAATATAACTTTACATTGTATCCACCTCTCAGTAAGTCTTTCTTTGGCCTGCTTTGGGTCATTTATACAGTTTTACACAAATGTCTGGTGTTGTTTTAAAACGCAGGCTTTCTGATAGTGGTGAGTACTGGTAATGCAACCATTTTTGGGATTTAAGAAAACGAATTCCCCACAGTTCTAGGTTGCTTTTGGCAATCAGCATTGCCATTCCCAATGGTTTCAGGCTACTGTGTGGGTAGTCCAATGGTGGTTTTAGGCAGTGCCCTTCTGTGCCCATAACATCGGCAAAAATGGGTGGCAGCCTATTCTTCATGCATTTCCCTGGGCATTTTCTGGGAAGCTCTGATGCTCATGATGTTTTCAATGCCAGTAATGCACAAGTTTTTTTTTTTTTTTGGTAGGGCTCGGATGCATGGGTAAAAACATCCCACAAGCCCCCCTCTTGCGATGGCCATTCGGTTTCACTGATGGAACTCGCAAGATCTGGGATGTTCTCCTCATCTTCTTCCAACAGATGGCACAGTTCAGCATCTTTTTCTCCATCCGGTCAGATCGATCGGTTCTCCTCGCCGGTCCTGATGGGAGGGTTGGGCGGTACCCCGGGCCCCTTGGCTCTCTGCTCCCAGTCTCCGGATCGTCCTCCCTGGCCAGTCTCAAGGTTTTCTTTCTCCTAGGATGACAAAGGAAGAGCGGCAATACCTATTCATAGACATTTTTCCCCCACCATTGATATAGTGGGGTGGCATATAAATTTATAGTCAAAACATATGAACATGCACATTTCTTTTTGGATTCAAAAACCAAAACACCCACATTGAGAAACTCAGAATTTGATAGGCGATATGTAGGATATTTTAAGTTAGAACTGAATTAATCTGAGACAGTACCCTCTAGGATTCCAGAGGATTCCTCAAGTTGTTGCAGAGTGTGCCTGGGATGGCAACACTTTAGCTGATTTATATGTACCCACTTGTCTTCCCCCTCTACCAAACCGCCTTTGGGGATGCGGATCTTGTAGGCCACAGGGGAAATCTTTTCTATAATCTCAAAGGGTCCCTTCCATGTAGGCAAACATTTTCGCTGTTTGGCCTGGTTCCTTTGGAAATTGTATAGATAGACCCGGTCCCCCACCTGATATTCCTTCCTGGAAGTTTTCAGGTCATAGTGGGTCTTCATACTCTCAGCTGATCTTTCTAGATTCCGCTGAGCATAGGCAAAAACATGTTGAAGGTGTTTCCTTAAATTCTCCACATACTCATGAGTTGTGGAGGCATTTATTAGTGTCTGCTCTTGGGTTCTGTAGAGCAAATGCTGGGGAAGCACCATCTTGCGTCCAGTCATCAACTCAAATGGTGACATTTTGGTTGCAGATGAAGGGGTAGATCTGATGGCCACTATGACCAGAGGTAATCGGATATCCCAACTTAGCCCAGAATCTGCCACAAACTTCTTTAATATGCTCACAATGGTTCGGTTATATCTCTCCACTGCCCCAGAAGAAGCTGGCCGGTAAGCAATATGTAACTTTCTCTTGACCCCCAGTATCTCCCACATCTTTGTCATCACTTCACTGGTGAAGTGGCTACCTCTGTCTGACTCAATCCTTTGAGGTAGACCAAAACGGGAAAAGATGTGGTTAATCATCAAGGCAGCTGCCGTTTCTGCCTTGCAGTTTGGGGCTGGGAGACATTCCACCCACTTGGTAAACAAGCATGTCACAGTCAACATGTACTTATTCTCCCTAGCGGAGCGAATCACAGGGCCTACAAAGTCGATTTGTGAATCTGACCATGGGAGTGTCATTCCCCTCTTTTGGAGAGGCGCCCGGTGTATGAAGGATTTTGGCTGAAATTGTGCACACACTAGACAACCCTTCAAATATTGGTTGAGGTCCTGGCCCATGTGTGGCCAGTAGGCATCCTCTCTTAAGATCTCAAGTGTTGTATGAAACCCCCTATGACCGGCGGTCGCCGCATCATGGGCGTGACTTAACATCAGGCTTCGGAAGGAGGTAGGAACCACCCACTGATCATGGCCAGCTTTGGATTTCCTTACCAACAAACCGTCTTGGATCCGGAACATTTTTGGACATTTCATCAACACTCTTAGGTCCTCTTTCCCAATGTACTCGGTATCCGTCAGGGGAAAGTTCTCAGGGTCCTCAAGGTGTTGGTAAAACTTACCAATAATTGGATCCCCCTTCTGTGCTGTAATCAAATCAGCATCATGGGTCTCCTTGCTCCATTGGGCAGTTGAAAGATCATTGTGAGCATTTGTCTGGGACCTAGTGATAGCAGTGACCTGGATTACCCCCAACAGGGACTTTATTTCTATTAGATCCCCTTGGATGGCCCCGGTTTTGGCCAGCTGATCAGCTAAGTCATTTCCAGTTTTGTCTGGTCCCTCTACTTTGGAATGACCCTTGATCTTTTTCCAGTAGATGGTCATCCCATTCGATGTGACCAGATCATCAATGTTTTGGATCAACTTCCCATGTTTCAAGGGTTTGTTGTTAGCACATAACATGCCTCTGGTTTTCCAATTAACCAGGTGCTCCAAGAACCCGTTCCGGACATAATCCGAATCTGTGATTATGACCAGTTCGTGGAGTTGATGCTGGACAGCAGTGAGGATGGCCTGATGCACAGCCATCAATTCTGCCACCTGACTACTTCAGGGACCAATGTTGTATCCAGGGGAGGGTTCTGGGGACTCATTCACCCATGCATTCCCTACGCCGGCCACCAGTTCTTTCTCCCCGTTGTTGTCAACATGGTAAGCGCATCCATCCACATAGACAGTGGGCATTCCCTCACACTTGTCCTCTTCAAAGACTTTGTGTGGGGAATTAAGGTATGCCTCCGTGTTGTCCTTGATTTTTAGACTTTCGTCCTTGAGACAGTTTTCTCTGGCACAATCATGCAAGTCAGCCAGACCTTGCGCGAGGGGACTCTTCTTGTTTTGGCCATATCTGACCTCCACAGGAAAGCCTTGCATTGACAGAATCCAGGAAGTAATTCGGGAATTACTCACATTTCCGGCCCGGATTCTATCGCTTTGGAGATATTGCAGAGGCTGGTGTGGAGTCTCCACTATGATGTGTTCCCCCTGGATAAACGGGCGGTAATTCTTCAATGCCCACACAGTTGCCAGGAGTGCCTTCTCACAATCGTTGAATTTTTCCTCAACAGAGGATAAAGTTTTGCTCGCATAGGAGATTACTTTATTGACCTTGTCATGCTTTTGGTATAATACTGCAGTCAAGCACATATTAGAGAACCCCGTCTCCAGGAAGAACTCCTTGTTTCTGACAGGGTAAGCTAGGCAAGGCGCTTGTGAGAGGCTTCTTTTGAGTTGTTTTACCGCCTCGGCTTGTTCTGGACCCCATTCCCACTTGTCCCCCCCTTCAGGAGATGAATCAGGGGTCTGGTGATCTCTGCGTAGCCCTCAATGAACTTTCTGTTGTAATTAGTCAGTCCAAGGAGGCTCCTTAGTTCCCACAGAGTTGTGGGGTCTTTCAGTTTCTGAAGTGCTTCCACTTTCTTTTCCTGGGGACAGAGACCCTGAGGAGTAATCGCATGCCCCAAGAAATTAACACGGGTTCTACACCACTGTGCTTTCTGAAAGGAAAGTTTTGCTCCGGCAACCCTCAACTGGGTCAGAACATAACAGATCTCTGCTATATGTTCCTCCACAGATGAACTTTTGATGAGGACATCATCTACATAAGCCAGGTTACCCCTTGCACCCAGGTCGGGCATGGCCCTGTGTAGGAAAATGTTGAATTCATTGCCGGAGTTGAGGTATCCGAAGGGAGTCCGGGTCCATGTGTACTGCTGGCCCCCAAAGGTAAAAGCAGTTTGTATTGGTCCTCCCTACTGACAGGCACGGTCCAGTATCCATTGGTCAGGGCTATTGCAGTGAATACCTGTGACCCCTCGATCTGGGCCAGCCCTTGGTCAATGTAGGGCAGAGGCCATCGGGAAGAATGGACCCGTTTGTTGAGCTCCCTAAGGTCGGCGCAGAGTCTCCACTGGCCGTTTGGCTTCAGTATTCCCAGCACCGGATTATTGAAGGTGCTGTGTATTGGACGAATTATTCCCCGGGACTCAAGGTTCTTAATTATTTCAGTAAGGGACTCCATGGATGCGAGAGGCAAACGATATTGCTTCACAAACACTGGAGTCATGCCAGGGTCCGTGGGGATTGTTGTTGTGTGGATGTCGGTGCGACCACAGTCATATGAGTCTACCGCAAAGAGATCTTGGAAATCCAAGAAAACTTGTTTCAACTTTTGCTTTTGTTCCAGAGTCACACAGGCATCAGCTAGGTTGACTCTCTCTTCCACCATCTGCCTGAAGCCTGGAAAGACTTCTGGTTTGGCTATCTCAGCGGCCTCCTCCAGCTGGGTGGAGTAGTCCCCGGTCAGAGTGCTGATTTGGACTGGAGGCTTCAGGTGGGAAAGGCAACCCTCATGGACCTGGAAAATCACCTCAACCCTCCTGAAGTCACAAGTCACATCTTCCTTACCATAAGGGCAGGAAGTGTACACCAGGAAGTTCCCCCCATGCCGGGTAAAAATCCTGTCTGGTGTTGTATTGTCCTCACTGTCACTATCAAAACAGTCCTTGGGGATTGGTCCTAACAGTTCATTTCCTAGATCAATGGAAAAATGTTGGTCATCAACCGCCATTCCAATAATGGTGCCTGCGGCTAGAGTAATACTCTTTAAGTCGCTGTTATCCACCTCTATTGGAATGGTGTCATGTTCTATGTTGACTAATGGAGTTGGGATTACCCCCAACCCTTGCTGTTGGAGAGAAGCATTTAGATGTATATAAGCATCAGGGTTTTGCAAATATTGTCCTCTTTTAACTTTCACTTCCAGGGAGAATTTTCGGGTCCTTTCTGGGATGGTGACTTCCTCTTTGATCTGAATTTCAACTGCATAAGGTAGCAATTGAGCTGACCTAAATGCTTTTTTCTAGATCATCAAAGCCCATGGGATTATCCGCTAACCGGGACGAAGCTTTGAAGTTTATTAGGTCCAAACTAATGGCAAAGCGATTGAGAATGTCACTGCCTAAGTAAAAAGCGGCAGTGACGTCTCGCACGACCCAACAATTGTGGACTATGCTCTTGTTGCCAATGGAGATTTTGAGCATACACCTGCTTGGCAGGAGATGTTTGGAATTGGGTGCTTCCAGGTCCATTTCCCATTTGTCTATCAGTTTGAATGTGGGAATGGCTGGATCTTTTGGGAGTTGGCGGAACATGGCTTCGCTGATGAAGCTTTTACCGTTGTTCACACACGCACGAGCGAGAACAGAGTCCTTCCCATCATTTAACTGAACAGGGATGAACAACTACTCTCCAACTTGCTGAATATCAGCCAGGCTCTGAGCTGATTTCACATCTTTCTGGACTATAGGAGTGGGAGTTTCTGATTGTGGATTAGTAAAGAATTTCAAAGTGTTTCCTTCCAGCGTGGAGTACCACTTTAAACTGGAAGGAAGGTTGATTTTCAGAAATAGAGAGGATCCCCCATCACCAGTCACGTCTGGAGTTTGGTTGTTCTGGAAGTGAAATTCTACTTGGTCAGATTTTTGTTCAACCATGTGGCAGGTGCCGTTTAAACTAACGTGGTTGACACTCTGTTTTAATTTTATTGGTCGGCTAGTCTGGGTCCAGAGGACCTTGTTTACACAATCTATTAGGGGTGACAACCTTCTCAGGAGGTCATTCCCTAGTAAACAAGGGGTGCCCTCTGGAGTCACTACTATGACCGGGTGTTTCACCTTGTGTCGTCCAATTTCAATGTCCAAGTCTGCAGTCCCCTCAACGGGAATTTCCTTCCCGTCAAAGTTCTGCAGTTGTCCAGGAAGAGAGGTGAGAGGAATACGGTAATTCTCCCCCCTTCCTGCATTTAGTTCATCAAAGGCCCTTTTGGACAGAAGGGTAGCTTGGGATCCAGTGTCCACCAGTGCCAAAATTGTACCCTGCCCCTGTACTTGTACCGAGGCATAGTATCTTCCCTCCTTCTGCTCAAGGGGGCACAGATAATGCACATTTTTGGACAACTGGTGGGCTAACTTTCTGGTTTTGGACATTGCTAGAGAAGAGATTTGGGCAGAATTCTGTGGAGAGCCTTGGGAATCTGAAAGAAAAAGTTGGCAACTGGAGATCAGAGCCATTGTGGGTTCCCCTGGTTCCGGTTCTGGGCTGCCCCCCCCTTCTTGGAGGCAGTCACCAGGATGGGTTTGAACCAGGGGATTTCGGTATTGTGGGTTCTGGGATGAGATGATGGGCGGCGGTAGCTCAGTCTCCATATCTCCCCAGTCTGAATTGACATCCCTTGGGACCCATTTTTCCTTGGGAGGAGTTCCTCCATCTCTGAAGGAGAAGATCCTTTTCCCAGGATCTTCTGAGGATCCCTCTCCCTCAAATAAGAAGACCTGTACCTCCTCCACAAAGTGAGTCTGTTTGGGTCCTTTGTTTCTCCTACCCCCCCTCTGCTCCTTGGGAGGCGGGCTTTCAGGGGCAGGAGATTTTGTTTCCGGTTCCTGGGTTTCCAGGGGCTGTTTACAAGTTGGGAAGGAAGCTTCCTCCAAGGCTTTACACCTCCCTTCCCCTTGTGCCTCCTCCCTGGGAACCGGTGTGTTATCGGGGTGCTGCCCCCGTCATTGTTCTGGAGCACCAGGTCCAGAGTTTGGGGCATTCTGCAGTGGCATGCTCATCTGAGGGTTCTGTTGAGCCCTCAGTATGTGACCCAGATCCCGTGCCATATTTTGGACCTGGCGCTCTAACTGGGAAACCCGCTCAGGCTGATACGGGGCTCTATTTTCTCCCCTGGGCTGATCCCGGGAAGGGTAGCTATCCCTTCTCTGGTAGTACCCCTGGTTGGGAAGATTTTGGTACCCCTCCACCCTGGGCCTCCCCTCTCCCGGATTAGGTTGTCTGGGCTCAGGGAATTGGGGAAAGAAGGATGGATGATTTTGGGGCTGGAAATTGGGCGGATACCTGGAGAAAAAGTTCTGCCCAGGATTTGGAGAATTTCTGCCCTCCTGTGGGAAGTTGGGAGGGAAGTTCCCTGGGTTAGGTGCTTGGCCGGATCCCCCCCCTTGGGCTGGAGGAGTCCACACATAACCCAGGATTGGTCGGTTTCCCTTATAGCGGGGACTTACATAGTCAGGGGAGCAGGGGACCCCATTTGTGGGACTACCTCCTCGAATCCCTGTCTGTGACTGGCCCGAGGGATTTCTGGGCTTAGGATTATTAGGTGCAGGTAGGTTTTTAGGCCCCCCCATCTCCAAGTCTAAAACGGGGGCAACCTTTACCTCTGCCACCTTGGCAGCAGCAGGGGTGCTGTTGGTTTTGGGGTTTTTGGGCGTATTATTTTTATTTTCTATGGGCTTCTGCACCTCATAGATCAGGGTAGCCTGTTCAATGACCCAGTTTAAAGATCTTTTCTCGTGAAAATCTCTCACGAGCTGGGTCATGATGTATTTGGGCAAGGCATGGAAAAATGTATTGACAAATTCTCTGCTGTCTGTGCGCACCCTTCTGGTGGTCTGCGCAAAGGCACGTTTCAGTTCTTGCGCAAATTCTTGTGGGGCCTGATCCTCCCCACATTGCAAATTGTAGGCTGCCTTGCGAGCCTCTTGGGGATTTCTGTGAACAGAATTTTTTTTTAATATGGCCGCCCTATAGGTGGACCACCTTGAATGATGTTGGTCCTCCAGCCCAGCAAAGAAACTGGAGTACTCTGGGGAGAATGTCCACTTTACATATTGGATACAGCTTTGGCTGTCCTTCAAATGAAAAGTCTCCATCATTTGCTCATAGAGCTCCAAGTGAACCCAAACAGAGTGCTTGGCGTTCTTATGATAAGGCGTGATGACACTCCTGATTGCCTTAATCTGTTTCAATGGGTCCTTAAGCAAGGCCCTTTTTGCCTTATTGGCCTTTTTGGTTCGGGTAACCCTGGTCCATTCATCCTCTGACTCAGAGGCACTGCTCCCAGAGGTTCCTGTCTGATCTTCCAGGTTTTCCCAGATTCTGCGAGCCTGGGAGTGGCTGGCAGAATGTGGGGACCTGGTCTCCTGTGTCCTGTACCGCTCAGAGGAGTCTTCAGATCCCTCCTCGCTGCCAGGATTTGATGGGTACCCCCCCCACTGACCTAACTGGGCAGAGGTTTTCAGGATGCCCTTAATGGGCCTACTCTCCTCGGGTTCCCCACTAAATTGCACTGTGCTTGGGTGCGCATACCCAGATGCCCGCCCCTCCATACCTGGGTGGTACTGGCCTATGAGCCCCATGCTTCTGGCTGGATAGTAATCTGCCATCCCTGTGGCCCAGTGCTCATGTGTGCCAGGGGACATGGGGTGGCAGAGTCCAGGGACTGAGAGAGATAAAGGCCTCTGGTACTAGGGCTCCTGAGGTTATGCTCAGGAGTTTCCCTTTCCCAGCGAACCTGGTCTCTATCCGCCCCTGCTCCCTGTTGCAATGCAAGAGCCTGCGCTTTCAGTTCCTCAGTTAAGGCCTTACTAGACTCTATCAGTCGCTCCTGCATCGCTACCTGTTGTTGGAGTCTATCATTGTGCTGACAGAGAGCCTCATTTTCTCTCTGTGCCTCCTGATTGGTCCTGGAGTACTGGGCCAGTCTCTGCTGCAGGAGGGTTACCTCTTGAGCTGTGTCCCTATTGGCCTGCTCCTTTCCTGCCAGAGCATCCTCCACCCTCCTGGTGTGCTCTAACAAGTTCTGGTGTTCTTTTTGGAGGTCATCCAGTCCCTGGAGGGCCAGGTGATTTTCTTCCATTTTCCTTTTTAAGTGGCAGACTTCCTGGCCTAAGGTATCCCTTTCCTGACTAAGAGCCTGCATCTGTGCCGCCAGGTCGTCCCTTTGCCTTTGGAAGGCACCAGTTTTATGGCGCTCCTGGTCAAACTCTGCCTGGGTATCCAGGTCTTTCAAAATCAGTTTATTGCTCTCTGCCTTCTCCCTATCTAGGTGGCTTTGCAGGGTGACTACCTGCTCAGCACATGCCCTATTGAAGTCTAACTGTTGCTCCAGCTTTTTCTGGCTCTGCAGTAGGGAGTCCAAACCTTCTTGGTACTCCTTCTGCAAGGCCAGAAATCTGGTATCCTGGTCCGCCTATTCCTGTTGCAGCACATCCATACCCTCCTTTATTTTAGTGATGTACCGTCTGCTGTCATTTTCTGACTCCTGGCTCCTGAGCAGCCTCTGCTCAGAAGAGTCCAGATCAGATTGGGCCTTCTGTAGTGCCAGCAGTTGCCTACTCGCCAGATCTTGGCCTTCAGCACATTTGTCCTGCATGGCTCCCATATGTAAATATAAATATGCCGCTACCCTGGCAATCTTGTGGTGCTCATCCTTGGCCTTAGGGGCCATATATAGTTCACTCAGGGCCACATGTAGGCGACCCTGATCTCCCCATATATCTGACCCTGTTTCAGTGACCTGTTGCGCGATTGCCTGCAACCAGACCATTTGGTCCTGATGTGTCCACTCACCTCTCACAAATAGCTTATGTAAGAAGTGTTCTCTGGCTATTTTCATATCTACCAAGGTCGTCATTCTGGAATTTGAGTTCCTTCCTGACTTACAGAAGTTTATATTTTATTTTTGCAAAACAGACCTTTTCCTTAGAGCGTTCCTTTGAGGAGTGCTTTACAGCGTAACACAGCGTGGTGATCCAACCGGATATGTGTATCTGGTCAGCTGGCACACTGTATTAATCTGCACAAGTGATAGATCAAACCCAAACGTCCCGGACGAGCCCCCAATTTGTAAGAGGATTCAATCCAGCACTACAGCTATGTCAATGCCTAGTCTGGGATACTGAATGGAAACCCTTATTGATATATCTTTATGTCCAGTTCATGGGTTCTGGATGACTACTCCTATATAACACCCCTCTCTTGGAATCCCCCTGACCCCACTGAGCCAAGAAGTAGTTCTGTTTTGCAAGTTTAAAAGGTTTATTTGAAAATTTAAACAATATATATATCACACTTTTATAGTGAATTAATAATTGAATATCACACTTAATTTGAGCAGTAATCAATAATGGATAGTCTGGCACTAGCACACTTGTGAATAGGAACAGAAGAATAAGGTGGTAGAGAATGCTTTATATAAGTTCAGATGGATGCAATGTTGAATGAAAGGCAGTACGGAAAATACTCAATATGATTTCAACAAAACAATGTAATCACTTTTCTCTGGCAATCCCCCACCCCCCCCTTATACAATGTAAGGAAATGAAGAGTAGCACACAGTTCTCAGACATGCAATCAAATGTAATTCAGTTCACGCCAGCAAGCTTAGACTACAGATAGAAGTTGAAACACAGGCAAAATGCTTTGAATATGGTGACAATGCAGCGAGAATATGCTGAAAATACATTTAATTCCCTTCAGGAGGTTCAGGGTGAGTGGTATCTAGTTAATCTGAGTTCAGGCTCACTCTAGCAATGATTCAGGGATGGTTCTTAAGAGGCAAACGAAATTTAACAGGTCAGGCAAAAGCAGCTATCTTTTTACAAGTAAAGAAATCGGGCCAAATTGCAAATCGCGGCACAATTCGTGAATGCGTGAATCGTGATTGCGGAGAAAGTATAAGGAGTAGCTAGTCGTTCCTAAGCTTGTTGAAAAGCTGAGATTCTAAGCTTTTAGATGAAAGTTCCTAGCACAAACGGTTCCAGAGATACGAACGATTAAATAAAGGTAGTTTTTCGGATTTGAAATTTTAAAAGTTCAAAGCGACAGGTTACAGCTTGCAGCTAGAAAATGACAGGTGACAGTTAGGAGGCAGTTCTGGTTAGATTTAAAATAGATTGAATTATATTATTTTAACTAAGAGGTTGGTTCTGCACAGTTCTGCTAGGTACTCACAATATATTTTGAAATAGGCCTCCCCACGGATCTGGTCAGGTTTTGGACTGGACTCCGGTTCTGGTCTCGGCACTTCACAGTGATCTGGGTCAGCTCTCTGGTTCTGCTAACAGCGGTCTGGGTCACTCTGGATCTCTGGCCTCTGGTTCTGGATACTGGATGTAACACTGCTTTCTGGGTACTGTTACAGGTTCTGGAGATTGATGGATTTGAAGTCTGGATCTCTGGATGTTAAGTTGTCGGTCAGCATGCTCCGCGGCAAATGGAATTGAAAGTCTCTACCTGTCCCAGCAGTCTCTTTTTATGTGTTTTGAAAGTGGGTGTGTGCGTGGGCCTAGCTAAGCGTGCCCCTTTCTACTTGTCATTGTCCCAATTCTCCCCTCTCCCATGATTGGGGAAGGAACTGTGAGTCAGAGTGATGCTGTAGGTTTTATGGGTCAGAGGATCCTCCCCTGGTCAGTTTGCCCACAAATCTATATTTGATCAAAATACACATTTCTCAAATACATAGTGGTTTGTCATTGCATGTACATTTTACCTATCACATGAGGTATACTCTGTTCAAACTCTGCTCTTCCTGAGGGCTTGCATTCAAAAATGGCAACTTATTTTCGATTTTAGTGGGTTATGCAACCTTGGTTCTTCATTAAAAATTATACACATATACACGGCCTGTCCTTACATACTCCAGTAAATTCCCATGTCTCTAGCTTAAACACAGAGTCTGTAGTATCCATAAATAGCGGGGTTTTACCCCAGAACATCACACAAATTCCCAACGCGTCTTAAAACGTGCACAGAAAATTCACAAGAATTATGGTATCATTTAAATAATTTTGACAAGTCCGCACTGTGAGTTATACATCTTTCTTAGAATCATATTCTGGCCAACAGGGGTGTTTCTTTTCAGGTCACATGGTGTAGAAACCGGTTTATCCAGTTTCTGCCAAGCTCAGAGACCCTGCCCCTCCCAGCTTCTGCCAAGAGGAAGCTATTTTATGGTCCCCCTAATAAACCATCTGCCTGGGCCCTGGAAGGCCCATTGTTCAAGAGGAAGCCATTTATGGCCTCCCCCCAATAAACCCTCTGCCTGGGTCCTTTGTTTAGTCTCTAGCAGTCCCTTGGTAATTCAATCAGAGAGTGGTAACCTCCCCTCAGAATGCAGCCAGGCCTGAGAACTGCTGTGGATCCAGTTTCACTCCAATTGGGGGGAAGTTGTCGGGCAGAAGCCAGTTCCTTAAGCCAGGCCACAGCTACTGTCACTTTTAGTTACCCAGTTTTCTGCATTCAAATAAAACTAACAATTTTTACACATGCAGCTGGAATGCTGATTCTAAGTTCAAAACTATGACATTTTAACAGTGACAAACTATGTGGCAGTCACAAGTCTGTCCCTCGGCTTATTTACACATTTCGATTTTTGGTAATTTTAAATCCAGTTTCAGTTTAAGCCGCTGCAGACCTGCAGAGCTCAGCCAGTCTTGTTATAAACCTTCAAGTCACTTCAGAATATAACTTTACATTGTATCCACCTCTCAGTAAGTCTTTCTTTGGCCTGCTTTGGGTTCATTTATTCAGTTTTACAAAAAAGTCTGGTGTTGTTTTAAAACGCCGGCTTTCTGATAGTGGTGAGTACTGCTAATGCAACCATTTTTGGGATTTAAGAAAATGAATTCCCCACAGTTCTAGGTTGCTTTTGGCAATCAGCATTGCCATTCCCAATGGTTTCAGGCTACTGTGTGGGTAGTCCAATGGTGGTTTTAGGCAGTGCCCTTCTGTGCCCATAACATCGGCAAAAATGGGTGGCAGCCTATTCTTCATGCATCTCCCTGGGCATTTTCTGGGAAGCTCTGGCCATCATGATGTTTTCAATTTTTTTTTTTGGTAGGGCTCGGATGCATGGGTAAAACCATCCCACAAGTTAATATAAGTACTGCACACCATGCCTCACCTTTTGCAGGACAGGAGGCCAGGAGGACTGTCAGAACCCAATATGTGAGACATAGGTCAGCCTTAAATCACTATACTGGTTGCATCACTACATCAGGCTCTTCACCGCAGAGTCCAGCTATGAAGTCCCAGAGCATGTCAGGAAGTGGTCATACATGAGGGAATCATGGCATGCATTAAGCAAGCTGATCAGTACCTGATGCAAATAAATGTGCAGAAACTATGCATATGAAGAAGCCTCCTACAAGACCTTCAAAGAAAAAATGGCAGCAAACAGCATGCCAAGGACACTCATGGATTTAGAGAATATGTGTACCGCATAAGTGGAAGAGCGCCCAAAGAAACACAACTTCCACCACCAAACCAAAAAATCTGTTACGCAAGACATCCTGCAGCAACAAGGGCACGTACATCAAACCAGGTTCATCAAGCTGTTCTGAAAACAGATATCCATAGCACCCGTTATGCCAAATGGGGTATGATCTAGAAATCATGAAATTCCAGCTAGGCTGTGTCACCAAGAAGAAACCGGAGAAAAAATGTAGTGGGGTACCGAATAGGCAGAGACCTCCGCCCCCCCAAAGTCAAACTGAAAGGCCTGTCGTAGGAATTCACTAAGCAAGCAAACAGTTTATGGAATGCCTAAACTACGCATTTACTAAGCCCTATAGAGGTATGTACATGGCAAAAAACGAAATTATGTAATACTGCTTTGAAAAATGCTCATCGCTGCTTGAGAATTGAAAAATAACATTCCACCTGCTTGATGAGGGCTTGAGAAACGTTAATCAAGCATTTTATTTTCCCTAGGGTCGAAATTAAATTAATTGAACACACTAACAGAAAAAGAGCAGGAAAAGAATAGGAGTCAGACTGTGCACTGGTGCTGCAAACTAGCAAGTGTTCAAAGCATAAATCTTAATGGTGCACATAATGTCAATCAACAGAGACAGCCCTATGCATATATTAGGCCCCCAGGTGCAGCCATTTACATCACTGAGCTATCTTGTTGATAGTGCAGGAACGTATTGCCCCAGTAACATGCGGGTTGTGCCAGCTCCCTTAATGGGAGTACCAGCTTGCTTCACTGCTTTAATGTTGACAAGGGTTGCATAAACAGTAGACGTGGGCGATCAGTGTTCTTAAAATCAAAAGATAAGACTTCACATTGTAAGTGACTTCAATCCAGCATTCCAACTAAGTCAATGCCCAGTCTGGGATGCCCAATGGAAATCCTTATTTATATATTTTTATGTCAAAGTTCTTTAAATCTGGATGATGAACCCCTATATAACGCCCCTCTCTTTGGATCCCCCTGACCTCACTGAGCCAAGAAGTAGGTTTGTTTTGCAAAGTAAAAGGTTTATTTGAAGAATTGGACAATATATATATATATATATATATATATATATATATATATATATATATACATATATATATTTATATATCACACTTTTATTAATAGCCTAGTATCTGAATAGCACACTTATGAATATGAACAGTAAGCAGCAATGGGTAATATTACAATATAAACAATATTTTTAATCAGTTAGGAGTAGGAATAGGAAGGATAAGGTAGCAGAGAATACCTTGTATGATTCAAGGAAATGCAATGATGGGAAAGAATGCATCACAGAAATAAACTTGATATGATTTCATTCAAAAGATAATATGATCAATTTTTCCCCTGTGACTACTCATTCCCCCACTATGCAAAATGAAGAGATGGAAATGAGCACACAGGTTTCAAGAATACAATCAATAATGCAGTTCAATTCCAGTTCCCCCAGCAAGCTTAGAGAGAACAGGTATGATTTTAAACAAAGTTCAAAAATGCTTTTGAATGTGATTGCAATGAATGGGAAAATATGCTAAAATGATTTTAATTCACTAAATGGATTCAGAATGAGTGAGAGTTACTTTGGATTGGTTCAGGTCAACACTAGCAATGATTCATGAAGGATGATCAGATTAAAAACGAATTTCAGCAGTTGAAAACAAGAAACAGCTATTTCGACATGTGGTGAAATGGAGCTAAATTGCAATTTGCTGCAATTTGTTTGCGTGCGTGAAGCGCGATTACAGAAAAACTATAATGAATTAGTTAAATTTCAGTTCTAGGACATGCCGTTCAAAAGTTACAGAGGTTTTTGTGAAGGTAGATTTTCCAGAAACAGAATCAAGATTTCAAAATGAAAGATTGCGCTTTAAAGATTTACCAACAAGGATAGGCTTATACTAAGGGGCTAGGAAGAAGCAAGACACTCAACGGGCAGCCTCCATAACAGCGGCGCCTCTGCTCTGATCTCTGTCCGTCAAAACACTTGTCCCTCTTCAGAATAATATCAGCGCAAAGATGATTATTGCTACAATTATCACAGACAATATAATGAGAAGAATTCAGGATGGACACAAGATTCTATAATGCAGTTCTGGATGGTTGAAATGGTTGGAATAGGATTACTTTAAACTAAGAGATGACTATGGACAGTTCTAGACTAGATACTCACTCCTATGGCTTTGGAATGGAGTGGGCCCCATCAAAGATCTGGTCAAGGCTTTGGCTGGGATTCTCCCGCCACCGGACAGGTCTCAGGCCCTGGGTTCTGCTCTCAGCATGGCACTGCGGTCTGCGCGGCCTCTTGGACTGGATCTGACAGGTTCTGGATACAGCTCTGCTTCCTGGGTCTGGATCTTGGTTCTACCACAGGGTTCTTAGCTAGAATAGCAAAACAGCACAGCCCGGCTGTTGAATATGAGCCCCTTGGAAGTTTAGGGGTTAAAATCAGGTTGCAAAAGATTCTGAAGGCCTGCTGAGAAGGGTTCAGCTTTTGGGTTAGGCCTCTCTGCTTCAAAGTTCTAGAGTTGATTCTAGAGTCTAAGTCTGGATATTGTCTGAAGTCTGGATCTTCTTGCAGGGTGCTTCGCCAAGAAATCAGTTAAGGAGTGGAGAAGTATGTGTCTTGTCTGTCCTCAGCAGTCCCTATTTATCTATTTCCAAAGTGGGTGGGGAGACTGATTCTACTATGCCCAACCCTCTAAGGATCTGATAGGTTGAAGAATTCCCTATTCCCTGATTTGAGAAAGGAATCCGTGTGTCATCCTGTGTCATGTTTGTGGCTTAGGGAAAAACTCTCCCCTTTGTCTCTGTACACTATATCTTATTTTTCATAAAACACATATTTATAATATACACAGCTTGTTAATGTTACATAAATTACATGATAGATCAATTAAGGTACGTTTCTGTTCAACTCTCATCTTCCTAAGAGCTTTGGTTCAGAAATTACAACTTCTTCACACTTTTGGTGGGTTTCTCAACATTAGTTCTGCACCAGTTTTTATACATGCATGCACACCCCATCTGGGCACATTTCTGGAATTTTTCAGGTTCCTGGCATTAACACAGTAGCTACAATATGAATAATTTCGGGGTTTGGTCTCAGTACATCGCACAGAGTCCAGCTTAGTCTTAAACTGTGAGCACATTTTTCATTTTAACAATCTCAAAGTTCCCCATTTTTGTCAGTTTGTTACAATATTTTAGAAGCATTTTCCTTAAACATATATTTAGTCCAATGTTAAATCCACATCCCAGTCTGGTCCACCCCCAGAGATGGGCTGACTCAGAGGGTCACATGTCCTTCCTGCCAGCAGTTTGTTGTCAGTCACACCCGAATTGTGGGAAACTTTAACTCTTAACCCAATGTCTAAAAATTGTCTTTTTTTACAATATAAATCACATTTTTAACACATACAACAAACAATCTCTTACTTCAAGGAATCTGGTTTTAAACTGTATCCACCCCTTAGGCTTCTGAGAGCAAGTCTTTCTTTGGCATCGTTTGAGTTCCATGTTCAACTTTACCCAAAATGGTTTTAAAACGCCGGCTTCTGGTGGAGGTGAGTAACGGTATTACACCCATTTTTGACAGATTTCTTCTAGCAAGCAATCCTCAAAAGTATATTTTGTTCAGATATAGATACACTTCTGTGGACCTTATATTTATGTAGATTCTTGCAGGAGAATGATGTTGACCACCCAACAAGGAGGTTGGATCTTTTTGGGTGGTTTGTGAGCCATGATTTTTGCAAATTTGACACCAAATAAAAACAGATTTTTGAAAACAGCTTTCTTTCGTTTGCATTGATTTTGCTCTGTGAGCAGCCAAATGATGGGTTTTGGCAGTGGTCTCCTGGGTTACCACTGACATAGGCAAAAGTATATGGTGGCCTATTTTTCAGGTTTTCAATGTGCATTTTCTAGTGATTTCTAGCAAGCAGCATGCTTTCCGGCAGCCATTATGATGTTTCTGCTGCAGCAATGCACAGTGATGTTGCAGGGCTTGGATCAGTGCATTAAGACATCCCACTACATCAAGTATATGTGATAAAATATAATAATTAAATCAAATGTGCAGGACATTGAGAATTGGTCAATGCATTTCGGACACTTTTGTCCTTTAGCAGGCCAAAATCTAGCCAGCACTATCAAAAGCTACAACTTCAGCATAAACACAATATGAAACCTCAGCGTTCTCAACTCATAAAGGGATATTCGTTGAAAAACCTGTAATTACATCCATCATAGTCAATGTGTGGAGGCTTTCAACAAGCAGGCTGGCCGCTTTCTTGAAATCACATCCGGGATCCAGAATGTGCAGGTAAGATTTTGTCGGCATCAGTGGTTTACTACCGAAAAATACCAAAAGCCAAAATGCCACGTTTTTTCTCTCGAATTTCAGCACAGATATTGTGTTGGGTGGCAAGGGTAATCAATTATGTAAGGGGACTATGGGGGGAAGCAAAGGGTCTCCCCCTGCATATAACTGCACAAATCAAAGAAAAAAGATTCATTATTTTGGCATTCAGCGTTTCTTTGTTGCAGTTATCACACCAATTCAATTTTGTCTACTGTCTATGTATCACTAATGTCCATTGTGTAACTATTTTGATGGTTATTGATAATTATTGGTGTGCCCACCCACATCTCGTCACCATATGTAGGGTTGCCCGGATTCCTATGCTTCTCAAGTCAGTAAGTGTACAACAGAACCAGCCAAATATGGGTGCACCTCCTAAAAATATAAACTTTTAAATTTGAAATGTGGTGGAGTCAAGATTTGATTGACAAATGACACATTACAGTACTCTCTCATGATGTTCAGAGGGCAAAGGTGAGCCATGTGGCCTGAAGGATAGGCATCTCTCCTACATACGCTAACTGGGAGGATTGGTCAATCACTTTAATTGCAGGCTAAAATCAATATTGGAGCAGCTATCTGGGACAGATGCCTTTGGACAAGAAATGAAACTCAGGACCACATATGTAAATGGGTTTATATTAGGATTTACATTTTGCCCATTAACCATAGAACTGTGATATTTATAGAATTGTTATATTGAAAAGTTATAATCGGAAATGTGTTTATAGCTTCCCCAAAAATGTTATGAACCCAGAAGTTGGGGGACTGATGGCTTATTAATTTAGATATCTGGGTAGAAAATGTCATGTTCAAACTTATTATGAATGTTGTGTAAATGGTGAAAAACCACAGTTTGCACAGGCAACATCCTATCAAAATGGGAATACTTTTCATAGGTCTGCCATGGTTATGGGAATATGGACATATATAAAAATGTATGTGTATTTGTAAAACTCACATTTTTGTCAGTTTGGAATTCTTCAGTGCAAAATTGCATGCATAATACATTGTAAATGCTAGTAGGTGTGTAGCTCTGTCCCATCAATTCAAATTCTGAACTCCCAGAGCCCATCAGTAGAGGGTGGTTCAACCTTTTTTTTAATTAATTTTTTTACCTGGGAGACAGCATTTGGGAAGCCTAAAAGCTAATAGGGCCTCCATGACTAAGGAGTGCCAAATAGATGGAGGAAGCTGGTGCCTACCTTTAACTGAAGTACCTGATCAGATCCCTGTGTTTCCACAAGAGAGGGTCCTGTAACCCGGCTGGCTTTCCTGTGTGCCAAACCTAGCGAAAGCCAATGTAATTAGCTTAATCCAGATGCTTACCTTGATATGTGTCTCCTACTAGTGTGTGCGGGAACACATTGATTGGCCCCTTATCATATTTTACAGAATAATAATTTAATTAACTCCCATATAGATTGACACAGGGGGAGCTCAAGGGAGTTTGACACTTCTGGTCTATTTCCTAGCGGGAAGTTAAGTTATAATCATTAAAAGTAATTTGGTACATCTATTTTTCCTGTCAACCGCAGACTTCTCTAAAGAAAAGGGGTGTCCATGTCCAAAAACAAAATTCCTAACTTCCACCACTCCCCAGACCTTGCCTTTAAACAGAGGGGTGCTGAATAACTAAAGGCTGGGTTTTTGGTGCTGTGAAGAAAAGTGCTTTGCCAACTGAAACCAAGTGTAATTCTTATTGAAAAAAGCACACTCTCTCCAAAGAGTGAGTAAGCGAGCCTGATACAAGAAAGATATTGTATTGCTTTGGGGTGAAGTAGGAAGGAGGGTTCTACCAATCAAACGTATTCTCAAAAGTCTGTGTGATTTCAAAAAGCTATCATTTTTAAGTGCATAGTGAAACTAATATACAAAGCGCTGCATGTGTAATTTCTTTTGAACTCAGAATAAGTGGAAGTTGTTTTAAATCTTAACCTTATCAATGCTCCAGATTTAGTATTGTCCCATGGTATTATATATTATTGGACATCAAAGGGGTTCATGGGATAAGAGTTTTGACCTGTTTATTTGGCCTGTGTTCTATGTACCTGAGACAAAGGGGAAAAAGTACATTTTGTATTGAAGCTTTGGTTTTTGCCACAGAGAAAGTGGCATGTGTAACTATTTAGTGAAAATAGTTCATTGAACCTATAATTTAAATAAATATATATTCTTCTTCACCCCGGCCTGGTTCTTCGTTCATTGTTGGCACAAGGGGAAGGATCTACGTGGATCTATATGAGTCCTAGACAGGGCTAGCCGAACATAAATAGTTGATGTTCTGTGTGTCATCTTAATTGGGGGGGAGGACTAACCACATTAAGGGTGGTCTCCTAATATATTGTTACACCCCCCTAACTACCAAAGACCTGTATTGCAAGAGACCTCATTCAGCAACAGCTTTAACACAACCCTTTTGAGGGACTTAATCACATATTCATGCTGCCTTGCGGAAGAAAGTGCAAGGTTTGATGACTTGAGAAACAGGACTTGAAACCCCCAAGCAAGCACAATGTTAGCAACGCAACAGAAGACAACACATTAGCATATTTTATTTTTGTTTTCGCTGCCCTTTAACTCGTGCCGGGTTTATACCTATATTGCCCGCAATAGTGCGACATTGAGGAGCACATACCCATTAGCCGTACAAGCAAAGTCAGCTCTTGGCATCTTCCACCAGAACGACAGCAGATGTACTGGAATGGCCCATGTCAGAGAGTAGGGGAGCTGCTGTCTACTATTTACCTGTCCAGATGGATTGTTTCCTGACAACTACCAGTTAAAACTCCTCAAATGCCTCCTCTAGTGAAGCCTGGGGTTGTTTGGTTTGGCTAGAACGAATGAGACCAGAAACTTCTATAAAGTGCCTATCCATGAAAGCATTTCTTGCGCACACAATCATCTTTTTCAGAGTTTTCAATCGACAAGTTAACCATATCCACAACAGGTGTGATTATTTACGTCAGTGGGGAAAGAAAGGGGCCTCTGCCAGAGAATGAGAACCGGTCTCGGCCTCTGAGGGTGAATTTCTAGCAGGAGGGCCAACTGAAGATGTGTGGGGGCCAATTTTAACATGATGGTTGGGGGGCCCCCAGCTTAGAGCATAAACATTCTGAGGCATCCCTGGGGTGCATGCATTAAAACTCCACCAAGATAAGGATATTAGCCACCGATTATCACAAGACAGCCAGCCAACAGAGATCTTAAACACTAACAGCCCACTGAAGAGCTGTAAACCCTTCTTTGTCAGCAAGAGGCTGTTGTAGAAGAACCAGTGTTAGAAGGCATTGAGGTGATAACACTTCTGTTTCTCCTGTTGGAAATAACATCCGGAAGGGCACCAGGAAACGCAGCTTGTAATGCGATCACTGCAAACCGCACATTTTAAGACCAGAACAAAAATGGAGAAAGGAATATATTGCCGTTGTACATGTCTGCTGACAGGCAACATGGAGGCAGGTTGCTGGGGGCTCCCTAACACTAGAGGCCCCATTCATCGGAAAAAGATGAAAGGCCCTGATGCCGCCCCTGGTTAGCAGGAACACAGAAAGGGCCAAGTGGGAGAAAGCAAAGGAGAGGTCAACCATGCAATCACTTTTTCAGGTGTCCTGCAGTGGCATTCATGATTCACCTATGCATTAGGGTATACCACAGTCAGGGTGCCTTTCTCGAGGAGGCGACACCCCTCACTTTTAGGGATTGTTATCAGGGCCAATAAGAAGTGGTTAGGTATATTTCTTCTGCATATTTGCACTATTCTGTCTTTCTGACCACAACTCTGCAACACAACACTAGAATGGAAACAATTAAGTGAGCAGTAAAGTGAGCAGTCTGCAGTTACTGCTGGATTCTAATCACAGTCTTTCCTTGCTTGCTGTCAGCCTTGTGGAGCTCCTCCTCTGTACCTGAGATGCTACAAAATCGTAAGACTGCTGCGAAAGCGGCCGCGAAAGTGAGCAGTAAAGATAGCAGTCTGCAGTTACAGCAGGATTCTAATTACGGTCTTTCCTTGCTTGCTGTCAGCCTTGTGGAGCTCCTCCTCTCTACTTGAGACTCTACAAAATCGGAAGACTACCGCAAAAGCAGCCACAAAAGTGAGCAGTAAAGGGAGCAGTCTGCAGACCGAAGACCGCAGTTCCCTGGTGCAGGGTGGCCTCTTGGGCCGTGCAACAACCCCTATAATGAAATACGGCCAGTGCTCGAAGTGTACAAAAAGAAGTGGTCAAACTATGTTCCCTGCCGGCCTGCCCTGGCTCCCCACAAACACCATCACCATGCCCCCCCACGCACAATACACACCCCCAAACACTTGTACCTGCTGTTTCAAATTCTTCCTACACTTTTATTTTAAAAGAAAACCATTCCGAACGGTTTCTTTTTAAAATAAAAGTATAGGAGCTTTAAAAGGTAATTTAAAAAAGTAGAGGAGCACTGCTCCCGACCGCTCCCGCTCACTTCGACCACTGAATACGGCAGTCCGAAAATCTGGTGAGTGGTACAGGCTGACTCTGTAAGACATTTGCACCATTTCATACCATTTAAACAGTCCCCTGCCTATCTTTCCCAAAAACTCTCAGTTGTAATATTACTCACAGTGGAGTGCAGAAAGCAGTGTTGACTTGATGTCGTAGTTGCTAAGTTGCTAAATTATTGGGCAACAAAATTATAGACGGCAGAAGTGAGAGTTATTTGTCTCAACATTCTTAACGTGATGCCAGGCAAAGCAGAAACAAAACCGTGCACCAAAAACCCCAGAAAGGCAAAGCCATATGCCAGAACAGTAACACGTGCAGTGGCCCACATGTGAAATATCTCAGATACTGAAAAAGAAGTTTCTCCCGCGAGGGCAGGGGTGGGACCGCTAGGCGAAGGTACCACATCTATAGTGGTGGAAGCAAAAATCACTGACTACTATCAGCCTGAAAAAGGGGGGATGGCATTTACTATACCCACTGTAAACCGAGAGGAAGGCGCCATTCTGAACGCCTCTAATTCAGATTTCAGAGACATTGACAACAATTCATTGTTAGCACTGTCTTAATTGCTGCAGGCTGCTATTGGGACAAGTGTGGATGAGATTGTTACTGTCCATTAAACAGAGAGGAAAATTCCCTCGGTGGAACCTATGACAGAGACAGATCCGATACACCCATTCCCCCTGCTTCCTTGCCCATGCAGAACGAGAAGCATCGACTCTCGGCATCCCCAGGCGTATTCCACACCATGCTGCATGAGGAGGCAGACAGGGCACTAATAGTGATTGCGACGAGTCTGGTCACGTCAATATGAACGAATCATTCATTGTGTGGGGTAATACTCGAAGGAGTACAAATACAGGGCAGGACAATAGACATTCTTGATGCAAGGACTAAAATGTGCGGTCATAAAAATCCTCCAACAGGCTGTGGTAGGGCCGTCCAGTCTAGCCATAGTTTGCCTGCCCCCCAAACCATGTCAAGGCAGGGAAACAGAGGACGGAGTGAAGCATCGGTTTTAATGGAGGAAGTCCTGTCTGAAGCCCCAATCCACAGAACAAGGAAGGAACGAAGACTGGAAAAGCATGCAAAAGCACGGAACCCTATGATTTAAAAGGCTGTATCCCCAGTGCTAATTAAGACCCTATCCCCTATGCCCCTTAATTCCACTAGTATCTCTCCTGAGGCATTGAATGAAAGGAAAACAAAAAGTAAAGCCTACCGTAAACAAAAGCGGCTAAGGAGATCAGCCGGAACTCTAGCAAGTTGTTTAATGGGCAAAGGCCAAAAATAATGTTGAAACTGCTGTAAACATCACCCAAACATCCATTTTAGTCACCGCCCTCACCACTAATCCGGCACCAAAAAAACTCCCTTTGGATGAAGTAAACCATCAAGCCACTGCACTGCTCCAAGGACATAATGTCTTGATGCTGGTACCCAAAACAAGTGAACCCGTGGGGGACGGAAACCCCTCGAACTTGGAGGAAAAAATATTCACCTTTGGCACGGCCCCCTGACAGTCACAGAAAGGAGAACAAACAGGTCAGATCTTCTTTCAATCTGCAATCAGATAATAGCACTACAAGTTCTATCATCGGGTGGCTTTAGTTTTGTTGAACCAGTGGCAGAGGGTGAAAACTATGTGCGAGTACACTGTATGTCATCAGAAGTAACTACCTTAATCAGACTCCACCAGGACTCCATCGAGAGGGTGGCCCATAAGGTGGATTTCCCACTAAACCTACCTCTTAGGAAACAAGTAGCCAGCCAGTCCTTTGTCCAGGCCCTAAAAAGTGGAGTGATGGGTGCACCCTGCGGGTTGGGCAGGGATCAGCTGAAGCCAGCCATAACAGAAGATGCCCAGGAATGGAAGTGGTTTAAATGATTCCTGATGAAAAATCTGATGGAGAGCAAATGAACTTTGAAGTTGGCATCTTGGGCCAAAACGACTGGCTAAACTTACTGTGCGAGTATGAGGTTATATTTTTGCAGGAAATATAGTAAAGCAATTCCATACAGTTAGAGGGATAGATGGCATACCAGAGATTGGCAGAAAAGGGCTTCCAGGGCCGGCCGTATGGCAGGCTACTTATTGGTGTATAGAAAAACCTTCTAGTAGAGAGCATTCATCTGCTGACTGACTCAGACAGCGTCTTGGCTATTGAGGTGGTGGTGGGAAGAGGGAAAACGTGTTTAACCATGCTTCTTTTCAACATATTTGTGATGCTGGGTCTTGCAGACCTGGAACCCACGTTTGAAACAATTGATACAGTTTGTTTTGACTGGCTTACAACAAAGGGAAATGATCTTGGATTTATTGGAGGTCATCTAAATGCACATTGTAGAGTGTGATCGAGGGTATGGGGACGCTAAGGGGAAAAAGTGGGTAGCATTCCTTCATGAATGGGGGCTCTCCATGCTAAAGAGCAGAACTGTGGGGGATTGCCCAGGAAATTGTACCTGGTCCATGAAATACAAAAAAATAGAACCTAGATTACTTTTTTGTAAGTAATGAGTGTGCAGAGAGGGTAGAGACACTACAGGTCAAGAGTACACCGTACAGCTACCACTCCATACTGGCCTTGACCTTGAATATGGGTACATGTGGCTTGAGGCAACCTTCTGGAAGTCGGATGAATGTAAACTATGGTACAAACCGGTCAGTTTGGTCCCAAAAGAACATCAACAGGGCCACAAGGTCTACCCTACAGCTCTACAGACACAAGCTATGGGATTTATCAGGCACAGTGTCCCTGAAATGAGTAATTGGTTGAGTGTGTTAGCCACTGAGTCTGGATCTCTGGGCACTGCAAGAGTGGTAGTACACACATATAAGAACAACATCGACAAAGGAGTACAAGAGGAAAAACAGAAATTACGTAGCTCCATCAGGCAAATACAGGAATCTAGTGACCATTTGAAACCATGGACTATCTCATAAAGAAATGTAAAACTATGTATAAGAAATGGTTAGCAAGAAGGAGAGCACACAAAAAGAACATCCAGGGCAGTAAATGTTAGTGGTTCTTTGCATCAAAAACACTAGAGGCATCTGGCAACAGCTGGCAAAAGTGAGGGTAGATACCCATAGAAATCTAGTAAACCCAGTACCAGCTTCAACATGGACCGAGTACATATTGTCTAATTGTACAACTATAGCTACATGGGGTTTTGAGTCCTTAGTACAGAACCAGTGGCCTATGGTCACTGCGGCTGAGGAAATTCATACAAAAAAGTGTACAGTTAAAGAGCTTGCAGGTGGCAGGTCCTAATGGCCTATCTAAGACAGTACTCAAGGCTAACCCGGTGTAATGGTCCAGAATCATGAAGATCTTGTTTGACAAGGTATGTATAGATAAGGTGGTCTTGGTAACCTGCTAAAGTGCGATCATGCTTTGAGTTTACAAGAAGGGCGATAGAGAGCTGCTGTAAAATGACCGGCTTCTCCCACTCCTGGATGTTCTTACAAAACTGTTTGCATCATTGACCCTGAACAAAATGCAGAAGTTGGTAAATGAGACTAATATATTACATGTCACAAAGGCAGGTTTCAGGCCAGGATCGAGTAGTAATATTAGACTATTGGACTCTCTGATCCAGGAATCTACAAAAAAGAGAAGCCCAGTGGTGTACCTTATATTTGTTGATTTCTCATCAGCCTTTGATACAGTAAATAGGGTGAGGCTGTGGGAAAAATTGCCAAAAGTCGGGCCGTCCAAACTGGCCGTTGGACATAATTATTAGTTTCCACTCAAATACAAAGGTACAGGTGAGACTTGACGACTTAGGAACATTAACTGGAGAGGTCGAAATCAAGAGGGGGGTCAAATAGGGTTGTACCCTGGCCCCCTTGCTGTTTAACCTATACCTTTTGGATCTCCCAAAAGCAATCACGACTGTGATCAGCTGCCCAATAAACATTGGTACAAGCTTGTCACCTGTGCACTTTACGCAGATGACCTGGTCCTTATGGATCGGACCATAAATGGCGTTAAAGCAAAGTTCAGGGCTTTGTTGGACTTCGTATAAAAGAACGATCTCAACATAAATTTGAACAAAACAAAACTGATGGCAGTATCGAGCGGTAAAGTCCATCGATTAAATCTTGATTTTGAAGTTGGAAACCTGAAGCACGTCAGCAGCTACACCTATCTTGGTCTTGAATTGGCTGCTAGTGGCAAATATAACCCCATCATTAACGCCAAGAAAGGAAAATCCAGCCAACTAACGTATGCAATAAACAAGTTTGCTTGAAGGTATCATCAAATTGTACAAGCAGATTGTTGTCCCAACCATCCTCTATGGACTGCAAGCCCTAGCCATGAGGGTTCTAGCTTGGTTGGATGTACTAGAAGGCCTCTTTTGGAAAAAGATCCTAAGCCTTCAACCGTCAACGTCCATGGCATACTTGAGACTCAAGCTAGTCCTGGTGTCTTTAAAGACTCAGGCATTGACCCACAGAGGGCTTTTGTACTTGCAACTAAATATTAACTCAAAATGCCCATTATTGAACATATTTCGGCAAGGCCAAGTGATGGCTAGAGAGAGGTGGGGGGGCTTTGGAGATCTAAATGATGACTGTTTTCACCCGATAGGTTGGTTTCCAGTTTTCGGTAGAGGGGTAGAGGTACCCAATACACAATATTAAAAGACATCTACAAAAGAAATATGGAAAAATTGGACTGGGTAAGAAATTACTAAAAATTCTAGACTTCTTACATGGATAACACCTAAATACCTGAAAACACAGTTTTACCTGGTTAGATGGCCAAGCCCGTTGTTTCAGGATTTTAGACTGCAGCTCCACACAAACCAACTGTCAATCATTTAGGGTGTACATAAAGGCATCCCCCTTAGTGAACAAACCTGTCATATATGCAAACATGTGGAATTGCCATACACAGCTAGGCATGCCAGAGACAGCTAGGCATTCCCTTACCAAATGTGCCAAAATGAGTAATTGATATATGTGCTCTCTGGACAACTTTGTGAGTCAATACGACTCAATTAAAACCGATGCCTTTTGGCGTTATTGCCTAAATACTGACACAGAGTCAGACCAGATAGTGATGTACCGTCTATGGTGTCAGATCAAAAAAAGTTGGGATCACTCATGATAACCGAATATTGATATCCTGTAAATGTATCGATAAAAGGATACATGAAATATCCGGAGTGTAGCCATCGAAGCCTTGTTTCCTCTCTTGACGATTAAGGAGTGTTAAATTTGTACTTAATAATGGGATTTAATAATATGTTTTTAAAATATGTTTTTTAAGAACAATCTTAACTTCCATAACGGCTAAATTCACAAAAGTAAATTCGAAACTCGGAATATCTCTAAATGACTGAAAACGGATATTTGAAATCTATGATAGGCAATTAATCTGACAGGATTCACGCATGATTTGAAAGCTTGCTTTGTGAGTAGTTTTTTTTTAAATAAGAAAATATGTTTTGTAAAAGTTCATTATTTGAGCTAAAAACAAATAAATTATTATTTGAGTTAACGGTGGCATATAAGTTCCTCTTTATGAATATGGCCTTTATGGTTAAAACGTGGTATATGAATACCTCCAGTTTTTAAATTACCTCATAATTATCAGTTGGGATCACAACTGAAATTTAGCACATGGGGTACATAGAAAGTCCTGCATGGGGTAAATAAACCATACGTACCCATGTGGTCTTTAAAGTACCACGGGTTAAGCACTACGACCATGCTCATAATATCATAATAAGACCCTTCCCCTTTTCACCTGAAACATAATCCTCTTGGCCTGCATGCACCCACTGCATTTCTTCTTCACTGTCCCTCTTCTCTCACAGGCGCTCTGCGCCCCCATTCAGTATTGCGCCCTTGTGAGACATTTGGGAAGAGGCCCTTCAGGTTGAGTCCAGTAATCACTGGTACATATTGAAGGCCAGAGCACACTTTTTTCAGAAGTGCCTTGCAGTTAGGACCTGTTCCCATTTTTCTCTCCGTGCAACAGCTATTGATGGAGCTTAGTCCTGCAGCGTCTGCCCGGGGACCAGCTCATTAGGTTGAAAAGAAGTGTCTTGCTGTCTGAAATGAATGTGTCACTTCCGTCCGCCTACATTGGAGAAGCGATCCTGGATTTAGCACCAGTAAATCATTAATCTTACGAAGAAAGGTTGAACTGATTAATTCTTTGTTGCAACTCTGTAAATGGAGTGTCTGCTGAGATGAAGTGAAATTAAGTGGGCACTAAAATAATATCACCCAACACCTGCTTTTTTTTGTTTGTTCTGAGCACAGCTGCACTTCTTGACCACATGTGAATGATGAGAACTAGTTGCATGTGTTGAGGAGAGTTTGTATTTCTATATATATAATTCAAGGCAGAAATGTTCATGGCTGTGTAAATGTGCGAAATGTATGAAGGAGTTGCTTGATACAAGGGACATAGCAGTAGTTTTTTTACATTGGATTCTTGTTTAAAATATGAGCTTGCATGCCTTCAAAAGAAAGCTCTCGAATGGGATGTGAGTGATAACCTGACTTGCCTTTCTAAAAAGAAGCAATATGCGGTCCATGCACTACAGGGTTAAAACCTGCGAATCCTCTGGGTTATTTGTCAAAAACTTGAAAAAGAAATGTGGTGAGATTCATTACCCTCCTTAGGTTTAATATACTACCTTGTAAGGAGTCTACGGGTGCCTGGTCTGGAATACCTAAGGAGGAAAGATTGTGCAGGCATTGCCACAGGGAGGTAGAAACAATCAGACATATACTCACAAGGTGTGAGAACCTACAAGAATTGTATTATAAGGGTTATGGTAAGTTGGTGAGTGACCTAAGAATGATTCTGTCTGATCAGTTTTGGTCGACCATCTTTATGGTGGAAACTATGGTATATGTTGGTGCAGCCTTTTATATATGGAAGAGAGCAATTCCTAACTTTTATAACATTTTTGATATATTACGAATAAATGTTTTGGAATATGGTCTGAACATTAGTAGGGGGACCCTAAATAGAATTAAAACGTACCTCCTGGTGTTGATATATGATGTAACATAATATGTCTTGGTTTACCGTGTCTTACTGTTTTATTGTGTTTATGTGGTTTTATCATGGTTTTATTCTTATCTGATTGTTATTCAATATAGTGTATAAGATTTTAACTAACCAATTTGCACTTATATTCAACAACACATTTTTTTTAAAAGAGCTTGCAGCTGACATGTTGTGTGATCTTTGACATATCTTTAATATCCCCATCTGACTGAACGAGGCCCTGAGAAGCAAAACACCGGTGAGGCCCAAAGATGGTTATATGTGTCATGTTAGCACGCCAGGCTATCAGCCTTATTATGTTAAAAGCAGGGTTAATGTGGGGGCTTTCATTGGAAGTGATGTGCGCAGACCAGAGCTCCGCGGGGAGCCAGTCAGAATAAAGTTGGCGTTGAAACTAGTTTATCTGTGCGTGCCTCCTTCCTTTGCACAGCAAGGACGTTTGCTGTTTTCCACATTGTCGGGCCAATTGCCTGGGCTGCCAGCCAGGCTGACACTGGAGATGAGGACCCATGTTGCCTGTGAGAGGCGGCCATGTTGTGTGGGACGCACACTGCTGGTGCGGCCTCAAACACGTGACTCAGGCGGTGGCGGTGAATCCCGCTCCAGCCCACCCTCATTTTCGCTGGCGTGATCGGCACAGTGGAAAGCGTGTCCCTCAGCCCAGGGCCCGCCTGCGGCACACACCACTTTGAGAAGTACGCAGCTGATACAGAGAATGAACACATAGGCAGGATCCTGCATTAACAGCTGCAGCCCAGGCAGCAAGCCTAAGAAGAAGTGCTCCAGCCACTATGCCACCAGGTCTACTGAGTAACCTGATGAAAGCAGCCTGCCCACAGGGGGGCACGTGCCTGCTCCAAACTATGATCAGACTGCGCAGGGCCTGCTGATACAGGCCTGTGACACCTGTAAGAAACTCATGGTGGCAACAGTAAACACAGACACACGTGATCACAGTTAAAGGGTGTTTAATAAACTGTAAATGCAGGGTGGAAAAATCGAATCTAAACCTAAATCTAAAATGTAAGCAATCTTTGATCATCAAATGAAAAATAAGGCAGTCCTCGTGGCATCTTGTCAAAGCAAAAAAAGCCTATACTAAAAGAAAATATTGCCAAATCCTTACAACTAATTATAAAAGGAGTGTGGGTTAGGGTGTTCAATAAAGAAAAAAAGTGTTAAAAAAATAATAAGTCAGGATGTGATTGCCAGGGGTCTCCTTTCCCCTTTGTTTTGAGCACGGGACAAGGTGGATTTCCTGAGCACAGCACACACTCGCGCCTTCCCAACATGAGTCAACATTTCCGTACCAGCTATCAGGTTCTTCAATGGTTAAGTCTCTTTTCAATAAAAGTATCTTGCCTTTGAAGGCCTGATGCATTGAATTAAACAAACAAAAAAAAATGTCCTCTCCAAATGAACGTTGGGGTTCATTCCTGTCAAAACATTGTTCATGGGATGTCAGACTTTGTCCCTTGTTAGCATCCCTCTGCCGGGTTCACTCTTGCCAACCTTTGCAACACACTGTTCATGTACTAATTTCACCATGCAGGATTCATTTCCCTTAGCTTTTTCAATCATCTGTCGGTCAAAGACTTTCGACAGTACATAGGATTTTACAAGACCTCTGTATGACCACTTTGACCTCTCTTCGCCTCTTCAAAAGGCCTTCTGGTTATGGTAGTCTCTACCATCGGGTAATCGCCCAGAGTTTCCTGTGTGAGCACCCACGTGGTGCTGGATACCTCTCTTGCTATGGTTTTCTCCTATTTCATCAATTGTTTTTTTAAACCTTTCTAAGTTCAAATTAGCCGTTTGCTACTTTTCATTCAACACAGTTCAGTTTCTTATCGCCTCTCCCCTCGACTCACTGGCTGTGATGAACTGCTTGGCTTTCTTTCTCTTTGGAGTCAAGGTTGGTACCTCCAAGACAAGCGTCTCTCCCCAGCATGGGAATCAGCATTGGAGGGTCTTGTGTACCACTGACACCGGCTGCAAGACATGCTGGCTATTTTTTGCCATCTTATGCTTCCGTCTGCAGAGGTTTCACAAGCCTTTATCGGAAAGGCCAAGGTTGCTTCTCTCCTGTCACCCCTCGGTATGTGCCGTCTTTCGCCTCCTCTTGTACTGCCGTGTTGGTTAGCTCTCACGTTGTGCGGTCTGTCTTGATCGTCCTGTGCTCTTGTGCTCCACCTTTTATCCCTATGGGGAATTGAGAGGGCCATCAGGTGTGTGTGATTCTGGTCAATTGCCTGACTTTGCCTGACTCTTATATTGGGACATGTCAGATAAACAGCTCTGGTGTTAATCCGTTGCCTTTTGTGTTGTGCAAAAGTGTTTGTGATGGAAAAGAGGGGGTGGGGGTGTGAAAAGAGGAAAATAATATGAGGCCGGGAAACCCAAAGGAAACACACCAATCACTGGTTACAAAGGAACATACAAAGTACTTTATTTTAAGGTCAAGCAATGACAAAGTCATTGACAGGTCAGATAGCTATCGGCCCTCAGTACAACACAACGAGCTTCAACGGGGTTCGATGTATTCAGTGAGAGACTGTACATTGGGATATTCAGGCTTTTATACATTTCTCCAGCCTGTTGTCCAACCCCTTCGCGGGTTAACCATTCCATGAATGTATTACTGGTCTAGGGTCTCTGTCAGGTTAATTCTAATTTATTCATTAGTATGTGCATAGATCAGTTCTGTTGATACAGGTAATCCATTTACATGCAGGTCAACAGAAGGACAAGGTCTCAGTTCACGACCCTAACAAGTGGCTTGCAGGCAAGTTATACATTAGCTGTACGGAGGTCATGTCGACCAGATTCTGTTCGGAATGGCATCGTCCACCATTTTGATGTACAGGGCGACTTTTACACAGCAAGAGAACATAAAATGGCGGTTTGATTCAAGATGGCGGCTTACATCAATTTCTAAGGTCAAGACCTTGCCGTAGAGAGTTATTCGCGTACAGTTTTAAGCAACTTGGCGTAGGCAATATACATACAATCGTTACAATAGGAGGCACAATTTAATATCCAGTTTGACAAACCCTCCTTTTGGCCTATGCCAAGTGCTAAGACTACTTCTGGTCTCCTTGCAAGTAACTCCATACGTCATTGTCCATACACCCTGAATCGCTGTCAGAGATATCTATGGCCATCAGATCGTTCACTAAGATCTCTTTTAACACATACTCCTTGGAAGTTTTATCCGGGGCATATACTTTGTATCCTATCGTACCTATCGCCTGAACATCCCCCTAGCATTGAACATATACTAGGCAGACATTGGATACCACAACAAAGGAATAGCAGAACTCCCAAAATAATCAACAAAACTGAAAGTACCTTCCAACCCCAAGATCGCAAGAAATCCCAAAATCAAGCACTAAGGTTCCAGTTCCCCTCGTGAACATGCAATTCTGAGCTAAGGACGTGCAGATTCTGAATTGCTTTGAAAATGGTTGGGGAGGAGTCTGGTACAAAAACAAAGCAAGCGGACCCCACTAATTTACATACTCCACCATGTTCAGCCAGAATGACATCTAATGCCATCCGGTTCTGGAGTGCTACTAATCTTATCGCTTTCTGCTCTAATGTCATGTTATAGAGTATATCTGTGGTCTGGTTTATGGTTCTCTTCAGTACTCTCGCTAGTCTCCTGATGTCTTCGGAATTTGCTATCTGCCCCCAAAATGGCACAACTGATTTTGTTATATCTCCCATCACTTGTGCAGGGGTATCACCATTCTCGTCCCGTCATGGACGAGCCTTTGAAACTTCCAAAGTGCTTGCTATGAATACCCCAGGTAACAGGATCCCTAACTAACAGGTTCCCTGCCAATCCCCTGGCAACCACGGAAATGCTACATTACCGCAAACGAAATAGACAGGTTCGCCCACATACAAAGGTTTGTTTTCCCCAGTCAAATTTGCAACGTTGGCACAGCCCTTAAAATCTCCCATTGACCGGGTACCATTTCTCTGTATGCAGAAAGAAACTGAATCGGGGCTATGATTAACAGAGTAAGAAGGAGGCATGGCATCCTTATTGCCTATCAGAGCCATTTTAAAGGAAACTAAAGATTGGAAAGGACGGGATAGTCTATCAGAAGGCCTAATTGAAGCAACGTTGGGTTTGCTCCTATTTGCGAAAAGCGAGCATCCCAGGGGAGTCAGAACACGTTTCTCAAAATGATTCAAATTAGTTCCACCAAAGTTCCCCGAGATGCTATCATTCCATCGGCCAAAAAACAGTGCTCTAAGAGAAGCATAGCAAGCAGTTGTCAACGGTAAAGGATGAATATACCAACCTAGCCCCTTATCCCCGTGTTGCGGTAAATGTGAACAGACCCAACTGTTTTTTGTTAAAAATGGCATGTGTCGAATTCATAATCAGCATCATAGTATTATTGTGATACTTCTGTCTATGCTGAGAGTCCATAGGTGACAGAGTATGCAGGTGTACAAAAGGAGTAAAAACAGTAGGTGCAATTTCAGTTGGCAAAAGAGGCTCTAGAGGATAAATCTCTTCAACGTACCAGAATCCTAAAGCAGTTACTATAAAAACCCCAATTATTATCATCAAAACACAGCAATACGTTTTCAGGGCCCAGGCACATTGTTCATTGTCCAAGTTGGTCACCCCCTTATTTACAAGTCCAATACGGCCAGTATCTGTGGCAGGCATCGTAGTCTTCGGATGGAAACCCCAATCTTCGTTGCTTGCGACCCCCCGGTCGCGCGGCTTCTTAGTCCTTCCCCAACCCTAGCCGTCAGAACCCCCTTTCTCAAATTTGGGCGAAAGCAAGCCCTTGATGATCCTTTCCTTCTTTTGAATGCACAGTCGAACCGTGCTGTAGGTCTATTTTCTCCGTCGAAGATTATATCTGGTGGTTCCCGGTACTGTTTGATCCGGAAATAAGGTAACATCACTCCCTGAGGGAAGCAACGTATCAGAGGCAACGGAAGTTGCAGAATTCGAAGCAATGGTTTCCGAAATGACTTTTCCAAAGAGTTTGGAGACAAAATGGACGATTCCCCAAGCCCCACGGGCTCAGAGAGATTCTCCGACTCACTCACAGTGCTATTTGCTGCTTCGGGATCATCGATTGCAGCGTTAGCGAGGGGTTCTGTTTCTTCTGTAACGTGCGGTATCGGGTGATGAAGTTTCTTGATATGCGTCGCATGTATCCAGTTCTTCTTTCCAGCCACCCGCACTGCTGTTTGGGTGACCAACAAGACCTGGAATGGTCCCCGCCAGCGAGGCGCGAGGCAAGAAGACCGCTCGTATGCTCTCACCAAGACTCAGCTTCCAGGCCGGATGTTGTGTCCTGGGCCCTCATTACGTACAGGTAAAGCTGATCGTTCCTGATGATAAATGAAATACAGATTTTTAGTCAACTGGTTACAGTAGTCTGAAAGCAATACATTCTCAACATTTCTCAGTGCTTTAGGTTTCGGAAGACCCCAAATATTGGCAGGTCTCCCCATCACCACCTCAAATGGAGAGAGCGCAGTCTTAGTTTGAGGGGTAGTGCGCATGGCTAATAACACGATCGGTAAAGCGTCCGGCCATTTTATTTTGGTACCGGCACACGTCTTAGCGAGTTTGTTCTTTAGGATACCGTTATGTCTCTCTACCAACCCGGCATTTTTAGGATGTCTAGCCAAATGAAATTGCTTATCAATATGTAGTGCCGAACATATCTGTAAAATTACAGCAGCAACAAAATGTGGACCATTGTCCGACCAGATGACTCTTGGCAACCCAAACCATGGGAAATACTCCTTTATCATCATTTTTGCAGTGGTCATGGCTGTAGCATCTTTGAGAGGGAAAGCCTCAACCCATTTACTGAAGGCGCAAATGACCACAAGGACATATTTTAAACTATTGCACCGCTCCATCTCAATAAAATCAAAATGAATCACTTCAAACGGGACAGAAGGAGGCCCAAAGCTACCCCTTGGAGTTAAGTCCCTTTTCCCACATTGTGCTGTAGGCAAATCATGCAATTTTGGACATAATGCTGAGCAATTATTGAAAACTTATCATTTACCCAGACTTTCTCTAACATTTTCGTAATCTGTTGAGCACACACATGTGTGGTACCATGTGCCATAGTGACCATCATGACTATGTAGGCATTAGGAAGTAACCATTTCCCTTCAACTGTGTCCACACAACACCTGTCATCATCTAATTTCCCCAAGCCTTCAGCCCATTTCTTAGATTCTTCCATTGTGGCATCAGCTTGGATATCCCACACAGACCCAATATCCTCGTCCATTACATAGACATCCCTAGTTTCTCTTAGAGCATACATTTCTGTGCGAAGATCTGTGGCAGTTTGTCTGGCTATCTGATCAGCGAAAGCATTCCCTTTTCCTACATCGTCTGTGATCTTGCGATGCGCTGTGCATTTTATGATCGCTAACTGACTAGGGAACGCGAGCGCCAAGAGCAATTGTACTATCAGGGGGCAATGCTGAATCTTGGTCCCATGTGAAGTTAGAAACCCTCTCTATGATCAAAGTCTCCGAAAGTTGTGAGCCACCCCAAAAGCATACTGACTGTTAGTATGTATATTCACTGTTAGCCCTTCGGAAAGCTCACAAGCTCGCGTTAATGCTATAATCTCTGCGGTCTGCGCGGAGTTATGTGTAATTCGCTTGGTCTCTACAACCGTGCTCAATGTAGTGACTGCATAAGCAGCTGTGGATGTACCATCCGGAAGTTTGAAACAGGAGCCATCACAAAATAGCTCCCCTTGGGCATTATCCAAAGGAGTGTCCTTAAGATCAATTCTTGCCTTCGATTCTTGTTCAGTAGTATACAGGGAGTCATGTGACTCATCATCACCGCAAACAGTATTTTGCGGGAAAGGTAGGAGTTCAGCGGGCTTAAGAACACAACACCTCCTAATTTGTATATGGGGAGCAAACAAAATTAATTCATATCTCGTCAATTGTGTGGAAGTGAGGTGTTGCGTTTGAGTTTTGTACAATAGAACATCTACAGAGTGAGGCACCATCAGGGTTAGATCATGGCCTAGGACCATTCCCTCAGTCTGTTTTACAGACGTGGCAGCACCAGCGACAGCTCGCAAACATCTTGGCAAAGCGCATACGACAGGATCAAGGGCGGAAGAGTAGTAACCGCACGGCCTATTCTTCCCTCCATGTTCCTGCGTTAATACAGCCAAAGCACATCCATCACATTCATGCACAAACAACACAAAGGCCTTGTTGTAATTTGGTGTACCCAAAACTGGTTCAGAGCATAATGCAGTCTTGAGAAGCTTAAATTATTGTTGATGTTCAGATTTCCATGGCAATGGCAAAGAAATGCCCTTCTTTGTCAAAGCCAACATCGGTTTTATCACTAGTGAAAAGTTCGGGATCCATAACCTACAGTAAGAAGCCATACCTATTAAGCCTCTGACTTCCTTCTGTGTACTTGGGACAGACATGCCAGAAATGTGTTTTATTCTTTCAGGTGTCAATCTTCTTCCCTCCTTTGACACGAGGTAGCCTAAATAGGCGACCTCCTGGCAACAATATTGAAACTTTTTAAGTGAAACTTTGTGACCATGCTTAGCTAGATGGATGAGCAACAATACAGTGCCCTCTTTACAAGAGCTCTCAGAATCTGCTGCTAAAAGCAAGTCGTCAACGTACTGAAGCAGCGTACAAGTAGGGGGTAATTCAAGAGTATCAAGCTGTTCTTTCAAGGCCCTACTGTAAATGCTAGGACTCTCGGTATAACCTTGAGGTGCACGAGTAAATGTGAACGAGCGTCCCCCTAAGGTGAACGCGAACAAATATCTACTGTCCTTGTGTATAGGAATACTGAAGAAAGCATTCTTCAGGTCCACAACACTAAAGTAAGTAGCCGTAGCTGGAATCATACTTAATATCGACGTCACATCAGGCACAATTGGAAATTGTGGAGCGACAACTCTATTAATGGCACGCAAATCAATTATAAAACAAAACGGAATAGCATTATCGCCTTTTTTGTACATGGGTAGGATCGGACTATTGCACAAACTTCCTGTAATCTCCTCAATCACCCCACGATGCACAAAATCGGAAACAATGCTCTTCAAAGCTCGCTCACCTTCAACCGAGATCTTATACTGCGGAATACGTGGCAGCTTAATACCATGTTTCAAGACTATTCTAACAGGCTCAATCTGTAGAACGCCGACATCATTGTCATCAGCCGCCCACAAACACTCCGGGACATTACTGAATTCTGGTAGCAAAGGTCTAGTCAAAAACTGTGAGACAGAAAACTGCTGTGGTGAAATCGTCAAACGCACTCCATCAGATGAACAATGAATTGCCGCATTTAATTCCTTCAACAGATTCAACCCCAACAAATTCTCTCCACAGTTCGAAGTCAAAAGAAAGGGACAATGGTCCGTAAAGGGACCCAAAGAAATAGGTACCGGCAAAGAAACCGGACAGATGACTGGTGTGCCAGAAAACCCTACGGAGACATTAGTTTGCCCTGACAGTGGAATGTTTGGAACCCGAGAATGATCAAAGGATCACTTCTGTGCTCCAGTGTCTATCAAGAACTGATGTTTCCTATTTCCCACTACCATTTCAACGTAGGGACCTTTCTGACTAATGGGAATAGGTGTAGGTTCCAAATCCTGCTTCGGGCAATCCTAACGAAACACAATATCATCAGAAGGAAGCTCCTCAGAGAGGTAAGCAGCAGAAGGGTGATCGAATATGTTTCTAGTATCTACACTCGAAGTCTGATTGTCCTGTGAAAAAGGTTGCTGAGGATCCTGCGAAAACTGACCTCTACCAGGGTCCCCCACCCTGGGGCCACCTCTGGGTCGTCTACCCATACTCCCAAATGTGTTATTCGACCTGTGTCGAAGGACGGGGCATTGTGCACGCCAATGACCCTCCTGGCGACAATAGGCACACTGGTTAATGTTCACAGGACGCAAGGGCACATTCCCTTGTGGAACATACTGACCTCTAATCTGCGAACTACTCTCTCTGGGGCCTCTAACAATTTGTTGTAACAATACTTTAGTCTTTAAGTCTCCTTTTGTCTTTTCTACTCTATCTTTTTCATTATTGACACGGTTCTCGTAGTATTGAGCCATGTGCAGTACTTCTGATTGGGATTTCGCCTGCCAAGCGCTCTCGCAAGACATAGGGCCTCATCACGACTTCGGCGGTAACCCTTAAATCTGGCGGTAGCGCTATTACCGCTGGATTTAAGGGTCTGCCGAATCAGGGCTTCGGTGGATTTCGCCCCAGCTCTGAGCTGGGGGGAGATCCGCCGAAAATTTGCACTAATACCACCGGCGGGAAATCCGCCGGCGGTATTAGCGCGAAGATTCCCCATTGAGCCTAATGGGGGATGGGGCATTCCCGAATGGGCTCAGTGGGGAATGGGGACTTACATTACCGCCGAAATCGTGATCCGGTGCTATTAGCGCCGGGGAGTTCGGCGGTAGGGCTAATACCGCCCGTGCTAATAGTGTTACCGTTACCGCCCAAGTCGTGATGAGGCCCATAATCTGTGACTGGATGTCAGGCAGCAGTCCACGCACAAATTTGTCCACAAATAACCTTTTCCCAGATTCTGTGCCTAAATCCTGTCCACCGAAGTCCGAGAAGACTTGTTCGAACTGGTTAAAGAACTCGGTGGCACCCTCAGATTTTCCTTGGACACAGGCCGTAAGCTTGTCCCAAATAATTCTTTTTTCGGGAATTATAGTTTTTAATTTCAAAATGATTCTGTCAGGCAAAGTGCATTTCACCTGAGGCGGTCTCTTACCAGCTGGCCTTTCCCCGTCAAGCCTAGTTATATTAGCCCACGTATCTCCCAACCCAGCTGCATCATCTATTGTTCTAACCTGCTTCCACAAATCTACAGGCAGGAGTACAGGGAATAACAAGTCAATATTGCCTAGGGTGAACACTGAGGACTGCAAGACGGACTCTATCTCTTTATAGAATCCTGTCAGATTTTTCCTAATGTCGGGAATAGATTGCCTAATAGTGTTCACTTCCTGTCGCGAAAACAGGTCGTGAACAAACTGTGATACATAATGTGCAGGAATGTCCACAGCAGCTACAGCTGCTGCAGCATTAGCGGCAATCTCAACTTTTGGGACAAATGTCGGAGGTACCTGTCTCATAGGCAACTGAGATATAGGCAACTCCGAACGCTTACTAAGCAACAGAGCTAAGTCGAGCGCTAAAGCAGTCGAAGAAGTGTCAAGTGAAAATGCTCTCTTATAAATACCCAGTAACTCTGTGGGACAACTAACCTTCTTCCTCACACATTCATCCTGCAGGTACTCTACCATTACCTGAATCACCTTCCTCTGCATTTCTAGCGTATAGTGACTATATGTGTCATATACCTCAACCAGAGTTATCCATAAATCCGAAATCCATCTAATCGCGTCTTTTATACAAATTTGTGCTTCCTCAGATGCCCATTTACGAAACAGAAGAAATTGTTTCTGTACATACATACTCTCCTCTTAGTCATCCTCATTCCGTAACTGCTCCAAATCTCTCCTATACTCAAACAACCTCTCGACATGCTCATGTACTTTCTCCACAGTATCTCTTGATAGTGCTAAAGTATTCAGATCCTTCAGCCCCTGTGGGAGATCCACATTATTTAATTTACCCCACATTACGCATAAATGAATCCCTAAAAACCTTCAATAAAAACTTTTTTCTCAGGAAAATGATCCATATTAGACAGTGTGGCAAAAACATTAGCTTGATCATCTCTCTCCATATAATTCTTAGCCCATGCAAACAAATCCCGCTTTTTATCTGTAGGGACAGTATTATGTGTAACAACCTTTGACCCCACACCCCGATCAACTATAGTCGGTACAGAACCATTCGGGAGTGGAGGTGCAGGCAAATTCATTGGAGGTGTTATAACTGGTGCAATGGGAAGAGGTAGTAGAGCAGGTTGAGGAACAACAGCCGGAATAATAGGAGCAACAGGTTGAGCAGGGAGAGCAGGAATAACAGCAGGAAGAGGCAAAGCAACAGGAAGAGGATCATACGGAGGTGGTGCAGAGGCACCAGGCCTTTGCTCATTTAACAATTTGTCGAGAAACTCATCAGAAACATGAAGGTCTTTAGAAGGATAGATTTTCTGAATACCGAGTGAGAAAGCCCTATCCATATTCCGAACTGACTCAGACTGTTTGTACTGATCATATAACAACGCACTTTCAGCGTTTGTTCTATGACGGCGCGCATGTTTTTCCCTAGTCTTAAGCTGCTGCAACGCTTCTTTTTTCCAATTCTGTAGAACATCAAATGCTGCGGGTCTGGCCTTTTTCTTTAACAAGACCGAGTCTAAGTATTCAATACGAGGGATCTCAAAACTACCATTGATTGGCCACTGAAGTTCGGAGGCATGTCTGGTTTGTCTGTGCCAAATATCATAAAATACTACACTTCCAATGCCATGTTTACAATATGTAGTAAATGCCGGCGACCCCTCCTGTGGTGCCGGGCGGATAAATTCCAAAGATTGTCGATCGCTGCGGAATAATGCCCTAAAGCAGCTAGACAATTTCCCAGGCATTTCTCAAAAACTTGGTGTTACCTGGTCAATAATTGTGTCTGGAGATAAAATGCACCAAATTCAAATTGTCAGGGTTAAATTAAGAGTCGGGTCACGAGTCACCTGACCAAACCTAAGCAGGACCGTACGGTTTATCAAAGAACTTACCTAACAAATTTTACCTTGTGTTTGGTGATTTCGGCAAATCTGGCCGCCTCAAAAGTGGACCCTCATCAAGATGCCGTCTCAGACCGCACGGCTATCGTCCAAGGATCGGATCGTGCAGCGCTGTAGAGGTGTCGCGTCTCGTTCAGTCGGGCCCGTAGTATCACACCGTCCAATCCCGGTCCGATAGCATGCGTCAACCTTCAATGGTCCGGCATCAATCTTGAGGGTCCCTATTCGGGGCGCCAACTGTGAAAAGAGGAAAATAATATGAGGCCGAGAAACCCAAAGGAAACACACCAAACACTGGTTACAAAGGAACATACAAAGTACTTTATTTTAAGGTCAAGCAATGACAAAGTCAATGACAGGTCAGATAGCTATCGGCCCTTAGTACAACACAACAAGCTTCAACGGGGTTCGATATATTCAGTGAGAGACTGTACATTGGGACATTCAGGCTTTTATACATTTCTCCAGCCTGTTGTCCAACCCCTTCGCGGGTTAACCATTCCATGAATGTATTACTGGTCTAGGGTCTCTGCCAGGTCAATTCTAATTTATTCATTAGTATGTGCATAGATCAGTTCCGTTGATACAGATAATCCATTTACATGCAGGTCAACAGAAGGACAAGGTCTCAGTTCACGACCCTAACAAGTGGCTTGCAGGCAAGTTATACATTAGCTGTACGGAGGTCATGTCGACCAGATTCTGTTCGGAATGGCATTGTCCACCATTTTGATGTACAGGGTGACTTTTACACAGCAAGAAAACCTAAAATGGCGGTTTAATTCAAGATGGCGGCTTACATCAATTTCTAAGGTCAAGACTTTGCCGTAGAGAGTTATTCGCGTACAGTTTTAAGCAACTTGGCGTAGGCCAATATACATACAATCGTTACAATAGGAGGCACAATTTAATATCCAGTTTGACAGGGGGGCAGTGTCTTGGAATATTCTACATGGTAGGATGCGGAAAAGATGTTGAAAGAAGGGGGGTACGACGTCTCACCAATCAGTGTCCCACTTTCACTCCCCCCATCCAGGTGATCTGCCCTTACGGTCCTCCCCCAGGGACTGAATCCAATAGCGATGGCTGTGTCCTGGCCACGTGGATGACAGATTCCTGGAGACTTGATTGGGAGATAAATTTAGGTTTCTCATATACGCTTCCTCCATGGAGAAAAAAATCTACATTTCCCTGGTATGTTCCTTTTTGTGTTCCACAGTGAAACAATAGGGTTCTATGTCTAGAAACCATCCCATGACCCGAGGGTTGGAGTCTTTGCATTGGCTAATTCAAACTAGGAGTGAGTGGTCTGTAATGTTGGATATATTGACCCACTCAATGCATTGCCCCACATCACTGAGCTGCATTTGCACAAGAAACAGCAATCTGGCTGTGCTGGCTCCTGTGTGCCCCAGGACCTCAAAACTGCATTTTTGGCAGCAACAGAAAAATGGCTCCACCATCTTGTCACCCACATTTCAGGCGGGGTGGAACAGGGGACACACTGCAGGAGCATATATATGGAATCAAGTGAACCGGCAGCACTGCATTGCAGCAAATGCCAAAAATTTCCCTTCAGAATGAAACATTTTCACCCTTTCAAAATGCTGCTTTGGTGCCATTTCCACCTGTCATTCTGAAACCACTGGGGGTCAAAAGGCCCAGTCAAACCAACTCTCAGAGAAATCAAAAGCAGCTTCATTGTTCCCTCGCACGGGAAACCCACGTTTATTTCTTGACAAAATGTATCCAGGTGCAGCAGTTCAAAGAGACTTTTTTACTCTCTGAGCCAGGTCAAGGATAAATGTATCTATACTTTAGATAAGAGTCCTGCTGCAAGGAAAATGACTACAGCTGCCAAGACAGTGGCAATCTGAGGAGCTGCAAACCGAATTAAAGAAAGAATGCTAGCAGTTTTTTACACATGTGGAAAAATGGGTTGTGCTGACTAAAGAGAAAAAAAAATGTTTGTTTAAAACTCAATTTTAATGAAAGCCTGTTTACTTAGCAATATAAAGGGATTATGTTAGTGGTCATAATACACACATAGGCTCCCTTCTGTTACAGGTTTTAATCCAAGACTCAGAATGAGAAAATGAAGATTAAAACACACAGGCTGAGTTTGCAAGGTCCCAAGAAAAAACAGTTATTCAATCCCAGCCCTGTAACTTCCCACAGGAAGGGAGGCACACTATAAACTTCCAGGACAAGTATGTGCGAAGTGCCAGCTTGAAAAACTTTGTATGGGACAGGACAATGAGAGTTCACAAGCTTGTCAGATATTCGTCTGTGCTCCATGCTGGGACAATAGCAGTAGTGGGACACTCACTTGTCAAGTGTGAAGGGACCATAAAACCTTCAGTTAAGACTGGAAACAACCTTGCCTGGAAGGAATTGACAGCTGCTTGCAGTTGAAGGAAAAAATATACAGGATCAAGTAGCAAAGGGACTGCCTTTTGGAGCCAGAGACTACATTATAAAGAAACTTTAAAGACTCTTATTTCTGTAGTAAGAATTAGCAGACATTTAAAGTTTGCAGTATTAAATCTAATTTCATGGGCCATCTTTTAAAACTTGAAGAACTCATTGCTGCATGGGGAACAGAAGTTACAAAATGTGACAGATTCCCAGGAAAGTATTAATGTGGGAAACATAAGATTGTGTACATACATCCCTGGGGATAATTCGCATTTGTGTATAAAATTGTGGAATTATAGGCCAAATCTTTAATGTGTAAACTTACCAAAATGTGTCAGAAAGGCGAAAACAAGGTTGCACAGATTGAAGGTTTGGACTGATCTGTGCTGCACATCACATGTAACCTGTGGGTATAATTTGGCAAGAGATTGCAAGTAAAGAAATGTAGGTGTTTGGCAAAATCGGATTTTAAGTAAAGTAAATGTGGGAGTGTTGGGACATTGTAAACTTCACCTCATAAACCTGTCATCATCCCCTTAGAAATCCAACCAGCAGAGAGCAAGGCGAAGTTTACTCCCTTTGCCCAAGCCTACTGTTAGAGTTGTGTGTAGTAAAGCCTGCCCCTGTCATATACTGTGATGATGTCACCTGGCATTATAAATAAGAGCCCCTGACAACACACATGAACACCCTGATTCCTGACTGATGCCTGATTTCCTGCCCGGTGTCTTGTCTTGTTCTTGTCTTTATCTTACCTTTATCGATCTAGACTCCAGATCCCAACCACAAGGCCAAAACCTGGGTGATCCTGCTTCACCTAGGGCTCAATTCAAAAAATCCCAATAACCAAGGGAAGCTGTAGTGTTGGGAAGCATCCTGAACTAACCTGGCTTCCCACTCACTGCATGCTGCCAATATACTGCTCTCCTGATGCCCTATCTTATCCAGTAACCAGAATTGCCAGTCCAGAAGAACTATCCTTTGGTGTCCAGTCCCTGCCCAGATGAACATGTCCCACTGATTTTGTCCGGCTGTTCCGTGTTAGACCAGATCTGTGTGGCGACCAGAGTGCTGACTGTACAAATCCTAAAATAAAGTGGACTGTAAGTATTATCCCTACCCCATAGAAATCCATAATCTGCATATCCTGCTTTGTCTTTATCCCATCTCAAAGTCATCCTATACTTATTCTGATAACTTGTAATATTGTCAAAATCATTCTTGCCACCCTGTCATTGATATAGTGTGATAGCACCAACATCTTTTTATTAATTCTTTCTTGTGTAAATCCTAAACTATCAATCCTACTTCGAGTGATCGGACTGGTTCCGCCAGGGCGGGCACCAGGGAACTAGGGTTGATTCCGCGGATTGAACCTGGAACTTACTGTGTCTCAATCTGGTAGCCTAGCCTGAATGCTCTCGGAATAGTGTAAAACTGTCCTCGTCAAAACTGATTTCTTTGCCTTTTTCACGCCTTCATTTTTTTCGAAAACGCACCCCACTAGATCTTACATAACTCCCTCAATTTACCAGCTAGAGACCTCATTTCACTTCCATATTGTACCTATGATCCATAGCTACACCACAACCCAGAACCTGCATATGATATTTCACCCATTTTTATTAAAAACCATTTTGGTAAATTTTGGCAAGATTTGCAAAAGTCTGTTAATTTTACGTGTCATTTTGATTATAAACTGTTTTTTTTCTTCCATTCCATTTCAAATTGTATGCTTTTGCTCAATGCATTGCTTGTGATTGCTAGTATGTTTCCAGTGTTGCTCCAGTAAAGAACTATTTTTGTTTCAAGCGTTTTATACACATTCATTGTGTTATTCATCCATTTCTCAGTGTCATTTTAGCATTGTCAGGGTTTAAAATCCGTTTTCCTCTCTTATTTGGGGAGGGAAGTTCGGATTTGATTCTGTTTCTTGTCTGTCATTCCTGATTACCGGCTGATTCTGTTTATCCACTTAAAATTGATTATTTGTGGGTTGAGGGAACCTTGCAGGGGGAAATTCTAACTCAAGTGCTATAATATCTAAAATCCAAAAGTGCTCCTATTCCCTGGTGTTTTGTAGCTGTGTCAATAGAAGGTTAAACTAAGTGCATTGCTTATATTCATATTGTTCTTATCACCCCATTGGTGATTTCTGCCCCATATTAAAAATTGTATGATTTCTTTTGAATTTTAAAATAAATAAACACATATTACATTTGATCAACCAGCCTGGTTCATGGTCCATAGTGACCCGGGTATTTGAAAAGGGGGTGTGATGTGAGTGGTGTATCTTCTCAATATTGAATCTAGTCTAACATAAGCATTTCAATTGCGCACTGCATACTGGGCAGAGACTAAGGTGTGTGCCGTCTGATTTAAATCCTTAACAGGGTTTATAGTCATAATATCGAAAAAATAATGTCGAATTACAAAAATGTCGAAAAAAAAATGTTGAATTCAAAAATGTCGAAAACACATACATATAATAGAAAAAGTCATTATTTCGAAAATAAAATGTCGAAAAAAAAATCGAAAAACCAATGTTAAAATAACTATGTAAAATGTCACACATACTAACGTTTTTTATTGGGGGGGTCCCCCCCAACCCCCCCATCCCAAAACCCTACCCCAACCCCCCCCTCCTCCCCATCCCCCCCACCCACCATGGATATACCTTTAACCATTTAAAAAAATTATGTTTTATAAACTATAATTAATTATTTATTTATTTAAACATTAATTCGAAAAAAATTCGAAAAAAATTCGACATTTTTGTAATTCGACATTTTTATTTTCGACTAAATTTTTTCGACATTTTGACTTTCGACATTATTGTATTCGACATTATGACTGGATACCCCTTAACAGTTACAAGTGTGAACTTTCATCCCAATAGGTAGTACCTAAAATGGATAGTGGCCCACTTGATGGATAGTGCCTCCAGTTCCAACAAGGAGTATTTTATTTCATGTGGGAATAACTTGCGGTTGGTGAATAGTATGGGATGTTCCAATCCATCGCAAACCTGGGACAGGAGGGCTCCTAACCCTGGAAGGGAGGCATCTGTCTGTAATACAAACTCCTTAGAGAAGTTGTCTACCTTTAGGATTGGGTTCTGACACAGCATCTACTCCAAGGTGTTATAACATATCTCATCCTCATCATTCCAATGAAGTTTCTGCGGTTCGACATTCTTAAGTTTATCTGTCAGCAGGACTGTTTTGTTTGAAAAGTTTGTGATGAACCTTCAGTAGTATCCTATTAATCAGAGAAAAGTTCTAAGATCACTTTTGGTCTTGGGAGTTGGTGTATCTAAGACAGCTTTTACCTTCTCATTTTGGGGTTGTACCTTCCCACTCCCTACATAGAAACCTAGATATTTTATGGCTGATTGGGCCAATCTGAATTGAGCTGGATTAGCAGTTAGACTAGCGTTTCTGAGGACTTTCATGATGGTATTAAGATGGAAGAGGTGGTCCTCCCAAGTTTTACTATAAATGACGATTTTGTCAATAGCTCCACATAAATTAGAATAGGGTTGTAGGATTTGATCCATGGGACGTTTGAAAGTGGCTGGCACAGCGTGTGGACCAAAAGGGAGGACTTTAAATTTGAATAATCCTAGTGGCATTGAAAATGCTGTCTTTTACTTATATGGTCCATAGATGGGAACTTGGCAGTAACACTTTGGTAAGTCTATGGTCGATAGAAAGGTGGCTGCTCTGAGGTTATCAATTAGATAATCGATGCATGGCATGGGCTAGGCATCGAAATCTGATATGGCATTTACTTGACGGAAGTCTATACAGAATTTCCAGGTACGGTCAGGTATAGTGAACAACACGATAGGAGAGGTCCATGGTCTTGAGGAGACTTCATGCATCACTGTCTGTTTATGGGCTTCCGGGTGTTGATATGGTTTTAAGTGTACCACTTTCGGTGTTCTAATATAGTGGTATGTACCTTTTACTCTTCCTGGTTTTTCTGAGAATACATCAGGGAATTAAATTACTACATCTTTTAGATATTGCTGGTGTTGAGTAGATAACTCGGAATGAATTAAATCAAAGTTATCTATGTCTTCAGGAACCAGACAGGCTAGTACGTTGGCATGGGTGGCTGTCAGGTTCTCTTTTCACTTTTTCAAGAGATTTACATGATATCATTGGATTCTATGTATTCTATCCAGTTGGACTACTCTATAAGTACAGGCTTGCGTTTGTTCTACTATCTCATAAGGTCCATGCCATTTGAAGGCAAGCTTGTTCTCTGAGGCAGGCAAGCGGACCAGTAATTTCTGTCCCATGGAGAATGATCTTAAATTCGCATTCTTGTCATACGTGGTATTTTGTTGGCTCTGGGGCTTTTTCCATATGAGTACAAACTAAGTCTCCGACCAATTTCATATGTTCTCCCATTCGGGTGGCAGTTTGTGAGATGGGAAAAGGGGCATCCTCGCATTCTTCCCGACTTTCCCAGAGCATGACCAGGTCATCTCTCGGCTCTCTTCGATAGAGCGACTCAAAGGGAGAAAAGTCGTTTGAAGGTTGGGGGTGTTTTCCTCACCGCAAATAGTGCCCATGGCATCATTCAGTCCCAGTCTTTCCCGTCTTTGTCTACCAGTGTTCGTAGGAATAGTTTTAGGGTTTTGTTGAATGTTTCTACCAAGCTATCGGTCTGGGGATGGTACACAGAAGTTCGCAAGGTGGTAATGTTGAGTAGCTCCTTGACTTCGGCCATATGTTTGCTCATAAAATTCAACCCCTGGTCCGTTAGTATTTCCTCGGAAAAACTTACACTGGAGAAATACAGTAGAAGATGTTTAAGGATCTGCTCGGTGGTATTATTTCACATTGGGAATGACTCGGGATATCGGGTTGTGTAATCCATGATCACCAGGACATATTTATTACCTAATCAGGATGTTTCAAGCGGTCCAATTATGTCCATATCAAGTCTTGAAAAGGGGATTTTCGGCAATGGTCCTTTTTAGAAGACACTTATGTGGAATGCGCTTCGGGTAAACACAATATACGTCACATCAACAAAATTACTTCTTTAGTGATATTTTATTTTTTACATGTAATTTCCTTTATCATTCATTAATTCACATACTGATTTTATTTCCTATCAACACGTGTTTCCGCACATTTTGTGCATGTGGTTCATCAGGAGAGATACTGAATAGAAAGAGAATATGAAAGAGAATAAGAAAAAAAATTAAGTACATTTTAGTTGTGTTATGTATATTTCAATCATGAGTAGTGGTGGTGAAATGCGGTGAGCAATTATGATTACATTGCTTATTAGTTATACTCACCTAGATTCTTCATTAGGCACTTATATCTCTAATTTATTTATTCCGTTTTCATTTTTGTCTCTCTCATTTGAGAAGATATAGTTTAGTAAGTTTTCTGTAAATAATGAGAGAAGGTATCATAAGTTTAGCCCACACTCTATGGTAGTTTCCCAGACTTTATTTTAAACCTTCTTTAAGGTAGTGGAATTCATGGTTTCCATAAATCTCTCCATGGTACCCAAAGCTAAATATTACCAAAAATATAAAAGGTATCTTTCCAGCCCAGAGTCTATTACTTGTTTTTCCTATTCAAAAGAAAATGACCTTCAGTTCAACTCGGTACGATTGCCTCCAGTCTGCCAGGATCCGTGCTGCCTTTCTACAAAATTTTCTTTCCTTTATAAAGACCACAATCGTGTGACGCATGATGTCACCGCGTCACGTTACACGATGGCGTCACGCGTCACGCCATAGCATCAAGTGGCCATTTTGATTGACTGTTTTTGCCGTGATACCAGACTAATTCATCCATTTTTATTTATTACAACATTCTGACATAGCTATAATAAATGTATGTTCTTTTAGTATGTTCCTTATTTTAGTGTATCCTTCCTTTGAGGCCTCTTATATATGGATCAAAGATTTATATGGGACCAGACAGATGCAGCTTTACAGGTAAAAGGTAAGGAACAAAAAGAAAGTGAGAAAAGGAGAGATGGATAAATCAGTCCATTAAAAAGAAAACCTTTTAACATACATAATCAACAATCTAGACTCGTCTTAATGCATTCCATAATATTGATACACAGTAAAGGAATAAGCAATTATGCTAATAATCAAGAATTATCTGCATAAAGAATGGAAATAATAAGAAACAAAATTGTATATTTGAAAAGTCTAGCACTCTATTTTCAAAATTAAGCTTTCTATAGCCAATAAGCCATCTCATGCTCAGAGTTCAGGCCAGAGTGACACGTATCCAGGGTACATATCCATTTGGCTTCTCTTCTTCTTAACTGAAGTTCTCTATTTCCTCCTCTTTCCATTGTGTCAACTCTTTCAATGCCTAGAAATTTTATTTCTTTAATTTCAGTTATTTGATGTTCTTGATTGTAATGCACTGCCATAGGGTATCTCATATCATTATTCTTAATAGCTTGTATGTGTTCTTGAAGTCTGATCTTTAGTGTTCTTATAGTACTTCCCACATATCTTTTTTTGCAAATACACGTAATTGCATAGATCACATATTTTGTGTTACAATTAATATATTGTTTTATCTTTTTATATCTTCCATTTGGTAATCTTATTTCTTTAATTCCATTTTCCATTTGATTACATGTTACACAATTTCCACAGCTGTAAGTTCCCGTTGGTGCCGGCACTTTTAGAAATTGACCGAGAATCTCAGTTCTATCTTCTTTGAGATGACTTGGGCTGACTTTTTGTTTCAATATTGGAGCTCTTCGATACATTATCCTTGGTTTAGCTTCTATATTACATTTGACCGTATCATCACTTTGTAGAATATGCCAATGTTTTTTCAGATTTTTCTTTAGAATGTATGCTTCACTATTATAAGTGGTAATGAAGTCTACCTTTGTTTCTTTATTTTTCAACTTTGGTTTGTCTTTCAGCAATTCAGTTCTGGGTATTTTTTCAGCTCTTCTTATGTCTCTTTCTACTTCCTCAGTTTTATAGCCTCTCTTTATAAACTTTTCTTTGAGAAGTAGGGCATGTTCTTCAAATTTTTCTTTTGAGCTGCAATTTCGTTTTGTTCTTAGAATTTCACCATAAGGTATATTTTTAATCATGTGCTTCACATGGTTACTTTCTGCATGTAACACTTTGTTTACTGCTGTAGGTTTTATATATAGATCAGTCAAGATCTTATCTCCATCCGTGTAGATTTGTAAATCCAAGAATCCTATGCTCTCTGGGCTTATTTTGTCTGTGAATTTAATGTTGTAATCATTTGTGTTCAAATAACTGATGTATTCATGTAGTTTCCTTGTGTCAACATTCCATATCATGAATATGTCGTCAATATAGCATCCCCAGTAAACGATATATCTTTCTGTGAATGCTGGATGTTGCCATGCGTGATTGATCTCAAAATGTCCCATGAACAGGTTTGCATATTAGGGTGCAAACTTGGCTCCCATCGCCGTACCCTGCTCTTGTCTATATATTATTTTGTTGAACATGAAAATGTTATTGGTTAAAGCAAAATGCAACATTTCTAGAATCATTTTTTTTTTGGTTGAAGAAATGAAATTGATTTTGTTTTTAGAAAAAATGTGTTTCTAAACCTTTAAGATGTTCAATACTGGTATATGAAGACACCACATCTTAAGTTACAAAAATAAAGCTTTTCTCCCAAGGTATTTCTTCCAACTGTTGTATTACATATTTACTGTCTCTCAAGTACGATGCTAGGTTGGTTGTTAACGGCTGTAGATGAAGATCAATGTATTGTGAGGCTCTCTCTGTTAGTGAGCCTATGCCATTTATTATTGGTCTACATACTGGAAATTGGTCGAATGTTTTGTGAATTTTCGGTAAAAAATATATTATTGGCATTATTGGGTAGGTGTTATCTAAGTAGTTGTATTCTTCTTCTGAGAGTAGGCCCATTTCTTCCCAGTTTTTAATCATAAGATGCCATTGAGTCTGCAGTTCTTTAATTGGATTTTTTTTGGAGTATGGAATAGCAATTCCTGTCACTCAAATGTCTATTTCCTTCAGTTATGTAGTCATTTCTTGGCATGAGAATGATGTTACCTCCTTTGTCAGAGGATTTGGTTACACATTTTTTGTTTTTAGCAAGAGCGTCAATAGCTTTTGATTCTTTAAGTGAAAGATTATGTTTGAATTTCGCTGGTTTATTTTGAGATAATTTTGTCTCAGATCTTCACTAACCATTTTTTGAAAAACATCTATGGTTTTCTGCCATTTTAGGAATTAATTTTGATTTCAATTTCAAATTTGATTCTTCCGTTTGAAAAGGATTAATATTCTGTTCTTCCGAAAACATATCTGTAGTGTAATTTTCCTCAGTAAGGTTCATGATATTCAATGTTCCTTCTACAATTTCAACCGTGAATGGTGAAATTTCTTGTTCTGCCATTTTTTCTTTTTTGTTCATTACTTCAGCAAAATATTTTTTCAATTTCAGTTTTCTACAGAATTTGAACAAATCCACTTGTGTATGAAAATAATCTGCTTTGTTTGATGGACTGTAGTTTAATCATTTATTGAGCACTGTATGTTTTGTCCACTTGTTCTCCAGTTAAGTTCATTACTAAATTCACTTGGTCTTTTTGTTTTGTGATCTGGTTTGCATTCCTACTTTTCCTCCTCCTTTGTTTTGGCGTTCCTCCTCTTTTTTCTCTCTTGTTTTTGGTAAGTTGGTTGATGTACTTTCGCTTGTACCTGATCTCATGCCTCTTATATTCATCATCCCTTGTTGAAAAATTGCTTTTGTGATGGACTTGTGCCTGCGGAATTCTTCTAAAAAATGTTGTTCTTGTATTTTGTTCGATGTACTTGGTACTTCTTCTGTTTCTTTTTCTATTTCACTGTTTGTTTCTGTATCTGATGATTGAGTAGTTGATGATTGTATATTAACATTTTTCTTAATTTTTGGATAAGCTTTTGAAATCGGTGTGGTTTTTCCTTTTATGTCATATTTTCTCTGATATGTATATACTCTTCCAATCTTATAATCAATTTCATCCCTTAGAAATGCTTTTTGTTTTTTGGATTTCAGTTCCTCTGTGAATTTGTTTAAATAATTATCCAATATCTGATAATTTTTAAAAGTTATTTCAGGAAGATTTAATTTTTCATTTGTTTCTTTTAGTACTTTTATTTCTTCTAATGCTTTCTCATGTGCTATTGCTGAATGATTTATAATTCTAATCATCATATCTTTTGATGTTTTTGTGAGGAGTGTCTCCCAATCTTGCAAATCTTCTATGCCTTCATCCTCGAAGGATGGGAAGATACATATCCTTAAACCTCGTGGGATTCTTCCCATATCCATGTACATTCTTAAAGTTTTCATCTACCACCACTTTGCTAGTTCTTTTTTGGAAACTGCTTCTAATCTTTCAAATAGGTTCCTCATTGACGTTGAGGTCTGAGATGCTCGTACATCTCCAGGTGTCTGTCTATGTCATAAGAACAATTCTTCTGCTTCTGTTTCTCATCTTTCAAAGATGTCTGCCATTTTCTTTTTGCTTTTTTTCAAAATATGAGTGCACAAAATCTGCCTTTAGGAAAGCCTAGTATCAAAGTTTTGTTTAACTTGTTGCAGACCTTGCCGGCTTTTGCCTCCTATTTCGGTGAATTCTGAGTGCACAAATTAACTATTACTTTACTTGGATGCTGCACCCTTAAGTGTATATTGCGGCTGCTGCAATATTTTATTCAATTTTCCTTTTTAGAAGACACTTATGTGGAATGCGCTTCGGGTAAAAACAATATATGTCACATCAACAAAATTACTTCTTTAGTGATATTTTATTTGTTACATGTAATTTCCTTTATCATTCATTAATTCACATACTGATTTTATTTCCTCTCAACACGTGTTTCCCCACGTTTTGTGCACATGGTTCATCAGGAGAGATACTGAATAGAAAGAGAATATGAAAGAGAATAAGAAAAAAAATTAAGTACATTTCAGTTGTGTTAGGTATATTTAAATCATGAGTAGTGGTGGTGGGTTCAGAGGGGCAGGTGATGGTATGTGCATGCTGGTCTTTTGACATATTTCACACATCTGGATGAAAGTTTTTACATCGGCGTGGATGCCTGGTCAGTAAAACTTTCCACTAATATGTCAGTGTTTTAAATTGTCTTAAATGCCCTCCGGTAAGATGGAAATGCATGATTTCCAGTACAAACTTTCAGTGGCTTTTGGGTATTACCAATTGTGTTTTTACCATACCTTCTGGGGAGGTTTCTCTTCTGTAAAGCAATCCTTGTTTTAGAAATAAAAAGGGACTCCCCTTCTCTAGGACTTCTTCTTCCAGAATGCCTGAAAAAATGCTTCAGCGATAGCTGGATCATTTTGCTGGGTGAAGGCTAGGTCGGGATAGATTGCGGGTTCTTCTCCTTTCCTTTCTTCAATGTTAATTGAGTTATTAGATTTCCCAAAGTCTAAATTACCACTTTCTGTTTTATCTGGTTCACTTTCAATAAACTGAGACAACAGAGCTCTTTGCAAAATTCCCTGGGCAATTTGATCTCCCTGACGTACCTCAAAAGGGATCACACCATGGCTTTGTAAGAGAACCTTCATATGTCCCCGAAAGTAAGGATCAATAACGCCTGCTAAGACATATATCCTGTTTGATTTATATATTGAGCCATTGACCTAATGGATAAGAACTTCTAAGGCCATTGGTCCCTTTTGTTTAATGGATGGGAAAATAAAATAATCCCTCCATTTTCAACCATGATCTAAACATTATATGACTAATCCTACACAAAATAGAAATCAACAAGTGTGACATGATTATGACATGAGCATGGGAATTTCGGCCACCTAAAAAAGTGTGAGCCCAGAGGAGAACATTATGACTCTGGAAAATATCCTGGGAAGTAAAACCCCTGTACCCATTAAATGAGGGAATAATCTGGATAGCATTAGAGGGACTGCATATAGAAGTGTGTAGCTTGCTAGTGTGAGATATGTCCCGATGTCGTTTTATTTGAAGTTCAACGTGATTGCATTCCAATAAATGCAAAACTGCTTTCCCTGTGCTGTAAGCACTGAGAAAAACAGGGAATGTTTCCCAGCTCTGATACTGTACCATTTAACCAGTGATATTTAAGTACCTTAGCGCTAACACATATATCGCCAAAATCAGGCCATGGTTTGAGGGCCCTGTACAACGGCCTAATGAAGATATGTTTGATAGTGTTTATTCTGTTAAAGCCATAGCTATTGAGTAAGGAATGGAAAATGAGACCAACTGTATTTGATTAATTTCTATTCCCATCAAAAGAGTGTGAATGTAAATCCCATGCAACCCCTCATTCTTAAATAGCACAATGAGATTCATATGTGTTTTGAAAGGGGTGGGGTATCTATATTTGTTCAAAACAATCTGAAAACCGTTCTCTCAGGTTGTGATGGGTGAGCTGAAATTGTGTGCAATCTACATTGGCAACACTGCTTCCCTAACGTTAAACCTTCTGGAGTTTGATGTGAACCACACACATATTAGCCAACCACAGATCTTATTTACATGGAGGACGAGGGTGCCTGCAACAATTCCTTGGTAGCAGAATGTGTTGGTAATATTGGGGAAAGCAACATCCTGGATATTAAGTGAAAGTATCACTTTATGTGCACTTTGAAGATGCTAGCATATTAGAGAAAGTAAGAATGTGTTTTTAAGAATCTTGTTATTATTATGACCCATCTGCTGTCTTGATTGTTATGTGGCACATTTCAACCAAATCACCAGTAAGAAGCAGATTTATAATGAGAATGTTTAATTAATCATACCTCAAAGTGTACACAGAATTGATTATGGAAAAGAATGGTTGTTTGTGAGAAATAGTGAGATAAATGCAGGCAGGTCATTTTCGTTTTGTGAACATGCTGCCTGTCACTCTGTAACATTGTGGTGACATCCCCACCATAAAGTTTGATGACCACCTTTGATTCCTTTATTTAAATACATTTTAGATTTGATCAAACCACCTGTTTCTGGCCCAGAGTTGTCGGGTGTGCGGGACAATATGGCAGGGGTTATTAGAATCGGGTTGCCCTACTGAGGTAGCAGCCACACATTAATAAAAATATATCTTACAATATAGATAAAATATTACTAGACCTTTAATGAGTGCTACTAATGGGCTATTCTGGACACATACAGGGCAAGGATAAGAATACAAAAAGATGTACAAGTACTTTTAAATGTTGGCTGCGTGCTCTCAAATGTCCATCTCTACTTTTGGGCAATACAAATGAAGGGTGTAAGATCTTTCCAATTATGGTCTGAGAATTGAGTAAAGTTGAACTTCCAATAAGGTCTATTCCAAAACAATAAAATATTTGGTTACACACTGATGAATTTAAACCCTAAATGATATAAGGAATTTCTATTTATGATTTAGTATTACAGGGCTTGCGGTAGCAGCCCTGTAGTTATGGTTAAGTTGCTCAACCCATAGGAAGAGCATTTTTTTAACAGATTATAACTTTGCACCCCCCGGAGGAATCCTTAACAAACTTTGCAAAAATAGTATATGGCCCCGTCAGATTGATTCTGTGAAGTTGATTGAGGTTTCGTCAAGGGGGGGCAAAGTTATAGGGGAGGTCCCAACATTTCAGTTTTTTCTATAGATGCAATGGAAACATGTATTTGCTCACGTTTACAACCCAAACCGCTGGATGGATTTTCACCAAATTTGCGGCAGAAGCAGCAGCTTGGTGCCCACAGTGAGCGTTTGTAAATTTGATGGAAATCCTTCTAGTAGTTCTTTTTTTAACAGCCCAAAATTAGGTAAAAACAAATTATTGATATCTGGGTTCGGTCCGCGGACTCACTTCCCTGTTCGGTCCGCGGATGGGCATCCAATTGGCCTAGAGGGCAATGTGATGTCTGCAGACATCGGACGCGCACACTGATTGAATGGTGAAAAGTGTGAAGTGCGTCAGATTTTCGGAACCGCCCACCATGTTGGATTTGTGGGCAACCGCCTTTGTCCGCAAACATCGCAGTAAAAACATATTAAAAAACACAACATTGCACTTGTCAAAATTATCAAACAATCTCTGGGGAGGTGAGGAGTGGGTGATGAGGATGGGTTGGGACATGACCTTAAGAAGCCAACAAAAATTGAGTTTTTCATCCCTGAGGTCTGGATGTTCGGGTACAGTCCTGTGATGTTTGCGAAGACTTCAGATGTTCGGGGACATCTATGCCTATTTCTGCATTAGAGGGTTTGTGAAAAGCAGTTTTTGGATGGCTTATAACTTTGGCGCGACTCAATGAAACTGCATGTAATTTTTTAATTTTATTCTAGACCTGGTTCTGAATGGTTTTGGAAAGTGTCGATTTGTTTTGTCAATACGGAACAAAATTAGAGGGGGGTCCCAAAATATTGTAAAGGCTTATAAATGTGGTGCCATTTATCAAATCTGCACACATGTTTGCAACATGATTTTAAATCTAGGTATACATGTTTTTGCAAAGTTTGGTGGGATTCTGTCAAGGGGGGGCAAAATTAGAGGTGTGATCCCAAAATATTTTAGAGGCTTATAAATGTGGTGCCATTTGACGAATCTACACAAAATTTTGCAAACAGATTTTAGTTTGGTTGGATTTTGTCAAGGGGGGGCTAAATTAGAGGGGGTCTCAACATTCTTAGATGGCTTATAACTTTGTTGCCATTTGACGAATGTGGACAAAGGTTTTCAGAAAGATTACAGAGCCAACATTGAATGTTAGTGTACAGTCTGAATGGATTTTGTCAAGTGGAGGCTAACTTATATGACTATTGTATGCACATACATTTTGACACGTTTGAAAACATTTATTTCCAGCAAACTCGTGTAAGGAGCATTGGCAAGGACCTTTAAGCATGGTTTTGCAAATGTGCCGGTGTTTTATTTTTTGACAAGTGTCATAAGGTAGGTACAAAAAATAGTGATATACATTTGGAGACTGAGGTATAGCCTGTGGCCATGGGCAGTGGCCAGATTGTCCGGGTCATGGCATAAGGTCATGTCTCGGACAATCTGGCTATGGGCCATGACCACGAGGGACGACAAATGGGGTTAAAGTGGCCATGTCCAACTGGGACCGGCTATGTAGTAAAGTTATTCGAAAGTGGTATTGATTTCAAAGGGAAAAAATGTGCTTGTGGTAGTATGGTCACAGGGTTATCGGTTGGCTTACTGCAGGCTGTTATGGAAAGGGAAGAGGGGTTCTGTACAGAGCCCTGCCTTCCTTTGCCATGGTGGCCATCTTGGAAAAGGATTTTCCTTCCTATAGCGGGACGCCGCAGGCGTCGCAGTGTAAGAAGAAAAATCCTTTTTTTTAGCACCCCAGGTTCCTGCTTTGGAAATCCGGGGTGTTAAAGGCCTTCATCCCCCATTTCAGGGCCGGAAGAGGGGATAGTCATCTGTAGCCCTCGTTATCCACCCTCGCTTTGCTTGGCCCGATAACTTGGGCTGCCAGGCTGTTTTCCCCCTTTCCAGTCCCTGGAACGGAGGATGAACATCACATTATTCCCATTAGCATAACACAAAATGCTAATGGAAATGTTGGAAAATCTTATTGAGTCTATGTACTTTACTGAGAAATGTAAAGTAGATGGAGTCTATAAGATTTTTTTCTATTTTTTAACTGTGAAAAGTGGTTCCTAAAGGAACCTTTCTTTTGTTGTTTTTTGATGTATTTCTTTTTGCAGGAGAGGTTAGAACTTAAGGTGGGGAGGGAAATGATGGAAGAGGCACCAAGCACTAATATGGAGGGGTAGGTGGACTGGGGAAGATGTTGTGCATGTGTTACTTCTAAGGTAGGGGCAGTGTTTCTCATGCTCCTTGATTATAGCTTCAAAAGCACTTTGAAATTGCTTCCCCGGCAAAGTGGTGCGTTGTAGTATATACGGAGGACTGTTGTCTTTGAAAGATATGGATCAACAGCTTCTTTTATTGCTTGCAAGGTCGCTGGTGGGATTTCAGTTCCACAGAAGTAGGCTGCATGGTTACAGTGTTAAAGTATATTTCACATAATACCGCTTGATAACGAACATTGGCCTAAGCACATTCGCATCGCACTGAAAATAGCATTTAAATAAACCTGAATAAGGCTGACTACGTCGCCATTTTAGAATCATCCGCCATTTTGTTTAACTCCTGTTTTTGCCTCATGTTAAACTTTGTGTTTTCAGTTGCAGCAGGGAGGAATGAACTTTGCACTGTGTCAATGCAGATAAACTTGTTGTGGCTGCTGAGAGTGGATTGTTTGTCCTGAACTAAGAAGCCTTGGAGCTAAACTAGAGTTGAACTGAACAGAAATGTAGATGTTGTCTGTACCAATAGTGTCATCCTCGTGCAAACAGTGAACATAATGGTGAATAGCTAAAACCATGTACCTTTGCAGAAATCTTTGTTATTCTTCCTTGAAACTGGACCTACTTTAAGCTTGAAACAAATATTACCATTGTGCTATGTGTGCAGAAAAACATGTCTAATGTTTGAGGAAATCATTGAATCTGTATTAGTAATTTGAACTGGGTATGAACCCTAGCGAATTGTTAACTTGAAGATGGGCTGGACGATGTAAGCAGGATTGTGGCCAAGTGAATATAAACTCATGACTTTGTAATGCCCAGCACTCTCCCCCCTCACAGTGTCTGCTGGTACAGACTGAGAGGTGTTGAGAGCCAGATAGCTATTTGACTATTAAAATTGTACACGTACCTCTGAACTTGTGACTGGCGTATTTAATTTTTGGTGGTACTAAGCCTCGATATTGGTTGAGAAAGATGAAGTGGAGGTAAACAGCCTACTACTTGCTAAGAAAGGAACAACCTTTCTGAGAGCATTGCAGTGGTTGGATTTGGTGTGCCGGCGCATGGAGGTGGTCCTGTGGGAGTAATGTCCAGGTAGTCTGTGACTGAGTACAAAGTTGCATTTCACTTTGGTAGCTTTGGCCTTTGGTCCATTCCCAACAGTGGTAAAGAACTGCCACCCCCATGATTCTATCTGGGTGCTAGAGGTAGGCACTTCCTCTACCTCATCTTCTTGGTCCTCTTCATTGTCTTTGGAAGACCTGCACTTGTTGTTGTGTAGGTCCTCCAGCTGGTGGTGCTGGTGGCTCTTGGGGAGGAGGAATGGCAATAGCTGATGCTATTTTTAAGATAATTAGCAGTTATGCAAATGTTCTTATAAGTATGTGCGTTGTACTATATTGTTAATGGATAATGAGTAAGAATAGTGTGGGAGCTGTGCAAGGGTACATTTTGAGCTTGAAAGTACCTAGATCTGTAGAAAATGCAGTTCTGAACTGTCCTCGAAGCACAGATCCGATCGTGAAGTGTGGACATGTTCGTGGATACAAGAGCATGGTCACGTGGCACTGTCCGGAAAGTCTGTGATGATGTCAGACATTTGCAGATGTCGACAAAAACAAAAACAGTGGGAAAAGTTTCAAGAAGTGTATAGAAGTGTTAAAATGATGCTAGAACGTGGGAAATGGCAGTAAAAGTGAAACTTTGTAAATTAGACACAAATCTTTCTATATTGGGGTAAGTATGATATTAGTAAGTTGTAGGAAAATAGCATGCACTGGTAAAAATCCATGAAATTCACTGAAAACACGTAGTTATTAGAACGTTATGGTTAAGTTGCACTAATAAAAACCTATCAAATTCACTGAAAAAACTTTGCTAAAGGGATGTTATTGTTAAATCGCACTAATAAAAACCTATGCAATTCAATGAAAAAAAAACATTGTTAAAGGGACTTTATGGTTACATGTAAAACCAAAAAAACTCTAAGCAACCATAACTCGCTCCACCACCGTGCACTGCTAAGACTAACACCCAGGTCATCAAATATGACATCACAAATTTCATTGATGACATCACTGATGGCTCACGATGGCAGCTGCAGATATGAGTGCATAGCTTCATTGTATGTGAGGAATTCAACCATCTGGATTGTGGGTTTGTGCTCGTCTGGGCTTTTTGACATTTTTTATTAAATGGAATGATGGTAGACCAACTGAAGGGAAATGTGAGGGACTAATCCAAACATGTTACTATGCTCACACCATGGGAAAAGCATAGATCCATGTACTATGGGGTGGACAAAGCCTACAGGCATCGTCCGCCCCTGTCATATTTAGTTGGAATGTGACATCTGAAGAGTGTGTAATATCATCCCCTGAAGGGGGAGGACCAAACTTCCCCCTGCCATGGACAGCCTGATTAACTGACAAAGGCTTCATGCATCCACCCTCCTATTTTGTTAGGCCCTGCAGCTGGTGGCAACAATTATCATAGCAACAGGGGGTATTTCAAACAGGTCCACACATGGACTGAATGCAAAGGATAACAAAGGAGGCAGGAAACCAAACAATGTTTCATATGCAACTGTGTTAACCTGAACCCAGCTCCTGCCTCTCAGTATCGGTGGCAGTGAACTGTCATTTTTGGGTCTGTTGCTTACAGTAGGCCATCCCACGTGGGGACCCCATTCATAAGGTACACACATTTGTTTTGCAAGGAGCCAGAGCCTGGTCTCACCTCAGCTTTAATTGAGACCTGCCACTTTAACAGGGACCACACAAGGAGGTTCATTAACCATAGAGACGATTTGAACACGATAGATAGGAAGGTGGGTGGGACTTAATAGCACAATAGAGTGGGCCTAGATCTCTTTCTGTTGAGAGAAGGGTTCAACCATTTAAGTCTGGGGCATACCTTTTTCCTGTTTTCTCCCCTTTGCCTTTCCTGTTGCAAATCATTCTAGCTATGACCTCACACATACAGTAGATTGTTGGTAGGGACCCCAGGAGTGGTTAACTAAGGTAGGCTCAGCCTATACCAATCACTGGGGCTCACTTGGCTTTAAAAGAAGGCCAAGCCCCTCTTTTGGCAGATCACTTAAGACTTCCCCAGAAGTAACAAAGAAGTACTCAACAACTAAACATTGGACCCTGGTTGAAGGAACAGTCTCACTTACATCTTCCGCCAGTGAAGGAAGGCCAGTAAATCCAAAGAGGGAAGCAAGATCTCACTCCTAAACATCACTCTTAGGCAAGATTGTATGCAGTACACTGTAGGAGAGTGCACCAGTCTTGTCATCTTGGCAAGAGTTAACCCAACCTTTCGTATAAGCATGTACTACACTAGTTGGTAGAGTCACTGAGCAGCCAAGCTTATCTCAAGACGGGTCAATGTGAGCTGTACAGTTGTAACACAGAGTTTCACAGTGACAGTTATTCAAATAAACACCTATACACAAGGTTTCTTGATAAAACAATTATTAATGTATTTAACAGTCAGTTGAATAAGCCTGTAACGCTCACCTGATTCCCGTAGAGGCGCCGGTCTTGACTGGGCGTATACCGTATCTTCAAAGGTGATGTGTAACACACGGCTGGCTCTTTGGGCTGGACCTCTGTGCACTGTATGTCTGACTCGAAGGGTAAGATGTCTGCAGATAGAAAATATGGGATTAAGGAACTGGGTTATTGAATGTCTCTCTCTTCTTCCCTTTCTCTTCTCCTGTAGAACCCCAAAGGTTAACGCTCTCACCTTAGGTAAGTGAATGCCGTGCTCTCCATCTGCCTCGGGGCAGGGTGCTGTAACCAGTTTCTTCACTGGATAAGGGGAGCAGGCCTCTTGACTTCAGAGGACTGCTGTCCGTCGTTTACTGCACGAACGGTAAGTTTTGAGTAATTCTAATGTCTTTAAAGTCTTTAGTAATGATGTCTCTTGTTTTGCAGAGTTCCGGCGATGGCGGATGACGGGCTGAAGTGAGTTGAAGATGGAGCCCGTGTGATGAATAGAAGCGCCTGGAAGCACGTAAGTAAGCGCTTGTTGCCTGCTTCACGATGCGCTCTAACTGTCTTTTTATTTTGCAGGTACAAGGTCGGAGCGGCTGCAGGGTGCCAGAATACCCACTGGGTTAGATGTGGAAAGGAGTAATGGCACGAGAGTATTAAAGTTCCCCAATGTCTTTAAACGCACCTTGTTTTGTTTTTCAGATGCGGGATGCAGCGCCGAAGGCCTCCGGAGAGTGCGAAGAGTTGGTAAGCTTTTGTCTTTCAGATGCCGGGATGCAGTGTGAAGACCTCCGGAGCGCACGAAGAGTAGGTAAGCCTTTGTCTTTCAGATGCCGGAATGCAGCGCGAGGCGTTAGTGACAGCCGATGGACCAGGTAAGTGAAGAGCTGTCACTGAAGACCGTAATGCTAACCTGTCTTTCTTGTCTTTATAGGTGTTGCTGAAGACTGGATTCAGGATGGTAAGCCTTTTTCCTTAGGCCCAGGATCAGATGCAGAAGACACGATGAGCGTTCTGCTGCAGAGGATGCAGAATAACGCAAAGCAAGATTCATCCATCGGGTGTGGTTTAAATAGCCTCCTGTAGTGCTTAGGTGTCTCCTTCCACAGCCACGCCTAGGTAAGAAAAGAGTTCCTGCTTTCCAGAAGAGTTCCAGTGTTCTGAATGTAGGGAGTGGCTCCTGCCCCACCCAACAGGAAAAGTAGTTCCAAACAGAAGAGGATCAGAGGCTCAACTGGCAGGCAAGTAAGCAGCATGGTCTGCTGCAGGTAAGTCCACCCAAGCATTATGAGCCCGGCGCTTCCAGCGCTGGGACTGGGCATATTTATGAGTCTGGTGCCACTGGCGCCAGGACTGGGTCCAAAAGGTCCCAATTGGGACTGGTTGGCACTCGGAACCTGGGTTATGGATCTGCTTCCAAGGGAGTTGGGAAAACCCTGACCTTTTGGAAGCAGAGATCATGACAGTACCCCCCCTCAAGGCCCCTCCCAAACCGGGCTTCTCCGGGGGTTTTGGCTTGTCAGGAAATGTTCGGTGAAATCTTTTGGTTAGGCGAGGAGTGTGGACATATTCAGCAGGTTCCCAGGATCTCTCTTGGGGGTCGTAGCCTTTCCAGTCAATTAGGTAAAATAGTTTAGATTTGGAGATCTTGGAGTCCAGAATGCTTTTGACTTCAAACTCGAGTTCTCCATCAACTAGGATAGGTTTTGGAGATTTAGTTAGTCGGGTTTGAGGTTGCACGGGTTTTAATAGAGAGACGTGGAAGACCGGATGTATCTTCATGTGCGGGGGCAAGTCCAACTTGACCGCTACTGGGTTTACTATGGTAGTGATGGAATAGGGACCAAAGTATCTTGGGTTGAATGTGCGTGGCCCTTTTAGAGGTAGATATTTGGTGGATAACCAGACTTGATCCCCTACTTGATATTGAGGGGCTTCCTTCCGATGTTGATCTGCTCCTTTCTTGTATTGTTCTTTAGCCCTTTGAAGGTGAGAAACAGCTTCCTTAAAGGCTTGGGTGATTGTAGAATGCAGGTAGTCTACTGCTGGTGTTTCAAGCTCTTGGAGGGGATCCAACTCCGAGGTTCGAGGGTGACTGCCGTACAAAAGAAAAAACGGGGTTTTCCCAGTTCCCGAATGGACAGAGTTATTGTAGGCATATTCGGCTATCCAAAGGATGTCTTTCCAAGTTTTTTCAGTTTGTTGCAGCATGCAGCGTAAATACTGTTCCAGAGTTTGATTGGTCCTCTCGGTTTGTCCGTCGGTCTGAGGGTGGTGACTGGTCGATAGTCTCACATCAATTTGAGCCGACCGACAGCAACTTCGCCAAAAATGAGAAATAAATTGACTACCTCGATCCGAAATTAGAACCGAAGGAAAACCGTGCAGTCGGACGATGTTTTCGAGAAATTCTCGGGCCAGAGTTGCTGCTGTTGGCAAGCCTTTGAGCGGAATGAAATGCGCCATCTTGGAGAATAAGTCCACGATTACTAGAATCGTATTGTATCCGGAGCATGGAGGTAGATCGGTGATGAAGTCCATAGAAAGCGTATGCCAAGGGCGAGGTGGGATGTCAATAGGGCGTAAGAGGCCTGCTGGTCTTTCCTTTTGACTCTTGTTTTGGGCGCATACTCCACAGGACATTATAAAGTCTCTGATATCTTTTTTCCAAGACGGCCACCAGAAGTAGCGCTTGATCTTTTCTGAGGTCTTGGCCATACCGGGATGTCCTTCCATTAAAGAATCGTGATAACAAGAGATTACTTTTTTCTGTAAATCTGTGCTGGGTAGGTATAATCGTTCTTGGAAATACAATAAGTTGTCCTTTACTGCAAAGTCCTTTCCCTGCAGATGCCAATTCTGTATGTCTGCTGGAGTTACAAGTTGCCTGGCTTTATCCTTAACTTCCTCTATGGATTCTGTGGCGATTACACCCAGAATTCTTTGTTCGGGAATGATTGGTACAGGTTTAGGGTTGATCAAGTGTTCTTCCACTCCCATCCGAGAAAGGGCATCAGCTTTACCGTTCTTTGTACCAGGTCGATAGGTAATTATTAAGTCAAACTCGGCAAAGAATAATGCCCAACGGAGTTGTCTAGAGGATTGGGCTTTTGCGGTTTTCAAATATTGCAGGTTTCGGTGATCCGTAATCACAGTAACGGTGTGTCGGGCCCCCAGCAGATAATGCCGCCAAGCCTTAAAGGCAGACTTGATAGCCAGAAGTTCTTTGTCAGTAATCGTGTAATTGATTTCAGGAGGCGAGAATTTGCGGGACCAAAATGCCACGGGATGCAACTGATTGGTTACCGGGTCCTTTTGTGATAGAACTGCCCCCATGGTAAGGCTTGAAGCATCAGTTTCCACGATGTAGGGGAGTTCGGGGCGAGGGTGTTTTAAGATTGGTGCAGAGATAAATTTAGTCTTCAAATCCTGGAAAGCTTGTTCCGCCTCGGTAGACCATTCAAAACGTTTGTTTTTCTTTAACAAGGCAGTGATGGGCTGGACTATTCGATAGAATTCGGGGATAAACCTGCGGTAAAAGTTAGCGAAGCCTAACATGCTTTGCACACCTTTTACTGAGGATGGTGATGGCCATTTGAGAACTGCATCGACCTTCTTTGAATCCATACGCACTCCGCCAGGTGATAATATGAATCCCAAGAATTCAACTTCAGTCTCGTTGAAAACACATTTTTCCAACTTAGCGAAAAGTTTGTGTTGACGCAATCTTTCGAGGACCATTTTCACGTGTTTCCGATGTTCAGATTCCGATGAAGAATAAACGAGGATGTCGTCAATGTAAACAACAACACACACATCTATGAGCTCTCTGAGGACATTGTTCATAAAATATTGAAAGGCGGCCGGGGCATTGCAAAGTCCGAAGGGCATGACCTGATATTCAAATAGCCCATACTTGGTGCGGAAGGCCGTCTTCCATTCATCGCCCTCTTTTACTCGTACCAAGTGGTAAGCTCCTCTAAGATCCAGCTTTGTATATATGCATGCTTTTCTGACTTGGTCCAGGAGTTCAGGGATCAAAGGTAACGGATATCTATTCTTAACGGTGATCTGGTTCAGGGAGCGATAATCTATACAAGTTCTAAGGTCTCCTTCCTTTTTTGGAACGAAGAACAAAGCTGAAGAAGCAGGGGACTTGGAAGGACGAATAAACCCATTTGCCAGGTATTGATCCAGGTATTGTCGAAGGTGAAGGTTCTCAGGCTCGGTGAGGGCATAAATTCTACTACAAGGAGGAGTAGATCCAGGTATCAGGTCTATCTGGCAGTCATAGGACCTATGAGGAGGTAGAGAGTTAGCCTGATCCTTCCGGAAAACATCTTGGTATTCTAGGTATTCGGGAGGTAACTGGGGAGTCTCTGAAGAAATTGCTGCCAGTGCAACACCAGGTGGAGGGTGACAAGTAGAGACACATTCTGGAAACTGGACCGTTCTTGCTCGCCAATCGATCAGAGGATTGTGTTTCTCTAACCAAGGTATTCCTAGAATAATCTGAAACTGAGGGGCCTTGATCACATCGAACACGATCTTCTCATGGTGTCCATCTTGACTTACTAGCGTCACCTCTTGAGTGGTATGCGTTACTGGGCCGGAGGCTATCTCCGTACCATCCACCGTAGTAATGACGTCCTTTACAGCCTTGGGACAAAGAGTTAGATTCATCCTCAAAACCATTTCATGATCCACATAATTGCCGATGGCACCGCTGTCGACGTAAGCTTCAATTGCATGTAATCGATCCGGATTATCAGGGCTAATGAGGACCATAGGTATCACGAAATGCGAGGTCACGGAACTGGTTTTCACGCTCGGCAAGAGGACCTCTATTCTTGTCGGGCGAGGTCGTTTCCCTGCTCAGAGTTTGTAACTTTGGTAACTGCAGCTCCTACTGCCTTCTTGGCAGGTTTCACCGGACAGTCTCGAAGAAAGTGCCCTGAGTTTCCGCAATAGAGGCATAATTGCAACTGTTTTCTCCTTTCCCGCTCCTTTTGTGTTAGAGGACCTTTCAGACCCCCTATTTGCATGGGTTCCCCGGAGTCTACTCCTTTGGAAGGAGTTGGCGGTTTGGAAAATACTCGAGCATCAAACTTGGAACGATCGGCCTTCCTGTTCTGCAGTCTGTGATCTATTTGAACGACTAAGTCTATATAGTCCGAACAATCTTGTGGGGGATTCACTACTTGGGCTAACACATCTTTGAGCTCTCCACGTAGACCTCTATAAAACAGCGTAATCCTTTTGTCCTCAGGCCATTGAGTTTCCACTATCAGTCTGTTGAAAGACGCAATATAAGCCAAAAGATCTTGATTACCTTGTCGCAACGAAAGAAGCTCATTGTCCAAGGCCTGCCCCTGTGAATGTCTTGTGAACAGTTTTTCCATACTGAGCTGAAAAGCTTGAAAATCATGGAGGACCGGATCATCTTGATTTACTAGAGGGATCGACCAGTCTGCCGCATTGCCACTAAGGTACGAAAGCACGAAAGCTACTTTAGCTTGATCAGTTGGAAAGGCTGCTGGCCGGCATAAGAAATGCAACCGGCACTGATTGATAAATACTGCAAACCTCTTTGGGTCACCAGAAAATCGTTTGGGCGGAGCCAGAGGTACATTCCCAGGTAGGTTGATCTGCACTGGATTCGTAGAGGATGTAGAAGGAAGATTTCCCCCAGATGCGGGTAATGGGGTCTGTCCGGCTTGTGACTGTAGCAATTGTCTAGCGAGATCATCTGTTCGCTCCTTGGAAATAATCAGTTCCCTTCTTAGAGCGTTCGTTTCCTGACGGGCTGCATGCACTTCTGCCCTTAGTTCCCCAAGTAACTGGGCTAGCTGGTCGGTATCCGAGGTTTCCATAGTGCCTGGACGGGAGTTTTGTGGTAGGCTTTGCGTTCTGTAACGCTCACCTGATTCCCGTAGAGGCGCCGGTCTTGACTGGGCGTATACCGTATCTTCAAAGGTGATGTGTAACACACGGCTGGCTCTTTGGGCTGGACCTCTGTGCACTGTATGTCTGACTCGAAGGGTAAGATGTCTGCAGATAGAAAATATGGGATTAAGGAACTGGGTTATTGAATGTCTCTCTCTTCTTCCCTTTCTCTTCTCCTGTAGAACCCCAAAGGTTAACGCTCTCACCTTAGGTAAGTGAACGCCGTGCTCTCCATCTGCCTCGGGGCAGGGTGCTGTAACCAGTTTCTTCACTGGATAAGGGGAGCAGGCCTCTTGACTTCAGAGGACTGCTGTCCGTCGTTTACTGCACGAACGGTAAGTTTCGAGTAATTCTAATGTCTTTAAAGTCTTTAGTAATGATGTCTCTTGTTTTGCAGGGTTCCGGCGATGGCGGATGACGGGCTGAAGTGAGTTGAAGATGGAGCCCGTGTGATGAATAGAAGCGCCTGGAAGCACGTAAGTAAGCGCTTGTTGCCTGCTTCACGATGCGCTCTAACTGTCTTTTTATTTTGCAGGTACAAGGTCGGAGCGGCTGCAGGGTGCCGGAATACCCACTGGGTTAGATGTGGAAAGGAGTAATGGCACGTGAGTATTAAAGTTCCCCAATTTCTTTAAACGCACCTTGTTTTGTCTTTCAGATGCGGGATGCAGCGCCGAAGGCCTCCGGAGCGTGCAAAGAGTTGGTAAGCTTTTGTCTTTCAGATGCCGGGATGCAGTGTGAAGACCTCCGGAGCGCACGAAGAGTAGGTAAGCCTTTGTCTTTCAGATGCCGGAATGCAGCGCGAGGCGTTGGTGACAGCCGATGGACCAGGTAAGTGAAGAGCTGTCACTGAAGACCGTAATGCTAACCTGTTCTTTCTTGTCTTTATAGGTGTTGCTGAAGACTGGATTCTGGATGGTAAGCCTTTTTCCTTAGGCCCAGGATCAGATGCAGAAGACACGATGAGCGTTCTGCTGCAGAGGATGCAGAATAACGCAAAGCAAGATTCATCCATCGGGTGTGGTTTAAATAGCCTCCTGTAGTGCTTAGGTGTCTCCTTCCACAGCCACGCCTAGGTAAGAAAAGAGTTCCTGCTTTCCAGAAGAGTTCCAGTGTTCTGAATCTAGGGAGTGGCTCCTGCCCCACCCAACAGGAAAAGTAGTTCCAAACAGAAGAGGATCAGAGGCTCAACTGGCAGGCAAGTAAGCAGCATGGTCTGCTGCAGGTAAGTCCACCCAAGCATTATGAGCCCGACGCTTCCAGCGCTGGGACTGGGCATATTTATGAGCCTGGTGCCACTGGCGCCAGGACTGGGTCCAAAAGGTCCCAATTGGGACTGGTTGGCACTCGGAACCTGGGTTATGGATCTGCTTCCAAGGGAGTTGGGAAAACCCTGACCTTTTGGAAGCAGAGATCATGACAAAGCCTTCTTTAGAAGGGAGCAAAACATGTAACACTTTAATATATACTTCACAAAACACTCTTAGTTTCTCTAATCAGATGATACCCATTGGGGATGGCACACGGACACTTCCTACACCCTCAGGTAACTTAAATAGCTAGGACACTGTGGACATTGATTCATCACTGGTACATTTAGAGCAATACTGTGCTTGGTGCAAAAGGTTAGATATGGGAATAAAATAAAGGTTAACAATTAATTCATAAACTGGTAAGTACTTTTTGAAACCTCCAATGCAAAGTAAATTAACCCTTTCTTGGAGGAAAGGAAAAAAGCACAAAGTCAGAGGCAAGAAGAGTTTCTCAGGGAGCCAGAACAGCCAATGTTAGTTGAGCAAAGTCTAGGGGAGCTGAAGATCTTCTTGCCGGTAAGTAAAAGTCTTGCCCAATGTTTTTAGAAAAAGTTTGTAGAAAGGAAATCACTGAAGGGCCACAAACTGGGATGCTTGTGAAGGGGCGAAGCTGCAAGAAACTCAGCAAGTGTAACCAAGACAAGTCTCAACTGAGAGCTAGCAAGGCTACACAACAAGAGGTAAGTCCTCTTAGTTTTAATGTACCTTTGTTTAGAAGAAAACTGGATCCAGCTGGCTTCTGTTCCTGTGTAGGTCTGCAGATACTGCGTTCCTGGTCCTCAGTCGTGGGGACAAGAGGGAGGACGCCTGGGGACTCCTGCACTAGGAATGGAAAGTCAGCAACAGCAATGGGCAAACTTCAGATCAGCTGCACTTCCTGGTTTCAGCTCCTCACGTCTCTCACAAATAGCTCCACTGCGGGTTCTCGGATACCTTGATGGACTTTCCTCGAATCTGGGGTCCAGCACTCTGCTGAGGTGGCTCAGGCTTGGTCAGCCTTGCTTCATGGGAGTCCTGATGATCTTCCTGTAGCTAGGGTCTGGCTTAAATGCGATGCACTCGATCTGATGTGCCACTCCCTGGCAATCGTTTGCTGCAGCAACAGTGGAAGTACAGCCAGCTCTGAGAAGATGTCCAGACGAGTTCACTTTGGGGTTGATTGGTCCCACCAACCCAAGGGGAGAAGTAATCCATTGCAGGGCTTCTCTAGTCGATGCAAATTCGGAGCTTCAGGACAGCAGCAGGGCTTCACCTGACAAACCAACGGCCCAGGAGTTGCAGCAGGCGCCTCTTCCAAGTTCTTCTTCAGATTTCTTCGTCCAGTGGTCGACTATGCCTTCCAAGCAAAAAGCCTCACCTTTAATTCAGGTTTCTCCCATTCATTCGCAGCCTAGCTGTCACTCACACAGCAGGATGGCTGTCCTCCGAGGACAGCCAGCCAGCCAACCACCTTTGGGTGCATTCCTGTAACCAAGGGGATTAAGCACAGGGAGTTTCAGGCACCTCCCTCACTTCCTGCCCCTCCCAGACAGGCAGGAGCCAGAGGCTGGCTTCACCAGTGAATCCTGCCAAAGACAAAATGAACAAAGGGACCAAACCTGGTGTGGCGTGCAGAGTAAATCTGAAGAAGGACCTTTCCAATAAGAAATGGTGAAAAAAGAAAAACAGGTCCATTTTGACAAAATGGGCTCCCATGGGTGTCTTACTTTGGATGAGGAGGTTTATGATGTGCTTGTTATTCCAATCTGTTTGGATCCGCTCTGGTGTTTTAGAGTTGTGGGGCTGTGAGGAAAGAGTGTCGGGATCTTAGACTAGGCCTGTAATTGTCCAAAAAGCACAGAAAAACGATATCCGAATAGTCAAACAGGTGGGGGGATAACCTGAGTCTCAAGCTTTGGGTAAGGCTGAAGAGGAAGAAGCAATATCCTGCAAAACCACTTTAAAAACTATAGAAGAAAAGGAGAAAACACCAGTGTATTGTAAAACATGTGGCTTTCGTGCTCTGGGTTGAGCACAATGGCATTTTTAAGGGACAGCTCGTGCAGCTTGTGTCACCATTAATACAAGAAAAGGATGTGAGTAGAGCAATTGAAAATCACAATTGAAAGACATGAAGCATTTCTGTCGCTTGCACTTTTATAGTAAAAGTGGAAGTTGCAGTATTCTGTAGCTCTCTGCAGACATGGTCAATGGCAAATGCACTAACGTTAGATAACACGTGTGATATTATATCATATCATGTAGGTTGGTGTGTGACTGCAAAGTACCTGCTCTGTGTTTGTGGGCGTGTATATGTAACACGTTTGATGTTATTGACCCATCAATGGTCCCACTTTATTCCATAGTAGCATATGTTTAAGATATTGCATTTGTTGTTTGATTCCGACTCTGAATGGAACTCTACACACCCTCCTGAGGTGTTTGTTCTCTCAAATAAGCTAAATTCTCTGTATTATTATTAACTTTCTTTCATTCTCGCTCGCCCTTCGACCATGTTTCTGTCCCTCTCCCCTCTCTCTTTCCCAGGCACTCTCTCTCGGCTCACTTTCTTTCTTTTCGCTGCTCTTTCCTCGCTCGGACCAACAACACCTCACACTCATCGTCTCGCCTCGCCTACTCCTCTCTGTTCTGTCTGTATTCCCTCCCTTTCTTTCAGACTCCTTCTCGCTGTTTTCAAAGACACACACCTCCCTCTCTGCTCTCTCTTTCTCATTCTATCTCCATATCTCTGACACACAAACCCACATCCACACACACGCACAGATTCCCCTCCCTTACCCCGTGCCGCCTTGAACTTGGCACCCAGACTTGCCCCACAATGTCATAATGTGCTTGTCTTCAGTAGCACACGCATGCTTGCAGATTAGTGCTGGTGTTTGTATAGATTGGGGCCATTTAAATGAAGCAGGGTTAAAAGAAGGGCGCTGGGAACCAGTCCAACTGAGAAGAGCATGTGCTGGGAGTAACTGAATTGGGGAGCAGCAGGCCGGCCCATATGCCAGCCAGCACCACAAAGACTTGCCTCACATCGACCATGGCAAAGGGGATTACAAGGGACAATTAGTCCGGCACGCTTTATCAAAATCAAGCGTGGACCCTGGTCTCCAGCCCCCAAACGCTCCCCTTATTCGGCGGCAGATGCCACGCTCCGTTTCAATGGAGCTCAACTGTGCTTTTTCGCTCTGCTGAAAGGCGTCCAGGTCCTGAATAAGGCTGGCATGGACTAATTGCACGCGCTGTCTGATGGTGGCAGGACTAATCAAATGGGATGAGATCACCCCTTTTCGTCAAACTTCTAATGGAGAGGCTGTCTGGCTGGCCGCAGTTCCCTGTCAGCTGCCGGGAGACACAGATGCGTCAATACACTGTGCAGGCACTGTTCGGAAGCCGCCCCCGGGGCCCCACGCCATCAGGGGCTTGAAGAATAGGTATTGTACCACGTTGTTGACGCAGGCCGCATTAAAAGCGCCAGTTGGGCGATGCGTGAAACGGATGAAAAAAGGAAATCACATAAAACGTGTGATAAATAGCCCACCAAAAGACCAGGATGTCGACCTGGCCCTGTATTTTCAAAAAATAACAATCATGTGTTTTGGGAGCAAGTGCATCAGTTTACTAACATGAAAACCTGTCAGAAATTACAATTTGTGTGACAACGTGTGCATTTTCATATCCTTTCTAGTTGATTTTATGATTAAAACTCCTGCCTGTTTGGGGACAGTGATGCAGTGTAAGTGCTTTAGGGTAGAGGTAAGCTGGCACTTCCTGGCTCTTGTGCTCGCCATATCTTGACTCGTGTGAAGTCAGTTCATGATCCATCTTCACAGATGTGATGCCCTTCTGTATCAATGTGGCACAAACACATGATGTGTGATCGCGGAGCCCATGAACATAGTGTAATCTAGGGTTCATACGACTGATTCCTGACTCTGCAGGATCTGTCTAAGTTCAGAGGTTGCACTGCTGTCCAGCTCTGTATGATCTGTGTAGTTTATATTTTAGTTCTGCTGCCTAGCTCTGTATGATCTGTGTAGTTTGTGAGGTTGCTAGCTCTGTACGATCTGTGTAGTTTGTGAGGTAGCTAGCTCTGTATGATCTGTGTAGTTTGTGCGGATGCTAGCTCTGTATGATCTGTGTAGTTTGTGTGGTAGCTCTGCTCTCTAGCTCTGTATGATCTGTGTAGTTTGTGTGGTAGCTAGCTCTGTATGATCTGTGTAGTTTGTGTGGTAGCTAGCTCTGTATGATCTGTGTAGTTTGTATACTCGCTCTGCTCTCTAACTCTGTATGATCTGTGTAGTTGGGTGGCAGCTCTGCTCTCTAGCTCTGTGTAGTTTGTGTGGTAGCTCTGCTGTCTAGCTCTGTATGATCTGTGTAGTTTGTGTGGTAGCACTGCTGTCTAGCTCTGTATGATCTGTGTAGTTTGTGTGGTGTCTCTGCTTTCTAGCTCTGTATGATCTTTGTAGTTTCTGTGTTGTCTCTGCTGTCTAGCTCTATATGATCTGTGTAGATTGTGTGGAAGTTCTGCTGTCTAGCTCTGTATGATCGGCATAGTTTGTGTGGTCGCTCTGCTGTCTAGCTCTGTGTGATCTGTGTAGTTTGTGTGGTCGCTCTGCTGTCTAGCTCTATGTGATTTGCGTAGTTGGTGTGGTAGTTCTGCTTTCTAGCTCTGTATGATTGGCAGAGTTTGTGCGGTCGCTCTGTTGTCTAGCTCTATGTGATCTGTGTAGTTTGTATAGTCGCTCTGCTGTCTGGCTCTGTATGATCTGTGTAGTTTGTGTGGCTAATAGCTCTGTATGATCTGTGTAGTTTGTGTGGTAGCTCTGCTGTCTAGCTCTGTATGATCTGTGTAGTTTGTATAGTCGATCTGCTGTCTAGCTCTGTATGATCTGTGTAGTTTGGGTGGTAGCTCTGCTCTCTAACTCTCTATGATATGTGTAGTTTGGGTGGTAGCTCTGCTCTCTAGCTCTGTATGATCTGTATAGTTTGTATAGTCGACCTGCTGTCTAGCTCTGTATGATCTGTGTAGTTTGGGTGGTAGCTCTGCTCTCTAACTCTCTATGATATGTGTAGTTTGGGTAGTAGCTCTGCTCTCTAGCTCTGTATGATCTGTATAGTTTGTGTGGTAGCTCTGCTGTCTAGCTCTGTATGATCTGTGTAGTGTGGGTGGTAGCTCTGCTCTCTAGCTCTGTATGATCTGTATAGTTTGTGTGGTAGCTAGCTCTGTATGATCTGTGTAGTTTGTGTGGTAGCTAGCTCTGTATGATCTGTGTAGTTTGTATACTCGCTCTGCTCTCTAACTCTGTATGATCTGTGTAGTTGGGTGGCAGCTCTGCTCTCTAGCTCTGTGTGATCTGTGTAGTTTGTGTGGTAGCTCTGCTGTCTAACTCTGTATGATCTGTGTAGTTTGTGTGGTAGCACTGCTGTCTAGCTCTGTATGATCTGTGTAGTTTGTGTGGTGTCTCTGCTTTCTAGCTCTGTATGATCTTTGTAGTTTCTGTGTTGTCTCTGCTGTCTAGCTCTATATGATCTGTGTAGATGGTGTGGTAGTTCTGCTGTCTAGCTCTGTATGATCGGCATAGTTTGTGTGGTCGCTCTGCTGTCTAGCTCTGTGTGATCTGTGTAGTTTGTGTGGTCGCTCTGCTGTCTAGCTCTATGTGATTTGCGTAGTTGGTGTGGTAGTTCTGCTTTCTAGCTCTGTATGATTGGAAGAGTTTGTGCGGTCGCTCTGTTGTCTAGCTCTATGTGATCTGTGTAGTTTGTATAGTCGCTCTGCTGTCTGGCTCTGTATGATCTGTGTAGTTTGTGTGGCTAATAGCGCTGTATGATCTGTGTAGTTTGTGTGGTAGCTCTGCTGTCTAGCTCTGTATGATCTGTGTAGTTTGTATAGTCGATCTGCTGTCTAGCTCTGCATGATCTGTGTAGTTTGGGTGGTAGCTCTGCTCTCTAACTCTCTATGATATGTGTAGTTTGGGTGGTAGCTCTGCTCTCTAGCTCTGTATGATCTGTATAGTTTGTATAGTCGACCTGCTGTCTAGCTCTGTATGATCTGTGTAGTTTGGGTGGTAGCTCTGCTCTCTAACTCTCTATGATATGTGTAGTTTGGGTAGTAGCTCTGCTCTCTAGCTCTGTATGATCTGTATAGTTTGTGTGGTAGCTCTGCTGTCTAGCTCTGTATGATCTGTGTAGTGTGGGTGGTAGCTCTGCTCTCTAACTGTGAATGATCTGTGTAGTTTGGTTGGTAGCTTTGCTCTCTAGCTCTGTATTATCTCTGTAGTTTGTGTGGTAGATCTGCTGTCTAGCTCTGTATGATCTGTGTAGTTTGTGTGGTGTCTCTGCTGTCTAGCTATATAATGTCTGTGTAGTTTGTGTGGTAGTTCTGCTGTCTAGCTCTGTATGATCAGCATAGTTTGTGTGGTCGCTCTGCGGTCTAGCTCTTTATGATCTGTGTAGTTTGTGTGATAGCTCTGCTGTCTAGCTCTGTATGATCTGTGTCGTTTGTATAGTCGCTCTGCTGTCTAGCTCTGTATGATCTGTGTAGTTTGTGAGGAATCTCTGCTGTCTAGCTCTCTATGATTTGTGTAGTTTGTATTGTCTTTCTGCTGTCTAGCTCTGAATGATCTGTATCGTTTGTGTGTTAGCTAGCTCTGTATGATCTGTGTAGTTCGTATAGTCGCTTGGCTGTCTAGCTCTGTATGATCTGTGTAGTTTGTGTGGTAGCTCTGCTGTCTTGCTCTGTATGATCTGTGTAGTTTGTGTGGTAGCAAGCTCTGTATGATCTGTGTAGTTTGTGTGGTATCTACGCTGTCTAGCTGTGTATGATCTGTGTAATTTGTGCAGTAGCTAGCTCTGTATGATCTGTGTAGTTTGTGCAGTTGCTAGCTCTGTATGATCTGTGTAGTTTGTGTGGTAGCTCTGCTCTCTAGCTCTGTATGATCTGTGTAGTTTGTGTGGTAGCTAGCTCTGTATGATCTGTGTTGTTTGTGTGGTAGCTCTGCTGTCTACCTTTGTATGATCTGTTTAGTTTGTGTGGTAGCTCTACTGTCTAGCGCTGTATGATTTGTGCAGTTTGTGTGGTAGCTCTGCTGTCTAGGTCTGAATTATCTGTGTAGTTTGGGTAGTAGCTCTGCTCTCTAGCTCTGTATTATCTCTGTAGTTTGTGTGGTAGCTCTGCCGTCTAGCTCTATATTATCTGTGTAGTTTGTGTGGTAGCTCTGTTGTCTAGCTCTATATGATCTCTGTAGTCTGTGTGGTAGTTCTGCTGTCTAGCTCTGTATGATCGACATAGTTTGTGTGGTTGCTCTGCAATCTAGCTCTTTGTGATCTGTGTAGTATGTGTGGTAGCTAGTTCTGTATGATCTGTGTAGTTTGTGTGATAGCTCTACTGTCTAGCTCTGTATGATCTGTGTAGTTTGTTTGGTAGCTCTGCTGTCTAGCTCTGTATGATCTGTGTAGTTTGTGTGGTAGTTCTGCTGTCTAGCTCTATATGATTTGTGTAGTTTGTATGGTCGTTCTGCTGTCTAGCTCTGATTGATCTGTGTAGTATGTGTGGTAGCTAGCTCTGTATGATCTGTGTAGTTCATATAGTCGCTCTGCTGTCTAGCTCTGTATGATATGTGTAGTTTGTGTGGTAGCTCTGCTGTCTAGCTCTATATGATTTGTGTAGTTTGTATGGTGATTCTGCTGTCTATCTCTGTATGATCTCTGTAGTTTGTGCGGTAGCTAGCTCTGTATTATCTTTGTAGTTTGTGTGGTAGCCCTGCTGTCTAGCTATGTATGATCGGCGTTGTTTGTGCAGTCGCTAGCTCTGTATGATCTGTGTAGTTTGTTTAGTTGCTCTGCTGTCTAGCTCTGTATGATCTGTGTAGTTTGTGCGGTTGCTAGCTCTGTATGATCTGTGTAGTTTGTGTGGTAGTTCTGCTGTCTAGCTCTGAATGATCTGTGTAGTTTGGGTGGTAGCTCTGCTCTCTAACTCTGTGTAATCTGTGTAGTTTGTATAGTCGCCCTGCTGTCTAGCTCTGAATGATCTGTGTAGTTTGGGTGGTAGCTCTGCTCTCTAACTCTATATGATCTGTGTAGTTTGGGTGGTAGCTCGGCTGTCTAGCTCTGTATGATCTGTGTAGTTTGGGTGGTAGCTCTGCTCTCTAACTCTGTATGATCTGTGTAGTTTGTATAGTCACTCTGCTGTCTAGCTCTGAATGATCTGTGTAGTTTGGGTGGTAGCTCTGCTCTCTAGCTCTGTATGATCTGTCTAGTTTGTGTGGTAGCTCTGCTGTCTAGCTATGTATGATCTGTGTAGTTTGTGCGGTAGCTAGCTCTGTTTGATCTGTGTAGTTTGTATGGTAGATCTGCTCTCTAGCTCTGTATGATCTGTGTAGTTTGAGTAATAGCTCTGTTCTCTAACTCTGTATGATCTGTGTAGTTTGGTTGGTAGCTTTGCTCTCTAGCTCCGTATTATCTCTTTAGTCTGTGTGGTAGATCTGCTGTCTAGCTATGTATGATCTGTGTAGTTTGTGTGGTGTCTCTGCTGTCTAGCTCTATAATGTCCGTGTAGTTTGTGTGGTAGTTCTGCTGTCTAGCTCGGTATGATCGGCGTAGTTTTGTGCGGTCGCTCTGCGGCCTAGCTCTTTATGATCTGTGTAGTTTGTGTGGTAGCTCTGCTGTCTAGCTCTGTATGATTTGTGTAGTTTGGGCGGTAGCTCTGCTGTCTAGCTCTATATGATTTGTGTAGTTTGTATAGTCGCTCTGCTGTCTAGCTCTGTATGATCTGTGTAGTTTGTGTGGTAGCTCTGCTGTCTAGCTCTGTATGATCTGTGTAGTTTGTGTGGTAGATAGTTCTGTATGATCTGTGTAGTTTGTGTGGTAGCTACGCTGTCCAGCTGTGTATGATCTGTGTAATTTGTGTGGTAGCTAGCACTGTATGATCTGTGTAGTTTGTATACTCGCTCTGCTCTCTAACTCTGTATGATCTGTGTAGTTGGGTGGCAGCTCTGCTCTCTAGCTCTGTGTGATCTGTGTAGTTTGTGTGGTAGCTCTGCTGTCTAGCTCTGTATCATCTGTGTAGTTTGTGTGGTAGCACTGCTTTCTAGCTCTTATGATCTTTGTAGTTTCTGTGGTGTCTCTGCTGTCTAGCTCTATATGATCTGTGTAGATGGTGTGGTAGTTCTGCTGTCTAGCTCTGTATGATCGGCATAGTTTGTGTGGTCGCTCTGCTGTCTAGTTCTGTGTGATCTGTGTAGTTTGTGTGGTCGCTCTGCTGTCTAGCTCTATGTGATTTGCGTAGTTGGTGTGGTAGTTCAGCTTTCTAGCTCTGTATGATCGGCATAGTTTGTGCGGTCGCTCTGTTGTCTAGCTCTATGTGATCTGTGTAGTTTGTATAGTCGCTCTGCAGTCTGGCTCTGTATGATCTGTGTAGTTTGTGTGGCTAATAGCACTGTATGATCTGTGTAGTTTGTGTGGTAGCTCTGCTGTCTAGCTCTGTATGATCTGTGCAGTTTGTATAGTCGATCTGCTGTCTAGCTCTGTATGATCTGTGTAGTTTGGGTGGTAGCTCTGCTCTCTAACTCTCTATGATGTGTGTAGTTTGGGTGGTAGCTCTGCTCTCTAGCTCTGTCTGATCTGTATAGTTTGTATAGTCGACCTGTTGTCTAGCTCTGTATGATCTGTGTAGTTTGGGTGGTAGCTCTGCTCTCTAACTCTCTATGATATGTCTAGTTTGGGTAGTAGCTCTGCTCTCTAGCTCTGTATGATCTGTATAGTTTGTGTGGTATCTCTGCTGTCTAGCTCTGTATGATCTGTGTAGTTTGGGTGGTAGCTCTGCTCTCTAACTCTGAATGATCTGTGTAGTTTGGTTGGTAGCTTTGCTCTCTAGCTCTGTATTATCTCTGTAGTTTGTGAGGTAGATCTGCTGTCTAGCTCTGTATGATCTGTGTAGTTTGTGTGGTGTCTCTGCATTCTAGCTATATAATGTCTGTGTAGTTTGTGTGGTAGTTCTGCTGTCTAGCTCTGTATGATCAGCTAGTTTGTGCGGTCGCTCTGCGGTCTAGCTCTTTATGATCTGTGTAGTTTGTGTGGTAGCTCTGCTGTCTAGCTCTGTATGATCTGTGTAGTTTGTGCGGTAGCTCTGCTATCTAACTCTGTATGATCTGTGTAGTTTGTATAGTCGCTCTGCTGTCTAGCTCTGTATGATCTGTGTAGTTTGTGTGGAATCTCTGCTGTCTAGCTCTCTATGATTTGTGTAGTTTGTATGGTCGTTGTGCTGTCTAGCTCTGTATGATCTGTATAGTTTGTGTGGTAGCTAGCTCTGTATTATCTGTGTAGTTCGTATAGTCGCTTGGCTGTCTAGCTCTGTATGATCTGTGTAGTTTGTGTGGTAGCTCTGCTGTCTAGCTCTATATGATCTGTGTAGTTTGTGTGGTAGCTAGCTTTGTGTGATCTGTGTAGTTTGTGTGGTAGCTACGCTGTCTAGCTGTGTATGATCTGTGTAATTTGTGCGGTAGCTAGCTCTGTATGATCTGTGTAGTTTGTGCGGTTGCTAGCTCTGTATGATCTGTGTAGTTTGTGTGGTAGCTAGCTCTGTATGATCTGTGTTGTTTGTGTGGTAGCTCTGCTGTCTAGCTCTGTATGATCTGTGTAGTTTGTTTGGTAGCTCTAATGTCTAGCACTGTATGATCTGTGCAGTTTGTGTGGTAGCTCTGCTGTCTAGGTCTGAATTATCTGTGTAGTTTGTGTAGTAGCTCTGCTCTCTAGCTCTGTATTATCTCTGTAGTTTGTGTGGTAGCTCTGCTGTCTAGGTCTATATGATGTGTGTAGTTTGTGTGGTAGCTCTGTTGTCTAGCTCTATATGATCTCTGTAGTCTGTGTGGTAGTTCTGCTGTCTAGCTCTGTATGATCGACATAGTTTGTGTGGTTGCTCTGCAATCTAGCTCTTTGTGATCTGTGTAATATGTGTGGTAGCTAGTTCTGTATGATCTGTGTAGTTTGTGTGATAGCTCTACTGTCTAGCTCTGTATGATCTGTGTAGTTTGTTTGGTAGATCTGCTGTCTAGCTCTGTATGATCTGTGTAGTTTGGGCGGTAGCTCTGCTCTCGAACTCTGTATGATCTGTGTAGTTTGTATGGTCGTTCTGCTGTCTAGCTCTGTATGATCTGTGTAGTTCATATAGTCGCTCTGCTGTCTAGCTCTGTATGATATGTGTAGTTTGTGTGGTAGCTCTGCTGTCTAGCTCTATATGATTTGTGTAGTTTGTATGGTCATTCTGCTGTCTATCTCTGTATGATCTCTGTAGTTTGTGCGGTAGCTAGCTCTGTATTATCTTTGTAGTTTGTGTGGTAGCCCTGCTGTCTAGCTATGTATGATCGGCGTTGTTTGTGCTGTCGCTAGCTCTGTATGATCTGTGTAGTTTGCTTAGTTGCTCTGCTGTCTAGCTCTGTATGATCTATGTAGTTTGTGCAGTTGAAAGCTCTGTATGATCTGTGTAGTTTGTGTGGTAGTTCTGCTGTCTAGCTCTGCATGATCTGTGTAGTTTGGGTGGTAGCTCTGCTCTCTAACTCTGTGTAATCTGTGCAGTTTGTATAGTCGCCCTGCTGTCTAGCTCTGAATGATCTGTGTAGTTTGGGTGGTAGCTCTGCTCTCTAACTCGGTATGATCTGTGTAGTTTGGGTGGTAGCTCGGCTGTCTAGCTCTGTATGATCTGTGTAGTTTGGGTGGTAGCTCTGCTCTCTAACTCTGTATGATCTGTGTAGTTTGTATAGTCACTCTGCTGTCTAGCTCTGAATGATCTGTGTAGTTTGGGTGGTAGCTCTGCTCTCTAGCTCTGTATGATCTGTCTAGTTTGTGTGGTAGCTCTGCTGTCTAGCTATGTATGATCTTTGTAGTTTGTGCGTTAGCTAGCTCTGTTTGATCTGTGTAGTTTGTATGGTAGATCTGCTCTCTAGCTCTGTATGATCTGTGTAGTTTGAGTAATAGCTCTGTTCTCTAACTCTGTATGATCTGTGTAGTTTGGTTGGTAGCTTTGCTCTCTAGCTCTGTATTATCTCTTTAGTCTGTGTGGTAGATCTGCAGTCTAGCTCTGTATGATCTGTGTAGTTTGCGTGGTGTCTCTGCTGTCTAACTCTATAATGTCCGTGTAGTTTGTGTGGTTGTTCTGCTGTCTAGCTCGGTATGATCGGCGTAGTTTTGTGTGGTAGCTCTGCTGTCTAGCTCTGTATGATTTGTCTAGTTTTGGCGGTAGCTCTGCTCTCTAACTCTGTATGATCTGTGTAGTTTGTATAGTCGCTCTGCTGTCTAGCTATGTATGATCTGTGTAGTTTGTGTGGTAGCTCTGCTGTCTAGCTCTATATGATTTGTGTAGTTTGTATAGTCGCTCTGCTGTCTAGCTCTGTATGATCTGTGTAGTTTGTGTGGTAGCTCTGCTGTCTAGCTCTGTATGATCTGTGTAGTTTGTGTGGTAGCTAGCTCTGTATGATCTGTGTAGTTTGTGTGGTAGCTACGCTGTCCAGCTGTGTATGATTTGTGTAATTTGTGCTGTAGCTAGCTCTGTATGATCTGTGTAGTTTGTTTACTCGCTCTGCTCTCTAACTCTGTATGATCTGTGTAGTTGGGTGGCAGCTCTGCTCTCTAGCTCTGTGTGATCTGTGTAGTTTGTGTGGTAGCTCTGCTGTCTAGCTCTGTATCATCTGTGTAGTTTGTGTGGTAGCACTGCTGTCTAGCTCTGTATGATCTGTGTAGTTTGTGTGGTGTCTCTGCTTTCTAGCTCTCTATGATCTTTGTAGTTTCTGTGGTGTCTCTGCTGTCTAGCTCTATATGATCTGTGTAGATGGTGTGGTAGTTCTGCTGTCTAGCTCTGTATGATCGGCATAGTTTGTGTGGTCGCTCTGCTGTCTAGCTCTATGTGATCTGTGTAGTTTGTGTGGTCGCTCTGCTGTCTAGCTCTATGTGATTTGCGTAGTTGGTGTGGTGGTTCTGCTTTCTAGCTCTGTATGATCGGCATAGTTTGTGCGGTCACTCTGTTGTCTAGCTCTATGTGATCTGTGTAGTTCGAATAGACGCTCTGCTGTCTAGCTTTGTGTGATCTGTGTAGTTTGTGTGGTAGCTACGCTGTCTAGCTGTGTATGATCTGTGTAATTTGTGCGGTAGCTAGCTCTGTATGATCTGTGTAGTTTGTGTGGTTGCTAGCTCTGTATGATCTGTGTAGTTTGTGTGGTAGCTAGCTCTGTATGATCTGTGTTGTTTGTGTGGTAGCTCTGCTGTCTAGCTCTGTATGATCTGTGTAGTTTGTTTGGTAGCTCTAATGTCTAGCACTGTATGATCTGTGCAGTTTGTGTGGTAGCTCTGCTGTCTAGGTCTGAATTATCTGTGTAGTTTGTGTAGTAGCTCTGCTCTCTAGCTCTGTATTATCTCTGTAGTTTGTGTGGTAGCTCTGCTGTCTAGGTCTATATGATGTGTGTAGTTTGTGTGGTAGCTCTGTTGTCTAGCTCTATATGATCTCTGTAGTCTGTGTGGTAGTTCTGCTGTCTAGCTCTGTATGATCGACATAGTTTGTGTGGTTGCTCTGCAATCTAGCTCTTTGTGATCTGTGTAATATGTGTGGTAGCTAGTTCTGTATGATCTGTGTAGTTTGTGTGATAGCTCTACTGTCTAGCTCTGTATGATCTGTGTAGTTTGTTTGGTAGATCTGCTGTCTAGCTCTGTATGATCTGTGTAGTTTGGGCGGTAGCTCTGCTCTCGAACTCTGTATGATCTGTGTAGTTTGTATGGTCGTTCTGCTGTCTAGCTCTGTATGATCTGTGTAGTTCATATAGTCGCTCTGCTGTCTAGCTCTGTATGATATGTGTAGTTTGTGTGGTAGCTCTGCTGTCTAGCTCTATATGATTTGTGTAGTTTGTATGGTCATTCTGCTGTCTATCTCTGTATGATCTCTGTAGTTTGTGCGGTAGCTAGCTCTGTATTATCTTTGTAGTTTGTGTGGTAGCCCTGCTGTCTAGCTATGTATGATCGGCGTTGTTTGTGCTGTCGCTAGCTCTGTATGATCTGTGTAGTTTGCTTAGTTGCTCTGCTGTCTAGCTCTGTATGATCTATGTAGTTTGTGCAGTTGAAAGCTCTGTATGATCTGTGTAGTTTGTGTGGTAGTTCTGCTGTCTAGCTCTGCATGATCTGTGTAGTTTGGGTGGTAGCTCTGCTCTCTAACTCTGTGTAATCTGTGCAGTTTGTATAGTCGCCCTGCTGTCTAGCTCTGAATGATCTGTGTAGTTTGGGTGGTAGCTCTGCTCTCTAACTCGGTATGATCTGTGTAGTTTGGGTGGTAGCTCGGCTGTCTAGCTCTGTATGATCTGTGTAGTTTGGGTGGTAGCTCTGCTCTCTAACTCTGTATGATCTGTGTAGTTTGTATAGTCACTCTGCTGTCTAGCTCTGAATGATCTGTGTAGTTTGGGTGGTAGCTCTGCTCTCTAGCTCTGTATGATCTGTCTAGTTTGTGTGGTAGCTCTGCTGTCTAGCTATGTATGATCTTTGTAGTTTGTGCGTTAGCTAGCTCTGTTTGATCTGTGTAGTTTGTATGGTAGATCTGCTCTCTAGCTCTGTATGATCTGTGTAGTTTGAGTAATAGCTCTGTTCTCTAACTCTGTATGATCTGTGTAGTTTGGTTGGTAGCTTTGCTCTCTAGCTCTGTATTATCTCTTTAGTCTGTGTGGTAGATCTGCAGTCTAGCTCTGTATGATCTGTGTAGTTTGCGTGGTGTCTCTGCTGTCTAACTCTATAATGTCCGTGTAGTTTGTGTGGTTGTTCTGCTGTCTAGCTCGGTATGATCGGCGTAGTTTTGTGTGGTAGCTCTGCTGTCTAGCTCTGTATGATTTGTCTAGTTTTGGCGGTAGCTCTGCTCTCTAACTCTGTATGATCTGTGTAGTTTGTATAGTCGCTCTGCTGTCTAGCTATGTATGATCTGTGTAGTTTGTGTGGTAGCTCTGCTGTCTAGCTCTATATGATTTGTGTAGTTTGTATAGTCACTCTGCTGTCTAGCGCTGTATGATCTGTGTAGTTTGTGTGGTAGCTCTGCTGTCTAGCTCTGTATGATCTGTGTAGTTTGTGTGGTAGCTAGCTCTGTATGATCTGTGTAGTTTGTGTGGTAGCTACGCTGTCCAGCTGTGTATGATTTGTGTAATTTGTGCTGTAGCTAGCTCTGTATGATCTGTGTAGTTTGTTTACTCGCTCTGCTCTCTAACTCTGTATGATCTGTGTAGTTGGGTGGCAGCTCTGCTCTCTAGCTCTGTGTGATCTGTGTAGTTTGTGTGGTAGCTCTGCTGTCTAGCTCTGTATCATCTGTGTAGTTTGTGTGGTAGCACTGCTGTCTAGCTCTGTATGATCTGTGTAGTTTGTGTGGTGTCTCTGCTTTCTAGCTCTCTATGATCTTTGTAGTTTCTGTGGTGTCTCTGCTGTCTAGCTCTATATGATCTGTGTAGATGGTGTGGTAGTTCTGCTGTCTAGCTCTGTATGATCGGCATAGTTTGTGTGGTCGCTCTGCTGTCTAGCTCTATGTGATCTGTGTAGTTTGTGTGGTCGCTCTGCTGTCTAGCTCTATGTGATTTGCGTAGTTGGTGTGGTGGTTCTGCTTTCTAGCTCTGTATGATCGGCATAGTTTGTGCGGTCACTCTGTTGTCTAGCTCTATGTGATCTGTGTAGTTCGAATAGACGCTCTGCTGTCTAGCTCTGTATGATCTGTGTAGTTTGTGTGGTGTCTCTGCTTTCTAGCTCTGTATGATCTGTGTAGTTTGTGTGGTGTCTCTGCTGTCTAGCTCTATATGATCTGTGTAAATCGTGTGGTAGTTCTGCTGTCTAGCTCTGTATGATTGACATAGTTTGTGTGGTCGCTCTGAAGTCTAGCTCTTTGTGATCTGTGTAGTTTGTGTGGTCGCTCTGCTTTCTAGCTCTGTAGGATCGGCGTAGTTTGTGCAGTCGCTCTGCTGTCTATCTCTGTATGATCTGTGTAGTTTGTGCGGTAGCTAGCTCTGTATTATCTATGTAGTTTGTGTGGTAGCCCTGCTGTCTAGCTATGTATGATCGGCGTAGTTTGTGCGGTCGCTCTGCTGTCTAGCTCTGTGTGATCTGTGTAGTTTGTTTAGTCGCTCTGCTGTCTAGCTCTGTATGATCTGTGTAGTTTGTGCGGTCGCTAGCTCTGTATGATCTGTGTAGGTTGTGTGGTAGCTCTGCTGTCTAGCTCTGTATGATGTGTGTAGTTTGGGTGTTAGCTCTGCTCTCTAACTCTGTGTAATCTGTGTAGTTTGTATAGTCGCTCTGCTGTCTAGCTCTGAATTATCTGTGTAGTTTGGGTGGTAGCTCTGCCCTCTAACTCTGTATGATCTGTGTAGTTTGGGTGGTAACTCTGCTCTCTAGCTCTGTATGATCTGTCTAGTTTGTGTGGTAGCTCTGCTGTCTAGCTCTGTATGATCTGTGTAGTTTGTGCGGTAGCTAGCTCTGTTTGATCTGTGTAGTTTGTATGGCAGCTCTGCTCTCTAGCTCTGTATGGTCTGTGTAGTTAGTGTAATAGCTCTACTGTCTAGCTCTGTATGATATGTGTAGTTTGGGTGGTAGCTCTGCTCTCTAACTCTATGATCTGTGTAGTTTGGTTGGTAGATTTGCTCTCTAGCGCTGTATTATCTCTGTAGTTTGTGTGGTAGGTCTGCTGTCTAGCTCTGTATAATCTGTGTAGTTTGAGTGGTGTCTCTCCTGTCTAGCTCTATAATGTCTGTGTAGTTTGTGTGGTAGTTCTGCTGTCTAGCTCTGTATGATCGGCATAGTTTGTGCGGTCGCTCTGCGGTCTAGCTCTTTATGATCTGTGTAGTTTGTGTGGTAGCTTTGCTGTCTAGCTCTGTATGATCTGTGTAGTTTGGGTGGTAGCTCTGCTCTCTAACTCTGTATGATCTGTGTAGTTTGTATAGTCGCTCTGCTGTCTTGATCTGTGCGATCTGTGTAGTTTGTGTGGTAGCTCTGCTGTCTAGCTCTATATGATTTGTGTAGTTTGTATGGTCGTTGTGCTGTCTAGCTCTCTATGATCTGTATAGTTTGTGTGGTAGCTAGCTCTGTATGATCTGTGTAGTTTGTGTGGTAGTTCTGCTGTCTAGCTCTGTATGATATGTGTAGTTTGTGTGGTAGCACTGCTGTCTAGCTCTGTATGATCTTTGTAGTTTGTGTGGTTTCTCTGCTTTCTAGCTCTGTATGATCTGTGTAGTTTGTGTGGTGTCTCTGCTGTCTAGCTCTATATGATCTGGGTAGATGGTGTGGTAGTTCAGCTGTCTAGCTCTGTATGATCGGCATAGTTTGTGTGGTCGCTCTGCTGTCTAGCTCTGTGTGATCTGTGTAGTTTGTGTGGTCGCTCTGCTGTCTAGCTCTAGGTGATCTGTGTAGTTGGTGTGGTAGTTCTGCTTTCTAGCTCTGTATGATCGGCGTAGTTTGTGCGGTCGCTCTGCTGTCTAGCTCTGTGTGATTTGTGTAGTTTGTATAGTCGCTCTGCTGTCTAGCACTGTATGATCTGTGTAGTTTGTGCGGTTGCTAGCTCTGTATGATCTGTGTAGTTTGTGTTCTAGCTCTGCTGTATAGCTCTGTATGATCTGTGTAGTTTGTGTGGTAGTTCTGCTGTCTAGCTCTGTATGATCTGTGTAGTTTGTGTGGTAGCACTGCTGTCTAGCTCTGTATGATCTGTGTAGTTTGTGTGGTAGCTCTGCTGTCTAGCTCTGTATGATCTGTGTAGTTTGGGTGGTAGCTCTGTTCTCTAACTCTGTGTAATCTATGTAGTTTGTATAGTCGCTCTGCTGTCTAGCTCTGAATTATCTGTGTAGTTTGGGTGGTAGCTCTGCTCTCTAACTCTGTATGATCTGTGTAGTTTGGGTGTTAACTCTGCTCTCTAGCTCTGTATGATCTGTCTAGTTTGTGTGGTAGCTCTGCTGTCTAGCTCTGTATGATCTGTGTAGTTTGTGCGGTAGCTAGCTCTGTATGATCTGTGTAGTTTCTGTGGTAGCTCCGCTGTCTAGCTCTGTATTATCTGTGTAGTTTGTGTGGTAGCTCTGCTGTCTAGCTCTGTATGATCTGTGTAGGTTGTGTGGTAGCTCTGCTGTCTAGCTCTGTATGATCTGTGTAGTTTGGGTGGTAGCTCTGCTCTCTAACTCTGTGTAATCTTTGTAGTTGGTATAGTCGGTCTGCTGTCTTGCTCTGAATTATCTGTGTAGTTTGGGTGGTAGCTCTGCTCTCTAACTCTGTATGATCTGTGTACTTTGTATGGTAGCTCTGCTCTCTAGCTCTGTATGGTCTGTGTAGTTAGTGTAATAGCTCTGCTGTCTACCTCTGTATGATATGTGTAGTTTGGGTGGTAGCTCTGCTCTCTAACTCTATGATCTGTGTAGTTTGGTTGGTAGATTTGCTCTCTAGCTCTGTATTATCTCTGTAGTTTGTGTGGTAGGTCTGCTGTCTAGCTCTGTATAATCTGTGTAGTTTGAGTGGTGTCTCTGCTGTCTAGCTCTAAAATGTCTGTGTAGTTTGTGTGGTAGTTCTGCTGTCTAGCTCTGTATGATCGGCATAGTTTGTGCGGTTGCTCTGCGGTCTAGCTCTTTATGATCTGTGTAGTTTGTGTGGTAGCTCTGCTGTCTAGCTCTGTATGATCCGTGTAGTTTGGGCGGTAGCTCTGCTCTCTAACTCTGTATGATCTGTGTAGTTTGTATAGTCGCTCTGCTGTCTTGATCTGTATGATCTGTGTAGTTTGTGTGGTAGCTCTGCTGTCTAGCTCTATATGATTTGTGTAGTTTCTATGGTCGTTGTGCTGTCTAGCTCTGTATGATCTGTATAGTTTGTGTGGTAGCTAGGTCTGTATGATCTGTGTAGTTTGTGTGGTAGTTCTGCTGTCTAGCTCTGTATGATATATGTAGTTTGTGTGGTAGCACTGCTGTCTAGCTCTGTATGATCAGTGTAGTGTGTGTGGTGTCTCTGCTTTCTAGCTCTGTATGATCTGTGTAGTTTATGTGGTGTCTCTGCTGTCTAGCTCTATATGATCCGGGTAGATGGTGTGGTAGTTCGGCTGTCTAGCTCTATATGATCAGCATAGTTTATGTGGTCGCTCTGCTGTCTAGCTCTGTGTGATCTGTGTGGTTTGTGTGGTCGCTCTGCTGTCTAGCTCTATGTGATCTGTGTAGTTGGTGTGGTAGTTCTGCTTTCTAGCTCTGTATGATCGGTGTAGTTTGTGCGGTCGCTCTGCTGTCTAGCTCTGTGTGATCTGTGTAGTTTGTATAGTCGCTCTGCTGTCTAGCTCTGTATGATCTGTGTAGTTTGTGCGGTTGCTAGCTCTGTATGATCTGTGTAGTTTGTGTGCTAGCTCTGCTGTCTAGCTCTGTATGATCTGTGTAGTTTGGGTGGTAGCTCTGCTCTCTAACTCTGTATGATCTATGTCGTTTGTATAGTCGATCTGCTGTCTAGCTCTGTATGATCTGTGTAGTTTGTGTGGTAGCTCTGCTCTCCAACTCTATGATCTGTGTAGTTTGGTTGGTAGATTTGCTCTCTAGCTATGTATTATCTCTGTAGTTTGTGTGGTAGGTCTGCTGTCTAGCTCTGTATAATCTGTGTAGTTTGAATGGTGTCTCTGCTGTCTAGCTCTATAATGTCTATTTAGTTTGTGTGGTAGTTCTGCTGTCTAGCTCTGTATGATCGGCATACTTTGTGTGGTCGCTCTGCGGTCTAGCTCTTTATGATCTGTGTAGTTTGTGTGGTAGCTCTGCTGTCTAGCTCTGTATGAACTATGTAGTTTGGGCGGTAGCTCTGCTCTCTAACACTTTATGATCTGTGTAGTTTGTATAGTCGCTCTGCTGTCTTGCTCTGTATGATCTGTGTAGTTTGTGTGGTAGCTCTGCTGTCTAGCTCTATATGATTTGTGTAGTTTATATGGTTGTTGTGCTGTCTAGCTCTGTATGATCTGTGTAGTTTGTGTGGTGTCTTTGCTTTCTAGCACTGTATGATCTGTGTAGTTTGTGTGGTGTCTCTGCTGTCTAGCTCTATATGATCTGGGTAGATGGTGTGGTAGTTCGGCTGTCTAGCTCTGTATGATCGGCATAGTTTGTGTGGTCGCTCTGCTGTCTAGCTCTGTGTGATCTGTGTAGTTTGTGTGGTCGCTCTGCTGTCTACCTCTATGTGATCTGTGTAGTTGGTGTGGTAGTTCTGCTTTCTAGCTCTGTATGATCGGCGTAGTTTGTGCGGTCGCTCTGCTGTCTAGCTCTGTGTGATCTGTGTAGTTTGTGCGGTTGCTAGCTCTGTATGATCTATGTAGTTTGTGTGCTAGCTCTGATGTCTAGCTCTGTATGATCTGTGTAGTTTGGGTGGTAGCTCTGCTCTCTAACTCTGTATGATCTATGTAGTTTGTATAGTCGATCTGCTGTCTAGCTCTGTGTGATCTGTGTAGTTTGGGTTTTAGCTCTGCTTTCTACCTCTCTATGATATGTGTAGTTTGGGTGGTAGCTCTGCTCTATAGCTCTGTATGATCTGTATAGTTTGTGTGCTAGCTCTGCTGTCTAGCTCTGTATGATCTGTGTAGTTTGTGCTGTAGCTAGCTCTGTTTGATCTGTGTAGTTTGTGTGGTGGCTCTGCTGTCTAGCTCTGTATGATCTGGGTAGTTTGGTAGCTCTGCAGTCTAGCTCTGTATGATCTGTGTAGTTTGGGTGGTAGCTCTGCTCTCTAACTCTGTATGATCTGTGTAGTTTGGTTGGTAGCTCTGCTCTCTAGCCCTGCATTATCTCTGCAGTTTGTGTGGTAGATCTGCTGTCTAGCTCTGTATGATCTGTGTAGTTTGTGTGGTGTCTCTGCTGTGTATCTCTATAATGTCTGTATAGTTTGTGTGGCAGTTCTGCTGTCTAGCTCTGTCTGATCGGCATAGTTTGTGCAGTCGCTCTGCGGTCTAGCTCTGTATGATCTGTGTAGTTTGTGTGGTAGCTCTGTTGTCTAGCTCTGTATCATCTGTGCAGTTTGTGTGGTATCGCTCTGCTGTCTAGCTCTATATGTTCTGTGTAGTTTAGGTGGCAGCTCTGCTCTCTAGCTCTGTATGATCTTTGTAGTTTGTGTCGTAGCTCTGCTGTCCTGCTCTGTATGCTCTGTGTAGTTTGTGTGGTCGCACTGCTGTCTAGCTCTGTATGATCTGTGTAGTTTGTGTGGTGTCTCTGCAGTCTAGCTCTATAATGTCTTTGTATTTTGTGTGGTAGTTCTTCTGTCTAGCTCTGTATGATCGGCATAGTATGTGTGGTTGCTCTGCTGTCTAGCTCTGTATGATCTGTGTAGTTTGTGTGGTGTCTCTGCTGTCTAGCTCTACATGATCTGTGTAGTTGGTGTGGTAGTTCTGCTGTCTAGCTCTGTATTATCAGCGTAGTTTGTGCGGCCGCTCTGCTGTCTAGCTCTGTGTGATCTGAGTAGTGTGTGTGGTAGCTCTGTATGATCTGTGTAGTTTGTGTGGTAGCTCTACTGTCTAGTTCTATGTGAACACTGTAGTTTGTGTGGTAGTTCTGCTGTCTAGCTCTGTATGATCTATGTAGTTTGTGTGGTGTCTCTGCTGTCTAGCTCTGTATGATCTATGTAGTTTGTGTGGTGTCTCTGCTGTCTAGCTCTATATGATCTATGTAGTTTGTGTGGTAGTTCTGCTGTCTAGCTCTGTATGATCGGCATAGTTTGTGTGGTCGTTCTGCTGTCTAGCTCTGTATGATCTGTGTAGTTTGTGCGGTAGCTAGCTCTGTATGATCTGTGTAGTTTGTGTGGTTCCTCTGCTGTCTAGCTCTGTATGATCTGTGTAGTTTGTGTGGTAGCTCTGCTGTCTAGCTCTGTATGATCTGTGTAGTTGGGGTGGTAGCTCTGCTCTCTAACTCTGTATGATCTGTGTAGTCTGGGTTTTAGCTCTGCTCTCTTGTTCTGTATGATCTGTGTAGTTTGTGTGGTAGCTCTGCTGTCTAGCTCTATATGATGTGTGTAGTTTGTATGGTCATTCTGCTGTCTGGCTCTGTATGATCTGTGTAGTTTATGTGGCAGCTAGCTCTGTATGATCTGTGCAGTTTGTGTGGTAGCTCTACTGTCTATTTCTGTATGATCTGTGTAGTTTGGGTGGTAGCCCTGCTCTCTAACTATGTATGATCTATGTAGTTTGTATAGTTGCTCTGCTGTCTAGCTCTCTATGATCTGTGTAGTTTGGGTGGCAGCTCTGCTCTCTAGCTCTGTATGATCTGTGTAGTTTGGGTGGCAGCTCTGCTCTCTAGCTCTGTATGATCTGTGTAGTTTGTGTGGTAGCTCTGCTGTCTAGCTCTGTATGATCTGTGTAGTTTGTCTGGCAGCACTGCTGTCTTGCTCTGTATGATCTGTGTAGTTTGTGTGGTGTGTCTGCTGTCTAGCTCTATAATGTCTGTGTAGTTTGTGTGGTAGTTCTGCTGTCTAGTTCTGTATGATCGGCGTAGTTTGTGTGGTGTCTCTGCTGTCTAGCTCTATATGATCTGTGTAGTTGGTGTGGTAGTTCTCTCTAGCTCTGTATGATCAGTGTAGTTTGTGTGTTCGTTCTGCTCTCTAACTCTGTGTGATCTGTGTAGTTTGTGTGGTCGCTCTGCTGTCTAGCTCTATGTGATCTGTGTAGTTGGTGTGGTAGTTCTGCTGTTTAGCTCTGTATGATCGGTGTAGTTTGTGTGGTCGCTCTGCTGTCTAGCTCTATATGATCTATGTAGTTTGTTTGGTGTCTCTGCTCTCTAGCTCTATATTATCTGTGTAGTTGGTGTGGTAGTTCTGCTGTCTAGCTATGAGTGATTTGTGTAGTTTGTGTGTTCGCTCTGCTGTGTGAGCCAGAGAGATATATCTAACCTGAGGAATGTAAGGCATACATTCTGAGATCTGTAAAACATGCCTGTGCTCCATGCCTACACATTACAAGTCCCAATCTGAATCACTGTATGTTATTGATAATGCACTTGGAAGTTGCAGGATGGGAAATGGAAGGAAGCATGAGGAAAGGGGGCGGGGGTTATAAAAGTCCTTATTAAACCTCATCCTGCTTCTTAAATCTAAGTCGGATTTACAAAAATTTGATCAAATGTGAAAGTCCCTTAGAAAAATGTTTTTGTAAATCAGCCCCTAAGACTTTTCAGACATTTTTCTTTTTTTTTTATATACTGTCTGTATGGTTCTCTGTAATGAGCCCTTAAGCTACAATTGTTCATAATTGTGTTGCCATGCTAAACCCCAGGCCCCGGGATGGACCATCCTTGCTCAGTTGACCCTTGTTAGAACATTCTCTGCATGACACTTCAGAATGTTTTTTTTTTTTAACCAACGATCTTAGGATACATTTGTTTAAAACATGTGCTGTGAAATGTACACATTGGCCAACATTTTTCCAACATTTTCTGGGTGAAATAAACTTCCTAATTCAAATGTGATGGGTTGGGCTTCCTTCCTTGTGTCACTTGTCTAGTCCGATTGATTGCCTGCATGTATGTACCACAAGTATGAATGTCCATCATCCACCTCTGCATACATGTTGAAGGCCAGGTACCACCCATGCATATAGTGCTAAGGGCACCTGGCGAAAGGGTCACACTGGCCTGCATGTTCACTATGACACTGGAGGAGGAGGCCATTGGGACTCAGAAAAGGAAGGCATTGCACCTGGAACAAACATATAATGTATGACTACTCTGGTCTCAGTAAGTAGGTCCTGAATTGTCACGTTTCTGGCTGGGCTGAGCAGCCTGTTGGGAACAAGCACACAGGCTTCCCTGCTCATCAGTCCTTTGATCATGATCATCAGGGCCTCTAATCTCATGTTTGCCCTTTGCCAATTAAATGATATCGTGGTGCCAAGGGAGCAAGGGAAACACACGGCATGCCATGCCTGGAAATGGGAAATACAGTCCCAGTCTCATCCAAGGACTTTCTCTGTCAGTTGCTGCAGTGCAATAACAGGTGCAAAGTGTGTTGCAGATTTTGCACTTTGAGAACGACCCATATATAGTGGAAGCCAGCTGTTTCCCTTGGATACTACAAAGCACTCTGTGCCATTATATACACACAGACATTGGCAATGAAAAACATGAGATTTAAAAAAAAGTGAGTTTCTTCATAGGATGTAGTGTACTGCTCTATACAAAAATACAACAGTTGACTCCATGAGAAAAGGAAGTGTATCTCTCACAACATATTCAAGGAATCTCTGCATTACTTAACATGCCCTATTTGTATATATGGACGTTTTATATAGTGCATTATTGTGGCAGTTGAAGCTTCACATGGTGGCATATTGGCAGAGGGTGCACATGTGGGCTATACTTTAACAAAACAAAAGAGTTGATGGCTGGAAGGTTTAGAATAAATCTTGACCTCTGGCATTGCTCTGGGCAACCCTACAGACCATCGTTCTTCGCCTGCCAAGCCATTACAAAAGGGGAAAAACCATATGCAAATCAGGCTTGGTCCCACCCCCAAAGGGGTAGTCCAGCCCGAACTGCTAGGTCACATCCCTTTTGCACGAGACCACAAGCATCCCCAGACATGTTTCAGCCTTGTTGGGCGTCATCAGTGAGGAGTAGCTTGGGTCTCTAGGCCCAGCAGGCAAGGGACCCACGTCTGGGCATACCCTTCCCACTCGGGGTGACATTAGCAAAACAAAAGAGTTGATGGCTGGAAGGTTTAGAATAAATCTTGACCTCTGGCATTGCTCTGGGCAACCCTCCAGACCATCGTTCTTCGCCTGCCAAGCCATTACAAAAGGGGAAAAACCATATGCAAATCAGGCTTGGTCCCACCCCCAAAGGGGTAGTCCAGCCCGAACTGCTAGGTCACATCCCTTTTGCACGAGACCACAAGCATCCCCAGACATGTTTCAGCCTTGTTGGGCGTCATCAGTGAGGAGTAGCTTGGGTCTCTAGGCCCAGCAGGCAAGGGACCCACGTCTGGGCATACCCTTCCCACTCGGGGTGACATTAGCAAAACAAAAGAGTTGATGGCTGGAAGGTTTAGAATAAATCTTGACCTCTGGCATTGCTCTGGGCAACCCTCCAGACCATCGTTCTTCGCCTGCCAAGCCATTACAAAAGGGGAAAAACCATATGCAAATCAGGCTTGGTCCCACCCCCAAAGGGGTAGTCCAGCCCGAACTGCTAGGTCACATCCCTTTTGCACGAGACCCCTCTTGCAATGGCGCAGACGGGCTAAAAAACGGTGGTGTGGAAGGTTGCCCAGAGCATTGCCCGTGGTACAGATTCGTTCAAAACCTTCCACCCATCACTTTTGTGGTCACAGTTTGTCTCACTATGTGAGAGAGGGTATGCCCAGACGTGGGTCCCTTGCTCGCTGCGCCATAGGGAACCAAGCTGCACCTCACTGAGGAGGCCCAACAAGGCCGAAACATGTCTGGGGTTGCTTGTGTTTCCGTGCAGAGGGGACCTGGCCTAGCAGTTCGGGCTGGGCTGCTACCATTGGTGGCAGTACCTGACTGATTTGCATATGGCTGGACCCCTCTTGCAATGGCGCAGACGGGCTAAAAAACGGTGGTGTGGAAGGTTGCCCAGAGCATTGCCCGTGGTACAGATTTGTTCAAAACCTTCCACCCATCACTTTTGTGGTCACGGCTATACTTTAACACCATTCCAGGCACATGGTGACATTATTGGAGAATTTGACGCTTCACTACATTTGGCAACCAACACATTTTGGCTTTGTTAATGTTTGTTTCCGGAGCCGTTGACTCAGCACATCGCCCCAAAAATTATAAAATGTACAGCCTGAAGCTAACACTAGATAATGAAGAAGAGGACATAATTTCAAACCTAAATAAATCTGACATGGTAAAACCGATTCTGAAGGTGCACCTATAAGCGTCATAAGGACAAGAAGCATTGAGCAAGACCTGCTTGGCAGAGGATAAAATATCCGATCATCAATGAGTGTAGAGCAAGGTTTTGTCATCGACGTCACTCCAAATATTCTGGGCTATTATTTCTTATAATCCTTCACCATTGACTAAGCTTGCTATTGGTGGTAGGAGCTGTACTCCAAACCATCTTTAGAGCCAGAGGTTGCAGACTCCTAATGTAGAGTTACAAAAACATGCTCAGCACTCACGACATACCCATAAAAAAGGGAGTTTGCAAAAAGGTATGACGTCCTTTCATCGCTGGATTAACCCTCGCTGGGATTTTCTCAACTGACATTTTATCGGAAAAAACGTGTAGAATTTTGTTTGGAGAGGGCTACAAATATATATATGCGGGGTGTGGGTGTTCGTGAATACCAAACATTTTAAAAGGGATGGAGGGGCTTGGGGGGGTACCCCCAAAAATAAAAAAAAACATTAAAATGTGATACATTTTCACGATAAAATGTATGCAGAGAAAAACCCAGCCAGGGTTAATCCCGTGATGAAATGACATGATGACATGGAACCTGCAACAATTGGCTACCAGAGGTTTTGGGCTGCAACTCCCATCATCCTGAGGATTCAACATCAATTTTGAGGAATTATTTTAGGTGAAGTCCAACTCATTGCAAAAGTATGTTTTTCTCAAATTTGGGAACTGGACACAACTGTACTCACACATGCTGAAATTCATGTTGTCCAATGATTTAAAGCAAAATCTCAGCACAAAATGAACGTTGTTTTCTTAAATGTGTGTAAATACTAATTTAGGATGTTAGTAGGGTATGTTCCCCGGTAAGTGGTGAGTGCCCACTGCTAAGTCTCATGTGACCTGGCACCTAGATGAGCACATGCATACAACACAACAAAGTTAGGCAGATTTTCTTACACAAATCAGACGGAAGGAGATGGTCTGTTTATTTGGTGGCCTCATGCTCCCTCTAGGCCCTTCGGAAGTTGTCAGTGACAAGTTACTGCAAGTCTCGGGAGGATGGCTCAGGGAACATGTGCTTGCCTTGGAAGCAAGATGACACGGAGCAACACAGGTTCGATCCCCGGATCGGCGCTTAGAAACCTCTGGGTATTATGCATGTTATAAATAACCAATCATATCATAAGGCTCTTGGAAAATCTCTCGGAAGGCTCTCAGAAGGCTCTCAGAAAAGGTTCAGATCCTACTGAGCCTCCATCCACAGGACGTCGCCACCAGAGCAGGAGCTCTGGCATGCTCCTCTGCACTAGGAGCAACCCCCTTACACCTTCATCCTGCCGAAATGTGCAGGCAAGACATGGCTTCCTGATCCACTTGGCCATAGGAGCCCGTGAATGCATTTAAAAAATGCAGAAATCGGCATTAATATTGACTCCGCACCGGGACTGGTAAGCAAACAAAGACATACCCAGGCATTATCCAAAATAAAGGAGCTGCGCCCCTCCATACCCATCAGATGCCATTGCCACCATTAGAAGCCACAAGGCTATAAGCCCTTCCAAGAGGGCCGACGCCAGGGCCACCACCTCTTCACCCTTCTGAGGCTGCAGCTGTTTATCCTAATTGGCTCTCCATACTGCCAAGAAGCCAATCGGATCTCTGGTAGGCGAGAGCCGGCCTTCGAGAGAAGGCTCTCGGAAAAGGCTCAGATCCTGACTGAGCTGCAGGCTGCACCAGGCACTAAGCTCTGCCACCTTTCACCTTGTTTACTGCCCTACTTGCCTACAAGTTAGCCCTTGCCTACCTAGGACCTGAGCATATCCAGAACACCCAGGACTAGAGCTTTGGACCCTGCCCTCGCAGTACACTAGACTTCATTGGGGCTCCAACCAGGACTTAGCAGATGCAGTACTTTACATCACAGAGGTGACCTTAAATGTGAGTACTTCCTGCTTGTAACTGTACTACCACTTGTCCCCATCTGTAGTACCATTTAATAATTGCATCTAAGTTCATGTATTGCCACATGTTATCTATACCACCTGCTGCATCACCTTCTGTCAGTTATACCTATTGTATTGCCTTAACAGTTTCTACTGCCATTTGTTCGCTGCACTTAGCCTATTATTGCATTGCCATTTGTTAGCTGCATTTAGCCTGTTACTACATTGCTATTCGATAGTTGAATTACCACTTGATAGCTGCATTTAGCCTGCTACTACATTGCTATTTGATAGTTGCATTGCCATTCAATAGCTGAATTTAGCTTATTACTACATTGTTATTTGATAGTTGAACTGCCATTTGATAGCAGCATCTAGCCTGTTAGTGCATTGCCATTTGATAGCTGCATTTAGCCTATTAGTGAATTGCCACTTTACTACATTGCTATTTGATAGTTGAACTGCCATGTGATAGCTGCATTTAGCCTGTTAGTGCATTGCCATTTCATAGCTGCATTTAGCCTGTTACTACACTGCCATTTGATAGTTGAACTGCCATTTGATAGCAGCATCTAGCCTGTTAGTGCATTGCCATTTGATAGCTGCATTTAGCCTATTAGTGTATTGCCACTTTACTACATTACTATTTGATAGTTGAACTGCCATGTGATAGCTACATTTAGCCTGTTAGTGCATTGCCATCTGAACAACCACAGATGCCCTTAATGCTAGGTGAACAGCCAGCCTTGGCCAGGCCTTTACAGCCACTCTGCTGGTACCCTACTGTCTGCATCTAGTGCACTAGCCTGCCTGACGCTTTGCCATGCCACCCAGCATACTGAGCTGTTAGTCCTTGTACTTGCACCTTAACTGACCCTCCCAAAATGTATTGTAGTAGTAGCGATGCCCCAAAGCATTTGTGATATTACCCTGATATTATCTATTCAGCCACCTCGCTTTAAATGAGTGCTTGGCATACTTCCTGCCACACAATACTGCCCTCCACACTTTATCATTGCAATTGCCTGCAAGCCCTGGTGAATCTTGGCACCATGCTCCAGTCCCCAACAGTCTTTCACCCCTTCAAGTCTCCTCTCCAAAAGTTATTTGCCCTAGCCTAGGCTAGTACACTCTACTTTACTATCCACCTAGTGCCCGCATACAAACACATCACGACTCTGTTACCTCTGTCACATTACCATAACACCATAACCATACCTATGTCTACCTACAACACCAATCCTTACCTCAACTACCCAGCCCTATGGCTCCAACATTTTGCATCTAAACCCACTCCTATACTACCATGCTCACTTGACATGAGAAACGCCAGACCGGCACTAGACTCACTCACGCCTCCTACCACCATTTGACCTCCTTCTGCCAAAATAAACACCCACTTCCTATCATCAGAACTGCTTCCTCTCCACACACATCAACATCCCAACCAATTAATCCCGTTGCGAACACCATCAAAGGGGCATTAATTAATGCCAGATCTCTCACAGCCCACGCCTCAGAGGTAGCAGACCTCATCCTTACCCATGACCTGGACTTTTTGGCCATCACGGAAACCTGGTTGCACGCAGCCTCTGGTCCCTTACTTTCGCTAGCCTTTCCAACAGGCTATAATATCATCAGACATGACCGCAATACCAGCCAATCTAAAGGTGGTGGCATTGCCATCATCCACAAAAACTCCATCTACTTCCGCCTCTCCACAGTTCACCAAATCTCATCCATGGAAGCCCTAACAGCCAAATTAGCCCTCACCCCCAACCACACCATCTCATTCCACCTACTGTACAGGCCACCAGGGCCATTATCCTCCTTTCGCTGAAGACCTCTCTAAAATTCTGACAGACAACACTAAAATCAACTCCCAAATGATTGTACTAGGTGACTTTAACCTGGGACTTACTGACCCCAACGACTCGGCTGCCTTGAAGATTGACAACCTGCTAACTAATGCAGGTTTTACCCAGCACATCAACACATCCACACACTCCAAAGGTAGAATCCTCGATTGGATAGCCAACCTCAATTGCGGAATCAATGTGGTAGCTAACCAACCTTGTGCCTGGATCGACCACCACCTAATGACCTTCAACATCCCTGCCAAAACCATCAGCTCCACTCCAGAGGTTGTATCTGCCATCCCCACACAAAATAAGCGCGACATAACCTGTGACAAACTCCTCCCTCTCATCCTTCCAGTCCTGAATGAACAAGTGCTATTATGCAGTGACCCTACTGTCCTGGTTGCCACCTTCAACCATACTATGCTCAAAGCCCTTGACCTCATTGCCCCTTCAAAACTGAGAAAACCTAAACCATGAGCTCACCTCAACTCCTGGTTTACACCCCAACTAAGAATTTTTCGTAAAGAAAAACAAATCGCTGAATCACACTGGAACAGTAACCCTACAGAAGTTAATAAATATAGTATCACCCTAGCCACATTAAACTATGAGGAAGCTATACTCCAGGCGAAAAAAGACACTTATAACAAACGTATTGAGCAAGCTAAATCTAATACTAAAGAACTCTTCAGAATCTTGAAAGAATTGGAAACCCCTGTCACTGCACCTGACGCGTCCATCAAAGATAGCACCTGGTGCACTAATATCCAAAACGCTCTCCTTGGTAAGATAGCCACTTTCCAACCCAAAATTAACGATAAACAGACTAATCTACAATCCAACTTGCAACCTAACTCTCTCCCAACTATAAACAACCCTATCCCAGATTCTTTGACTCTGTTCAGCTTCTTACCTTTATCTATCACTGAAGTGGAAAATATCATCAATAGCCTCAAACCTTCTAATTGCCAAGGGGGCCTCTGTCCAGCGCCCATCATCAAGGAAGCAGCCCACGAGCTAGCTCCATTCATCACTACTCTTATCAATTCTTCCTTCAGCATGGGGACTGTACCGGATAATTTGAAGGATGCCTGGGTTATCCCGCTCCTAAAATTACCAACCTTGGATGCCAATATACCTACAAATTACAGGCCCATCACCACGGTGCCGTTCTTACTAAAAATCCTTGACTGAGCTGCATACTTACAGATTCAAGACTATCTTGAATCTAATAAACTCTTGGGTCTAAGGCAATCTGGGTTCGGCCCCGTCACGGAACTGAAACTGGCCTTATTGACCACAAAACACAGATCGAAGATTTAAGAGACAAGAGTAAACTTGCTCTATTTCTTCCTCTCGATCTCTCTGCGGCTTTTGATCTCGTCAATCATCAAATTCTGTGTCGGCACCATAACTTAGCCGCCCATTTTTTCTGATAAAGCCACAGCCTGGATCAGTTCATTCCTGGACAACAGATCGATGCGTGTCTTCTCCCCACTAGCAGCAGCATCCCCAGCACCCGTCACCTGCGGGGTACCACAAGGTCCTTGTGTCTCTCCCACGTTGTACAACGTGTTCACAAAACCTCTATTTGATATTTTGGACTATCTGGGTGTCACATATACCATTTATGCTGATGACACCCAGATACTTATCCCAATCTCAGGAGACTACGTCACCGACTCTCTCTCCGTAAATGCTATCTACCTAGTCATCCACGCCTGGATGGTGCAACATGGACTTTGTCTAAATGACGAAAAGACAGAGCTCCTCATTCTCGGCTCTCCTCAAAATCTATCCAAACTGGCCCCTGATTTCAACTGCTTCATCATTGATGGTAACACTATCAAGGCCTCTAAGGACACTGAAACTTTAGGGATTTAATTCGACTCTACTTTATCCTTGGCCAGACAAACAAATGCAGTTTCCTCTGCAGCGGCATACACCTGCAAGCCAGCCGCCCTTTCCTCTCACCAGCCAACTGTGTCACACTTGCCAGGAATCTCGTGCTGTCAAAAATGGACTACTGTAATGCCCTCTATCTGGGCACCAACAGATGTAACTTAAACAAGTTACAAATCACCCATAACAATGCTATTAGAGCAACTCTACACATCCCTAGGAACCAACACATCTCAGACACCAGACGTAACCTGCACTGGCTCTCCGTCCCTCAATGAATTACACTGAAAACTCTTGCTCTCACTCATAAATGCCTATCCAACCAAGCTCCCTTCTACTTAGCCAACAGATTCACCCTCCACAACACTACCAGACCTCGCAGAACTGCTCAGACTAACGGCCTTTCTACACCACGTTTCAACCTTCAAAGATCTTGCGCAGCCAGCTTCCCAGTAATGGCGGCGAAACTCTGGAACTCGCTTCCTAACCTGCTAAGATCTGAACCGTCCTTCCACAGTTTTAAAAACATGGCTAAAGCTTGGCTAACAGCCCAAGACCCTTCACCTACCTGCCAACCACCTTCCATGCGCTAGCCACTTCTTGTACATGGGCTATGTCGCCCCGATCACCTGTAACTGCATAATGTATATATGTTTATACATGTTATTGTAATTTTAAACTGTAATTTAAACTGTAATTGTACTGCCATGCCTGCCTTAACATGTTGTAACTAAAATACGCGCACAGATGCCCTCGGGCCTGGTGCGCTCTATAAATAAAATAAATACAAATACAAATATCATATCCCCTTGCCCATACTTGCCAACATGACCCATTGCAATCTGTAGTTCCTCATCCAGTTCTGTTTTTTTCTCTGCATTGTGGAACTTGCAGTCCGAGTTTTACAATGAGAAAAGTGGAACTAGTAATCCCAGAATGCAACAAAAAAATAAAACAGTGCTGGATAAGCCCCGACAGATTGGAATGGGTCATGTTGGCAAGTATGCTTGCCTGGAGCACTCACTCCGTTACGTGCGGAGAGCTCAGAGTCCCCAGGATACGTTTTCTGTTGCAGAGCTTGGAAGAAGGCTTGCACTGTACTCCAGACATCCATCAAATGCCTGTGCTCACAGCCCTATAGAGTGCCACAGCGTGGGCTCCACATAGGGTGACCAGATTTTTTAAAAAAGAAACCCGGACGGGCTACCAAAATAGAAGTAGGACTAAGGTAAATACGCATACAACTTTAGTCCTACGTCTATGTCGATGGCCTGTTGCGGGGGGCACACACTCCTCTCATTGGAGGAGAGCGCTGAGGAGGGGAAGGGGGAGGAAATGGGGGCGTGAAGAATTTCACACCCCCATTCACGCAAACAAATTGCGCCGGGACCTGATTTCGTAATTTCGAAATCGGGTCCCACAAAAAAAGTGACCATATCCAAAACCCCGGACGGGGTTTATAAAAGTAAAAAACTCCCGGGACCTCTGGACGTCGGGTGATTTCCCCGGACTGTCCCAGGAAAACCCGGACATCTGGTCACCCTAGCTCCACAGCGTCTCAAGTTTCTTCTGAAATACAAGGCCAAAGGTGGCCAAGAGATGAGCCTTAAAGCGCGTGGAGCAGCACTTCGGCCAAATCCCCAAACACTGTATCTACCAGAGCTTTACAAGCTCCGAGCAGCTAATATGCATGTACTGCTCATTCCAGAGAACTCCTTCCACTCTGACATCTATCCACTTCCTGGGTCCCCTGCATACCGTATCGCTCCTATTCAAACACGTGTTTTATTTATCATATGACGTGTTATAAAATTGTAGCAGAACTAATATTTGTCTTTTGTTCTTTAAAGCCTGTTGTTTTTATTATTGCTGATTTGCTCATTCCACTGATTTGTAAAATAGCCAAAATTCCTTTTATTTGTTTCTTTATAAAAACATTACTAGTGAGACAAATTGGACACACGACTCGATTGTGAGAATGGTCTAACAATAATACCCATACCCACCATTGCTGTAGAGCAGAGCACAAAGGGAATGCTCTCTTGATCCTTAAATATGAGATTTTATGATGGAAAATCTCAACAGCTTTTAAGATATCATTCATGGCGGAAGCTTGTGCTGGCACCTGTGAGTTCAGGTTTAAGAAAGGTTTTTGCTGTAGGGACTGTAAGCAGATTCAATTCAACACTACAACTAAGTCAATGCCTAGTCTGGGATGCTGATGGAAACCCATATTGATATATTTTTATGTCCAGTTCATGTACTCTGGATGACAACCCTTATATCACACCCCTCTCTTAGAATCCCCACATCCCACTGAGCCAAGAAGTAGGTTTGTTTCGCAAATTAAAAGGTTTTATTTGAAAAATTAAACAGTATATATATATCACACTTTTATAATAAATTAATAATTGATATCACACTTATGAATATAATGTTGATCAACAATGGGTAATCTGACACTAGCACACTTCTTTACAATCAATGAGGAGTTGGTATAGGAGGGATAAGGCAGCGAAAATACTTTTATGGTTTCAAGGGAAAAGCAATGAGGAATAAAATTCAGTACAGAAATAACTTGATATGATTTTAGCAAAAGATAATATAATCACTTTTTCTCTGGCAATTCACCCCCCCTCCTTATGCAATGTAAGAAATGGAGAGCACACAGTCTTCAAGAATCCAAACAAAAATACAATACGAAATGCAGTTCCCCCCTAGCAAGCTTAGAGAAAAACAGGTATGATTTTAAAACACAGGCCCAAAATGCTTTGAATGTGGTGGCAATGAAGTGAAATTATGATAAAATTGATTTTAATTCTCTGTAGGAGGTTCAGGGTGAGTGGTAGACACTTTAAATCAGTTCAGGTCAGCCCTAACAATGATTCAGGGATGGTTATTAGGTTGCAAACGAATTTTAGCAGTTCAAGCAAAAGCGGCTATCTTTTTACAGGTAAAGAAATCAGGCCAAATTGCAAATCACGGTAATTTTTGGGAGTGCGGAAAAAGTATAAGGAGTAGGAAGTCGGTTCTACGTTTGTTGGGAAGCCTAGAATCTCAGCTTTAAGATGAAACTTAAATTCCGCTTCTATCATAAACGGTTCAAGAGATATGGATGATTTCATGAAGGTAGATTCTCAAAAGAAAAAGTCAAGCTCAGAATGACAGATGACAGTATTGGAAGCTTTAGAATGACAGAATGACACACTTTCTAGGAGGCAGTTCTAATTAGGTCAAAATAGTTTGAATTAGATTATTTTAAACTAAGAGATTAGTTCTGGCACAGTCCTAGCTGGGTACTCACACTATATTTTGGACAGGAATGCTACTTCGTCACGGATCGGGTCAGGATTGGCTGCGGTCCTCTCGCCACTTGGACTGGTTCTGCGCACAGCACTTCACAGCGATCTGGTCTGGGTCTTCTAGCGGCACTGCACAGCGGTCTGGATCTCTGGTTCTGGCAAAAGTTCTTGGCAGAGAATTCAAACAGCTCGCCCGGCTGTTGAATAGTTTGGTTGGTTTTGAGGCCTGCTGAAGAGACCTCAGGTTGTGGTTTAGGCCTTTGCTTTCAGTTCTGAAACCAGAGTACTAAGTTCTGGTCTCTGTCTTGCTTGGAAGTCTAAGTGCTGGATCTCTGGATGTGAAGTCGTCGGTCAGCGCGCTCTGCAAGGAAATGGAATTGAATGTCCCTACCCGTCCTGCACTGTCTCCTTTTATGTGTTTAGAAAGTGGGTGTGTGCGTAGCATAACTGAGCCTGCCCCTCTCAACTTGTCATTGGCCCAGTTCTCCCCTCTCCCTTGATTGGGGAGCTGGGTTGTGTGTCATCTTTATGGCTTACAGAAAGACACTCCCCTTGTCAATGTGCACACAAATCTATTTCTGATCCAAATACATATTTCCCAGATACACAATTTGTTGAAATTACATGTACACATTATATGTCATATAAGGTAGTCTCTGTTCCAACTCTGATGTTCCTGGGGGCTTGCATTCAAAAATGACAACATTTTGCGCTTTTTGACTGGTTTTGCAATATTGGATTTTCATCAAAAGTTACACAAATGTACACCCCCCTTCTACACATATGCCAGTAAATTTCCATGTCTCTAGCATAAACACAGTGTCTGGAATATTGATAAATGCGGGGTTCGGTCCTAGAACACCATAGAAATTGGAGTTTGGACTCAAATCGTGAGGGCATTTTTCATACTAAGAATCTCAAAGTTGTACATTCCTGTCATTTGGTTACAATAAGTTATCAATGTTTCTATAAAATATATATTTGCTGCAATAGGAATCCACACTCAAGTCTGGCCCGCCCCTTGAAGCTCGGTGGGTCAGGGATCACATAACTCTGCTCACAGGCAGCTCTCTGTTTACAGTCCACACTCACAATTAACATACCCCATTCAACCGCAAGGGGCTATTGTCTCTCTCCTCCAGGCTGAAGGGGAAACCCCCTCCCTCTCACTCAGAAGGGCCATGTGATATCCTGCCTCCTGGTGTGGCCTCTGGGTGTTAAGGTTTCCCAGCCTCTTGGCCTCTGGGAACAGCAGGTGGCTAAGATTTTTAATTAACCAACAGGCTTTGAAGTCCCTGCCCCTCTTGCAACTCCTAAATACAGTTTCCCTGTCAGAGTTTAGACTGCTAGCACCGGTTTGTGGAAATTGTCAGTACTGCACCTATTTTTTTAGGAGTTGTCTTGAATTTGACAGGAGAATTTTGCTATTGTTTTGATGGGCATCCTTACAGTAGAGTGGTGCTGTGGAACACCCCACAAGAGGTTGAATCTTGAGAGTGATTTTGTGCCCATGATTTCAGCAACTCTTTGACATCAATAAAAACGGATTTTTGAACAAAAGTCTCCTGTATTAGCTATCTTGCAATGTTTGAAATGGACATTTTGAGCTTGCACTTCAGAGAAACAGAGGTGATTTCACAGCGCTTTTGATCTAACAGGCCCTGCTAGTCTATTGATTTAGTTTTGTTTTGGGATAGAATGATGGGCGGCGACAGCTCATCCCCACATCTACCCAGTCTATCAATTTAGTTTTGTTTTGGGATAGAATGATGGGCGGCGACAGCTCATCCCCACATCTATCCAGTCCAATAATTCGACATGGGTCGAAACCCTTGACAAACCCCCCCGCCCGACTGCGCTTTAATTTCAAGTCGAGGGGAAGTCGGGTGCAAAGGATGTTTTGATCCATACGCTGGGATGTCCGCATCATCTTCTTCCAATTCCGTAGATGGCACAGTTCAGCATCTTTTCCTCCCTCCAGTCGATCAATCAGTTCTCCTTGCCGGTCCTGATGGGAGGATTGGGCTGTACCCCGGGCCCCTCGGATCTTTGCTCCCGGTCTCCAGCTCGTCTTCTGTGGTCAGTCTCCAGGTTTTCTTTCTCCTAATCGACAAAGCAAAGCGGCAATACACATTCCTAGACCTTTTTCCACCACTATTAATGGTGTGGTGACCATATACATTTTATACATCCGAATAGATTTTGCAGTCTGATTTTAAAACAAGATATAACAGGGAAAATTTGCATGACGTTACTATATTTTTGATATGTGGGATATTTTAGGGTTGGAACTGAATTACTCTGGGGCGGCCCCCTCTGGGATTCCAGAGGATTCCTCCAGTAGTTGGAGAGTGTACCTGGGATGGCAACAATTTAGCTGATTAATATGGACCCACTTGTCTTCCCCTTCCGCCAGACTACCTTTGGGGATGCAGATCTTATAGGCTACAGGGGAGATTTTGTCTATAATTTCAAACGGTCCCTTCCACGTAGGCAAACATTTTCGCTGTTTGGCCTGGTTTCTTTGGAAATTGTATAGATAGACCCGGTCTCCCACAGTATATTCCTTCCTGGTGGTCTTCAGGTCGTAGTGGGTTTTCATGCTATCAGCTGATCTTTCTAGATTCCGCTGAGCATAGGCAAAAGCATGCTGAAGGTGTTTCCTTAAATTCTCCACATACTCATGAGTTGTGGAGGCATTTATCAATGTCTGCTCTTGGGTCCTGTAGAGCAAATGCTGGGGAAGCACCATCTTGCGTCCGGTCATCAACTCAAATGGTGACATTTTAGTTGCAGATGAAGGGGTAGATCTGATGGCCATTAGGACCAGAGGTAGTCGGATATCCCAACTTGGCCCAGAATCTGCCACAAACTTTTTTAAGATGCTCACAATGGTTCGGTTGTAGCGTTCTACTGCTCCAGAAGAAGCTGGCCTGTAAGCAATGTGTAGCTTCCTTTTAACCCCCAGTATCTCCCACATCTTTGTCATTACCTCGCTGGTGAAATGGCTACCTCTGTCTGACTCAATCCTTTGAGGTAGACCAAAACGGGAAAAGATGTGGTTATTCATCAGGGCAGCTGCTGTTTCTGCCTTGCAATTTGGGGCTGGGAGACATTCCACCCACTTGGTAAACAAGGATGTAACCGTCAACGTGTACTTGTTTCCTCTAGACGAGCGAATTACAGGGCCTATGAAGTCGATTTGCAAATCTGACCATGGCAGTGTCATCCCCCTCTTTTGGAGAGGCTCCCGGTGTGTGAGGGATGTTGGCTGAAATTGTGCACACGCAAGACACCCCTTCAAGTATTGGTCGAGGTCCTGCCCCATGTGTGGCCAGTATGCAACCTCTCTTAAGATTTCCAGTGTTGTGTGAAACCCCCTATGACCGGCGGTGGCTGCATCATGGGCGTGACTTAACATCAGGCTTCGGAATGAGGTAGGGACCACCCACTGATCATGGCCAACTTGGGATTTCCTTACCAACAAACTGTCTTGGATTCGGAACATCTTTGGACATTTCATCAACACTCTTAGGTCCTCTTTCCCAATGTAATCGGTATCCATCAGGGGAAAGTTCTCAGGGTCCTCAGTGTGTTGGTAAAACTTACCAATTATTGGATCCCCCTTCTGAGCTGTAATCAAATCAACATCAGGGGTCTCCTTACTCCATTGTGCAGTTGAAAGATCATTGTGAGCATTTGTCTGGGATCTAGTGATAGCGGTGACCTGGATTTCCCCCAACAGGGACTCTATTCCTATTAGATTCCCTTGGATGGCCCCGGTTTTGGCCAGCTGATCAGCTAAGTCATTTCCAGTTTTGTCTGGTCCCTCTACTTTGGAATGACCCTTGATCTTATTCCAATAGATGGTCATCCCATTCGAGGTGACCAGAACATCAATGTTTTGGATCAACTTCCCATGTTTCAAGGGTTTGTTATTAGCACATAGCATGCCTCTGGTTTTCCAATTAACCAGGTGCTCCACGAACCTGTTCCGTACATAATCCGGATCTGTGATTATGACCAGTTCGTGGAGTTGATGTTGGACAGCGGTGAGGATGGCCTGATGCACAGCCATCAACTCTGCCACCTGAATACTTCGGGGACCAATTTTGTACCCAGTGGAGGGTTCTGGGAACCCCTTCACCCATGCATTCCCTATGCCGGCCACCAGTTCTTTATCCCCGTTATTGTCAACATGGTAAGAGCATCCATCCACATAGACAGTGGGCATTCCCTCACACTTGTCCTCTTCAAAGACTTTGTGTGGGGAATTAAGGTATGCCTCCATGTTGTCCTTGATTTTTAGACTTTCGTCTTCGAGACAGTTTTCTCTGGCACAATCATGCAAGTCAGCCAGACCTTGCGCGAGGGGACTCTTCTTGTTTTGGCCATATCTGACCTCCACAGGAAAGCCTTGCGTTGACAGAATCCAGGAAGTAATTCGGGAATTACTCACATTTCCGGCCCCGATTCTGTCACTTTGGAGATATTGCAGAGGCTGGTGTGGAGTCTCCACTATGATGTGTTCCCCCTGGATGAACGGGCGGTAATTCTTCAATGCCCACACCATTGCCAGGAGTGCCTTTTCACAATTGTTGAATTTTTCCTCCACAGAGGATAAAGTTTTGCTCACATAGGAGATTACTTTATTGACCTTGTCATGCTTTTGGTATAATACTGCCGTCAAGCACGTATTAGAGAACCCTGTCTCCAGGAAGAACTCCTTGTTTCTGACAGGGTAAGCTAGGCAAGGCGCTTGTGAGAGGCTTCTCTTGAGTTGTCTTACTGCTCAGATTGTTCTGGACCCCATTCCCACTTGACCCCCCCCCTTCAAGAGATGAATCAGGGGTCTAGTGATCTCTGCGTAGCCCTCAATGAACTTTCTGCTGTAATTAGTCAGTCCAAGGAGGCTCCTTAGTTCCCGCAGAGTTGTGGGATCCTTCAGTTTCTGGAGTGCTTGCACTTTCTTTTCTTGGGGACAGAGACCCTGAGGAGTAATCTCATGCCCCAAGAAATTAACACGGGTTCTACACCACTGTGCCTTCTGAAAGGAAAGTTTTGCTCCGGCGGCCCTCAACTGCATCAGAACATAACGGATCTCCGCTATGTGTTCCTTCACAGATGAACTTGGATGAGGACATCATCTACATAAGCCAGGTTACCCCTCGCACCCAGGTCGGGCATGGCCTTATGTAGGAAAATGTTGAATTCATTGCCAGAGTTGAGGAATCCGAAGGGAGTTCGGGTCCATGTGTACTGCTGGCCCCCAAAGGTAAAAGCCAGTTTGTATTGGTCCTCCCTACTGACAGGCACGGTCCAGTATCCATTGGTCAGGTCTACTGCTGTGAATACCTTTGACCTCTGAATCTGGGCCAGCCCTTGGTCAATATAGGGCAGAGGCCATCGGGAAGTATGGACCCGTTTGTTGAGCTCCCCAAGGTCGGCGCAGAGTCTCCACTGGCCGTTTGGCTTCAATATTCCCAGCACCGGATTATTGAAGGTGCTGTGTACTGGACTGATTATTCCCGGGACTCAAGGTTCTTAATTATTTCAGTAAGGGACTCCATGGATGCGAGAGGCAAGTGATATTGCTTCACAAACACTGGAGTCATTCCAGGGTCCGTGGGAATTGTTGTTGTGTGGCTGTCGGTGCGACCACAGTCATATGAGTCTACCGCAAAGAGATCTTGGAAATCCAAGAAAACTTGTTTCAACTTTTTCTTCTGTTCCAGAGTCACACAGGCATCAGCTAGGTTGACTCTCTCTTCCACCATCTGCCTGAAGCCTGGAAAGACTTCTGGTTTGGCTATCTCAGCGGCCTCCTCCAGCTGGGTGGAGAAGTCCCTGGTCAGAGTGCTGATTTGGACTGGAGGCTTCAGGTGGGAAAGGCAGCCCTCATGGACCTGGAAAATCACCTCATCCCTCCTGAAGTCACAAGTCACATCTTCCTTACCATAAGGGCAAGAAGTGTACACCAGGAAGTTCCCCCCATGCCGGGTGAAAATCCTGTCTGGTGTTGTATTGTCATCACTGTCACTGTCAAAACAGTCCTTGGGGATTTTTCTAACAGTTCATTTCCTAAATCAATGGAGAAATGTCGGTCATCAACCGCCATTCCAAGGATGGTGCCTGTGGCTAGAGTAATACTCTGTAAGTCGCTGTTATCCACCTCTATTGGAATGGTGTCATGTTCTATGTTGACTAATGGTGTTGGGTTTACCCCTAACCCTTGCTGTTGGAGAGAAGCATTTAAATGAATATAAGCATCAGGGTTTTTCAATTTTTGTCCTCTTTTAACTTTCACTTCCAGGGAGAATTGTCGGGTCCTTTCTGGGATGGTGACTTCCTCTTTAACCTGAATTTCAACTGCATAAGGTAGCAATTGAGCTGACCTAAATGCTTTTTCTGGATCATCAAAGCCCATGGGATTATCCGCTAATCGGGACCAAGCTTTGAAGTTTATTAGGTCCAAACTAATGGCAAAGCGATTGAAAATGTCACTTCCTAAGTAAAAGGCGGCAGTGACATCTCGCACGACCCAACAATTATGTACTATGCTCTTGTTGCCAATGGAGATTTTGAGCATACATCTGCTTGGCAGGAGATGTTTGGAATTGTGTGCTTCCAGGTCCATTTCCCATTTATCTATCAGTTTGAATGTGGGAATGGCTGTATCTTTTGGGAGTTGGCGGAACATGGCTTCGCTGATGAAGCTCTTACCGTTGTTCACACACACTCGGCCGAGAACAGAGCCCTTCCCATCATTTAACTGAACAGGGATGAACAACTGCTCTCCAATTTTCTGAATATCAGCCAGGCTCTGAGCTGATTTCACATCTTTCTGGACTATAGGAGTGGGAGTGTCTGATTGTGGATTGGTAAAGAATTTCAGAGTGTTTCCTTCCAGTGTGGAATACCACCTTAAACTGGGAGGAAGGTTGATTTTCAGAAATAGAGAGGACCCCCCACCACCAGTCTGTTGTCCTACTGCTATTACTGTCACGTCTGGAATGTGGTTGTTCTGGAAGTGAAATTCTACTTGGTCAGATTTTTGTTCAACCATGTGGCAGGTGCCGTTTAAACTAACATGGTTGACACTCTGTTTTAATTTTATTGGTCGGCTAGTCTGGGTCCAGAGGACCTTGTTTATGCAATCTATTAGGGGTGACAACCTTCTCAGGAGGTCATTCCCTAGTAAACAAGGGGTGCCCTCTGGAGTCACTACTATGAGCGGGTGTTTCACCTTGTGTCACCCAATTTTAATGTCCAAGTCTGCAGTCCCCTCGACGGGAATTTCCTTCCTGTCAAAGTTCTGCAGTTGTCCAGGAAGAGAGGTGAGAGGAATTCGGTAATTTTCCCCCCTTCCTGCATTTAGTTCATCAAAGGCCCTTTTGGACAGAAGGGTAGCTTGGGATCCAGTGTCCACCAGTGCCAAAATTGTACCGTGCCCCTGTACTTGTACCGGGGCATATCTTCCCTCCTTCTCCTCAAAGGGGCACAGATGATGCACATTTTTGGACAACTTGTGGGCTAACTTTCTGGTTTTGGACATGGCGAGAGAAGAGATTTGGGCAGAATTCTGTGAAGAGCCTGGGGAATCTGAAAGAAAAAGTTGGCAACTGGAAATGGTTTCGGGTTTGGGCCGCCCCCCCCCTTTTTGGAGGCAGTCATCAGGATGGGTTTGACCCATGGGATTTAGGTATTATTGGTTCTGGGATAGAATGATGGGCGGCGACAGCTCAATCCCCACATCTACCCAGTCGATTGATTCGGTTTTAGGTTCCCCTGGTTCCAGTTCTGGGCCGCTCCTGCCTTTTAGGAGGCAGTCACCAGGATGGGTTTGAACCAGGGGTTTTTGGTTTTGTTGGTTCTGGGATAGGATGATGGGTGGCGACAGCTCAATCCCCACATCTACCCAGTCTGGATTGGAATCTCTTGGGACCCATTTTTCCTTGGGAGGAGTTCCCCCATCTCTGAAGGAGAAGATCCTTTTCCGAGGATCCTCTTGGGATCCCTCTCCCTCAAATTGGAAGACCTTTACCTCCTCCACAAAGTGTGTCTGTTTGGGTACTTTGTTTCTCCTACCCCGTCTCTGCTCCTTGGACGGCAGACTTTCAGGGGTAGGAGATTTTGTTTCCAGTTCCTAGGTTTCCAGGGGCTGTTTACAAGTTGGGAAGGAAGCTTCCTCCAAGGCTTTACACCCCTCTTCCCCTCGTGCCTCCTCCCTGGGAACCGGTGGGTTATCGGGGTGCTGCCCCGTCATTGTTCTGGAGCACCAGGTCCAGAGTTTGGGGCATTCTGTGCCGGCATGCCCATCTGAGGGTTCTGTTGAGCCCTCAGCATGCGGCCCAAATCCTGTGCCATGTTCTGACCCTGGCGCGCAAGTTGTGAAACCCGCTCAGGCTGATACGGGGTTCTATTTTCTCCCCTGGGCTGATCCCGGGAAGGGTAGCTATCCCTTCTCTGGTAGTACCCCTTGTTGGGAATATTTGGGTACCCCTCCACCCTTGGCCTCCCCTCTCCCGGATTCGGTTGTCTGGGCTCAGGGAATTGGGGAAAGAAGGATGGATGGTTTTGGGGTTGGAAATTGGGTGGCTACCTGGGGAAAAAGTTCTGCCCAGGATTTGGTGAATTTCTGCCCTCCTGTGGGAAGTTAGGAGGGAAGTTCCCTGGGTTAGGTGCTTGGCTGGATCCCCCCCTTGGGCTGGAGGAGTCCACACATAACCCAGGATGGGTCGGTTTCCCTTGTAGCGGGGACTGACATAATCAGGGGAGTGAGGGACCCCATTTATGGGACTACCTCCTTGGCTCCCTGTCCGTGACTGGCCCGAGGACCTCTGGGCCTAGGATTATTTGGTGCAGGCAGGTTTTTAGGCCCCCCCATCTCCAAATCTAAAACGGGGGAAACCTTTACCTCTGCCACCTTGGCAGCAGCAGGGGTGCTGGTTGGTTTGGGGCTTTTCTGCGCATTACTTTTGTTTTCTATGGGCTCCTGAACCTCATAGATCCGGGTGGCTTGCTCAATGACCCAATCTGAAGATCTTTTCTCGTGAAAATCTCTCACAAGCTGGGTCGTTATGTATTTGGGGAGAGCATGGAAAAACGTATTGATGAACTCTCTGCTGTCCGTGCGCACCGTTCTGGTGGTCTGCGCAAAGGCACACTTCTTGCACGAACACTTGTGGGGCCTGATCCTCCCCACATTGCAAATTGTAGGCTGCCTTGCGAGCCTCTTGGGGATTTCTGTGAACAGAAAAATGTTTCAAGATGGCCGCCCTGTAGGTGGACCATCTTGAATGGTTTTGGTCCTCCAGCCCTGCAAAGAAACTGGAGTATTCTGGTGAGAAGGTCCACTTTACATATTGAATACAGCTTTGGCTGTCCTTCAAATGGAAAGTCTCCATCATTTGCTCGTAAAGCTCCAAGTGTTCCCAAACAGAATACTTGGCGTTCTTGTTATAAGGCGTGATGACACTCCTTATTGCCTTTATTTGTTTCAATGGGTCCTTAAGCAAGGCCCTTTTTTGGCTTATTGGCCTTTTTGGTTCGGGTAACCCTGGTCCATTCATCCTCCGACTCAGAAGCACTGCTCCCAGAGGTGCCCGTCTGATCTTCCAGGTTTTCCCAGATTCTGCGAGCCTGGGAATGGCTGGCAGAATGTGGGGACCTGCTCTCCTGTATCCTGTGGCGCTCAGCGGAGTCTTTAGATCCCTCCTTGCTGCCAGGATTTGATGGGTACCCCCCCACTGACCTAACTGGACAGAGGTTTTTAGGATGCCCTTAATGGGCCTACACTCCTGGGGTTCCCCACTAAATTGCACTGTGCTTGGGTGCCCATACCCGGATGCCCGCCCATCCATTTCTGGGAGGTACTGGCCTATGAGCCCCATACTTCTGGTTGGATAGTAATCTGCCATCCCCGTGGCCCTGGGCTCATGTGCGCCAGGGGACATGGGGGTGGCAGAGTCCAGGGACTGGGAGGGATGAAGGCCTCTGGTACTAGGGCTCCTCAGGTTATGCTCAGGTATTTCCCTTTCCCAGCGAACCTCATCTCTATCATCCCCTGCTCCCTGTTGCCATTCAAGAGCCTGCGCTTTCAGTTCCTCAGCTAAGGCCTTACTAGACTCTCTCAGTCTTTCCTGCATTGCTACCTGTTGCTGAGCCTATCGTTGTGCTGACAGAGAGCCTCATTCTCTCTCTGCATTTCCTGATTGGTCCTGGAGCACTGGGTCAGTCTTTGCTGCAGGAGGGTTACATCCTGAGTCCCATCCCTATTGGCCTGCTCCTTTCTTGCCAGAGCATCCTCCACCCTCCTGGTGTGCTCTAACAAGTTCTGGTGTTCTTTTTGGAGGTCACCCAGTCCCTGGAGGGCCAGGTGATTTTCTTCCATTTTCCTTTTTAAGTGGCAGACTTCCTGGCCTAAGGTGTCCCTTTCCTGACTAAGAGCCTGCATCTGTGCCGCCAGGTCGTCCCTCTGCCTTTGAAAGGCGCCAGCTTTCTGGCGTTCCTGGTCAAACTCTGCCTGGGTATCCAGGTTTTTCAAAATTAGTTTATTGCTCTCTGCCTTTTCCCTATCTAGATTGCTTTGCAGGGTGACTACCTGCTCAGCACATACCCTATTGAAATCTAATTGTTGCTCCAGCTTTTTCTGGCTCTGCAGTAGGGAGTCCAAACCTTCTTGGTACTCCTTGTGCAAGGCCAGAAATCTGGTATCCTGGTCAGCCTTTTCCTGTTGCAGCATATCCATATCCTCCTTCATTTTAATGATGTATTGTATACTCTCGTTTTCTGACTCCTGGCTTCTGTGCAGCCTCTGCTCAGAAGAGACCAGGTCAGATTGGGCCTTTTCTAACGCCATCAGTCACCTATTTGCCAGATCTTGCCCATCAGCACATTTGTCCTGCATGACTCCCATATATAGGTACAAATATGCCGCTATCCTGGCAATCTTATTGTGTTCATCTTTGGCTTTAGGGGCCATATATAATTCACTCAGGGCCACATGTAATGGACCCTGATCTCTCCATGTGTCTGCCCCTGTTTGAGTGACCTGTTGCACGATTGCCTGCAACCAGACCATCTGGTCCTGATGAGTCCATTCGCCTCTCACAAATAGCTTATGTAAGAGGTGTTCCCTGGCTATTTTGATGTCTACCAGTGATGTCATTCTGGAATTTGATTTCCTTCCTGACGCCTTAAGTTTGTATTTTATTTTGCAAAACAGACCGTCTCCTTAGAGCGTCCCTTTGAGGAGTGCTTTACAGCGTACCACAGCGTGGTGATCCGACCGGATGTATGTATCCCGTCTGTTAGCAAGCTGTACAAGTGATAAATCTAATCCAGAATCGCCGGCTGAGCCCCCACTTTGTAAGCGGATTCAATTCAACACTACAGCTAAGTCAATGCCTAGTCTGGTATGCTGATGGAAACCCTTATTGATATAATATATTTTTATGTCCAGTTCATGTACTCTGGATGACAACCCTTATATCACACCCCTCTCTTAGAATCCCCCTGGCCCCACTGAGCCAAGAAGTAGGTTTGTTTAGCAAATTAAAAGGTTTTATTTGAAAAATTAAACAGTATATATATATCACACTTATATAATAAATTAATAATTGATATCACACTTATGAATATAATGTTGATCAACAATGGGTAATCTGACACTAGCACACTTCTTTACAATCAATGAGGAAATGGTATAGGATGGATAAGGCAGCGAAAATACTTTTATGGTTTCAAGGGAAAAGCAATGAGGAATAAAATGCAGTACAGAAATAACTTGATATGATTTTAGCAAAAGATAATATAATCACTTTTTCTCTGGCAATTCACCCCCCCCCCCTATGCAATGTAAGAAATGGAAGGGGAGCACACAGTCTTCAAGAATCCCAACAAAAATGCAATACGAAATGCAGTTCCCCCCTAGCAAGCTTAGAGAAAAACAGGTATGATTTTAAAACACAGGCCCAAAATGCTTTGAATGTGGTGGCAATGAAGTGAAATGATGCTAAAATTGATTTTAATTCCCTGTAGGAGGTTCAGGATGAGTGGTAGACACTTTAAATCAGTTCAGGTCAGCCCTAACAATGATTCAGGGATGGTTATTAGGTTGCAAACAAATTTTAGCAGTTCAAGCAAAAGCGGCTATCTTTTTACAGGTGAAGAAATCAGGCCAAATTGCAAATCGCGGTAATTTTTGCGAGTGCGTAAATCGCGATTGCGGAAAAAGTATAAGGAGTAGGACGTCGATTCTAGGTTTGTTGGAAAGCCTAGAATCAATTTCGCTTCTATCATAAACGGTTCAAGAGATACGGATGATTTCGTGAAGGTAGATTCTCAAAAGAAAAAGTCAAGCTCAGAATGACAGATGACAGTTTTGGAAGCTTTAGAATGACAGAATGACACGATTTCTAGGAGGCAGTTCTAATTAGGTCAAAATAGTTTGAATTAGATTATTTTAAACTAAGAGGTTCTGGCACAGTCCTAGCTGGGTACTCACACTATATTTTGGACAGGAATGTGACTTCGTCACGGATCGGGTCAGGATTGGCTGCGGTCCTCTCACCACTTGGACTGGTTCTGCACACAGCACTTCACAGCAATCTGGTCTGGGTCTGCTAGCGGCACTGCACAGCGGTCTGGATCTCTGGTTCTGGCAAAGGTTCTTGGCGGGGAATGCAAACAGCTCGCCCGGCTGTTGAATAGTTTGGTTGGTTTTGAGGCCTGCTGAAGAGAACTCAGCTTGTGGTTTAGGCCTTTGCTTTAAGTTCTGAAACCAGAGTACTAAGTTCTAGTCTCTGTCTTGCTTGGAAGTCTAAGTGCTGGATATCTGGATGTGAAGTCGTCGTCAGCGCGCTCCGCAAGGAAATGGAATTGAATGTCCCCACCCGTCCTGCACTGTCTCCTTTTATCTGTTTAGAAAGTGGGTGTGTGCGTAGCATAACTGAGCCTGCCCCTCTCAACTTGTCATTGGCCCAGTTCTCCCCTCTCCCTTGATTGTGTGTCATCTGTATGGCTTACAGAAAGACACTCCCCTTGTCAATGTGCACACAAATATATTTCTGATCCAAATACATATTTCCCAGATACACAATTTGTTGAAATTACATGTACACATTATATGTCACATGAGGTAATCTCTGTTCCAACTCTGATGTTCCTGGGGGCTTGCATTAAAAAATGACAACATTTTGCGCTTTTTGACTGGTTTTGAAATATTGGATTTTCATCAAAAATTACACAAATGTACACCCCCCTTCTACATATATCCCAGTAAATGTCCATGTCTCTAGCATAAACACAGTGTCTGGAATATTGATCAATAGCGGGGTTCGGTCCTGGAACACTGTAGAAATTGGAGTTTGGACTCAAATCGTGAGGGCATTTTTCATACTAGGAATCTCAAAGTTGTACATTCCTGTCATTTGGTTACAATAAGTTTTCAATGTTTCTATAAAATATATATTTGCTGCAATAGGAATCCACACTCAAGTCTGGCCCGCCCCTTGAAGCTGGGTGGGTCAGGGATCACATGTCTCTGCTCACAGGCAGCTCTCTGTTTACAGTCCACACTCAAAATTAACATACCCCATTCAACCACAAGGGGCTATTGTCTCTCTCCTCCAGGCTGAAGGGGAAACCCCCTCCCTCTCACTCAGAAGGGCCATGTGATATCCTGCCTCCTGGTGTGGGCCTCTGGGGTGTTAAGGTTTCCCAGCCTCTTGGCCTCTGGGAACAGCAGGCGGCTAAGATTTTTAATTAACCAACAGGCTTTGAAGTCCCTGCCCCTCTTGCAACTCTTAAATACAGTTTCCCTGTCAGAGTTTAGACCGCTAGCGCCGGTTAGTGGAAATTGTCGTACTGCACCTATTTTTTTGGGAATTGTATTGAATTTGACAGAAGAATTTTGCTATTGTTTTGATGGGCATCCTTACAGTAGAGTGGTGCTGTGGAACACCCCACAAGAGGTTGAATCTTGAGAGTGGTCTTGTGCCCATGATTTCAGCAACTTTTTGACATCGATAAAAATGGATTTTTGAACAAAGGTCTCCTGTATTAGCTATCTTGCAATGTTTGAAATGGACATTTTGAGCTTGCACTTCAGAGAAACAGAGGTGATTTCACGGCGCTTTTGATCTAACAGGCCCTGCTAGTCTATTGATTTAGTTTTGTTTTGGGATAGAATGATGGGCGGCGACAGCTCATCCCCACATCTACCCAGTCTATCGATTTAGTTTTGTTTTGGGATAGAATGATGGGCGGCGACAGCTCATCCCCACATCTATCCAGTCCAATAATTCGACATGGGTCAAAACCCTTGACAGGACTTATCCCTCTTATCTAAACAGATAGAGAAAAACGCAGAGATCCTCCAGCAGGACAGATGCAAAATCATACGTCCGGCACCATAGTCCACCCTTTCTTCCCACTACTAAATTTCCTTAGCTCACCGGGGTCTTCCTTCCACCCTCCCACATTAGCACAACATCCCCCCCCAGCGTATGTAGCCTTGCTCAACCCAGCCGCCATTCATTCCAACTTCAGGCCTGCCTACTAGCACCCACCCACACTTGCTCATCTGTGCCTACGACCACTCACTCCCTCTAGTGCCTCACCCTCTGTAGCTCACACAAGCACCCCTTTAGCTTAGCCTAGCACATCAAACTGGGGTGGGTGACCTTTGGGTGACCTGGTGTGAGTGGATGCTAAGGAGAAAAGGCCTGCACCCCTGTTCCACACCACTCGAACAATGACACCACCCCCAGAGGTTAGCACATCAAAACATGTGTGCAATTTAGTAGTTAAACTTTTATGTTCACTTTGGTCAATCAAAGTCTTTTTAATATGCAAACAAAGAAATACTAATGTTATGTGTCACCACAGACTAACGTGGAAACGTTTTTGGAACTTGTAAAGTCCTTGCTGAGTATGTAGGGTTTGGGATTAGGATGAGAGCACCTAAAACATGCTGTCAAAATCACCATGATGTGTCAAAAAAGCGTATATACACAGGAATTTCCAGATGTGTTTGCAAGTTCATTGGAAAGATAACATTAGTAATAGACCTAATAAAATGTTGTACATACACCAGAGTATGAGTCTATTGCTAATGTTATGTATTTGCAAACACTACCAGAACAGTGTGGAACTACTAGCAAGGCAGCCTCTAAGTATTTACAGCATTCTTACCTTTAACTGAAAAATGCAAGAATCAACTGCAAATGGCCAAAACATATGGCTTAGCCAATGCTTGTTTCTCAAGCTTTCCACATGCAATCTGGCTGCACAGTCCCCTGAAATCTTACATTCCAAGTAAATAGGAGAGTGTTCCAGTAAATCTGGGCAAATTAAAATTTTGCATGTAAAAATACTTCAAACTGCTGGTTTCAAGCGCAATCTCTCACAACATAAAATACACTTACGTTTGCTAAGGAGCCTCGTAGTCTGCACAGCGAAGGTGGAGCAAAGGCGCAAGCAGTTCTGCAGAGGTTTCTGATGCACAGAGCTCTTTGCTGTCTGTTAACACGCGGCTTACACTTCTGACACTGTAGCTTTTCAATTGCCTGGGAGCACTATCGGCTCGGCCTCTGTATGCCATTGGCTCGGCTCTCTACTATCTGAGCATGAAGGAATCCAGGGCTCTGGCCCATAAACCAGCCTGGTCCTCATAAGTTCTGCAGATGTGCGCAATAGTGCGTGTGAAGGCGGAGCAAAGGCGAGAGCAGTTCTGTAGTTCTGCGGCTTCTAGGCTGAGACAGGTGAGACTCCTCCAGTGATAAACCCTGGCCTTTAATCTGGAAAACATCTTCATTATATATTTGTTCCTCCCATATAAAAAATCCTACAATGACTTATCACAAACATCATTCGTATGGGTTAAGGAGCTTGGCCCACTGCAAGGAAAAGCGGGTGCGCAACCAGCGAGATTCTAACATGCTCCCTTCACCGAAAAAAGGATAAACATGAGAAGATTAATAAGGAGGATGTGACTCAACCAACAATAAGTGATTTCTCTGAAGTTGCTGAACATGTCCACTAGAGTGGTCATATCACCTCCTGAAGCTTACCCCAGCAGTAGCAAACACTATTCTCAAGCCATTAGCACAAATCATATCGCTATCATCTCAGATAACGAGGGTTCCCCCACTATTGACAATAACGGTTCCCTCTTGAAACATTGGGCCTCATTACAAGGTGGGCGGTAAGGGGATAACGGCGCCGGTAAAGATACCGGAGCCGTTAACCCCCTACCGCCCCATTACGAGGTTTGCTCGTGGGACCCGGTAAGGACGCCTGGTAAGACTCGGACCCGAGTTCGGAGGCAGCCATGCCCTTATTAAGGGCATGTCTACCTCCAAACTCGTATTGAGGCCCATTGTCTGAATCTCAGACAGAACTCAATGGGCTTAGCTAGTTCAAACTATAATAATATAATATGTACAAACATATCAGTGACCCCGGACCTAACTGACCTGCTCTCTTCTTCTGACTCCTCTTTTAGTGAAAGCGACACAGAGGATACATTTAGGGGATATGAATCTGTCTCCCCTGAACAACAAAATCAGGGACAGGCTTGCACCATGGCCTCAGTAAAGACATTACAAACAGAAATGGATGTGCTGTTTCAACTTTACTCTAAAGTGGCCGAAGAACAGAGAGACTTTAAACTCATTCTAGTAAAAGTCGTTGATTTGATTCTTACAAACAGCACTTCTATATATGAGAAATCGAGTGGGTCACCAGTACAGACCCAGGCATTGAATTCTGGGCTCATGATTTAGCTCCTTTGAGTGGTAAATCTAGAGATGTGATTGGCAACAAAAAAAAGTGAGTTCAGAGGGAAGCTACAGCTAATGATGTGACAAATATAAAAGGCTTAGGAAATCAGAGGCGGTCCTTGCAAGGTGGTGGCAATGTCCCTGACAACACGTCAATTGCAGATGTTGTTGAAGTATGCCAGGGTGGTGTTAGAGTGGTGGCTGCCACAGAAGACCAAGCCATTGAGGCTCTCTGCACTTAGCTCTCGATGCTAAATAGCCCACCCTCACCTTCTATGTATAAAACTCCTCCTAAAGTAAACCCAAAAATACGTAAACCGTGAAAACAAGTAAAACGTAGTAAGGCCATTGATGTGAACAAATCAACTAAACCTTCTCTCCAGAGATATCTGCCCTCTATATCAAGTTATTATACTGTTACCAATGAAACGGGTGATGGTAGGGTTAGGAGAGGTCGTGCTCCAAGGACCTTTGTACAAATGGATGTCGACAAATAATGGCTCTCACTCAGTATCGATGGAAGACCATCAATCCAGGGATGGAGATGGTCAAATGGCCACATTATTAACTAATACTATGGTAACCTCAGCCATTGACCAGCATTTGATAAGGGAAAACTAAGATACTAATACGATCCACCCATTCTCCACGATTGCAACCAAATTTTCAGAACTTGGGCAGACATACCAGTGGCTGAAACATACCCTTCAATCCCACGTTCATGTGAATGAGTAATTGGGAAACAGTCAAGGAATCCACAGCAAATTCATCTGGTCCCAATTACCTGCATACTTTAGGAAGTAAGGATGATAACAACTACATCCCTGATTCCTAACTTGCAAGAGTGGAATCACAACAAAAGTCCATGAAGTATCATTCCCTGTTCATTCCTGACACCTCCGGGTTTGCAAATTCAAAACATATTAAGTTTGTTGAGGTCAATCCTACTGCCCACATCCCTTTTTTGAATAGATTCTGGCTATTAGAACTATTGCATGCTATACCTGATCTAATAACGATTACGTTTTAGGATACTGAGAGCCTGAAATTATCTCATTTGAACAGTCTTACAAATTGGGCGATAGTGTCTTTCATTTCCCCTATTATCGTTGACCATATTAGTGAACATGTTCAAGCTTTCATGGACTTGTGTTTTGAACTATAGGTGTTTCTGCCTACGGAGACCAGTAAACGTATATTGTCCAAGAGGAATTGGCCTGTATATCCTAATCTACATACTTTTGATGCCAATTTACATCTTGGTAAAGCCAACTATACCAGCTCCAGACTCATCTAAATAGGCATGCTGGTAAGTGGGTACAATTGCGGTAAATGGCACGCTGAACTTGGTTACCTCAAGAAAGTTCAATCTTCAGTGTCATTTCTTGGAATTCACGCGGGTTGCACTCTTTTGTCCATCATCCGTCTGGATTGGATAGTTTAGTCAATGCACAAGTATTTATGTTACACGAAACTTGGCTTATTACACCTTTTTCCATGGATGGGAACACTCTGGTTTTCCGTTTATCAGACCATCCGGTTAAGAGTCGTTCTAAAGGCGGATTATATATAGGTGCGCAGGCTCAATACAATCTAACGGAGCTGCAAGACTTGCAGGCATGACAACCTATTAGGTGCTATGCTGAATAAGACGCCCCTGGGATGGTCCAATTTGTTGCTGATAATCTTGTACAATCCATCTAGTACCAATCTTACTGGGAAAAGTATGACCGCTGCAATTGGCACCCTCAGAGTCTGTCTTGGGATTATTTTATATGAGGACTTTAATGTGGATTGCTCTGTTGCCTTGACTAGGAAAAAGAAGGGGGGAAGAAGTGCCGCAGTGGCACAAAAGGGGAGCGAGTGGCATGTGGCACAGGAAGAATGTGGTCTTCATTTGGTAACTATGAATAATAATGATTCTTAATCTACTTGGTCTAATGAATTATATAGCAGTTGTAGATATTTTTCCTGTGCCAATTCAATAATCCTAAAAAGTTCTCCAGACCTACACATTACCCTAATTGGTAGAAGTGATCATGCCACTCTCCCTCTGAAATGTCAAGTCTTATCTGGGAAATCACAAGAGTGCCTTCTTGGTAACCCCACTTCAGTGGCCTTTCTTTAATGTTACTCATTTTAACTATTATTCAAGATTAGTGGAAAAATCAGGTGTTGGTGTTCTGAATGCATGCAACTGGGAACTGAAGGATATGTTGGACATGCACTTGCACTGCTACATTGCATTAGTAAAAAATCTTAGGGCATGAATGGGGAACTATATGACATGGGTATTACCAAGAAGAAAAAAATGAAATGGACAATGCATTAATACGACGAATCAGGAGAAGCGATTCCATATCAGTGAATGATTTAAGAACTTGCACTGCCAAAGTTAGAGCTGAGTATAAGGCATGGTTAATGCAATATAAATACAATGATCCACACAATGGTGCTTTATCAATCTACTGATTAGGTCTCAGGATACTAAGAAATTCTGTCATTTGCTCCGCTCCTTTAGACTTGGGAAATCTGCACAGGCTTTATGTGAGGACGCAGAAGAAACCTGTCCCTTTTCATGGCCGAAACCTATTGGCAAGATATTAAGATTGATATGGCGGACCAGTCTAGTGCCATGACTGGGCCACCGGTTTGGCATCACATTTTGGAGTCTGATATTGAGAGAATACTTTTGAAAACAAAGGCCTCTACGGCCTCTGGGACTGATGTTTTTTTTGTAACATTGTGTTTAAGTGCGACCCTTTGCTCTGGCAAGAAATGTTACATTCACTATTCCAACATATTTGTGAGACGGGCTGTCCCCCTACTACCTGCCAGCAGTCCATTCTGATACTTGTGTATAAGAAGGGCATACAAAATTATGACAGAAATGAGAGCCTCTTAGCCATGCTAGATAGCAGTTCTAAGATTTTTTCAAACTTATTATTGGAACTGTTAAAATCATGGACTGAACAAAATTCTCTTCTAGACATCACACAGACAGGCTTTAGGAAAAGATATAGCACCACTCATTCCATCTAGGTGCTATTAACATTAAAATCAGATACCTTACAAAACCCGGAAGCCACTATTTATATCTGTTTTGTAGACTATTGTTCTGCCTTCTACTCTGTCAATAGAATGAGACTGTGGGAAAAATTTGAAAAAATTGGTGCTGGTCGTTCTTTGTTATATTTTATCAAGCTTCTGCATAACAACATAGTGGTAAGGGTAAGAGTGTCCCAAGAGGGTGAGCTATCCTAGCCCCTACCCACAAATATGGGATTGAAGCAGGGGTGTGACTTTGCCCCCCTGCTATATAATATCAATGTGGCAGACGTCCTCTCTGCTTTAAGAACGGCACAGAGTGATCCTCCAAGGTTTGGAGACGTGGATGTGCACTGCCTCACTTATGCTAATGATACCGTCATCATAGACCGCACAGCAATTAGTCTTCAACACTCATTGGAGATGCTGTACCAATATGACAATTTAAATGGCTTACGCATCAATGTTGACAAAGCTAAAATCATGATTGAGGGCAGGCAGGCACATGGGCGATCAAAGTTTGCATGGAGACTGGGGGGCACGCGTTTGGAACAAGTGACTGAGTTTAGATATCATGGTATCTTGATTTTGGCTACCAAGACTCTCTCTCAGTTTGCCCTTGTAGTCCCCCAAAAGGCCTGGTCTGAGTGGTTGGCGATGAAAAAATATGATCGATCGGCGAGGTGAATGCCTACAAATTATCAATTATACCGGGCATTCTTTATACTTTGGAGACGTTGCCTGAGAGGGCAGTAATTTGGCTGGGAAAAATAGAGGCAAAAATATTGCGATTAGTACTCGGCCTCCCGAGAGCTATACTTATTGAGGCCTTTAGATTGGAGTTAGGATTGCAATCATTAAAATCTGTAAGGAAAGTGGCTGTATGCAAATTTTGTGCCTGAATACGTTTTAGCAATCCTGACAAAGGTATCCTTTTGAATAGTACATTACGACATAAGCATCATTGTACCCAAAGTATATGGTTTAGGGAAACAGAGAAGTTAGTTGACAGTCTTTGCCTCAACATTGGTATGCTAGGATTGCCTAAGAATGCAAGGGGGTAATTCATAGAATTTAGCACACAAGTGGCGCACGAGGCTGGTGCACAGTGTGCACGTGCGATTGTCTGCGCCAGCCGTGTGTGCTAAAATCCATATCCGCGCACAGCGTATTCATGGATTTTAGCTACCAAAACCAGCCATAGTGCACAGTGGCGCAGCGACCCTGCAGCAGCGCCAGTTAGCCATCAAACTCCCCAATCCAGCGCAAAGGGCTGCACTAACCCTGTACCAGTATACATGGCCGCCACACAGCACACGGCAAGCGGGGAACACGTATTACTGGGGTGTGTGGGAAGTTTCACACGCGATTGGCCCTGTGCGAGTGGTGTACGTGTATTACTGGGGTTCGCGGGAAGTTTTACACGTGAAAGGGCCCTGTGCGAGTGGGGTACGTGTATTACTGGGGTTTGTGGGAAGTTTCACACGCGATTGGCCCTGTGCGAGTGGGGTACGTGTATTACTGGGGTGCGTGCGAAGTTTCACACGCGATTGGCCCTGTGCGAGTGGGGTACGTGTATTACTGGGGTGCATGGGAAGTTTCACACGCGATTGGCCCTGTGCGAGTGGGGTATGTGTTTTACTGGGCTGCGCAGGAAGTTTCACACGCTATTGGCCCTGTGCGAGTGGGGTACGTGTATTACTGGGGTGCGCGGGAAGTTTCACATGCGATTGTCCCTGTGCGAGTGGGGTACGTGTATTACTGGGGTTCGCAGGAAGTTTCACACGCGATTGTCCCTGTGCGAGTGGGGTACGTGTATTACTGGGGTTTGCGGGAAGTTTCACACGCGATTGGCCCTGTGCGAGTGGGGTACGTGTATTACTGGGGTTTGCTGGAAGTTTTACACGCGAAAGGGCCCTGTGCGAGTGGGGTATGTGTATTACTGGGGTTCACGGGAAGTTTTACACGCGATTGTCCCTGTGCGAGTGGGGTACATGTATTACTGGGGTTCACAGGAACTTTCACACGCAAAGCGCCCTGTGTGAGTGGGGTAGGTGTATTACTGGGGTTTGCGGGAAGTTTTACACGCGAAAGGGCCCTGTGCGAGTGGGTACGTGTATTACTGGGGTTCGCGGGAAGTTTTACACGCGAAGGGCCCTGTGCGAGTGGGGTACGTGTATTACTGGTGTTTGCGGGAAGTTTCACACGCGATTGGCCTTGTGCGAGTGGGGTACGTGTATTACTGGGGTTCGTGGGAAGTTTTACACGCGAAGGGCCCTGTGCGAGTGTCATGGGAAGTTTTACACTAGAAAGGGCCCTGTGCGAGTGGGGTACGTGTATTACTGGGGTTCGCGGGAAGTTTTACACGCGATTCTGCTGTCAGAGCGGGTACGTGTATCTAGTGGGGTGCACGGGGAGTCCCACATGTGAATTGGCAGTGTGGGTCCTCCCAGGTGTGCCCTCCACCCCATCCACAGCCTCTGCAGGCAACCCACAACACAGGGGACTTCCCTGCACCCCTGGCCATGCCCCCCAGCCAGCACACATGTCACCTTCCACTAGTGATCACCAACTCATGTCCCCCTGCACCCCCACCCCCCAGCAGTGACAGGCACCTGCCAGCAGGCCCCCACTCATGTCCCCCAGCACCCCCACCCCCCAGCAGTGAGGGGCACCTGCCTGCAGGCCCCCACTCATGTCCACCAGCACCCCCACCCCCCAACAGTGAGGGGCACCTGCCAGCAGGCCCCCACTCATGTCCCACTCATGTCCCCCAGCAGCCCCACCCCCAGCAGTGAGGGGCACCTGCCAGCAGGCCCCCCACTCATGTCCCACTCATGTCCCCCTGCACCTCCACCCCCAGCAGTGACAGGCACCTGCCAGCAGGCCCCCACTCATGTCCCCCAGCACCCCCACCCCCCAGCAGTGAGGGGCACCTGCCAGCAGGCCCCCACTCATGTCCCCCAGCACCCCCACACCCCAGCAGTGAGGGGCACCTGCCAGCAGGCCCCCACTCATGTCCCCCAGCACCCCTACCCCCCAGCAGTGAGGGGCACCTGCCAGCAGGACCCCACTCATGTCCCACTCATGTCCCCCAGCACCCCCACCCCCCAGCAGTGAGGGGCACCTGCCAGCAGGCCCCCACTCATGTCCCCCCTACACAAAATAAAGAAGCACAATCATGGCCACTTCTACACCAAAAAACCACATCACGCCACCCCACTCTTGAGACGCAATGATTTCCCAATCCACCCCACACTGACATGCCTATCTCAAGACACAAACCTAAAGTCAACTATGTACATCAACACACATTGATTGTGTAAACACACATTTTCACATGCATCAACCCAATGAGCGAATCCCATACATGGAAATAAAATATGAATATGTATTATGTACAAAAATAAATAAATGAAATTAAATCATACAAAAATAGCAAACATGAAATGAAAAGCATGTGCAACAGATGAGTGAATGAAAATTATAACCAATCCAAAAAAATTGAAAGAAAAACAGTCCAAAATCTACCTCCTCCAACGCAAATCCAAAGGAAAGGTAAAAAAAAAATCCATTTCATCATGTTCATAATGAAAAAAAAAAAATTCTAATTATTCCATAGTCCAACTATTTACAATACATTGCTCCAAAGAAAAATCCATTACTCCATGTCCATGATGAAATAAAATATTCTAATTAATCCATGATCAAACTATTCACAATCCATTGTCCAAAATAAAAATCCATTAATCCATGTGCAAAATCCAAAAAATAAATGAAATCAATCCATTGTCCAACTATGTAAAGGGTCCATGAGCCCAAACAAACACATGAAACCTACCTAAGAAACTACATAAAAATAAAACTATACAAATGTGTGTGGCATTGTCCATTGACCGCAAATAAAAGGAAAAGGAAAAGGAAACCTAACTCTAAAAACTATTTACAATGGCAGCGGGCTAGTCCGACGGCTCACTTCCCGATTTTCCGGGCCGGGGCATCATCGAACTCCTGCTCGATGTCCCGGAGGCGGTCGTCTTCCATGGCCCCGAGGGTTCGCAGGAACAATGTCATCTGGACCTCCCGGTCCCTGCGAATTGCCTCGAGGCACTCAGCCCGCCTCAGAGCGCCCTGACCATTGTGAGCCGTGCCTCTTCTGCTCGCTGCCGCTCCGCATCTATAGCATGGCCTAACCGCTGCCACACGGAAGACACTTCCAGTCCTGGGTCCTCCTGCCCTCTGGCCGATGCCTGCCCGTCCGATGTTGAAGGCCCCGAGCCATCATGGCTCCCACCTTGTTTCTGCTGTGCCTCTGCCTGTGCCCTGGCTCTTGCTGCCTGCACATCCTCCTCTGGCTGGGGTGCAGTTGTTGAGGTGACCACCCCTGCTGGACGTCCGACTCCCGACTGTGGCAGGGATGTGTCCTCCACCAGCCTGGCCGCAGGGTCAGAGGCAGCTCCACAGGGTACCCAGGTGATACATGGGTGGGAAGATGGTATGGAGGATGACTGGAGCATAGGGGGTTCAGGTGAGGAGGGGGTCAGAACAAGGCCCAGCAAACGGAGAAATCGAGCCCCGGTGGTGACCCGTCCCAGTAGGTCAACGCGGTCAACGAGGCATTTGAGATGACGTGCAGTGTCCTCACGAAAACACTGCAGGTCACCTTGCATGCCCCGTTGACGCAACGCCATCCCACTCAGGACAGGCTCAACCCGGTCCCGGATAGCCACATCCGCAGGGAGAGGAAGGCCAGTTGTTGTAAGCGGATCCCCTCCCTGAAAACGGGTCTGGACGTAGGCATCCCTGCTGGTGCAGGATGATGCAGTCACAGGATCGGGACAGGATTACACACAGGCACCTCCGCGGTGGCCTGTGCTGCCTCCTGTCCCTGTCCCTGCACTGCACCACTAGCACCAGTGGAATCCCCACCTCCAGACCCCATGTCTGTCCCTTGCACGGCCTCCTCTTCCACCAAACCCCCCACCAACCTGGATGACTCTGTGCCATCTTCCTCCATCGGACCCTGTGGGGTCTCAGCTGCCCCTTCTGCTACCGAGCAGTCCAACTCCGACCTCCGCCTTTTGGACCTACCCTCAGCAGCTGCGGCCTGGGATGCGGCACCGGACTCCTCACTCTCTGACGAGATGACAACCTGGGAGGGGAGCCGGGCCTTGCATCTCCGGCTGGCGGTGCAATCCCTGCCGCTGTGCTCCACAGCACCCTCTCCGCCCTCTTCATCAGTTGACGCTGCAGACAAGGAGAGATAGGACACAGGCATCAGGGCACTGTACAATGGGCTGATACACACATGACAGTTGCACATGAGTGGCAGTGTCAAACTTCAGACATGGCATCACAATCCCCAACACGCATGTCATTTCAACTCACACACATGAGCAATTCCACACCCATATCACAACAGCAAGCACCATCCATACACATAAAACAGCATGAGAATCCAAAGGTGAGCCAGACATCACATGAAACACAGGGAGTGCAGAAGACATGCACACACGCCAACACACTTACATCTCCTCCAACTGTTGCAGTGATGAGATTGCCATACATGTCAGATCTGCTATTCAGCCTTCTACATATCAGTGTCAAATGCATCCATGTTGCATCACAGTTGCACACTTGTCAAATACACACACATGCACATGTACACAGTGCAGATACATGCATTAGGAACCACCATCCATGCCACAACCATGCCAATGTACATACACAGAAATTGAAACATGTGTGCTCCCAAACCTGCATTTGTCCAGCATGCTTACCAACACATACACCATCAATGTTTCTCACACATGAGAGGACACACATGTAGCAGCCTCACGCCCATGTTCATACACATCCCTACATGGCCCTACAAAAACACATGTGCAACCTGCACACTACTGGCACACAACGACACGCACAGCGTCCAATCACTCTGCATGTGCACTTACCGCTCGACTCCAGACGGGTCTGCCTCTCAAGGTTCTGGACGTAGAGCGCTGGGCATATGCATTCCAGGACCCTCATTTGGTGGTCCGACAGCTGGCCCCGGCGCCCCTCGGCATCCGCTGCCTTCGTGAGGCGCCGGGCCTTGTTGAGGGTCCTGGACCTGAAGTCCTCCCAGCGTGTCAAGTCTAACAAGGGATGAAGGGTTTCAACCCCCTCTCCCAAACCACAGAAGCCGAATAGATCGACCCTCCCACCGTGGTTGGCACGGGCGTCTGAATTGAAATACACAGATAACCACATGGCAGCCAATGGGGGGGAGACGGAGTTAGGAAAAGGGGGTGGAATGACAAAGGAAAGATAGGGAACAAACACAATGCATCTCAATGCAATTACTTAATCCTAAACCAAGATTTAACCTAGACTTTCCTACTTGATAATCCTTGACTTACTTGTCTCCTCAGTGGAGTTTTTTAGGGTTCTTAATTACCGTATACCATATCCATAATTATGACCGTGTTAGTGTAACATGTAGCCAACACATAGCAGATGAGAGCGATACAAACTGCATGGCACGTACAAGGGAAGCCCCCTTCATGAAGTCAACATGCACATGGCCCCATGGGCTGACATGGAACATGAGCGAACAAAAGCAATAAACATAACACAAGATATCCCTTCAGAATCGAAATGCGGCAGGTGCATTACACAAGCCAAATGGCATAACTAGATATTCGAATAGTCCAAACTTAGTTCTGAATGCCATCTTCCACTCATCCCCACTCTTTACTCGAATCAAATGGTATGCCCCTCTCAAGTCCAATTTAGTATAAATCACTGCTGATTTTACCTGATCCAACAGAACTGAAATTAAAGGCAAGGGATACCTGTTTTTTATTGTTACCTTGTTCAATGCTCTATAGTCAATACAGGTTCTAAGTGTTCCCTCTTTTTTGGCACAAAAAACAAAGGAGATGACACTGGTGAGGTAGAATGTCTAATGAACCCTTTTTGTAACATCTCATCTAAATACTCCTTCAAATGTTGATTTTCTTTTTCTGTTAGTGCATAAATACGACTGCATGGTAACTTAGCTCCAGCTTCTAATTCAATCACACAGTCATAAGAGCGATGTGGAGGTAACCTCTCAGCTCCCTTTTTGTCAAACACTTCTGCGAACTCCACATACTGCCGAGGAATGCCAATTCCCACAGCCCCCACCACTTGTGAGTCACCTATCTGATCTGCCAGAAATAGAGCCGGTCCTACCCCTTCCTTCAAATGTTCTTCACACTCTACCCCAGTAAATGATACCTCTCTTGTGACCCAATCAATACGAGGGTTGTGTAAGATCAACCATGGCATACCCAAAATAAGACCAAAATGCGGGGCTGCAATCAAATCCAACACAATCTCTTCCACATGACCTGATTCACATCTCATCTGAATAGGTTGTGTTTGTTGGTAAATGGGACCAGAAATTAAGGGAGAACCATCCACCGACTGTACACCTTCCACCTGTGCTTTATCTCTTGATGGTAATCCCAACTTCCATGCCAAACCAATGTCAATAAAATTTCCTGTTGCACCAGAATCCACCACAGCTGACACCATTTGTTTTGTGCATGCAAAAAATAATGTTACCAATAGATACATGTGAGAATTCTTGTGATCCATCGTGTTAGCTGCCCAACTTGGGAACTTCCTCAAACTGGGGCCTGACCCTTGAGTTCCCACTAAGGCCGGCCCAATCATTTTCTTGCCTCCACCTTGCTCTCATCACTCCTCCCGACCTTCTTAGGCATATTAGGGCATGTTGTTATGTAATGGTCGGGTTGTCCACAGTACAGACATAAATTATTCACCTTGCACTGTTCTTTCTCAGTTGCTGACAAGGGTCCCCTTACGCCCCCAATTTGCATGGGCTCTCCATCACTACTCTTTCCTCCCCTACCCTTGTCCAATCTTACAAAAGGTACCATCTCCGGTTTCTTTTTGTCACCTTTCCTTTCATTCATATGATGGTCCAACCTCAAAGCTAGATCAATCATCGCCGTACAGGAACTCGGTTGAGGTTCCACCTGGGCCATCGCATTTTTCAATTACTCCCTGAGTCCCTGATAGAACAGTACTGTCTGCTTATTTTCTGGCCAATCTGTCTCTATTACCAACCGATTGAATTGCGTAACATAGGATGCTAAATCACGTGACCCTTGTTTTAAGGCTAACAATTCCTTATCCTGAGATAAGGAAACTTCTCTTCGATCAAATAGTCGTCCAAATTCTGTCAAAAACTGATCCCAGTTGTATAGCAATGGGTCATCCTTTTGCACCAATGGCATGGCCCATGCTGCTGCATCCCCCATTAGATAAGATATCACAAACGCTGTCATAGCTTGTATAGTTTCGAATGCAGCGGGCTTACAGAAAAAGTGTAACCTACATTGCGTCAAAAAGGTCATATACTTCCTCGGATCTCTTGCAAATCTTTCTGGTGGTGCTAATGGGACACTGCTGGGTGCTTGTACAACAACCGTAGAGGTTATCCCTGTGCCACCCCCTGTGGACGTTCCCGCCCCCTCCAATGGAGTACTCTGAGCCACTAATCCCTGAACTTGAGCCTTAATAGTGTTAGACTCCTGTCTGGCATGTGCTAATTTTGCTTGAATTGCTTGTAATGTCATTAGCACTTCTTCTAATGAAGGAGGACTCAAATCCATTTGGCTTGGGTGGTTTAAATACCCCTAAAATCGGGGGCTGATAATTCTGGGCCGGGCCTTGTTGAGGGTCCTGGACCTGAAGTCCTCCCAGCGTGTCAAGTCTAACAAGGGATGAAGGGTTTCAACCCCCTCTCCCGAACCACAGAATCTGAATAGATCGACCCTCCCACCGTGGTTGGCACGGGCGTTTGAATTGAAATACACAGATAACCACGTGGTAGCCCATGGGGGGAAGACGGAGTTAGGGAAAGGGGGTGGAATGACAAAGGAAAGATAGGGAACAAACAACATGCATCTCAATAAAATTACTTAATCCTAAACCAAGAAATAACCTAGACTTTCCTACTTGATAATCCTTGTCTTACTTGTCTCCTGAGCTAAGTTTTTTAGGGTTCTTAATTACCCTATACCAAATCCATAATTAAGAGCGTGTTAGTGTAACATGTAGAAAACACATAGCAGACGAGAGCGATACAAACTGCATGGCACGTACAAGGGAAGCCCCCTTCATGAAGTCAACATACACATGGCCCCACGGGCTGACATGGAACATGAGCGAACAAAAGCAATAAACATAGGCCAAGATATCCCTTCAGAATCGAAATGAACAGTCTTGCCCTTTATCTCTTAGTAGAAAGGTCTCTGCGATAAGTATTGCCTCATACTTCCCATAGAGATTAAACTACCCCCAACCTGGGGACTTGCTAGTAACTCATTCAAGTCTTTGAGTATCAAGTAAAACATAATTCTTGTCAACATTAATGAAACATGTATCCGTGTACTTATCTTCGAGTCTGGGTGCCTCACAAGTACACCTGGACGTTCTGGTATGTCGCCGTGAGACGCCGCCGCCCTGTGGAGTATGCTCCACGTATGGAAGTGAAGGCAGCGGTCTGGAAGGGAGGAGATTTCACCGCTGCGGCCCAGGAGCTATGGGGAGTTCTTACGCGAAGTTTGCGTTGCCTCCCGAGATTAACAGCAAGGCTACACCTGCTCGGCAAGATACTCTCCCTCACTGCCGTGGTTGACAGAAGCCTCCGTCCGCCTTCATAGGCATAAATCACTCGCTCGCCATCCTGCGCTCCTCACACACGCCGTCGTGGCCGCCCGTGCTGCACAACATTAATTATCAGCATCTGTGCAAGGGCGGTCAACGGCTAAATACTCCATTAATGAACTCCAGCTGTCTCCTGGCGCGAATACGTGAACTACCATTGCACCTCTAAGCATGCTGGGAATCGTAGTTTTTGTCTTATTTCTTACAATATTGTCGCCTAGGCTTACCCCAGACCCTATTCCTGACACAGCGCTTCTTGACATGATGTAAGTCGCATACTGCCACCCCCTCCACGTTGATGGCAGTCACGATGTCCATCCAGATCCTGGTCCGTCCTTCATTGTCTACTCGCAAACTTCCAAAGAGGGCATCATACTGCTCAGGACTTGCTCCACCAGGACACCAACTTCCCTGGCACTGAAGTTGGTGGCCCTCTGCCTCTCTGGCTGGGGGTTGCCAGTGCTGCCAGATGGTGTTGTGCTGGACATGGCAACCCCAGAAGCAGGAGTGGGTGGGCAACTGGGTCCTGGGGCTGGGCTGTAGAGCGATGGAATCCCAGTCGGGAGCCTTCGGTTCCAGCAGGGGTGGTCACAGCAACTGCACCCCTGGCTGACGTGCAGGCAGCAAATAGCAGGGCACGCGGGCAGCAGGCAGTCAGCCAGCAGCAGATGGCAGGTGGGAGCGTGCTCAGGGCTCTGGGGTCAGTAAATCGGCCTTCTGGGCAGGAGCATGGTCTTCCGTGTGTTGTTGCGTGGCCAGCTTTATACGGAGTGATTTGACACGTGAAAATCTTGCACATCAGCGTGTAATTCGAGGAAAGGCCCTTCGTGCGTAAGCGCGTCAGCACACGTACGCGGTTTCATTGGACCAAAGGCCCTTAGCGCATAAGCGCATCTGTGATGTATCGCGCACGGGCGTTGCCCTGGCACGGGTTGAAGATCCCACGTGGCTTTCCATTGCTGTGTACGTGCTTTTCGTGGGATGCGGGCGTGTGTTTTCCAGCTGTTGGGGTTCACACGCTATTACTTCACAGCGGGTGGGTGTTGGCTACGCATTCTTCTACACACAAGGCAGACGGTGAGTGGTATCCTGCTTGCCCAGGGCCAATCGCGTGTAAAACTTCCCGCGCACCCCAGGAATACACGTACCCCACTCGCACAGGGCCCTTTCTCATGTAAAACTTCCCGCGAACCCCAGGAATACACGTACACCAGTCACACAGGGACAATCGCGTGTAAAACTTCCCGTGAACCCCAGTAATACACGTACCCCACTCACACAGGGCCAATCGCGTGTGAAGCTTCCCACGCACCCCAATAATACACGTACCCCACTCGCACAGGGCCCTTTTGTGTGCAAAACTTCCCGCGAACCCCAGGAATACATGTACCCCACTAGCGCAGGGCCCTTTCGTGTGTAAAACTTCCCGCAAACCCCAGGAATACAAGTACCCCACTCGCACAGGGCCCTTTCGCATGTAAAACTTCCCGCGAACCCCAGGAATACACGTACCCCACTCGCACAGGGCCAATCGCATGTGAAACTTCCCCCGAACCCCAGGAATACACGTACCCCACTCGCACAGGGCCAATCGCATGTGAAAATTCCTGCGAACCCCAGGAATACACGTACCCCACTCGCACAGGGCCAATCGCGTGTGAAACTTCCCATGAAACCCCGAAATACACACACACGCTATTTTTCACACAGCGGGTATCTGTGTTTGTCACGTACCCCTTTTTTTTACGGCCATACTGGCCTGCCTGTTGATCGCGTACATTTTTTTTTTGGGCTTCTGGCTGCCACACCGTACTACGTGTGTCATTTTTGCACGCACGTGGGCTACTGGGTGGCGCTTGTCTCTTTTTCCTCTTTTTATGGGGTGCCTGTGTGTGGTGTGCATATCATTTATCCTAGGGGGCCACAGTATGGGACATTCATCATAGCTGTATATACATGCTTTTTGTTTGCGCACACTTTTGTAATGCGCAGGGACGCTACCGCCGGCCTTCGTGTGGCGGACGTGTTTAGGCCTGTGCGTGTCTTTGCCCATGCGCGGGTTTGCCCTATTCGATTCCACGAATACGTGTGGTTCGCGTGTGTGAGCGTTCCGTGTACTTCCCAGCAGTACTTCCCCAGTTACGCCTTCTTTTTCACGCATTGTTCCCCATTCCGCGTGTTACGCCCCGTGTCCCGCCCCCTTTTTGGTGTGTGCGCGGATGTTGTGCGCTTTCCCTGTGCGCGTTGCGAACGGCTTTTGAGCTGTTGCAATGACGTGTGCGCCCCTGTGCGCCACGCTCGGGTTTGGCGCACATCCCAAGAAAAACATGCGCCGGGACTTCCATGAATCACACGCGTGTGCCTGTTTTTTCATGCTTGTGCCTGCTTACGCCTGCTTGCACCAAGATTTCCGGCGCACGTTTCTTCAATGAATCGGCCCCCAAATGTCTTTTATACCTTTGATCTGGAGAAGAAATCTAAATACTATGATCAAATTCTGTCCCAGGCCTATTTGCAACGACTGTTAAATATGCTTTTTATGCTGGTCATGGTCTGTTCTCAGATGTTGCTTGGAATTATCCAATTAAATTATACTCTCTTGACCTGGTCAAATTTGTTCTACTTTTGCTCTTAGAAACTTTGCTGGTTTTGGAAAATACCGGGGCATGTTCTGGTATCAAACGGAAGGAGCGTTTTTGTCGCTTTTGCAAAAGGGAAATGGAATTTACTTGTCATTTACTGACCCTTTGCCCACAACACTATGAAGCATATGAGAAGGGCTATCAGAAATGTACCTCATATCGGCATGACCAGTTTTTGAGCACCATATTTGGTGCGGAGACCTTGGTAGTGACCTCTGCTCTGTATCATATCTGGCAGCTAGTGAAAAAGAAAAAAGATATGCAGAGTGAAAATCATCCCAGCTATATAGTGAAGGAAAATTCATAAAAGCTTAGACATGGGTAGCCTAATGTATGAATTATTACTTTAATTCATTTATTTTATGATATGACAAAGTGTAATGCATGTTTACTAAACTTAAAGGAATTACTAAACTCAAATAAATTGTGTGTTTTCTTATCTCCATGTATATAAATGTACTTACATGTTTTATAAGTGTGTTTATTCTGTATTTAATGGTTTTTATCAATAGTTTAAAAGGTCATTTTTGATCAGAAGCACTTAATTTAATAAAAATAATAAATAAACAAATAAATACATAATATGCACAGCAATGGACTCCTTCCTGATATTAAGGAAACCGGTGCAGTGATGCTGTTTCCATAGCTGACTAACAAAGACGTTTGGCATGTATCAAATACTAGGGGCAAAGTTGTGCAGGTCCTGCACGCAGCGCATGAGATCACATTACTGACACAGGCTTGGATGAAGCAGAGCTTCGTTTATTAGCAAAATTCAGTTATACACATTTCATGAGCATTGATATTACTTCATGTCATTGTGAAAGAACAGTGCCCCTCACACATGAACACTCATGCCCAGGAGCACCTACCATGACCTAGAAAGCCTGTAGGTGTAACTGTGAAAGGTAATGCATTAAAACGAAATACAGAAGCGTTGGTATGTGCAAGGATGGTCATCAGATGTGTCCTACACCCTCTCTGGGGTATTAGCAGGTATCTTCCTCTTGGCTTTATGTACAAGAGAACAAAACCTTGCTCACCGTAAGGGGAAGAAGTACTAACATGAAATCACGCAGACTAAGGTGGCATCTAGTTTATCTGGATCCTAGCCAAGTCCATTACAGGGATTCAATTGGCATACAAGACACTTGCACTTCCCTAGGATCAGAAAGAACATCGGCCTCTCAAGCACCTTCTCAATACAGAAGTACTAATCAGACAGATGCTTTCATCCTCACTAGAAAGAAATGGGCAAACGTTAATAGTATCAAACGACCCCACCCGGATAACCACTTAATGCTTTTGACACAGGGTTGATAGAGAAATCAATTGAATCATAAAAAAGATACAGGGTCTCCAAGCTTTGACTGTACAGATGTTTGGACTACAACACCCATCAGCCCCAGACAGCATAGTCAATGGTGAGGGATCATGACAGTCATAGACCTGAACATCTGAAAAGCTACAGTGGAAGACGCCTGGCCTATAAGCACTTCTCAATTGAAACGCAGTGATAAACTATAAGCCCACCTAGGAATCCTGTTTTTGCCACTGAACCCGAACTACGTGGTGAATCATAGAAGTCCACCAGACTGCCTACTAGTGCATGTCTGTTTAGAACACAACCTCATATTCGGTAAAGCTGAGATTTGCAATGGATGTGAGAGAAAAACGGTGTGTTGTGAACGAATCCCAAAAGTGGGTTAACATTAAAATGAACTCAATCTCATGGAAATATAAACATTCCCTACAAATAGGTTTTGCGGGTGCCATTTAGCAATGGATTCCTATGGAATCTTCCTGTTCTTGACCAAGTGCAAAGCTGAGGCGGATTAGCTAGGATTCTGTTTTGTATATGCCTGCATGGAAAGATCTTGCAGGCGTGCATTGAAGCACATGACGTGACAGAGGAGGAATGCATGGCCAAGATCTTATCTCCACTCTTGTTGGTGATTCAAAATGAGGCTGCTGGTTAAAATGAGTCATGGAAACATTACAGCTCACTGTTATACCTCAATTTAATGTGTCATCTAATTTCAAATGAGGCAGATTGTGTGCAAAACAGAAAGGTGATGACTGGAAGTGTTTGAGCAAATAAAACCATTGCCATTGCTTTGGGCAGCCCTCCAGACCATCATGTTTCATTTTGTCATGCCAATACAGAAAGGGAAAAACTATTTGAAAATCAGGCTTGATCCCACCCCAAAAGACTGCGTCCACACCAAATTGCAATCCCAGACTTTCTATAATTGTAAAAATTGGTTATAACATAAATACATACATGCCTTAAGAATTTGAACAACATCAAATTAAATACAAATGCCAACAAAAGTAAAACTATCACGAATAAAACATGCATATACAAATTAATAAAACTTTCAAATGTGCTCGCAACATAACCATTTAAAAATCGCCTTACATCTCTGAAAACGGTCCACTACATCGTCACCTAGACTCATCAGGAAAACCATACAGAAATAGATCATTGTATCTCTGTCTTCTGCAAGTTGAGGCATGGCACTTTCCTCACATAAAAATCATCATAATCCAGTCCATTTAAGTAACTCTTTCAAAGTCTGAAGCATCCTCCAAACTTACATCAGACATCCCTAATGCCACGATGTACTCCATACGCTCTACACGGTTATGTAATGTCCATTTTCCCATGTAGTGCTTATCCATGGGTACTCATGTAGCTTGACATCTCGATTAGCATAGTCTTGTATTGCACCACTTGCTACTTTCCCCATTGCTGCTGTTGACAGCAACACATTGGGAAATACCAGAGTGTTACTTGCTTTACAAATGTTTATTTTAACAAATAGATCACACGGTAGATCACAATGGATTTACATTTTGGTTGAGGCTTATTACGTGGAATATAAATGATTAATTTTCATTTTTGAGAAGTAAGGAAGTTTCTCTAGCAAGATAGTGGCATCTGTCCAGATCGCATTCGCAAATGAATAATCCGGATTGAGGATGCTTCCTTACCACTCATTCCTGTGGACGACACAACAGGCTCCTTTCCATGGAACTAGTAAGCATTCTTCTTACTGGTAAGATTCCATGCACAATATGCTGACAAAAGTCTAGTTGCTGATGCACAAGACTGGAATGAGAAACAGCTACCCAACATCTTTCAACTTCCTCCATTAACAGGTTTCCCATGGGGGTCATGTCGGTACTATCAAGAACAAAAGATAAAATACTCGTACAACTTTTCCAGATATAAACATCACCTGTACTCAAATCACATTCTTTCAACACTGTTTTCACTAACGCATACCTCTGTGGAAAAAAAAAAATATAGGCTTCAAAAATGTTAGTTGCCACATATTCAAAGTTTTTAAATTCATTGCTCAAATAATATCTTACAAAGCATGAAGCTTTGCTAATGGTATTTGAAAAACAAGTTTAAAGGAAACAAACATAAACAAATCTTAAAACCTTTTGTGCCATAATCCTTTGGTTTAAATACCACCTCCATCCTCAGATTTTCAGGGCAAACTTTCCAGAAGAATCCCAACATTTTATTGATGCCATACATGTATGCGTGGTAGAAATACAAGGGACAAAAGTAATAAAAGTGAATGAAAACTGCGTAATCAGCACCCTCCACTACAACGTCAGATACGGTGATGAATATACAACTAGCTCCTTTGAAACCACTGTAATTTTGTCATTCAAATTCAATGAACTATATCCCATGATATGAATTTCTATCCCTAAAATCGTAATAAAATAAACTACAATGATAACGTTCTAAATGTGTGTTTCTGCCCATTTTCCATATAACATACAGATACATTCCTCTGGTGTTTAATTTTGAGTTCGAATTTTGTTTTCTGTCACTGCACAGACCTCGTTTGGATGTACAATAATTGGCATTACATTAATGAAACGTCTTGCCAACATTTTGGTATACAATGTGTAAACAGTATTCAACGGTTTATAGGCCTCCAATTCCACACATCGTTTTATCACCTCTCTTATGCAATAAAGTTGTGACCCCTCTCACCAAATCTGATGGGACATTGTCCAATATTCTTAGTTCTTAAAAAATGTGTAGTGCATCTGCATACATTTCCTTAGGCACACATTCTTCCCAGGGTGTTTTATTTCTTGCACAGAAATTTGCCACCCTTTGAATGTGTCCTTATTTAATTACTTCAGTAGTTAATACTGTTGCTCCAAAGATAAAACACTCTTTACTGTAATCAACATTTCTTCCATTCTCCTTTTGTCCACTATTTTCTCAACAAACACATTATTTTTAAAATTCTTAACCCCTCTACACATTATGATATGATATTTTATTTGTATCGCACTCATACGTGTGTTTCAGAGCACGACGAGGCAAGGGAGGGGAATTTAGGGAGAACAAAAACAACAATCTTACTAGGCCCAGTGACATTGAGAACGCGCAAGTTTAGGGGAGAGGTAAGGGGGAGGGGGAGAAAGTGGAAAGTGCTGTGCATAGGAATGAGAAACAACAAAAAAGGTAGTGCAGCCAGCAGGTGGCAAGTGCTGTGTTTAAGACACAGACAGGGGGTGTCAGATAAGTGCAGGGAAAAGGGGGGACTCTAGGGTTACAGATACAGACACAAAGTGCAAAAGGGTGTGAGGAGGCAGTGCAATGCCTGGCAGGGTGGGGAGTACCTGGGCCCGAAATCAGAGGGTAGCCAGGTGCACGATGCCTAAGCAGAACAGATCAACAGAGGAGAGAAGGAGAGAAGGCAGAAGCAAAGAGGAAGGTTTTGAGATGCTTCCAGAACCTGAGTAGGTTCTCCACAAGTTTCAGAGTGGCAGCGAGGCTGTTCCAGAAGGAAGCCCCAGCCGAAGACAGAGATCTACCCCGAGCACGTTTCTTTGAGAAACAACTGACCCTGAGGGAGTTGGAGAAGGAGGAGAGAAGAGCTTGAGAGGTAAGGTATTCGTAGAGGGAGAGTTCAAGGTATTTTGGACCCAGGCCACAGAAAGCCTTGTGGACAATGCAAAGGGTCTTGAATGTAATCCTTGCAGCCACTCAGAGCCTATGGAGCTATTTCAAGGCTGGAGAGATACGATGCCAGGGTTTGAGGCCCAGGACAAGTCTTGCAGTCCTGTTCTGGATGAGTTGCAAAGGGCGGAGAGGAGAAGAAGGTACATTTAGAAAGAGGCTGTTGCAGTAGTCGAGCCTAGAGAGAACTAGGGCTCGAGAAACAGTGAGCTTCTGGGGGAAGGAGAGGAAAATCAGAATACCTCTGAGGAGGTTCAGTAGGAAGTTTGACTTTTTTGAGACATCAGAGATGTGGGCAGAAAAGGAAAGCGTGGAGTAGAAGATGATCCTGAGGTTCTTAGCCCCACAGGTGGGGGTAGGAGGAGGGCCAAGGGAGGCAGGCCAGAGAGTGACAGGAAAGTAGGTGGACAGTGTGCTGATGAAGAGGATCTCTGTCTTACTAGCATTAAGGCTGAGATTGTTGGCGGCACACCACTCTTGAATAGCAGACAGGCAGTCAGAGATGAGAGAAGGCAAAGAGGTTGCAGAGGGAAGCCTGAAAATGAGTTGAGTATCATCCGCATAGCACTGAAAATTGGAGCAGAGAGAGGCAATGCAATGGGCAATAGTTTCCAAGCATTAGTTTAAAAGAAAGCGAGAGAGGTTAGACCCCTGGGGAACTCTGCAGGTAGAGAGGGAGATAGAGTAAAGGAAGGACCCAACTTGGACCTGGGAGGGACGATCAGAGAATACACAGGTCAGCCAGGCCAGAGCCTGATCAGTGATAGCCAGGTTGTCATGGAGACGGTGGAGCAGGATGATATGGTTGACCGTGTCGAATGTAGCTGAGAGATCGAGTTGGATGAGGATAGAAAGAATGATAGAGTCAAGGTTGGAGATTAGGTCTTCACGGATGTTCATGAGAGCAGTGTCCATGCTTCTGGCAGCTCTAAAGCCATATTGGTGGTCATGGAGATAACCAACAGAATTGCAATGGATGTTAAGCTGCGAGATGGCCAGCTTTTCCAAGGGTTTGCCAAGAAAAGGTGTGATGGAAATCGGCGATAGTTTGCTGGGCAAGAAGGTTCAGCTGTATTTTCTTTTTAAAAGAGGGTGGACAAGAGAGTGATTCAGAGGGGAGGGGAAGGCTTCTGAAGTGAAGGAGAGGTTGCTTATACTTCCTTGGATTTGGCCATCTACACATCAAAAACCTTCCACCTTCTTTAAAACAGTTACATTGTGCACACTAATTTCATCTTTCTCTACTCTTTCCATTCTACTTCTAGACAGTACTGCTTTATATTTTTCAAAAACTCTTTCTCCATGTAATCCCTAATTGCACACATGACCTCCTGTACCTCAAAACCTACATCTCTCAACACATAGTGCAGCCATTTTTACACTACATATTTTCTCATCACTTAACTTTTCCCAACATTCATAAAAAAATGGTTTAGTTATTTTTAATTGCTACCCACAAATTATATTTACAGACAAAAATTCCTTTTGCCGTTCTTCAAAATGTACCACTATGTTCATATACTTTATACAACTGTTCATCCTCCAACACAGAACTTTTCCATTTCTACATTCCTTTCCCCATATGCTCAATTTAGCGTAATGTAAGCCCTGTTTTAACAAAAGAGTGGTCTGAAGAAAAATAGAGGCTCCTGCTCAAATCTCTTACACATTATGTCTACCCCAAAAAATACAATCAATCGAGATTGTCTTATATATGCTGCTGAACACAATTTACAATTCTGCACATTTGGATTAACCTTTATAAAACAATCTCTATGACTAAAGTCTGATATTTAGCCATACAATAAATGTGAAGACGTATCTAATGTTACCTCACCATCCCTATCTTCTGTCTAAAAAAGGCAAATTACAATCTCCTGTTATATTCATTTTTTCTATTTGAAATATGTCGTCATAACTTTACAAATTCTCACAAAACACTAATTGCCATCAATTGAAAAATTCAAAAACATAGTACTCCCACCTTCACCAACCTTTATATGTAGATTTCATAATGAAAGGGCTACTCCATTATTCCTATTTCATTTATAAACTGAGCAAAATGACCATGTGTTCTACTCTACTGAGCATAATCCTTAAAAGAAATTCCTGTACCCTGCTGACAAGAAATGTTTGTTGGTATTATCTCGATGAAAATGTGAATTCTGGCACTACTAAACATACTGCATATGCTCCAGACATTTAAACATCATTTAAATAACCAACCTGAAGCAATATAAACAGTCAATATAAATGGTAAAAAATGAGAACCCCCCATGATCGCACAAGGTTGCAAAATCCACATCCATCTTCAAAACTGCCCTAAATGTGCTAAGTATCTAATAGAAAATGCTCTCAACTAACTTTTCTTAATCCATGAATCAATTTGAACTTAATGAACTTACTGAAGGTTCTAACGTTTTATGCAATTCATCACGACTGTCCTTCTGAATCTTTGGTAGTTCACGTTCATCTGCACCCACATTAGATTCTGAACATGTTCATGTTCTTTCTTCTCTATTAATTTTTTTAAGTCTTGGTTTTTGGTAAGTGGGGCTTAGGAGATGGACCTGAAAACATGTTTTAAATGTGGTGTTTTATTAAAGAAAAGAACACGCCTCCCCTAAACCTACACAATATGATGATGGGGGTTCCCTAAGCTCCAGAAGAAAATAATACAGCAGTGCTTGTTAGGATGTCTCGCAAAATGCCATCCTCTGACCAAATCTATTCTATCCTTAACTCTCACTATCACCAATAATCTCAATAACATAAAGTTTCCCTCAGTAAATTGACTCTCACTATCTGACCCCCACCGAGTTGTATCTATGATTGTCTATTTCTCTCTTTTCCCCAGGCCCCAGTCACAAAGCCTCAAAGCCCTCAGCCATACAGTTCAAAGTTCTAAATGTTCTTGCCATTTACCAAAGTTCACAAGTTCCCAAAATGCGGTTCCTACTAGGATGTGTTGATTTCCCAAACTTGTTTCTTGCTTGGCAACACCCTGATTTACATTCCGTATTTGTTTCTGTGGATGTTCACTAGATTGTTTACTTTTGTTGGGTCTAATAGGTTTTTAAGTCTTTCAGCCCGGTGGGGCTTTCTGGCCCTGCAGGCCTCCTCGGTGTATGGGTTTTATTGCCTTGTGAGTTGTGTTGTGATTCAACCACTCATGAACTCATCAGCCTCAGTCATGTGATTCTCTGGTTACATTCACTCCACGTGCCATATTCTCTGGCTCAGCCCTTCATGGATTATTTGGCCCTTGAGGCCTTATGATTCTCGGTTTTGTATTCACCCCATTGTGTGGTATTCTCTGGTTGATCCCCTCGTGGACTATGCAGCTCTGAGATTATAAATGTTGCTACCCTCTCATGGGGTATCTTGGTTTTCAGCCCAGCATGGGTTCTTGATGTTGGGTCCCACCCAAATGCTTTTACATCTTCTGCCAGACAGTCTACCAGGGTGTCCAGCTCAAGTTTTCCCACTGCCTCTGTTTTCTTTCTCTCCGCCTGTATTAACAATCTCTATTCCTTTGGGTCATATTTCAATTACTCAGACCTGGACTATATTGTCTCTCATCCCTTCTTGAATTCTCTTCGCTTCCATCTCTGCTTGGAATCCCTGCCTTCTCCTTGATCAGGAGGTTTTTGTTTACACCTTGCAATGGGGTCTTGCTTCTTGTGCCCCATCTCTGTATTTGACTTCTCACACCCCAATGTGGGGTCTCTTGTTTCTTAATTCACATTATAATTTTTGTTTCTCTCACTCTGCCTTGTACTGTTTTGTTTTTCCCTCCAATTTGGAGCATCTTGCTTCTTGCCCTTTATTGTGCCATCACTTATCTCACCCCTTCGTGGGTTCTCTTGAGTTTTGATCTTTCTCTGGGTATCACCAGACCTTGCAGACCTCCTCCCACCTCCAGGGTCGAGCACATACTTTGTACTCTGCCGCAGTGCTTGTCGGGCACCACACATCCAGATTGGTTCTTCTTCTCTTCGCTGGTTCACTTGCTTTGATTCCTCCCATTGGTACATGAGAGGACTTCAGTGTTGGTGAATGAAGACACTCGTCAACCACTTTTGGGGTGGTTGGGTCTCCTTTTCATTCAGCTGGCTCATGCTCCTCCGGCTCCCAGCCTTGGTTAACAAAGCAGCACTTAGCAGGCTTTCTCAGTCTTCAGCTCTCCACGCTGTCTGTGTGGTGCTGCTCACTGGTTCTGCATCGAAGGGAGATATTCCCTTTTTCTGTGTTACTCCACAAGTATGCACCTCTCTGTCTCTCTGTCTCTGTCTCTCTCTGTCTCTCTCTCTCTCACTCTCTCTCTCTCTCTCTCCGTCTCTCTCGCTTTTTCTACCTCTCTCTCGCCTGTACTTCTTCTTCTGACACTTCTTTCTTGTGTCAGTCTCACTGGATTTTTATATTGTTCCCTGAAATGAGATCATTTAATCCATTAGTTCCTTTCTTCATGCAAGGACGACAGCAAATACAGGTCAGAAACCAAAGGGTTGACTTTTAAAGGGCCCTGTTCATCACATCACATCAACCCTCATATAATAAACAAACACATGAGACGCTATGCTGGAGGAAGGATGAGCAAAAATTCTGCTTGGGATGTTCTTGTCCCCTAAGAATATCATCCTCAGTATTTTCCCACTTGCCATGACCCATAGGGGATGTTAAGCAGAGCAGGCTCACCACACTAGTTCTAAAGGGGAAGGCCCCCCCTTTGGGAGCAGGTACACATTCCCTGGATTTGTCATAGTTGCATGCACTGAAATGATTCATTATCACTGTTATGCTTATCCATACCTGTAGCAGCAATACATTCTTCAAAATCGCTATCCTCAACCTTTTCACATATTTCCTTTTCTGACTGTCCTTTGGGTAGATCCGATATTGTTTTTTTCAGATTCTAAGTCACAGTCCATGTTTTCTTTTGTTCTTATATGCCCTTCCCATGCATTTGATTCACCTGTAACACTATAGAGTATGCCACTCTTTTAGCTTCAGTTCCTTCTTCAAAAACCGCTGTTACTTCTTCTCCTTGTGCCAAACCCATTCTTTTATTCTTAATGGTGTCTTAGTGATCTGACACTGCCTCTAACACTTCTCTCCTCTGTTCCACTTCAAGTATAACTGTATTCTTAACTAGTGGGCAAAAACTCACTTGATCACCCTTCTTTTTCTCTTACATTACACAATACCTATAGAAATGCAAACTATTTTGCCTTTGTTAGTATTTGTATTTACCAAGACTTAACTGCAAGGAATAGTTGCAAGGGAACACGCCTGGCTTATTTTAATTACAACATGATCTCATTTACATGAACAATTAAGGCATTTAATCTCAGAAAACTGCTTAAAAATATTACCAAAAGAAAGGATACAACACTACATGATACAAGTAGCTAGAAATCAAGGAATACACAATGCCCAATCACTGACATTTGGACCTGGCCATAACATTGCAAATAGTCTGAAAAGGCTGCAAGTGTCCAATCATATGATGTCAGAGCCTCAGAATTCCCTATCTGTGTGTGGGTCTGTGTGTGTCTGTGTGTATGTAGGTGTTCACTCATACTTACTGGCTTACTTTCACCCTGTGTATCTACTGCGGCACTACTTTAAAGTGCTCAAAAGTGTTGTGTTCATCCATTTTACCAGTTTCTTTGACGTTCACAACCTTTGAGACCCCCTACATCATGTTTCCACTCCTGTCAGTCCACGGAAACTGCTCTCATGAATGTCTCCAACTTCATTCCCTCTGCTAAGCACTCACTCCTACCCTCTATCCTAATTCTCCATAACCTGTCTGCTTCCTTTGACACTGTGCATCACTCTGATCTCCTTAATACTCTCTTTCTTCTTGGGATTCGTGATCAAGCCCTTGCCTGGATTGAACCCTACCTTGCACCTCATCAATTCTCTGTCTCCTAGAGCAACAACAACTGTCAACTATCTCCTCTCACTGCTGGTGGTTCAAAAGGCTCTGACTTGGGTCCGCTCCTCTTTACACTCTACAACTCTATTCGTGGGGCACCAACCGTCTCCTTTGGGTGCGTGTACCAACTCTTTGCAGAATATGCCCACATTTTCTTCTTTAAACTCTCCTCTGGTCCCTCTATCAAAATGTCCAACTGTTGTCTGTGCCATTAAATATTGGAAGGACTCTCTGATGTTAAACTCTCCAAAAACAGAGGTGCTCATTTTCCTTGCCAAAAACGCACTCTCATCTTTCCCTCTGCATATCCTGTTCCTACTTGACACTCTCCCCTACTCTTCTTCAGCTAGACAGCTTTACATCATGTATGACCCTTCAAAAACCTTCTCTTCTTTCATTTCCAAAACTGGGCAGCAGCTCACTCTAAACTCCTAAATATTAGGAAAATTAGGCACCTCATTCCTTTCAATACAACCAAGCATCACTTAATTAGTCTTGTATTCTCTAATCTGGACTGCTGTGCAAGCATCCTCTTTGGCCTCCCCAACTATGCTTTCTTTCCTCTCAACAAGATCATTAACTTGGCAACCAGGACTCTCTTTGAACTCCCTCACTTCACACCTACTTCCTCATACCATCACCAGGCTGGATGGCTGAGGATGCAAAAGAGGGCCAGATTAAAATGTCTTCTCCTGGTTCACAAATCTATCCACCTCTAACCTGTCTCTGTCCATCACTTCCTCTGCCTTCATTCTAGCACTTCACCCATCATGGTCACATCCCAAGCACAGCTGGCCATACCACCTACCTCCACTTAAAAATGTCCAATGTTATCCTTAATCTATGTATGTCCACTTATTTTAACTGGTGGCTGTTTCATGTACTCCCCTCCACAACCTGGTCAGAATGTCCATCAATATCATCCCATTGTAAGAAGCTCACTGCTTGCCGCCAAACATGATTTCTTATCTATTTTGTGAAAAAAGAACATTGTTCCTCCTGTATTTATTTATATAAATAAATAAATAAATAAATAAATAAATAAATAAATAAATATATTTGGTTAAGTTGCTCAACCCATAGGAAGACCACTTTTTTGCAGGCTTATAACTTCGCTCCCCCTTGACGAATTCTTATGAAACTTTGCTATAAGGCCCACTCTGGGAATTGTGGTGAGGGTTCGTGTAGGGGGGAAAGTTACAAGGGGGGTCCCAATTTTATTTTCCATAGTCTGAATGGGCAAAAACTTTGCGCACACCTACAGTCCAAAGCGATGGACGGATTTTCACCAAATTTGTGGCAGGAGTGGCGGGTTGGTCCTGAAAACTTGCTTTTGTACATTTGGTGAAAATCCATCCATGTACTTTTTTAAGAACAGCTAAAAATGTAAGTCTAAAAAGAAATAGTTATGTTTGGCTCCACTTTGCGGTTCCATTTCCCTGTTCGCTCCACGGTCAATAGTCTGATTGGTCTGGAGTGTGGCGTGATGTCAGAGAACATTCGACATGCCCGGTGGTTGGCTGGAGGGAAGCGTGATGTGTGTCACAATTTTGGGTAATGCTGCCATGTTGTATAAGAGGATAGTGCAGCGCCGAAAGGGGCTGGAAAACATGCTTTGCGGCATCTGGTGGTGGGAAGAGGGGATAGAAAGGGTGGGAGAGTGAAAAGTGGTTCACATGATATATTTGTTTAGGTATAAGAAGATGGTGGTGTGCGAGCAGTGTCCGTGAGTACTGCAGCAATTTGCGGGTAGTTCGTCAGGTGACTACCTTCTGTGGTGACTGTAGGGAGGCTGAATTGGGGATGGGGAGTGCATTGCAGATGATATCAGGATATTTCCATTGGGTGTAGTATGCTGTGTTGAGTGTGCTAAGCACCGAGCTCTTTGGGTGCATGGCCGGAGGCCTTGCACCCAAAGAGTATGCCCACTGTTTGCAAGTAAGTTTTACACTGTTGGCTTGTGTGTGTCATTTGTGTGCAGTGTGCACATTGTTGGATGCATGGCTGTGGTGATTGTTAGCACGTCCTACAGTTTTCGGTCCATGCCTCGAGGTGATGGAGTCAATAGTCCTGCAGTGTGTGCACTGGGTGAAGTGTTGTAATACTGTGTGTATAGAAGTAGATAGGGTTTCAGTGGATGGATTATGTGTTTGGGTTGTGTCCATTGGCCAGATGACTGAGTACTTTACTGTATTATGATGTATTGGTTATCAATACTTAATACAGTCTTGGGTGCAGGGGCAATGTTAACAAGATTTTGTGGTTTTGTTGGAAGTACAATAACAGTATGTGATGGTAAGTGGGTAGGGGGGCAGGATGTTGTGCTATGTTTGTGGATTCGGGTAAGTGGCTACATGTTTGCATGCATGGCTGCATTATGTTGCAGGGTTGGTTAGAGGTGCCAGTGGCTGTGTTAGGTTTGAGGGCTGTGGAAAGTGGCCACATGTTCCCATGAATGGCTGCATTGCATTTCAGTGGTTGTGGCCAAGGCCTAGACTCTTGGATGCAAGGCCATAGGCCTCCACATGCACCCAAAAGGCTAGGCCTTAGCAACAACCACTGCAATGCAATGCATCCATGCAGGCAAATAGTGTGGTACTGGTATATGGATTGCACAAATATGTATACAGAGTGCATTTTCTTTTCCTTCACTCATTTGGGTAAGTTGTTATAGCTATACGTTGCTCCATTGTACACAATTCTAAATATATGCATCTCTCCTAAGGTAGTCAACTTTACAGAATGGTTATGGAGGACATTTTAGACTTGGTAGAGCACCAGAGATGAGCTGAAATGCGCGCACTTCCATATGCTGTACTTCATTGCACTTGTTGCGCATTAAGTAGTGACAGGCCACCATTTGAGTTTGCAATGGTTTGACCCTGATCACACCCTTTCCTTAGCGAGTGAAGCGAGATATTTCAACATGCAAAAATTTCCTTAGCATCACACATTCACAATATTGACAATGTATACAGCTACCCACATATAATTGATTCTCGGGTAGCTCCACAGGCGACTAGCTTCTTTGGTGAGTGCAGGCAGACACCATTGGGGATGGGGAGTGGATTGCAGATGATATGAGGATATTTGAATTGGGTGTACTATGTTGTGTTGTGTGTGCCAAGGCCCTAGTGCCTTGGTGCATGGCTGGAGGTCTTGCACTGAAGAGTCTGCCCACTGGTTGCAAGTAGGTTTTACATTGTCGGCTTGTGTGTGTGGTTTGTGTGCAGTGTACATATTGTTGGTTGAAAAGGTGTGGTGATTGTTAGCACATCCTACAGTTTTCGGTCCATGCCTGGAGGTGGTGGAGTCAATAGTCCTGCAGTGTTTCCACTGGGTCAAGTGTTGCAATTCTATGTGTATAGAAGTGGATAGGGTTCCAGCGGATGGTTTATGTGTTTGGGTTGTGCCCATTGGCCAGATGACTGAATACTTTATACTGTATTATGATGTATTGGTTGTCAGTACATAATATAGTGTTGGGCTCAGGGGCAATGCTCTGAACATTTTGTGTTTTGATTGGAAGAAATACAATAGTATGTGAACGGAAGTGGGCAGGGATAAAAGAGGCTGTGTTATGTCTGTGGGTTCTGGTAACTGGCTAGATGTTTGTATGCATGCGTGTATTATGTTGCGGAGGTTCGGTTGGGGTGCAGTGGTTGTGTTACATTGTGGGTTGTGGATACTGGCCAGATGTTTGCATGCATGGTTGCATTATGTTGCGGTGGTTGTGGCCAAGGCCTAGGGAAGAGGCCATGCATGCGAACACTATGATACTGGTATATGAATTTGTTTGGGTAAGTTGTTATAAACATACGTTGCTCCATCGTACAGACTTTGAAATATGCATCTCTCCTATGGGTGGTCACCATTACAGAATGGATGTGGCAGACATTTTAGATTTGGTAGAGCACCGGAGGAGACCTGAAATGCGTGGACTTGCATATGATATACTTCATTAGACTTGTTGGCCTTTACGGAGTGACATGCCACCATTTCCGTTTGTTATGGTTTGCCCCCGACCAGACCCTTTGCTTAGGGAGTGAAGTAAGATATTGCAACATGAAACAACTTACAGCATCACACATTTAAAATATGGATAATGTACACAGCTCGCAACATATAACTGAAGGTCTACTTCACATACGTATGTATGAAATGTTTTCCTTATAGAAATGCTTTGGAAAGAAAACATATCCCATTACAAGAAAAGGAGCACTTCACAATGACATAAGCTTGCACTATATAATTGGTCATACTAAAATGTTCAGCGAAATAAGTATGCTGTTATTCTTTTCTCCCCCATCCAGCGTGGAAGGTACAGCAGTGCTAGATACACTACTGCGGGAGAGAAAATGTGCACTTTACTCTGAAAATTACAGTCTTACTTGCCAAACAACATGCTGCACTGCTGCTTGTAATCACTCAGTGTGCACATTTCTTAAGGAAGACCAGTCATTGCTAATGTCCCCCTCTGGTCCCTATTGAGGTTTATCTGCTGCCATTGCAGTGCTCTGTTTACACAGAGCAACATCCTCAAATGCCGCACATCCTGGGAGAGCTCTCCTACCTCCTATCTGCCTTGGCGTTCAATTATCACACAGAAGTGTGAGCTCAGGGCACAAAAGGTTTTATTTAGGCAGCGAGTGAAGGCAAATTCAGCATGTTTAGATGTCCGCAGAGAATGCCAGCAAATCACTGGACAAAACCATCAATTCAGGTAAGTCCTGCATAAAACAGGACGGTTGGCCATCTCACTATTAGCTTTGTTTTGTGTACTTTTTGAGATGTGCTAAAAACGCAGTCGGAGTTGCCATTCTGTGCTATTGTTAAGTGTGCATCGCTTGCACTAACTTTACGTGAGGGCGCCGCACAACATCACAACACTCGCCTCCATAGCTGACATTAGTTGTTGACAGTAGCTCAAACCGTGCACTCCAGGTATTTTCATAACGTGCATGCCCAGTGTAGTCCAATGTGTCATGTGAGGAGCTAGGTCCGGAAAACAGCAACCTAAACAGAAGCTAAAGCAGACAACTGCACACACAGCATAGGGTTGCGGTATTGTTGGACACAGTAGTTGCTCAGAGAAAATGTTTATAATTTACGACCAACACTGTGTACTGTTGCAAGTGGTTTTATTTTTTGTACAATGTTCACAAGAAAGTGTAAGCTGCCTGAAACCAGAGCTTTCTTCATTTTGCAGATACATTCCAGCGTTGAATGCTGTCTGTGCTTTTATGTACTATTTTTGCCATCTGGCAAAGTAGCAAAAGGATTACTTTATGGTCCTTGGTGGTTCGTGAGGGAGAACACACTTTCTTTGTAAGTTTGGAAAGGTGACAGCTGTTGTCTCTGTGATGTCTTACATCCTCTGTGATGTTTTACATCATTAAGGTTTGCATGTTGTTTCTTTTTGCCGGAAACGCAAATGGACATAGTGGGCCATAGTGGTCATCCCAGATAACAATGAGCGAAAACACACCGCTTATGGTAATCTTGTAATGATTGCTCCACTACCCGTCTGTTGGGAAGTGGAAGGAGTAACAGGCAGTAAGGTGCAAGGTATCTGTGAACAAAGAGGAATAAGAATGTATTTAAGTAGCAGTTATCAATGGCAGTGTAAAGGCCAAGGGTCTGCGGGAAGGATGTCGTAAATGGGGCCTAGGTGGCCGGGTCATGGACCTTTGGGTGATCTGCTGTGTGTTATTGAGTAGCGTCATATGTTCACCCACTGCCTTGCTCTCTGTTTTGTAGGTGCCACTCTCCTTCTACGGCTACATACATGTGAATCGTCTCTCAAATGTTGCCAACACACCCTCTTTTCATTTGTTTGCTTTTCACTAAAGATGTCAGTGCCAGTGAGTGTCGTCAGACCCATGGCACATTCTCTCTAAGTGTGTCTAAACAAACATACAAGAAAGAATCCTCATGGTGGTCCCCTTCGATTGCAGGACAATGCAGGAGCTGTTTTGCCAAAACATGCAACACTACAATGTTATATGTCAAAGTTTGTGTGCCGGCCGAGTGCTATATGGGCCTCTGGCCATTATTATTTTTAATAGAATGGAGGCACGTACAATTCGTAAGTGTTTGAAAGGTCATTGTAAGGACAATACAGGCAATCTAGCAGCACACGATTGAGTTTACGGTGTGCTGTTTCAGTGCACGAGTTGCGTTCACTTTCAGTGTTGTGCTTTATGTATAGGTTTGCATGGGCCGGAGAGGCATGTCAACAAAACCAACAATAATCATAGCTGTCATTTATGCTGAATGGTGGAGACATGGCACTGTTTTGCAGCATGACCACTGCTGTTACAAACCCCATTACAGGGCATACGGACAAAGTCTACGGGTAACTTCATAATTATGCATACAGAACTGCATCCTACAAAATTATAATCCCTGTGAACATGTAATGTAAAGTTGTACTTACATAACTTTTGCAAATTCCATGGTTATACTGTGTGGACGGGAAATTGCTCTGTACAACATATTGAACAGTTGCAGACTACCTTTGCGGAACATGTGTGCAGCGACTATACTATAAGTTATCTTTGATTTTTTTTTACATTTCATACAATGTCTGTCCGTGGGGCAAATCATGTGTACCACTCAAGGATGTTTTACAATGCCATCTGTCCTGTTGAAAGAGAGGTATGTTAGGTTCTGCTTTCCGGTGAGCATGTTGCTGATAAAAAAGATTCAGGTGGCAACGTGTTACAATTTTACAGTGCATTTCGGAATGTCAATAGTGTAGTTACGTAGAAGTTAGTATGATGTACATGGAGAGATGATGGTACCTTATACATGCTGCACTGAATGCACAGATGACACAATACATAAATGTACATGTACAGCCCCTATGCACTATTTATATGTGCAGTGTCTTATGAAGCAACAGTGTACGTTAGCAGACTGTGTGTGCAATGGCTCCGCATATGTGGGTGGCAGGGCCATCGTACGCAGTTTGGTGTCTTTCAGCACAGAGATATTTGGGGCTCTCATTCATGAAACAAAAGGAATTACTTAACACCTTCTTCAAACATTGTAAGGGGTGCATGGTTTTCAAATTATGTCTCCATTACACATTAAAAAAGAGAAGCAGAAGGTTCACATTATAAGGAGTACAGCAGACTTTCAAATATGGTTGCTGAGTTGTTCACCATGTGCTCCACTTTATTGTGTGTTCTATACTGTACAATCAAATGGTGCACATAACAACAAAGGTGAACTAATGCCCTAAACAGTGACAGTGGCATGCGAGGAGTCAAATCTTATAGAACATAGGACAGCTACGTAAGACATATGGATGCATTTTTGTGTTTTGGCTATTGTGATTGTGCAGATTATTGATTAGGTTACTGTACTATAGTGCATTGAATGTTTCCACTCATTACAGGCTTGGGTGAAGAGGGAATTCAGCTAAGAGGTTGTCCTTTGTGTGGAAGTAATTTAATATGATGTGAACTGAAGTGGCTAAGGGGTAGGTGGCTGTGTTATGTGTCAGGGTTGTGGTACGTCGATAGATGTTTCTTTGCATGGTTGTACTATGCTGTAGTAGTTGTGGCCAGGGTCTGCAATATTGCGTGCAATATTGCGTACCGTGTGTAGTGAAGCGTGTAGGCTGTGGGCACAAGCAGCACAGTGTAATATAGCTGTACATCAAACATTGTGGCATTGGTATGTGGATTGCAGAAATATGTGGACACATTACACTTGCAGATTATAAAGACGTATGACACCAATAATTTCCTACCTACTGCTTCTATTGTGGAGGGCTTATGCAGTTTTTGTGTATGGGATGTGAAATGTAGTAATGTTTGCTTCATTATCTGTGGAAAAAGAGAATAACATGTTAGAGCAGGTATTTCATTATTTTGCAGTTCATTACATTGCAGATATTTTTTTCTTTGTGCACCCTCATAATTAGTACTTCATAATGCTTTAAACAAGTGTACTGTGCAATGTGTGCAGTTCCTGTGTTTCTTTGCATAATCATTGGGTCAGTGGGAGAAAAAGAAATCCAGGCTGGATTTAAAAAAAAAAAACATCCAAATGTATTTGCTTTTACGTTGCATAGTCCATTGCAGTAACGTTTGCACTGATTATAACAATGTTTAGGGTGCACTGTTGCAGTTGGAGGAATTGCAATGGTGTACGATTTCTGTTTTGTACATGAGGGTAGTATGGTTGCAGTTATATATCAGTTGGTGTATTCTAACTGTTTACCTGTTTCATTTTTTTACCACTGTTTCTTTATGTGTTTGGTTGCTGCTGAGGTCTTGCAAGTATTGTGCCATTGCACTGTGCTACTGCAGAATTTTGAGGGCAGTTACGTACCTGTTGGCATACTGTAACTGTTCATAGTTTTGAAGTGTTTGAAGATATGTTTGTAGCACAGTGGATGCTGAAGGTTGAGTTTGCCAGTTTTAATGCTCCAAGTAATATTGAAGTATCCTGGTTGCAGTTAGATACCTGTTGGCATATTCTAGCTGTTTACAGTTTCCCATTTTTTATAGGGTACGTTTAGAAGCTTGTGCATTCCTGTCGGTAGTTTTACATCTTTCCACATTCTAATGTGGTGCTGCACCATTATGGGTTTACGTAATGATATTTGCATATGCATTGAATTTGTATGAGCATTGTTAGACAGGTGTTGACTCATTTGCATAGTTGGTAGTTTCAGAGGTTATTGAGGATAGTTTTGAATACTTATACTTAGTAGTTTTTCTTTTACGGATCATGTAGGAAATAATATTAGTGTGATTTTTCTACACTTATTGTTTCTCTGAGTGTAATCATTGGGTTCATTGGGGAACATTTTGTAGGACAGACACATTAGGCCTCATTACGACCCTGGCGCTCTCATTACGACCCTGGCGCTGACGGAATGAAGGGGGCTGGTACGGGACCAGCTCCCTCAATTCCGTCAGGGGCGATTACGAGGTTCCCTTTACGGGACCCGGACAAGACGTCTGGTAAAACTAACTAATAGCTCCATGGCTGCCTCCAAACCCGTAAAGACGCCCCTTGATGTATTTGTAGGATACTTACTGTGCGCTAAGTTGTTCAAGTTCCACAGTGTAGAAGGTAATTCTTTTTTGTGCCCTTATGTAGGTACTGGTGGGTTTTGGGGACTAGGGTATTCTAGTTTTGTACATCAATGACTACATTTTGGCTTCAAGAATATTAAGTAGGCATTTGCAAGATTTGAAGGTAATCTCTGCTTTCGAGTAATGGAAGTATCATTGCATTCCAACCATGACCATTGATTTCTAATGTATGCAGTATAGTGGCCTGCCCTGGGTGTGTGTCGCCTGTGTGGTAGATTATGGCTACTGTTGTGAAGGTTTTCTTGCCAAGTGATACCTGTCTGTGTGTGACAGTTTTAAGTGTGCAGTTATTTTTGGTTCCATCTGCATTGCATCTTAAAAGCATTAATATTACATATAGACTGTGTGATTGTATATGTAACATCGAATGATTATAGGAATTGCAAGAAATACACAATATGCTATGGTTTGCATTTTGTACCAGTTACTGAAATGGAATGGATTCACAGTCAGGTATTGATACATAAACACAACACTTGTTAGAGACTTGTTCCTGAATGACATGGTTGCAGAGAGTGCATGTATTGTTCCACATGTAGGACATCTGAAAGATTTCATTTATGGGTATGTTTTTCCTTTCCAGTATTTGTAGTACGTACATTAGAAATTCCTGTGGATCTTCTTGTCTGTTTAACGTGAATTTCACCATTCCAGCACAGAAGTTCAATTCCTGCCTTATTCCTGAGACACTGTAAGTGTTGTCAGGATTATTTGCTGCATTTCTGTGAAGCATTAGCATTTGTAAACATAACTGGTCAGAGCCACTTAAATAAATATTGTCAACAATTGCTGGCATTTGGAATAGAACATTCATTGCTACATTTGCATAGCAATTTAAACCAGTTGTATTGGAAAATGTTAATGGACCAGGTAGTTCTGTGTCTGAGTACTTTGATGGAAGTGCACATGATTTCTTTGAAGAGGTACTTGTCTTTGTGTGTTGAGTTGGGTATGTGTTGTCCTTTTCAGTCAATTTTTCTGTGTTTTTGGTAGTTGATGCCGTATGAGCTGATTTCAGCTTCTTTGATGGCACTGTTGGGAAATCATTCAGAACTTCTGATTTTAAAACGGTTGTGTTTTTGAGTAACACAGTACATTTTGAGATGGGGTCTGTAGACTGCACATCGTCTGTTGTGTAAGAGGATTCAATTCAACACTATAGCTAAGTCAATGCCTAGTCTGGGATACTGAATGGAAACCCTTATTGATATATCTTTACGTCCAGTTCACGCGTTCTGGATGCCTACCCCTATATAACACCCCTCTCTTGGAATCCCGCTGACCCCACTGAGCCAAGAAGTAGTTCTGTTTTGCAAGTTTAAAAGGTTTATTTGATAATTTAAACAATAGATATATATATCACACTTTATAATAAATTAATAATTGAATATCACACTTAATCTGAGCAGTAATCAATAATGGATAGTCCGGCACTAGCACACTTCTTTATAATCAATGATGAGTGGTTGTAGGATGGATAAGATAGCAACAATACTTTTATGGTTTCAATGGATGCAATGTGGAATGAAATGCAGTACAGAAAATAACTTGATAGGATTTCAGTAAAAGACAATGTAATCACTTTCTTGGACAATTCACCCCCCCCTTTTATGCACTGTAAGGAGATGAAGATGACACAGTTCTTAGGAATGCAATCAAATAGAATTCAGTTCAATTCCCCCCCAGCAGCTTATACAACAGATAGGAGTTTTGAAACACAGGCAAAAGGCTTTGAATATGGTGACAATGCAGTGAGAAATATGCTGAAAATGGTTTTAAATCCCTTTAGGAGGTTCAGGGTGAGTGAAATATACTTGGGATGAGTTCAGGCTCACTTTAGCAAGGATCTAGGAGTAACTAGCAGGATAAACAAATTTTTGGCAAAGGAAAGCAATGAAGCTGCTGTTTTCACACGTGGCTGGATTTTTAACCCAATCGCAAATCGCGGTAAAATTCGCGAGTGCGAGAATCGTGATTACGGCAAAAGTATACGGAGTTCCTAGCCCAAACGGTTCCAGAGATCCGGACGATTAAATAAAGGTAGTTATTCGGATTTGAAATTTTAAAAGTTCAAAGCGACAGGTTACAGCTTGCAGCTAGAAAATGACAAGTGACAGCTTTGCAAATGACAGGTGACAGTTAGGAGGCAGTTCTGGTTAGATTAAAATAGATTGAATTATATTATTTTAACTAAGAGATTGGTTCTGCACAGTTCTGCTAGGTACTCACAATATATTTAGAAATAGGCCTCGCCACGGATCTGTTCAACAGGTTTTCTTCACTCGCCACGGATGGTTTCTGCGCACAGCGTCTGGGTCAGCTCTACTCTGCTGGTCTGGTCTGGGTCTCTGGTTCTGATCAGGTCTGTGGGTCCGGATACAGCGGTCTCCGGTTCAGCTGGTCTCTCTCTGGATACAACACTGCTCCCTGGCAAATGGCCAGAGTTCTTGCAAAGAATTCAAACAGCTCGCCTGGCTGTGAATATGGCAATGATTTGAGGCCTGCTAAAGAGGGATTTAGCTTGTAGTTGACCTCTCTGCTACAAATTCTGAAGTAAAGTCTTGGTCTCTGAAGGTGGATAGATTGAAGTCTCTGTGTTGGCTCTCTGGAGGTTGATGGAGGTAAAGTATGGATTTTCCCAGCAGAGCGTCCCGCAGCAGATGGAATAGAATGTCCCTATCTGTCCTGACTGTCTGCTTTTATGTGTTTTGAAAGTGGGTGGAGAGGCTAGCTTTCTAGGCCCTACCCCTCTCCACTTGTCATTGGCCACTTCCTCCTCTTCCCCTTGATTGGGGGCATGAAATGAAGTGTCATCATGATGAGGTCTGTTTATGATACAGAGAACCCACCTCTGTCAACTTTACACACAATCTATATTTGACCTAAAGACATATTTCATAGATACACAGTGGTTTGAAATTACATGCACCCATCACATATCACATGAGGTAGCCCCTGTTCCAATTCTGCTCTTCCTGGGGGCTTGCATTCAGAAATGGCAACCTTTGGTGCTTTTTAGTGGGTTTTGCAACATCGGATTTTTCTCCCGATTTATACACATGTACACGGCCTGTCCATACATACTCCAGTAAATTACCATGTCTCTAGCTTAAACACAGAGTCTGTAGTATATCTAAATAGCAGGGTTTTGCCCCAGAACATCACACAAATTGGAGTTTGGGCTTGAATCGAAGGTACATTTTTTAAATGAAGGCTCTCAAAGCTATACATTCCTGTCATTTGATTACAAAGAGTTATCAGTGTTTCTGTAAAATATATATTTTTCTTTCAATTCAGTTCTCAGAGTGTTGGAGTCCGCCTCCAAGACTTGGGTGGGTCAGTGATCACATGTGTCTTCTGGCAGGCAGGCCTTTGTTGACAGGAAACAGTCAAAATCAACATATTCTATTCAAGTGCAATAGCCTATTGTGTGGTCTCCAGGAGGTTGAGGTCCGCAGACCAGGGGGTCACTTTGCATTTGGTTATTATGACCATGTGATATCCTGGGCTGTGGTGTGAATCTCTTGAGGTGAGAGGGTTTCCCAGGCTTCTGGCCTCTGGGAACAGCAGGTGGCTAATTTTTAATTAAAATGCAGCCTTTGAAGTCAGCCGAGTCAAATCCCTTTGTCAGCAACTGCACTTAGTTCTCCTGTCAGAGTTTAGACCGCTAGCGCCGCCTTGAGTATTTTGTTGGTACTGCATCCATTTTTGGGATCTTTCTTAGATTAATGCATTCCAAACAGGAATGGTTCTTACATGGTAGTAAATAATCCTTGCTTAAAATTGTTTTGATGGGGCTCCTTTAAAGTGGTCTGGTGAGCCACGATTTCAGCAACTTGTTGACATCAGTAACGGTGGATTTTGTTAACAAAGATCTTTCTTTACACTGGTGGGTGGCAAGTGAGGTAACCATTTTGGTGTGCGCCCAAACTGCGTGGTTCTCCTGGATTCTGGCGCACTTGTGGGCTTTTTGGCCATCTTGGATTTTCTAAGCCCACAGCACCAAATGTTGCAGCATGATAGCTCAAACGTGGGTCAGGACACCCAACAGTTATACTCCAAGATGCAAGGAATGTTAGCGCTGGCTGCACTTGCATCAAAATTGATAAGATATAGTCCTTCACGTATATGTAGGTGTGACAGGGCTACATAACACATGCCTTCTTTAAAGACTGTGCTGCCAATATCAATTAATGCTTGAGGTTAGACCTTGCGACTTATGAATAGTCTCTGCATAAGCTAGTGACAGAGAAAACTGTTCTCTGCGTACATGCATGTCTTTGAAAAGAAGAAATCGAGCTGTTGTGCGTCCTATCATTTTTACTTCTGAAAGTTTGTCAAACTGGATGTTGACAAACTGTATGCTGTTGTCACGTGGGTATGTCTGGAAGCCAACAACTGACCAAGTGCTCCATTAACTAAACCTTGCTCTACGTCAAGGTTACACTTTAGCATTACTCTACAGTTAACACATAATGTTAAAATTTTCCCCAAACCAGCTGTGTTGGAGATAGAGTTTTCTAATGTATTTAGTTGTGCTATAGCTTGTTGGCACCTAGGTATTGTCATACTGTGTATATCCAGTTTGTCTGTGGAGTGAATTTCCATGAGTGGTTGCATTACTTTTTTCAGCATTGTTGCATTGAATTGTGCACAGCTTGCTAGAGTTGGCATTAAGGACATGCAGTTGCCATTTTTGTGTGCTAATTGTTCCATGAGATCAGTAGCACATGTGTTATGCCCATACAGCTCATGGATGCGTCTGGTATTGAGGATAGACTGTGCTTCCTTTGATGGTAAATCAATCTGCATGTTTTTTTAAATGTTAACATAGGTGAGGTCTACAGACTGACACATGTTTTCAGTTAGTTCTCTGTATTGGAAATGTTGCCAGAGATTTACATTCCTGATGCTTCCAAGGCTTTTATGTCACAGTTTGTGTCCCAAGGTTTTAAAGATAGGTTCACCTTTCACTGGTGTTAATTGGAGGAGATCTCCAAAAACAATGACGTGTTTTCATCCAAAGAGTTCTTTGTAGTCTGTTTTGAGGATCTCCTGCAATCTGAGGTGAATCAAAGCTAACATTAGGTTGGAAACCATGCTCACCACATCTATTAGGAATATTTTCATTTGTTTCAAAACTCTGCGCAACTCCATAGCAGCTTCTGCTGACGTTTGTAGTACTCTAATTTGTTTTGAGTAGCAATCGGTGTAAAGTGACACCACCTATGTTGGAGGCAGCTAACCTGAAAGGTTGTTGTTTGTTAATTGTTGGAGGAATTTACTGCTCTCAGGAGTGTCTAAATTTAGTTGTGCTTGAAGTTCTTCTTCTTGTTGGCATTCATTGTCCAATGTTGTTTTGTACTGTGTAAAGTGTATATCTGTTATGGTACTTTCACTTGCATTGAAAGCATTTTCCTAGGATGCTTGGGTGGCTAATACATCTTCTTTTCTCCATGGTTTGAAAAGTTGAGGTAGAGCCATGTAGTACAGTTCTTTGTGTTGAGGAGTTTTTAATGACAATTTCATATGATTAATCAGGCTGTGTTTGGTAAGTTTCTCCAGGCTGCCTTCACAACTTTCGACTCTATGTCTACCTTTTATCTCATCTGGTTTATTGGTATTTTTGCTGAGATGTTTTGGGCTATGTCGTACAGGCACATGGTGTCTAAAGTAATACTCCTGTTTGGGTAGTATGTGTTCAATACATTGTTTTTCAAAATGTCCTGGCTGTTGGGACCATTTTTGGCTATTGTTTCTATGTCTTTGTACAATTTGAGAACTCTTTTCCTGGATGCAGCAGGACCAAGGCTTAGCCACACTAAGTTTTCAGATTTCCCATATAAGGCAGTGCCGGTTAAATGGTCTGCAGCTTAGTAGCATCCACATTCTCTATGGGACAGCATTTTTATGCCAAAGCTGTACAATTTCTCTGACAGTGTTTTGTCAGATGATATGTCATCCCAGAGGTCTTTGAGCTCTGTTGTCTCTGCTTTGGGGTAAGTAGGCTATGACATATCGTGCAACTGCAGTGGAATTGTCTACAATGTACTGTACATCTACATTTGCCTTCCGTAGGTGGGCAATTATTACATTGTAATCATTGATGTACTTTGATGGTTTGGTTCTTTTTATGCAGTATGTGTTCTTAGGAGATTTCCCTTTCACACTGTGTCTAACCGAAGACATGAAGCTGTTTACTTGCCCTGTTGCTTAAACGGGTCTAGGGAAACCAAAGCGGTATTTGGTGTAGTATTTGCCTTTGTTCTTATATTTGTGCTGCCATTACTTGCCACAGTTGTATCTTTGAAACTGCACAACTTGTGCATGTTGGTCACTATGCATACTTTCTGACAGGATTTTGCAAGTGACATATTTGTGAATGAACTGCAAAACAGTTGCATCACTGTCCTCACCAAATTTAGGAGCATTTTTAATCCACAAAAGCATGTGGATGTGTGGAGCTCGTCTGGCTTGATATTCTTTTCTCCAAAATAAGTGGTCCACTTCTCCCAGGGCAGCAAGTGCTTTATTGCAAATGAAGTGCAGCATGGCAAGGAAGTGATGATGGAAGTACCTTGATACATTTACAGGATCAAGAGAGCAAAATTATCCTGGTGCTTTCATGTCTACACCTGTTTTGTTTTTGTTTGCTATGTGTTGGAAAGTGTGCAAGTCTTCCCAAGCATACTCTGCACAACTTAAAGTGACAAACCATGCGGGTGGGCCAAGGTTGCGTAGCATACACCGTACATCTCTGTGCCATCAGAACCAGTACTATTTAGTAGCATGCATGTTTGCCAAGAGATTTGTAATACTTGACTGTGAAACTTTGTCCTTGTCTTGCACCTTTTGAAGTAGCTGTCTAGCAGACCTGTTTCAAAAATGGGAACCTGTTTTCAATGTGTGTGCAACTCAATAACATTGCATTGCTAGTTCACTTTCAAAGAGGAGGTGAAATATATATTCCACATTTTTTCTAAATCTAGGGTCTTCAGAATACATTCATGAAGAGCAGTATTTTGCTGCTGTTATTTGTGTGCATCTTTCATCGTGTCTTCCACCTTTTCCAGTTGGGAAGAGTACAGGAAAGGCTTGTGCTTCTACACTGTTTTCTCATATACTGATTGGCGATCCTTTGGCTTGCCGCATTTGATATGTTTATAGTCCATCGTCTATGGTGTCTTTGGAGTGCAGTGGGTGAATTGTATATTGATCCAAAATATTGGAGGCTGCAGTAGGATCTAGAAGTTCAAATTGGCCAGTTGTTGAGGAGTCCTGAATGATTTCGATGGTTTCTCTCAGGTTTTCTTCAACATTTATTTCTATGTAGTATTCATTGTTCTCTTTAAGGTCTTGCAACACTTTCCTAACTTTGTTTTAGTCCACTAGTTGCTGCCATTTTTTTTAAATCTTTTGTAGGTACACCATTTACCAGGAAAATGAAAGATTGTTCTATTGGCCTTTGCACTCCTAGAGTGTCTACATTTTCTTTCAGATCTAAGGGTAAATAAACTATTTTTCCACAAATGCCTCTTAGTAATTCGGTGGGAGGCAATTTTGCAGTTTTTTTTTATGTCGTATTATTTCTTGAAATGGGTTTACTGTTTGTATTACAATGCTCTCATACAAATGAAGCTGCTGGAATGAGTTTGGCAGTGGACATACTTCCAAATTATTAGTGATCGCCCCTGAAGGCATTTGGTTATTGAGAAGTTTTGCAGTGCAGTATGTGCACAGTACGGAGGTGTTAGTAATTTTGTATTTGTTTCCAGTTATAAGAAACATAGCTTACCATTGGGATTCCTCATTGTCTTCTATTTTGTGCATTATATCAATAGTTTTGGTGCTCTTGCTGTAGAAAGTTCTGCGATAACACACACATACTTGGTTTGGCACTTCAGCAGATGTGTTTTTTTTGTTGTATGTGAGACATAAAAAGTTGATATCTGCACAGTTGTCACTACTGTTGTCTGAAAGTGCTGGAGTTTGTAAGTGCTCTTCAGTTCAACATTATTTCTTTTGGACGTGCTCTATTCTTCAAATCAGTTGTTTGGCTGTACCATATAGGAGAATATCATTTAAATGTTGCAATGCTAAAGCTGGACGTTTTACATAGTAAAGTTTTAAACAAGATTTCTTACAACAGAATGGTGTGTTGCTAACATGTTGATATGGTGGAAGGTGCTTTTGCAAGTTGGTCCAGAAATACAGGCTAATGAATGTCCTTGCAGTCCTGTGTATTTTCTGCACTGGACTGGAGTCCATAGTTTGTAGCATTTTCATTTTTCCTTTGTCATTGGCTTTCACATACTGATTGAGGAACTGCTGCTAAGATTTGATATAGCATTGTCAAATGTTACACATTGATGTCCAAAGCCATTTGTAGGAGGGGTGTATTGGTTCAGTGGAATGGAGAGTGGCATCTAAGTTTGCTGGGGATATTTGTGAAGGCAGTGTTTCTTCTTCCATTATGGTATTGTATACCTTTTCATACCCTCATCCACTGCTATGTATGGCAATTTGGTTTGTTTGCTCGTTTGTATGATTCTTCATTGAAGTATGGCTCTGTGCTGGTGGTGTGACTCCACTCACCTGTACAGAAGTTGCCAAAGGTATCTATGCTGATATTGCTTTTGTTTTCAAAGTAGTGGTTGTAGAGTACCAATTAATTTTGTTAGTGAGAAGTGTGGGGATGACAAACTCTAGATCAGTTGGGCGCTGGTAGGGTATGATAGTCCAATGGTCGCTGTTGAGCGAATTGATCAATTATATGGTACACAGTTTTATTGAGAACGCTCGCATGCAACAAACTTGCCGGTCCCGGCCAACGATCGGCTATCCAGCCCCCCTGGTGCCCTTATCGGGGAGGACCAGCCTACAGCATCTTGAAGTCCACCCCTGAACTCAATTGGCCTTGAAAAAGACTTAGGTTGAAACGCGCGTCGGCTGTGTAGCGATTTACCATGTCAAAAACTTGTCATTCATTTCTACAATGATGTTCTCTTTGGTGCTATTTAACCAAAAATAAACAAATGAATGACTAAGACTTGACTGGACCATGTAATTGATCAAATCGCTCAACAGCGGAGTTGCTGTTTGGTAGGCATTCTGTAGTAGCTATTGGAGAAAAAAGGAAAGTGTGGGTCTGCATATTTTGAAATGTATATGTGTGCAATGTGCATGAGTGGTTGAATATGAGGCTCGGCATATAAATGGAAGTGTGTCACTGTCTAATGGGCTCTAAATTTCGGTTGGGAACGCTATATTACTATCTGGGGGTTACTATAATGGTGGCAAGATGATAATATAAAGTGAGGAACTGTAGAGCTGTCATGAGTAAGAATGAAGAACATACCGGTGGGTTGACGCAATTCTGTATCTTACAATACAAGAACACTGCACTCTCTCAGTAAAACGTAAAACACTACGATGGTATTGTACTTACTTTGTTGGTTGTTGAGAGTAGGTTTATTCTAAGTTGTATTTTCAAGTTCACACGCCAGTGACTTTCAGGGCAGAGGTGGGTACTGCAACTGAACAAGAAGACTGTAAGAAAATATGCTTGTTAATGGCACAGTGATTGCATTTGGAGAATACATTCTTTAAAAGTGTAGGGGATGTATTGGCAGGAAGAGTTAGTGTGTGTGTATAAATTATGGCTTAGTGTATGAATGGGAACTTGGGAGCAAATCAGGAAGGTTTGGTAAGGGGGTAAGTGAGTTATTTGTAAGTGCGTTGTGTGACGTGCACTTTAGAAAGTGTGTGTATTGGTGTTTTTTAATTTGAAAATGGATTAGTTTGCATTGTGGAAGGGTGAGAAAAAGGTTTGGAAAGAGTTACAAATTGCAAAGGAGAATGTTTTTGTGTGTGCAATTCCATGTACTTTTCTGCATATAAGTGCTTGCTACATGAGTGGACCAATTGTTTCAGTTGTTTCATTTATTTATGTACATTTATGAATGGTACTGTTGTAAATGCATACATACATTTTTTTTGTTGATTTTAAGTAATGTTGCATTCTGTGAAGTGTGCAAGTTAAGTCACAGGAAACCTGTTGTTATGCATGCAATGTATGTACATGGCTTAGTTTGGTAGGATACATTCACTGATCCTTTTCTGTGAGATTTGTACATATTTTATAGGAGGTGCGTTAATGGGGGAAAAGGTCATAAAATTGACAGAAATAAAGAAGAGAGTAACTGTTTGGATATTACAATGGCTGACTTTGTACGCACTGTAGGTGGCATTTGATGGTAGGTGATGGGAGAAATGACAGTATGCTTTTTGGGTACATTATGGAGGGTCAGTGGCAGGTACTCTGTTGCGACGCACTTATATCACAGTTGCAAATGTTCTATATAAAAAATATTGATACCTGCAGGTTGTGGTGATGAGTGGCGATGTGGATGAATCTGGATGCAGAACTCGTAGATAGTTTTATAGTACTTTCCAGTGGAGGTGCTTTTGATTAACATGACACTTGTACTCTGAGTGTTTAACGGTTAGTACGGAGTGTTGAACAGAGATGATAGTGTTAGATGCAGAGGTCTTAGATGTGATTGGTGGATGTGTGTGTGACTGTTTAACAGTACTCAATGAGGGAGTGCTGGAAAAAGAGTACTGGAAAGGGAAGAAGGACTGCCCCTGCTTTACTGGGGTGCGGCCCTTAGGATAGTTGGGGAAGCTCACGTGCCACGTGCTGTCCTTCTTACTATGCTTGGCATGGAAATGGGACTGCATATTATCCAATCAAGTGTTGAGGGTTGGTAATACATTTTTTTATTGCTGTGTACCGTGATGACAGCAGAGATGCAGAGAGTGAGAGTGCTCATCATTGGTGATGTGTTTGTGGATCGCCTGCACACATATGTCCACGGTAGCAGCGTGATGAAAATTTTGGTGTTTAAGGAGTGCAAGCTTTGTGGCGCAGTGTGGCTCTACCGAGTTTGCAAGCTGTGATTGCAGAGTTCAGTGATGTGTTCACCTGGAGTACTGTTGACGTACTAGTTCTGCATTGTGGAGCACTGCATGTGGCTTTTCACACTGTTGCAAGTTTGCTCGGTGAAGTGAAGGAGGTGATGAAAGCAGCGATGCACCTTTTTTGCCACTGCAATGGTGCTTTTATCATCCATGCCACCAAGACTAGTGTGGAACAATACAGATGTGCTTTCTTCCGAGGTACAGAAGGAAAGGCGTCTTGTAGACGGCGGCATGTGTGCATTTCTGTTCGATGCTGGGATGTTCTTCTGTGCCCATGACAACCTTAATGCTTCTAATGTGAGGTTTTTCAGTGGTGCTGATTTTATTTTTCTCCCCATTGTCAATGCTGTTGTGTTCCAGAATCTAGCAGCTATTTTGGAGACTCTTGTGTAATAATGTAAGGAGGAGAAGAAGAGAACAATCCACAACAAATACAATAAAAAGGTGTTTGCTTACAGGCACCTTTAAAAAAACACTTTTCACAGCTACCAATAAAGAGGGGATCCTCTACCCTGCTTGAAATGTGTTCCTGCACCTGCGCGCAAAGGACAATATGTCTGCGGACACTGCAGCATTTGGCGGTGCACACGTGCCACATGCAGGTCTTTTGAGGGTGGCTGGCCTGGAAATGGGACTGTGCAGGTGGGGGGATTGGTCAATAAGGTTTCGTGGGTGTGGTGTGTAAGGACAGATTGTTCCAGAAGGTGTGTTTGCGAATAGAAGTACACATAGCTATGGTTATGGCTGTGCCATTCAGGGGGCAGAGTATATGGCTTTTGGGTGACTCCTGGATTAATTAGTTGAAAGTGTATGCAGAACACTGTGGAGTGGCTGCACACTTTGGGTTCTATCATTTGGATGTCCCCTGGTACGGAGTACGTGGGATGAGTTGGCTGCATGTGGGTCCTGTTTGTGCCACTTTGGTGATGCTCGATCGCCCAGACATTATTATTATTCATTGTGGAGGGAACAGTTTAGGACATGTTACTAGAAACTCACTGCAGTTTGCGATGAAGGAGACATTTCGGCAAGTCATAAAATGATTCCAAAGTCGCAAGTAATTTTTTCTTGCATTGCCTAGGGACAGATGTGGCTGCATTCTTCCTCAGTTGGGCCAGAAATTGAGAAAGCGAGGCACAATGTGAAGAAGGCTGTTTGCGCCTTTTTGCGAGACGTTGGCATGTTCTCCTTCCACAATGAAAGCATTAGGTTTCATAGTACCAACATTTTTCATACAGATGGAGTCTATCTAACTGATACTGGCAATTAGCGGTTTCTGCGAAATATTCAAAATGCAGTGCAGCGCTTCTTGCAAGTATAGCAAACATTTCCCCAATGGGTGTTGAGGACTTCAAACCTTCCAAACACAAACAGCACAAAATGTCTCTTTTCAGAGCCACCACTTCATTTTAGGAATGCATGCAATGTTTGTGACGGAGCCACGACTCACATCTTTTACCGCACTGTCCGCATAGCTTATAGGCTGCCCGGTGACCTGCATCCTTTCATTGGAATTATATTTTTGAACTCTGAAAGGTAGCTCTGAAAAGGGGCATTTTTTTTTCCTTTCTGGTTGTTTTGTATTTCCCCTGTTCTCGTAAAACATGACACAGAAGGAAAGGAAGGGAAGGGAGGTTTTGCAAAGGGCACCAACCACAGGGATAAGAAAGGGCAAGTGGAGAGAGGAAGATGTTGGGTGGCCCTTACTTAGGATGGGCGCAGTCCTTACCATGCTCCCAGACCGAAGCCTCGAAAGCACTTCAAAGTTGCTCTCCCCTGCAGAGTACTGCATCGCGGTACATGCACAATCTAGTGACCTTTGAAAGGTAATGGTCTGCTGTGGTGCGTATGGGCTGCAAGGCTGGTTTAGGGATCTGCTGCCCAACTGGAGTGACCCTAGTGGTGGCAGGAGCAGATGCGGAGGATGCTGTAGAGGAAATTCATTTACTGCCTTGTTCGAATGGGACAACCCTCCGAACTGCTGCCTTGTGGCTCGATTTGAGGTGCTGCCGCATGGAAGTGGTGCCGTAGCTGTACAAGCCAGGGTTTCCATGACTGAGTGCTATGGTGCACTCAGTGCATCTCACCGGGTTAGCGTGAGATTTGGGCACATCTCCTACGGTGGTAAATAGTTTTCACAACCATGACTCACGCTGGCTGCAGGCAATGGGGAATTGATCTACTTCATCCTCGTTCTCCTCTTGATCTCTATCTACATTTCCATGCCTGTTCCCCTATTCAGGCCCTTCTGAAGAAGGTGGTGGTGGTGAGGGGGAGGGTGTGGGTGCTGCTGAGTTAGAGGCAATAGCAGCAGCCATGGTTGCCATTAGTTGCAAAGGTAATATAGCAGAGCAGAATTGCTCACAAAGCAATTTTAGCATGAAGCAATGTGCACCACTGCTCTGTTCTGGAAAGCTAAACACAGAATACAGAGCAGCTCTCGGTGTGGCATTTTACAGGGCTGCTGTGGAGCACTTGGAACCTGAAAGCGGCCCTAAATATTTCCCAAAAATAGTTTGATGTACAAGGGCAGAGTGCAGGACCTCTGTTACAATGCACTTTCACAGTAACACTCCATACATTGCAGAACACAGTACTTTTTCAATGTCCAGGGGCCCGGATCGTGTTCGGCAAATAAGGGCCCACATGCAGCGCAAGTGCGGTCCCATGGTGACGTTGCGAATGTTCTCGATTGGGATGGCTGTCCAGAGGAGATATATTGGGTGGAATACTTCATGCACATGTGCATAGGTGTCCTAGAGACACCGTTGGGATACATGGACTAATTAAAAGTGTGACACACATGCGCCAAACATTTTGGAACAAGCTGGGTGTTTGTAAGGTACAGCATGTTGGATGTTCATGTGCACAGCTACCAATAGGTCGTGGGTGGGTGCCTCAAACCACTAAAGGTATGTCAGAAGTTTCTTCGTATATGCTGGACAGGGGCGGTGTTACCAGGACACAGAGGGAAAGATGCGCATGCACATAGTTGTGCAATGGACAAATGTGCGCTCCCACAACTAATTATAGGTGGTTCTCAAGATGAGGGCATGCGGCCCTTTCTAGCATCCTATGGATGCTTCCATTGTGATTGTGGATAGGCCGGGCAGGTGTGGTGTCCATGGATACTTCCATTTTGCTTAATTGCGGTCATCCCCACTAGTACTGTGCGCCACAGAGTCATAACAGGATTTTAAAAACAAAGGAAAAGCCACATATACACTCAGCAACAATTTACATATCAACCTTTATTTCCATACATTCATAGATACCATTAGGAAAGGGAAGGGGTAGCAGAAATGGATAAATATATAAGGGAATTAGGGATTTGTACAAGTTGATTGTGAGGTGAGGAAGACGTAACGTCTCGGATCACACGGAATTTGCAAGGATGGCGGGCTGTGAAATGAGGAAGGGGTACACATGCAGGTGGGGCAGTGGTATTTTATTTTTTCCATAATATGTCCCTGTACAAAATCTTTTAAGGCAACACGATTGTTCAGCAATTCCTCCATTTTGACGGCCAGGCTGTCCAATTTGATATTTACAGAGTTTCCTTCATTTCCTGTTGCTGTATGCTGTTGTGGAACAGGTGCCGCTTGTGGTGCATTGCTTTCATTTCCAGTATGTTCTGTTAAAGAAAAAAATAATCTGTTAGGTGTACATGAAGCAATGTATAGTAATTATTTTACTTTTCAGACTGCAGTGCGTACCAATGGGGATACTATCCTATCTCATTTCATCATGAGGGAAATTGTCTTCCAGCCATTCTAGGGTTCTTGCCATTGCTGCGTAAAAAAAGAAATGTCATGCTTTTCTACTATTGTACACTGCACCAACTGTGCAATTATAAGACAAACTTTAGTGTACTTACTACATTGTAGTGAAGTTCTGCTCTCACTACTTTGCAGTGCTTACTCTGCCAGTTCGTTCTTCTTTCCTATGTAAAGCAGCACTGCAGTAAGATTTTTCTCTTGTTGGCGCATTCCATTATAGTGCATGCCCTATGCCTTTTCTGGGTTTGTTTCATAAGTACAGTTTTCAGACCACCTATATTTTCCTTTGCAATTCACGTACATTGTACTATTTGTATATATTCCTTGTCTTTGCTGAAAGGTACCACTATGTAAGAGAACCCCTGCCTTTTTGAGCAATTTGGATGCTACCTGATGTCCACGAACAGACGCACAGTCTGCGGTCACTGTGCCCATCGGCATGGGGCCATCAATTTGGTATTTTGTATGGTTCATCTATACAAACTAAGGGTATCCTGGTAAAAACCTATGAAATTCAATGAAAAAACATTGTTAAAGGGACGTTATGGTTAAGTTGCGCTAATAAAAACATATCAAATTCAGTGAAAAAACCTTGTTAAATGAACGTTACTGTTAAGCTGCGCTACTAAAATCCTATCAAATTCACTGAAAGAACGTTGTTAAAGGGAAGTTATAGTTACTTTGCACTAATAACAACCTATCCACATTATGGTTACAAGTAAAACCGAAAAAAAAAACAGAAATTCAATGCACCAGTTATGGTAATCTAAGCAACCATAACTTGCACCACCACCGTGCACTGCTAAGACTAACAACCATAACATCAACAATGACATCACAAATGTCATTTATGACATCACTGATGACATCACATGTTTGCTTCCCCCTTTTCTTTACTGACATATATAGATTATGTGTTTTTCTACACTAACATTCAGGAACTAAACATTGAAAAGGTACTATATTTGTAGACCTATCCTTGAAATATGTTCTTACAATACTTTCCTTACAGTCCAGTCAAATCATATGAGCAAATACATATGGAAAGAAGCAGACTGCAAACACAGCAATCATTTCTGTGCATGAAGATAATCAATAACATTATGAACACTTGTGGATAGTACTGCTTTTTTTCTTACTTTACTTTCCCTGTAAATGTTCATATTTCTATATGTTGTACTCACACTACCTTCCTTAGAGTGCAGTCACTTCATATGATACATATACATAAGGGAAGTAGCAGCCTTGACACAAAGCAATCATTTCTCTGCATGAAGATAATCCGTTAGGTTATGAAAACGTTCTTATCTGCAGCTTTTTTGCATACTTTACTTTCCATGTATATATGCATACATGTAAGCATTGTAGTCTCTTTATGTTTTGTTTGTAGTAATACAATTATGTAGTAAGCAGGGCTTCATTAGCTACTTATTACAAGTTGAACAGTATGTAAAACTGTAATCCAAAAGCTTTTATCATTTTACTATCCAGCATGTCAATAGTATGAAAATTGCACCTCTATGATATATGCTGTGCACAATGCCTATGCCTCTACATGACTAAATTCCTATACTGGCCAGAACTGCATAATACAATGCTATTTATAGGAATGCATTGCTTAATGCACTACGTACCTCATGATATTTATTCCAATAACACTTGACACTTTATAGCAAACATTATAATAAGTATCCCTTGTGGAGATTGTTCATGAAAAGTAAATGCACATGTGATGTCATCAGTGATGTCATCAATGACATTTGTGATGTCTTTGTTGATGTCATGGGTGTTACTCTTAGCAGTGCATGGTGATGGCGTGAGTTATGGTTGCTTAGCTTACCATAACTGACGTATTTCTGGGGTTTTTCGGTTTTACTTGTTACCATAATGTGGATAGGTTGTTAATAGTGCAAAGTAACTATAACATCCCTTTACCAAGTTTTTGTACTGAATTTAATAGGGTTTTCTTAGGACAACTGAGCCATAACGTCCCTTTAACAATGTTTTTTTCACTGAATTTGATAGGATTTTAGTAGAGCAGCTTAACCATAACGTTCCATTATCAAAGTTTTTTCACTGAATTTGATATGTTTTTATTAGCGCAACTTAACCATAATGTCACTTTAACAATGTTTTTTCATATATATATATTACAGGGCTTGCGGTAGCGGCCTTGTAGATATGGTTAAGTTGCTCATCCCAAAGGAAGAGCACTTTTTGGGCGGGTTATAACTTTGCTCCCCCTAGACCAAACCTTATCAAACGTTGCAAAAATAGTATATGGCCCTGTCTGAATTTTCCTGGCAAGTTTGATGAGGTTTCGTCAAGGGGGGGACAAAATTTAAGGGGGTGCCCAACATTTCTGTTTTTTGCATAGATGCAATGAAAACATATTTTTGCTCATGTCTATAGCCCAAACGCTTGATGGATTTTAACCATATATGAGACAGGAGTGGCAGCTTGGTCCCGAAAGCATGCTTTTGTAAATTTGGTCTAAATCTGTCTATTAGTTTTCTTTAAAACAGGCCAAAAATAGGTCAAAAACATTAGTGATATCTGGGTTCGGTCCACAGACTTACTTCCCTGTTCACTCCACAGACAGGCCCCCAATTTGCCCAGAGGACCATGTGATGTCCGCAGACATCAGGCTTGTGCAATGATTGGATGGCAAAAAGTGTGAGGTGCGTCACATTTTCTGAAATGCCCGCCACATATCTGCCGACAGCCGCAACTGACCGTGGACAGCGCAGTGGGTCATTTGGTGTTGGAAAATGGGGCTGGGAAGGGTGGGAGAGTGAAAAAAGATGATATGGGGCTCTTTGCTTAGGTGAAAGAAGAGCTTACGGGCGGCGCGGCAGTCCGCAGACACCCCAGTAGTCCACAGACAGACTTTTGTTCTGCCAGCTTGAGAAACACATTTGGGGTTATTTGGTGACTGAAAGAGAGTTTGGGCGGACAGCTAGGGTTATTTGTTGACTGAAAGAGGGTTTGGGTGGACAGCTTGAGAAACACATTTGGGGTTATTTGGTGACTGAAAGAGGGTTTGGGCGGACAGCTAGGGTTATTTGTTGACTGAAAGAGGGTGTCGGTGGACAGCTTGAGAAACACATTTGGGGTTATTTGGTAACTGAAAGAGGGCCTGGGTAGACATCTAGGGTTATTTGTTGACTGAAAGAGGGTTTCGGTGGACAGCTTGAGAAACACATTTGGGGTTACTTGGTTACTGCAAGAGGGCTTGTTCAGGGTAGGGGAGTGAAATCTAGATGGGGATATTTGCATAAGTGAAAAATAGGGTTGGAGGTCACAATTTTCAAGTCCTTAGAAAGGATTCTGTTTTTAATGTTGGTAACAAGATGTTACGGGTGATTGGGAGATCTATGCAAAACTACTTAACATATGAACGAATGTACTTATGCAAAGAAAACATGATATTACAGTGTTCTTCTTAATACAGAAAGCTCCTCAAACATACACACAAGAAATGGGTGCAACATACACTGTAGAAATAGAATATTTTGATTCTGCTAATTTTGCATTGCAAAATAATGAAAGATATTCTTGCAGAGTTTTCATTAATGTTAAGCATGCAATAAATAGGTAATAATTCAAGACCTACTACATATGTGTTACTATAAACAATACATATATAATACCCGCAATACATACAAATTAGAGGCACATGCTAGCAAACTACAGTACAGAAGACAGAGGCAACAGCAATACAAAATGTCAATAACATTATAGTTCATCATGAAGTACTCAAATGAATTGTGTCTGTACGGCCTGCTTATTGACCCATATCTGTGGACCATGAGCTGGCTGACACCAAACCATAACCCAAAAACATCTACAATATACAAGATGGTTAATGCCTCCTGCATATATCACAACTTTTCCATTTATACATTTTTACAGTCAGTGAAGAAAACCAGTTGGCTTTCATATGTCAGTGAACAAAACCAAGTGGCCCAGATTTATGAGGTGATCATGAATGTCATCAATTAAAATTTTGATTTAATCTTCAATGTCCTGGTTGTTAGTTTTAGCAGTGCGCAGTGGTGGCGCGAGTTATGGTTGCTTTCCTTACAATAACTGCTGCCATGCTCCACAGCACTGGTTCCTTCCTCTTCATCAGATGCAACTGTGGAAAAGGAGACACAGACCAGAAACATCAGTGTACTGCACCAATTTGTGTGTGGCAATACCAACATTCACATGAACATGACTAGTCGAGGGAACAACCATCAACCTCCACACTCACACACATGGACACGCAATCCACATCCATGCAGATACATGCCTGGCCATCACTACAGACATTCACATCAGACTACTTGCCACTGTCACAACCAATCAATTCTGTACGCTCCTCACACATGCATCATTTGCACATGTACATATCAGCATGTCACAGCATCAAGCACATACACATGTCATGCATACACATCAAATGAGAGGCCCGGAGCGGTGTGATGAGCAATCACATCTGAGTCCCACAAACTGTAATCCCTCTAAATGGCTAAGACAGACATCCATCTGTCTGTCAGACATCAGACATCCAAATGCACGTGTTGCATCAAGGCGAGAGTGATGGCCAGTCACACATTCACATCTTTGGCACATACACATGAACCTTATGCATGCACATGACATGGTCAACGTTACCTCAACAGTCACACTTGTCACACTGGCACATCTCAGACACAAGTAACAAAACATGTGCACGGTCTGAAAGGCAGCAGTACAACACACAATGTAAGTGATATCTCATTCAAAATACATATATCACCTGAATGCACACATGAGAGCAATGTCTGGGGCATGCACGCAGACATCCGTGCCAGAGGCATACTTGCTGCAAGACTAAGGGGCTCACTGCCAACATGCAGCAACATGCATTTGCACCATAGTGCATTGCAACACATGGCTACTCAACAGTCTATTCCAGATACTCACGTAACTCACAGACCTCGGTGCGCAGCGCCGGGTAAAACGTCTCCAGGAACGACATATTGGTATTTGACATCCAGCACCTGCGCACACAGTGCACCTCTGTGGTGGCACTGGCCTGGATGTAGCACAGAGCCTTGCTGTTTGTCGTGGATTTCAGGTCCTCCCAGGGCTTGTGCACGGTCTTGAAGGTGCGGGATGCCAGCCCCTCTGCATTGATGGCATCTGTTATCCTGTCCCACATCTGCTGATGTCCTTCCTTGCCACGTTACAGCACTGGGTTGAAGAGGGCATCATAATATTCCAGGACTTTCTCCACCAGGATGTCAACTTCCCTGGCAGTGAAGTTGACAGCTCTCTGCCTCGCTGCAATGGGGTTGCTGCTCTGGTCTGAAGATGATGGTGCAGACATGACAACCCCCGAGGCAGGTGTGGGTGGGCAAGGTGGTACTGGAGCTGGGCTGCGGAGTGGTGGTGGAGGTATGGCATGGAGGGAGTCCAATGACGCAGCTGAGGTGGTCACAGGGCCATGGGCAGGAGCACTGGCAATGGCTGGACAGCAGGCACTCCAAAAACAGTGCAGGTGGCCAGCAGGCACACACACTGGACAGGCAGCACAGATGGCTAAGTAGGAGGCACCACAGGTCAGCAGGAGGCAGGTAAAAAGGCACAGAGGCAGGAGCATGGGTCTTCTGTGTATTATGCAGATGGCAGCCGGAAACAGAGTGAATGGACTTTGTGCATAAAAAATGAGCGTGGACATGTGAAATCTGAGGAAAACCCCTCAGAGCATGACTTACGTGACACGCGCTGCACGCTGGCATTGAGGACGTCACAATCAGGGAACATAAGTACGTGTAGAAGCAACTCCAACCGTGTGTGCGAAGGGGAGGGGACACACAGACAGATGAGTGGAGATCTGCACATTTTGGGGTGCCACGCAATCCGTTCAATTCAGGGACTGTACAAACTTGTTATTTTGGTGGGGGATTTGCCTCTGCAAATACGTGCATATACTTTTGGATATTTCTAGGCTAATGGTGAGTCTCATATGCATTTTACTTACTCCAGGTGTCCCTGTGTATCGTGTAACTCCATTCTTACCTTTAGTGTAGCTTTTACGGGATTCACATACACATTTTTTGTATTGCTGGGTGCCACTGCGTACCACTTTTTCTTTTTAGTGAAGCTATTGTGGTCTCACGTATGTATTTATTTATTTTTTTGGGTGTCTGTGCGTTACGCATTCCATATTTCTGACACCTGGGGTACATTTGAGCCTTGCTGGACCACAAATGTATGTATTCCCACACGTACATTGCCCCCTCACTCTATTTGCCCAGGACAATTGCTTGGAGTGCCTTCCATTGTTCACTTACACCTGGAGCATGAGTGGTAAGGTCTCAAGAAGAAAAGGGGGCAGAGGTGGCTGGGGTCAGGAACCTCCTGCAGAAGCAGCTATCCCAACCCAAAGGGTCCAGGGACATGCAGCTGAAGCAGCTGTCCAAGCCCAAAGGGTCCATGGACATGCAGCTGAAGCAGCTGTGCCAGCCCAAAGGGTGCAGGGATGTACTGCTGAAGCAGCTGTCCCAGTCCAAAGCGTCCAGGAACGTGCAGCCCAATCAGCTGTCCCAGCCCCAAAGGGTAAGGGATGTTCAGCTTGAGCAGCTGTCCCAGCCCCAATGGGTAAGTTATGTGCAGCTGGAGCAGCTATCTCAGCCCTGAAGGATAAGGGATGTGTATCTGGAGCAGCTGTCCCAGGCCCAAAGGGTAAGGGACATGCAGCTGAAGCAGCTGTCCCAGCTGCAGGGGGTAATGCCATGCCCCAATCCACTAGTGGTCCTGCACCTGGAGCCCAGACTGGTGCAAGCCACACAGGGTCAACACAAACGCCACGTGGCAAGAAGGCAAAGTCTGCACAGCCGGAACAGGCTCATACTCATGGCACGGCACAGGACACTGGCCAATTGAGGAAGATGAACTTCCCTGATGAAGAACTCCTGATTCTCATGGACTACGTGACCATGCACGACCATGACATTTGCCTGCAACCTGACAGCACACATACACCTGCTCAGCGTATGATGCATTGGCAGCATGTCACAGATGAGATAAACACCTTAGGGGTTGAGAAGCACACTGCTGCTCAAGTATTGAGGCGCTGGAATGACCTCACCCATCGCACCAATTCCAAGCTTGGTGCCAACCTCTCCTCTGCTATGGCAGCTGGAGGGGGGCACCAGAGGAGAGTAGCTGACCCAGCATGAAGAGGCTGTGGGCCAATTCATTCTACTGGAACAGGTGCAAGGTGTGGGAGGCCTGCCAAATTATGAGGGCATGTCTGGTGAGTGACCAAGATTGTGCGTCCTCAGTACGCGTAGTGAAGCATCACCAAGATGTATGATTGTTTTGCGTATCTGGTTGCATTTGAATGACTGCCCTGGGTGAACCAGGTCTTGGTGTACTGACTCCTGCCCAGTGTATTCAAGAGTGGATACAACCTATGTGTTGTACATCAGTTGAACTTGGCCGTGTGTCAGTACTCTTTCCCCAATAGCATACCCACCCAACATCTGCAACATGATACCACAATGTGCCCTCTTTTTAGTTTAATCCTTGATGTCAGTGACTCTGCTCTGATAGACATGTGCTTGTGTCTGAAAAGTGAGTTAAACTTCATGCCCTGCAGGGTATAGATTCTCTATTCACACATGTATGTAGGTGCTTCCATGCTACATAGAACATACAAGATGACAACCAACACGCCTTACGGAATGCCATGAGTGAGTGTGCATATGTCTAGACTGTGCACATCCCCACTGCTGCTTTGGCAATGATTCCTGAGTCAAATTTTTGTGAGGCCAGATCCCTGTTACCCTCCCACACTCAGCACACACTCCATGGGTCCATGCCCTTGTACCTCTTGTGGGTCACTGTACCTTGTTCCTATCTCCAACTCCATGTACTTACTCTCTCCACTTCACAGACCATGGCTAGGTATTAGTCTTACTGTCATACTTCAACTGGGACTGTTTCCTTTTTTCCACACTTTCGGCATGTTCCCATTGTGTGCAGTCCCTGTGCCAGGTCAACACTGGTGTGGCATGTGATGGATGCAGGCTTAGATGTGAATATGTATGTCTGCCTGTTGGCATGTCATGTAATTGCAAGTCACAGAGACACATGACTATGCCCATTTCACTGGTATTAGTCAACAGTTTGCTGTGCCATGTGCCCTAATGTGCTTACTAATGACCCTGTTTGTTGACAGTGTGTCCATGGCAGCATGGCCCTTAGCAGGGAATGTTGTTGCCAGTTTGCATGTGCCATGATCAGATGGCTTATTTTACATAGTGTGTGGATGCTGTTTCTCTCATGGTGACATGCCCTACATTTTGTTGCATGACAGCAATGTGATACACATGTTTACTGTAGACACACTGCAAATGACTCCTCATGTCTTGTTCTATCCATGTGCAGGTGAGGAGGCACCATATGCAGAGGAGGAGGAAGAATAGTCTGTGGCAGTTCAGACCACCAGTGGAGGATGTGTAGTGGCATGCTGTGAGAATCCACTGGTGCTACAGACCATCCGGGGCCTTGATGTTTACAATTCTGACTCTTTGGAGTCCACTAGCTCTTATGCTGAACCTGATGTGCTGTACTCAATGCTGGCAATGGTGAGTGCACCAATTGCTGGAGCAGTTGGGGCCCATGAGTCTGTAGGGGTTCAGGTGCCTTCACAAGGCCAGTCAGTAGTATCAGGGCCGTCTGTGGTGGTTATGGATGCAAGGCCACACTCTCATCTATTGGTTTCTGGTCCTGGGGTAGATGTCTAAGGGAGGGTTGCAGTCCTGCATCTAGAGACAGTGGTATTACAGCAAGGGTCATGCTCCCTTTGGTCAGCAGGCGTGGGCCCTACACACATGGGGGATTTGTGCAGCCTGGGCAGACCAGGTCTTAGCAGCAAATGTTGCATTCTGCACAATGACAGGGTGCTGCCTATGAAAGTTTGGCTGAGGGCATGGATAGGGTGGCCAGTCCCAGGAACCCACCAGCAACACAGCTGTGGGTATGCGGTCCACATGCCGCTCCCACAGGCTGCACATGGAGGCCAACAACAGGAGCCAACAGGCAGATCTGACATCTCTGCAGGCATCCTGAGGGTCAGGCACACAGGGAAGCCCTGAGGCAAGAGTTGTTGGCCCACAGAGCTGCAATCTATGAAGAAGAGGCAGCCACCAGGAGACTGTTCCAACAGGAGATAGTATCATTGAGGCAGACTATTTCAGAGGAACTCTGTGCATACTGTGATGTTGTGCACGGTTACCTCCAAGCCCTCAGTGTGCTGGTGCATTCATAAATGTCATGCATGGCTGCTACCACTAAGGACCAGGCCAGGGCACTGCATGGTCAGCTTCAAACACCACTACCACCTACTGATTCAACCCAGGATGGTGGTGCCAGCAGAGATGTGCCTTCCGGGCCACCATAGCCATGCGGTCTGTGAGCCCATGGTGACTTTTTAATTTGTTTTATATCTACCCATGTGGAAGTTGACATGCACCCTGCCCCATCCCCCTCCTGAGTGGATCCACACCCCTCCCCCGGTCCATGATGGACATTTTCTTTCTTTTTTTAAATGCTTTTGTACCACCCAGGCCCGGATGTTGGCATTTTATTTTTGAGTTGCCCTTTCCAGGTCTATTTATTATTATTTTACTTATTTTTTCCTTGAGGTGTGTTAACATCTCAAGACCATGATGTTTGCAGTGGTGGGCATGCAGACATGCATAGTGAGGTCAACTTGCATGTTTGCATGGGGTTGCACAGTATGGCATTTTCATGTAACTATGGGTTATGTGTTCCCTCGTGCATGTGTACTATGTGAATGGTATTTCACTATGCCTGTTGTAATGTCTTCTCCCATGTTGTTTCTATAATCCGTGATCTGGCAGTGACTGCTGTCCAGGGGGAGACACCCTGTACCCTTTGAAGTCAATGTTCCCATGCCCTCCACCAGGCACTATTCCTCCTGTTCCTAATTTGGAGACCCAGTTCCGGTGAAGGTGATGCAGGATTCACACCATGCCACCTCATTCAACAGGTAAGCATGAGCACTATCTTGTATGTTGAGCATGTATGATTTGGTCACCATCTTTGCTGCATGTGTAATTTAATTTATATGTGTTTTGCATGCTACTATGCCGGTATAGTTATTTAATTGGTACACAAGTCACTGTGTTACCTGCGTTGGTCGCTTCATCTATGGCCGCATCTACTGTGGTGTAGTGTATGTGATCGGCCAACTCCAATCCTAGTAATGCACTCCTTGATATGGAATTTCCTTGGTCTTCCCTCTCTTTGTCACTGTCTCTACCTCTCGCTGTTGTGGTACGCTGCAATCCTGGGCCGATCACAATCTATGCCATGTCACCCTCTTGTACCTTGTGGTTCTTCTGCAGTGGGTGCTCACTGCATATTTTGTATTTTTTTTTTTATTTGCTTAGTTCATTTCATTGAACCTTTCAAAAATACATAAAAAAGACATTATTTCTAGCATAGTCAAACATACAGCTTTATCAATTTATATCCATTATTAAAAATATATATATATATAATTTCATCAGAGAGTATCATAGCAATTTTATCAAATTAATTTCATTTTTAGAATTCCCTTTTGAGAAACATTATCAAACATTTGCTTTACACATCATATCTGCATCCTATAAAAAGATTTCCATCTAGCTTAGATCCTTACATTTCTTAGTATATTTCTTAATTCACAATTTCTTAGTTTTTAAATAATTCATTCAGATATTGAACAGTGGCAATTTGAACCGTTAGTTTGTTAGTCGCAAATAAACATTTCCATGCATCAGAGTGGTTCATAGGTAATAGATCATGGGTGATTCTGAAAAAATGCCTTTTTCTTATAATATCAAGATTTGGACATTCAGTTAAACAATGCTTTAGAGTTTCTTCCTGTGTTGGTACTTTACACCATCTACAAAAATTTTCATTCTCCGGAATTTGCATTCTTGTTGCCAATACCGATCTACTATGCCATAAATTGCTTCTAAAGCGCAGATACTGATTGCGCATCTGCGGAAAAGGATATTTCTGTAGATACTCAGCCATTATTCCTAGTATTTTCTGCCCAAATATCGATATATCAAAATCTTTCATTCGAGAGCATTGTTCTATTGTTATAATCCAATCCATTTGGAATAACTCCATTTTTGCTCTAGCCGGATTAGTCAGCAGAATCTCTAAAGAAATATCAGCATCTGCTAGAATATTTGTAATATTCTGTGTCCATACCTTGGAGTAAGAATCATTTGTGGTGGCTAGGTACATTGCTAATATTCCAACAACATTTAAGGAGCCAATATTTAACAAACATTTCCTAAACAGCGCACATCTCTTCCATTGATCCTGTGCATACAAAGATGTCAAACCCAGTTCAAAACGCAATATAGCTTTAGACATGGACATAGGAATGTTTAGGAATTTTTTCCAAAACTTGGATTCTATCCTGTCCCAAAAGTTACGTTGTTTAGGTAATGTAGATTCGACCCGATACATGAGGGTAGGAGTCACTTTTTGTTTATAGGATAGCAGTATATGGGAGTAGGAAAATTTTGCATATTTTTATGTTAATAACCTTGCCTGGGCAATTAGTGGAAGTAATTTCTGAGTGATTCCTATTTCCTTTTCATTCTTTCTCAGAGAGTTGGATATCATAATGCCCAGGTATCTATACGTATTAACTTTTTCAAGTTGTTCACTTCCCAGGTACCACTGATACGAGCTAACCTTCAACTGCTTTTTTGGTTTACACATCAATACTTGCGTCTTTGCTGTATTAATCACCAAATTGTTGTCCACTGCATATAAGTTTAATGCATTCAGCAAGTTTTGTAAACCACTCAGAGTTTTGGATAATAAAATGAGATCATCTGCATAAAGCAGATAATTTATCGAATACAAACCCAGTTTTGGAGCATCACAAATTATATTCTGAAACACACGGCCTATATCTAGAATGAACAGATTAAACAATGTTGATGCCAGAATACATCCCTGTTTCAAACCTCTCTGTGTACGGATATGACCTGATAGAATTCCATCTAGAGTCAATCTTACTCGCATGAAAGTATTAGAATGGAGCAAGCTAATCAAAGCCAATAGAGTATCGGGACACTTGTAGCGCTTTAATCTTTAGTATAGTAGCAAACGGTCGACAGAATCAAAAGCTATTTTGAAATCAACAAATGCTAGATAAATCGGTTGACCAAGATTTGCACACTTATCCTTAATTAAGTTCAATATCATTAAGTTAGGAATTGTGCCCACTCCTGTGACAAAGCATAAGCACATAAAGATCTTCCCTGGTGCGTCTAGTAATGCTATTGGCCAGTAGCTGTTAGGAGCCTGACGATTACCCTTTTTGTAAATTGGTACTGTAATTGAAAGTCTCCATGACTGGGGGATAGTTTGAGAAACATTCACCATAGTAAAGATATCATAAAGTATTTGGGCCCATATTTGAGGGCTTTGTCTTAGGGCCTGATCACGACTTTGGCAGTAACCCTTAAATCCGGCGGTAGCGCTATTACCGCCGGATTTAAGGGTCTGCCAAATCAGGACTTCAGCGGATTTCGCCCCAGCTCTGAGGTGGGGGGAAATCTGCCGAAAATTTGCGCTATTACCGCCGGCGGGAAATCTTCCGGCGGTAAGAGTGCGAATTTTCCCCATTGAGCCCAATGGGGAATGGGGCATTCCCGAATGGGCTCAATGGGGAATGGGGAATTACATTACCGCCGAACTCGTGATCCGGCGCTATTAGCGCCGGGGAGTTCGGCGGTAGGGCTAATACCGCCGGCGGTAATACCGCCAGCATTACCACCAAAGTCATGATCAGGCCCTAAATGTCTGATTTGACAGCCCATCAGGACCACACGCCCTCGACCGACTTATAGAATTGATGCATAGCTGGATATCTAATAAATCAAATTCCAGATTAAATTTAGTTGTGAACTCGACTGAATCCAAACTTGCATTATTTGTTGGTTTAGCATATAAGTTAGTGAAATAAGATATCCAGTCAGACTCCATAACGCTATTGCCTTGTATGAGCCCCTGTGGTCCATTCACAGCACCATTCAAGATTGACAATGTTTTTGCAGAGTTTTTAGATTGTATTAAACTAAGCATGTTGACCATCAATCTGATATAGGTTAGCCCGTCTAGCTCTCAGACAATTGTTATACCGTGTCTTTATCTTGTTTAGTGTGGGCCCTCTTAGTATCATGGGGAGCTTGGCAGCAATTCTTTTTTCCATCCTAAACAAAGTTTTCCGCTTTTTCACTTCATCATTATATGTGTGTATAAATGGTTTCGCAAATCCCAAGTTTCTTTTCTTATCATGAAGAAAATAAGGCATCATTGTATAATAATAATCATCCAATGACTCACCCTGTTTGGTCAAGCTCACACAATTCTGTACATAATCATGATATTCATGCAGCTGCCTATCCGAACATCATAGGCTTGTGCTTCTCGCATTGATGGTCAGATTTGTTAGACCATGCTCTCTTTGTGTCTGCCTAGATGGATTGCACGTTGTCCATTTTACTGTTAGCTGATCATGATCACTATAATCCGATTGCAAAACACAAAAATCAACAATACATGGGAATACGGAAGTGCTCACATATAGATAATCAATTATAGATTCTGTTTTCCCCCGCCTCCATGTTGGATGTGCTGGGATATCAGACGTGCATGAGCCATTAAGCACCACAAAATTATAACATTTCATAAATTGGTTCCATGCTTTTAGTCTTGGTTGGGATTTAGATGACCTTGCGTAAAGACAATTCAAATTCAAATCGCCACCCATAATTATATGCATTATAGATTTGTCTTGAGAGATCTTTAGCATTAAATCAGGCAGATCTTCAATAAATCGTGTCTCAGCAATACCAGCCGGATTCCAGTACACATTAATGATGGCTATTGTATATTCAGATGTTTTAAGTTTGACCATTTGAATAAATCTATTGGATTGAACCATGGATCAATAACAGAATCTGAAACAATTTTTATTGCAATGAGAAGGCCTGACATTGGGCGACCATTTTCAGCTTTATGAGCCGGATTTAAACATACATTATAGCCATCCATCAAAGGTACTACCTGTAACCATGTTTCCTGAAGCATAATGATGTCATAAGTAATTAGATCACTAAAGCTTTGATTTAAATGCTTGAAGCCCCTTGTGTTCCAACTAATTAATGCAAGTGTATCACATGGAAATTTGGAGCCTAGCTAGTTCTGAGTATTAGTGGGCAAATGATGCTTATTCAATCGTTTTTCCTCAAATATCATTTGCTCTTGGCTAATGGCTTAATAGGGTTTATTACAATGTTTATTATGTTTTGTACTAGGAATCGTTTCTTGTGGATCCTCTGTTGAAATCCTCTGTTGAAATTATAAAACCCAAATCGAATAAAGCCTCTTTTGCCATCCATATTGTGTTTTGCACCACTCTCGAATTCATCCAGATTTTTACTGTAGTTGCTATTTTGTTTTTAGGGAATTCTATTAGTGCTAAATCAGTGGACAATATGTCCTCTAATTGCGGTAAATCAGAAAAAATAGCTAAAGCAGTATATCTGTTGATATCATACTGTGGATAACGCGCTGGACGGCATGAGAGAATCAATGCATATGCCGCCAGATGCTTAATACCAGTTGGAAACAGATTAGTTTGTGTTAATTCTGCATTCTTAGCACTAGGCATTCTCAAATCTTGGATTTCACAAGGTAAGAGCCCTGCAAGTGCCGTCTGCAAAAGTTGTAATTCCTGCATAGAACTCATAGATATTTGTACAGCATTAGTCTCATTCTGCAGAGAGAATGCAGCTCTTGGTCCGGGGTCCATTTCCAGATCTGGAGTGGGCTCCGGCTCGATTGTTTGTTTTATAACTTGCTCACTTGCTTTTTTTGCACCAGTGCGAACTTGCTGAGGACAGACTTACACAGGTGTGTTCCGTTGTTGCCCTGTGAATCAGCATTATCATTGAAACGCTCATCACGTGTTTCAATTACTCTAGCAGGCTTTGTATTAGTTAAGGAATGGCTAATGAATGGTGTTTCGGTAAGGACACGTTCTGCCATGTACGCATCCTCTTTTTGTTGTAAAGCTTTTTCATCAACGAACTGCACTTTGTTATCCTTGTCCTTATTATTTTTTTGAGAAGCATGTTTATCATGCTTCTCGGACATTTCCTCCAAATTGTCTAGTGGAGCATAGGCAGCAATCACTTTCTCCCCACCTGGGATGCAAATAGAGACCGTTTTTTTTCAGTTTTCCAAATTTTGATATTTTTTGGAAATTGCTTTAGAAAGCAAGATAGTATTTTCTGCTGGTTTTGGCATGGATAATGCCTTAAAGAATTGTTTGGACATAGACATATTCTTTTTTGAAGGATCTTTTAGATTTTTTGATGACTTACTTGGATTTGGTACTTTATTAACTATAGCTTTGGATTTGGAAAAAATTGTGTATGCTGTTTTTTTGTTATTGTTTATATTAGAAGTAAGAGGACTTGCTGTATTTGACTCTGAATCAACAGTCACACAGCTAGAGTTTATTTCTGATTGGGGTAACACTGTTTCAGACATATTCGTTGATTTAGATTGTTTAGATTTTTCAAGTACTTCATAAATGTTTCTGGGAATGAAGGGTACAGCACAGAACATATCTGTATTTTCCACCACTTTTTGCATGGTTTGAGAAGATTTTGTTTTCAACTTTTTCCCTTCATTATCATGATTATTGTAACACATACATTTCCTGTTTTGTAATAGCACAGACGTCTCATTCTGCCAAAGTAATGTTTGCTCCATTTGTGTGTGCTGCACTGCTATTTTACTCTCTAGTGATTCAAATCATTTTGTCATTGTTTGTAGTGCTAAATTCGTCGTAGTGAACGCCACTTCCAGCACTTTCGTTATTGGATCAAATTGATCACTGTTAGCTACCTTCCCCGCCTTCTTTAGGTTACGGGGTGTTGGTGCCGTATAAGATTCAATAGAGCTAATAGAGGAGTCTGAGGTGTCTGGAAACATCACTGGAGACCTAGACAGATTGTGGTTGGAGCCTTCGTTTACATGGCTAATATTATGTGCATCTATGTCAGTAGCCACTTGCTCTTCTCCAGTTTGTGGCACTGGCAATACTACTGGTAATACCTCATCGGACTCCCCTAAGTCACCTGCGTTTATCAGCATTACACTGTCCGACGGTGAGGGATGCACAACTGCGGCTGGTTCTTTTATTGTGGCAGCTGCCGGATTACCTATTTCCGTAAGACTTGGAACAGTCGCCTTTGTTAAAATTGAGTGGGGCGCCGTTAATACAGTAGACTTACACATCGTCATTGCCGCATTTGGATGTGACTTCTGTGCTATTGGGGACTCTTTACAGTATTTACGAATGTCCGCCATAACCTCCATCTTAGAAAGAGGCTTCTTTATCTTTGGCGTACATTTTTTATTAGGCGTGGAACTCGTTGCCTTGAACAGGGGTCTTTGGCTAGTACGAGCTAGAGAGCATGAATTTAATAAATTATTCTGAAGAATATTTGTGGGTGGCATGCCTGTTTTGAGCGTCGGAAGTACACGTTGCATAGTACTCCTAACCTTTACAATAAACACAAATCAGAATGATTGCAAAAAGGAAAAAGTTAAAAAAAAACAAAAAAAAACTATAGGAAAAATCTAATTCAAGGTTAAAGGAAAAAAAACAAAATAAGTAAATCAAACGAAGAGCCTCAGTAGCCCTCCAGCAGCCCAGACAGCCACAGACTACCCTTATACAGTAACACTTTCTCAAAAATTTCTGTATGCAACAATTAGATTAGTGATAAACAGAGAATAGCATATAAAGTAGTCAATAGGGTAGTAAACACTAATATATAAAATAGTGCACTGAAACTAAATACAACATCAGCAAATCTAAAACTGCCCCGTAAGCACTCTTTTGATCAGGGATACCAATTTGAAATGGATCTCTGCGTGTAAAAATAGCAAATTGTGATGGCAAATATAGTCTAAAATAAATTGATATTAAAAATGTCCATGCAACAGAACATAATCAAGTTAAAATGACTCAATTCTTCCATAGAGGTTATTACAGCACTCAGTCACAGGTTAGGGAACGCCGACAGCTTTTGGAGCTGCCAGAGTCCGACTATCCACCCCTAACCCCTGTAATGCTGGTATAAAGGTGTATACAAACTCTCGAACCCGGACCAGTCTACTCACAGGTCACAGCCAAACAGCATAACAGCGTTTCCAGCCCTTACTGCCTCCAGGGCTTAACGCCGCAAGGGTGGCTGTGCAGTTCTTTTCAATGGATGCGTGACACGTGATGCGTCACGTGACGAAGTGAAGCTCCGCCCCTTGAGGAAGCGAGTGAGCGGCCAGCAGCAAGAGGAAAGCTTGCAGTGCTGCAGGTACGTGTAGTAGGCTTAAGTCCCAAAAAGCAGTTTCCAGCCAGCAATAGATACACCACGCGGGCAGCTGTGCAGTTCTTTTCAATGGATGCGTGACACGTGATGCGTCACGTGACGAAGTGAACTCCGCCCCTTGAGGTAGCAAGCGAGCGGCCAGCAGCAAGAGGAAAGCTTGCAGTGCTGCGGGTACGTGTAGTAGGCCTAAGTCCCAAAAAGCAGTTTCCAGCCAGCAATAGATACACCGCGCGGGTGGCTGTGCAGTTCTTTTCAATGGATGCGTGACACGTGATGCGTCACGTGACGAAGTGAAGCTCTGCCCCTTGAGCAAGCGAGTGAGCGGCCAGCAGCAAGAGGAAAGCTTGCAGTGCTGCGGGTACGTGTAGTAGGCTTAAATCCCAAAAATCAGTTTCCAGTCAACAATAGATACCATATTTTGTATATCAAATCATGTGTTGTCATGGATGTGCATGTTGTTTCTGTTGTTACTATGCATGTGATTGCATGTATGGGAAGCATCTCCCGATGGGGTGCATTGAATGCAAGACAGGTGGGTACCCTGTGCATATAAGTGAGGGGCATTAGCAGACGCTTGTGATTTGTTTGCATGTGAGTCTTGCGCTATGTGTGATCACTTGGGAGTGACTTGTCTTGTAGGACACCAGTACTTCTTCATGGTTGCATGTTTCACATGGTGTGCTTCTGGAGATGGGTCTGGGCATGGTGTTGCTTTGATGTATTGGTGGGCACACTGGTATCATATTCAAAATTGTGGACATTCAAACAGTGTGGGCCTTTACCGGGTGTTTGGGAGTGGGTTGCGTGACCGGCTGTTTGTGGCATATGACAGGTGTTGATGGTCGTGCTAGTGTGTGTCTCATAGTACATTTGTGCATGTGTAATGAGTGACACTTCACACCCCTTGCAATGTTTCTGGGGTTATGGATCAATGGCACATTTGGGCTCTCTTGATTATGGATCATCAATTATGGTGTGCAGCACCAGTTAAAAGCTACAAACGTGTGAATATTAGTGTACTTTTTTGGGATGCTATGTTGTGTACCAGCACATTAGGTTTAGTGGTGGTGGTGCTTTCACATGCATGTACCATGCATGCTGCACAATGGTGTTTGAAGCTTCAAGTTGACCGCAGCTGGGTGCATGGTACTGCTGAATTCAATTGAATGCAGTATTTGACCAGTTTTATGCTATGACAATGAAGTCTGCATTGACCATGCACCTTTTGTTTGCATCCTACATTTAGCATGCATGTATCCTTGTGGCTTGCATCATGGTTGCACTGTAGAAAATGTGCAGGCAACTTGCCAACCCATCCTCTGTATCTTCTGCCCCTACTCCTTCACGGTCCCTCACCTCTCACTTGTGACACACTCTTCCAACAGAACCCTCCCTCCTCTAACCCTCTTAACAGTTACCATCCTCCTTTCTACTTCTCCTCCTTCACTCCTGTCTCCCCTGAACAAGTCACCAGAATTGTCAACTCCATGAAGGTCTCTTCCAAACAGGTGGGCCCATGCTCATCCAGTACCATCAACGGTAATATCTCCTCTCTCGCCCCTGCTCTTGCTGATCTCTGCAAGCGCTCCTTTGCTGCTGGTTCTTTTCCATCCTCTCTCAAGCACTCCCTTGCACACCCCATCCTTACAATACCATTTGCAAACCCTGCCTGCCCAGCCAACTCCCGCCCATTTCAATCGCCCCTTCCTGGGGTGAAACTGCTCGAGAAATTGTCCCTCCCCCAAATCAACACCCATAATGTACTTGTTGGCAGCCTACATATACACCAGTGTGGATTCAGAGCTTCCTGAGCCACAGACAATGCTCTCCTGAACACCCATGAAGAACTGCTTACATACCTCAATTCCTAATCCCCTGCTGTCCTCATCTTCCTTGATATCTCATCTGCATTTGACAAAGTGAACCATTCCATCCTCATTAAAAAGCTCCATGATACACTAGTTATCTAAGAGTGGGCAGTGGGCTGGCTTAGCTCATTTCTAACCAACCATTCCTCCAAAAACATTCTGGGTCCTTTCTCCTCACCTACTTCCTCCTCCACCTGTGGCATCCCCCAGGGCTCCATTATTTTGCCCTGAGTCTATAACATAGATATTTCCCTGCTGGAACGCGTCATTGCCTCATTGTCACACACATTCCAGTATTATGCTGATAACACACAACTGTTCAGCAAAGTTCCTACTGACACACTTGCACCTTCCTTCACCCCTGACTGCCCCTCTGCCATCCTGGCCTGCTGCACTGCAAATTACCTTGGCTTGTATGCAGGCAAATCCAAGAGTATCCCTATTAGATCCTCTGCAGCCTACTTCTTCCCTTCTCTCTGGACTTCCTCCATGGGCTCCCACCCTGACCACTCCTCCAAAGTAAGGAATCTTGGAGTCATCTTCGACACCACACTTTCCTTCATCGCTCATATTCTGGACATTGTCAAGAAGGATCAGTTTCAGCTCTTCCTTCTCAAAGTAACTGTAGCCTTCCACACCTTCCCCCAGAGACTCAATGTTACCCGTGCTCCGGTTCTCTCCAGGGTACACTACTGTAACAGCCTCCTCCTTAATATTCCTTGGTCCACCCTGCGACCCCCTCCAGCTTACCCAGAATAGAGCAGCAAGATGTATCCTTGGCCTCAGGCCCAGGGACCAAATCTCTCCTCCCCTACAAAGCCTTCACTGGCTCACAGTCGCAGCATAGATTACATTGTAATCCCTCTGTATCATCCACAGGGCTATCTGGGGCCGCGAACCACTCTATCTTCAATGCTTCCTGATAAAATACTCCCCTTCTAGACTCCTGCATTCCTCTGGCAATAACTCCCTGAGTGTGAAGTGATTTGCTATACAAAGAGCTGGTGGTCGATCAGTTTCCTCAGCGGGCTACATTCTGTGTAATAGCCTTGCTCACCCTCTGTGTCTTGAGCAGGACCTCCTTAAGTTCTCAATAAGCCTCACAACCTTTCTCTTCTACTCTATCTTCTCCTCCTCTCTTCCCTGCTCATCATACAGTAGTGTGACTGATGTGCAGGGCCCTTATGTATCCTCGGGGCCTGAACCCCCACATCTCTCATCCAAGCCACTGTGTACATACTGCACTTGCTCACACTCAGCCTCACCTCGGGAGGTTGCACTTACTTTTATCTTTTCTTTTCTTAGCACTTCACACCAAGCAGTTCTCCGTGATCACCTCAGAACCTTTTCCCTTAATCCCTTCCACTGTACACTTGCACATTTGGAACACTCACAAGGCATAGTAGGTTTGTCTCCACTTTTTAGTTATTGTCATGATTTGTGTGTAATATTGATTTCATTATTTATCTCTTTTGTAATTCATTGTCTACCTTCCCCTGTCCCCACCCTATTGCCCTATGTGCACTTTGAAACTGTACGGGTAATTATATAAGTGCCTAACAAGTGACCAATAAATAAGTTAATAAAACAAATTGCTCACATGACTGTGTTCAGTGTACTGTCCCAATACTACACAGGTGGTTGCATGCCTTATCATGTCGTTGGTAGTCTTCCAGGGGTGTGACTGCTTTTTTGTGGGATCAATTATCTGCATATGTGATGTCTTATTTTCATGCAGCATGTTGTCTCATGCGTGCATTGTGCATGTGCCATCGTCTAGTGAATGGGGATATGTGACATGCACATTTGCTGCATGTCATTGAGGGGGACAGGCAGTGTGGGGGATGTTGATGTTTGTCAGTGTGTGTGTTTTGTGTGTTTGATTTGCATGCAGTGTGCAGGTGTTTCTGCATGTGTGCAGGGACACATGTTGCTGGTTGTCCTGTAAATTGTTGTTTGCATGTGTTGTATGTCACTGAGGTTTGACCACGGGTCTTCAATTTGTTTTGGTGCATGGATGTATTAGCTGCAGTATGTTTAATTGTGTTCATTGGCTGCAGGTCCTTCCATCAGGGAATGATGGCTATTTCATGGGATGAAATTTGACTGTCAACTGCATGCCTAGGGGACAGGTAAGGTGTTCATTTATCTTGATTGTTATGAAATGGCTACTTTAGTTGCTACATGTCTGGATGTGGTAAATCTTGTTGGTCACACTGTTTGCCACAATTGTCTAAGACCTATTGTAAATACATTTATTGTGAATGGGGTTTATTGGGGTCATGTTGCCATGTTGAGGGACTTTTGGGTCAGTACTGCACTGCTTTTCCACACCCCACAATAGGGACATGTTTGTGCGCATCATGCTCAATCTGGGATATGTGTGCAGAAATTTGCAATGGCGCTTGTTGAATTTTGTGTCCATTTAAATTGTTGATGCATTGTATGGCTTGCAGTTCAGGCATGATGTTTCAGGATTTATTGATGCTTAAACATTTGACCAGTATGTTAGTTACTCAGATCCACCAGAGCAGAAGGGGACCACCACAGTGGGGATAGTGCGCAGTATAAATATCCTTTTACATTACATATGGGATGGTTTTGGGGACACAGAGGTTATTTAATTAAATTGTTGTCATGGTGGTAGTCGTGTATTCCCTCTTCAATCTGTTTCTTTTGGAAACATAATATAAAATGTATTTTCTTTCTAAGGGATGCACACAATTTAGCACCTCCAAGGGCACTTTCTCAGGGTGGTTGTGTGGGCACAGTGGATTGGCCCATTGTCATCATTGAATGGAACCTGGGATGTGGTGGGATCATGTGCACTCCACATGGGAGGGATTTTAGGTGAAATACGATTGCACATGCTTGGTATGTGCAGTCTCTCCACCTGCCCTTTGCCAGCCATGCGCAAGTGGTGGGCCTGTGGGTGTGGATGGGCTGCCACCACCATGTCCACCAGGACACCACGCTGTGTTGCAACATTGTACAGGACACATGCTGCTACAATTATCCTGCAGACTGCTGGTGGTGCATATAGCAACACACCACCAGAGTGGTCAAGGCAGCGGAAACATGACTTGAGCACTCTGAAAGTGCGCCCCACTATGCCCTGAGTTGCAATATGGGCAGTGTTGTATCTTACCTGGCCAGATGCGCTGGGTTTGCGTATGGGCGTCATCATTTGTATTTGTTTTATTTGTAATGCGCACCTTCAGGCCCGGAGGCATCAGGGCTCAACTTTGGACATGGTTACATAAACATACGTAAGTTCAAACGTTTAAACAGTGCAAAGTATTCAAAGCATACAAACAGCAATATACATATTTACAGAGATTAGGGCGTTTTCCTAGGGGAGGCTCCCAGGAACATAGTAGGTCCAGAATCAAGGCTGGTTGAAAAGCCAGGATTTAGTTTTGGATTTGAAGGCACTGAAACATTCTTCAGATCTGATGGTGAGGGGGAGGGCATTCCATGGCTTAGAGGCTAGGACGGGGAAACTAGATCCACCCGCTTTTTGTAGTTTGAACCTAGGGATGGTTAGACAGCGGGTCTTGGCGGTTCTTTGTGGGCGGGTAGACGCGTGGCAGGATAGCCGGCTGCAGAGATACGGGGGCTTGGTTGGCTAGGCATTTGTGGGTAAGGCCTAAGACTTTCAGTGAGATTCTCTGTTTGACCGGTAGCCAGTGTAAATTAGATCTAGATTCCAAGATGTGGTGGTTTCGCAGGATGTTTAAGGCCGCTGTAATGGCGTTATTCTGGGTGATTTGCAGTTTGTTCAGATTCTCTTGGCTGCTTCCTAGGTAGAGGACGCTCCCATAGTCAATTTTGGCCATGATGAGAGTTCTGGTCAGTGTGACCGTGTTAGAGGTGGTCAGAAATGGCCTGCAAGCTGGAATGAGCTTGCAGGTGTATGCTGATGACGACCTGACTGCATTTGTTTGACGGGATAGTGATAAGGTGGCATCAAGGTTAATGTTTTGGTGTCTTTTGAAACATGGATAGTGTTACCATCGATGATAAACGATTGGTAGGACAGCTCAAGTTTACTAAGACGTTGCGTAGTACCCAAGATGAGGAGCTCAGTCTTGTCATCGTTAAGGCATAACTGGTGTTGTGCCATCCAGGCTTGGATGACCAGGTAGATATCGTTCAGGGCCTTGGTGTCAGCCAAGTAGTTTCCAGTGATGGGAATGAGTATCTGGGTGTCGTCAGCGTAATTCGCATAGGAGACACCCAGATAGTCAAGTGCATCGAAGAGCGGTTTTGTAAAAACATTGAAGAGCGTTGGCGACACACAAGATCTCTGGGGGACGCCGCAGTAAATAGGGGAGGGATCTGCAGCTGCAGATTGAGAAAAGACACGCATAGATCTATAACTCAGGAATGATTTAATCCATGCTGTAGCTGATGGTGAGAAATGGGTGGCCGAGTGAAGATGCTTTCATAAGATTTGGTGGTTGACCAAATCGAAAGCCGCAGAGAGGTCAAGTAGAAGTAACAAGGTAAGTTTGCCGTTGTCCTTTAGAACTTTAATTTGGGTTTTTAAGTCAAGTAGCGCTGTCTCTGTTCCTTGTCTGGGGTGGAAACCAGATTTTCTAAGGCCTAGAAGATTATTGGCTTCCAATATTGAATTTGCAAGTATGCTGTACCGTCTAAAATTTTTAACAGGAATGGGACAGTAGTGATGGGTCGGTAGTTAGTAGGTATACTAGGGTCGAGGGAGGGTTTTTTGAGCAAGGGGATCACCCATGTATCCTTAAGGTTGTCAGGGACAGTTCCTGTTTTAAAGGAGGCGTTAATAAAGGATGTGATAAATGGGGCCAGATCGTGGGCAGATTCCTTAATAATTGGAGCAGGGCAGGGATCGCCCAGGCAGTTGGACGGTTTGATCCTCAGGATAATGTTTTCTACCTCCGCAGTGGTGAGCGGTGAGAAGGCAAATCGTTTGCAGTTGGGTAGGTCGGGGGGATGGCCTCTGCTGGGGTAGGAGGGCGATTGTCCAGTTTCAAGCTGTCTTGTTTGGCTGTGATTTTAGATTGAAGCTTGGAGATTTTATTCAGTAGCGCTGCCTGAATGTTAGCACACCATTTGCTGTCTTTAATGCAGGTGTCAGGGGGGGTAACAGGGGTTTCAATCTCTTTTAGGATCTTAAATAGTTCCTTAGAGTTGGAGTCAGCATGCAAGATGCGATTATTAAGGGATTCTTTTTTCGCCTCTATAATGGCTGCTTTGTAGGTGAGCAATGCCAGGAAGAAGCCATCTTTGTGCACGTCAGAGGGGTGGCTTTTCCACCGGTTTTCTCTTAGTACTCTTAGCTGTCGGGTGAACCAAGAGTTCAGGTTTGCCTGTGGTTTGGCCTTCCTCAATTTGATGGGGGCCATTGAGTCTATGGCTGTCAGCATGCTGCAGTTATTGATGTCAGCTAAGGTAGTAGGGTCATTACAAGAGTCAGTGGCCGCTTTGAGCGTAGGGAGTAGCAGAGGGAGAAGTTTCTCCTTGGTTATGTCCTTTTTATTTCTGGTTGGGAGAGCAGGTGCTATCATGGTAGGGATACGGGGGGCGGCTTCAATATTAAAGGAGATAATGTGGTGGTCTGACCAAAGGCAAGGGGTAATGTCCAGGACATTGATATTACAATTGGAGCTGGCTAGCCAATCGAGGTTCCTGCCTTTAGGATGTGTGGGCTCTTGGATGTGCAAGGTGAAGCTAGAATTGGAGAGGGCGTTTTCCAGATCAAGTGCAATAGGATCATTGGGGTTGCCAAGTCCCAGGTTAAGGTCTCCAAGGATGATAATTTGTGAGTTAGTTTTAACATTGACGAGGAGGAGGGTGGAAATTTCGCCGACAAAGGAGGGTGCAGGGCCTGTAGATTAGGTGAAGGGTGGCTGTTTGGTTAGGTGTTAGTGCGAGTTTGACTGATAGTAGTTCAGCTGACTCAAGTTTGGTATTGGTCATTACTCTTAAATCCACAGTGATTTTGTGGATGATGGCAAGGCCACCATCTCTAGAGTGGGAGGGAGAGGTGCGGTCACATCTCATTATGCTGAAGCCGGGTGGTATGGCAAGGGACAAGGAAGGGCCGGATGCGGCATGTAGCCAAGTTTCAGCTATGGCAATGAAGTCAAGATCTGATGATGTTATAAGGTCTGCTATGTCTAGAGCATGCGCTGGGAGGGATCTGGCGTTGATAAGGGCGCCCTTGATAACAGGCAATTTGGCCACTGTGGAAAGGGGTTTGCTATTGTTGGGTGCAGAAGGTGCGCATGGGAGTGAGTGTCGTGTTTGCTTAGGGATGTTACTACGGGTGGGTCTATGCAGAATCTGGAGCCTAATCTTTTGTTTCTAAGAAGTAGGGAACATGGTTGATTCGGAGTAGGTTTGCTGACTAAGTGTTCCAGCCAGAGGGCTGGGTCATTGAGGTATGGGTTAATGCCGGTATTGAAGTGTTGAAGGCCAGGGGTAAGTGTCATAGGGTCCATAGTGGAGGTCGCCAAGCGCAGAGTCTGTGGGACAAGACTAAGAAAAGGTATGGTGTCTGATGGTTGTGGTTGAGATGGCCGCGACGGATGTATGCGTGGCTGAGTGAAGATTGTTGCTTCAGAAGGCAGAATGTGGTACAGTATGAGGAGGAATGCCCTAAGGAGCATGGTGGATGAGCACCGATGGAATATGCTTCGTAGCTATGGGCAGGTTCAATTTAGAAAGGGCAATGCAAAATCAACAATAGGCAGGTTCGATTTTAGCTAGGGCAATGCAAAATCAACAATAGACAGGTTCGATTTTAGCTAGGGCAATGCAAAATCAACAATAGGCAGGTTAGATTGTAGCTAGGGCAATGCAAAATCAAATGTATGTGCTCAGAGGGTAGGCACTGTCCTCTGTAGAGGTGAGAATGGTTGTCATTGTCATTTGTTGACAGTGACTATTGGTCTGTGTGCAGCATGCATGCATGTGCATGGCCATTCATACTCACCAATGAACTATGTGTTAACATGCTTCCCAGCTGCCAAGGCCCGGTGTAGAGGGGACATCCTGAAGATGTAACTATCAAGCATGCTGCCAGGATGGTTGGCATATACTTTAGTAAGCATTCCCCTGGCATCACACAAAACCTGAACATTGATGGAGTGCCAGTGTTTCCGGTTGCAGTAGATTTGTCTCGGGAGGATAGCTCAGGGGCAACGTGCTCGCCTTGGAAACAAGATGACACAGAGCAACACTGTCACAAGTCTCATCTGCTTTTGTTGTTTGCTTGCGATCTTCTGTGATGTCTTCTTTCTCACAGTCCGGGATTTGTACAAACCCGAGCGCTGGTCCTCGGATTCCAGCGTGAGGTTCATAATCCATCTTCAGGGAACGTTCAGAAGTCCAGGGAGGATACCAGGAAGGAATGATGCTCATACTCGGAGGCACTGAACGCTGTGACCTGAGCACGGAAGAAAATCCAGGAAGTTCGGAGGTAAGGTAGAGGAATGGGAGGAAGGAAGGGGAATTCAAGGAACCGGGAACCAGGGATCAGAAGAAAGCCCCGAGCAAACTCTGGCAACACACGTCCAACTAAAGCAAGCGGTAGCGTTGAGAAGTGCAGAGCCACGGGGGCGTGTCTGTTTTGTAGGGCATACAGCGTGGAGCGTACAGACTGTCCAGCAGCATTCCTTTTCAAGTGGCCATGTTGGAAGGAGCACTGTGTTCAATCCCCTATCTGTCAGGGACCAGGAAGTCCAGAAGGGACACAGAAGACGGTTCATGACAGCATGCCTCCTCTGAAGCCCAGCTCCTCCGGGCTTGCCCGGATGGATAAGATGGTATCTTCAAAACAACCTGGAGGCATTCATGTTTGACATGGGTTCCCAGGTGCGCTCACTGGAAGGGTATCCTTTCCATTCGACCAAATACTGTAATTGACCACGTCGGTACCTAGAATCACAAATTCTGGAAACCTCATATTCGAGTTGGTCATTGACAATCACTGGGGTAGATTTTGGAGCTGTTCGAGATGACTGAAGATATGGTTTTAGCAGTGAGGTGTAAAAGACTGGATGGATCCTTTTCCATGATTCTGGTAGTCGGAGTCGAAAGGCCGCTGGATTGACGATTTTGTGTATAGAAAAGGGGCGTAATACCAGGGAGCCAATGTATTTGGGCGCAGATGTTGGGGAAGGAGCTTCAAGGATAACCAGACTTTATCGCCCACTGAGTAGGAAGGTCCAGGTCTTCTTTTGGAGTCAGCATAATGTTTAACATCTCTTTGGGCCTTTTCTAAGTGTTCCTTTGCTTCTTTGTGTACAGTAATAAGGGTTGCAATCCAGGAATCAACCACAGGAACTGGGGTAGAGTGTGGGAGAACGGATGGTAGCACTGAAGGATGAAATCCTTGACTACAGAAGAAAGGACTGGTTTTGATAGCTGAATAATCCGAATTGTCATAAGCGAATTCAGCCACCAAAACTGACTTTGTATTAGATGGAAGGTGTTGGTGATGCCATGGTGTCCTGAATGAAAAGTATCATGACATAGGCTTGTGATCTTTTGTCTCAGTCCAGGAGTAGGAATGACCAAGCGATTGTCCTTGAACAGATATCCGTCCTTTGTCTTGAGATTCCATCCATTGTTTCTCTTAAGCTCTTTCCAGGTTTCAGAGGATTGAGTCTGAATTCGAATATTCTCCAGGAGGGTAAGTGCTTGGGCAACAAATATTGTGTGGGGAAATATTTTAGGGACGATCCGATCTTCAAGGGGTTCGTGATCTGGACGTCTGGATAAGGCATCGGCTATTATGGTGTGTGTTCCAGGGTCATGATGGATTTGAAACTGATATTGGACAAAAAAGAAGGCCCAACAGGCTGTATGATTGTTCCTACATTCTAGGGATTGTAGGACTTGAAGATTATGATGGTCCATACGGTCTTGCACTGGGTGTTTGGCTCCCAGGAGGAGATGACGCCAGTCAGTGAAGGCTTGAAGGATGGCTAGTAATTCCTTTTCCAGAACGGGGTAATGAGTTTCACTGGGAGTCAAGGTGCGAGAAAGATAGGCCATGGGGTGTTCTAACTGTTCACCCAATTCTTGTTTTAGGACTGCCCCAGTGGTCGAAATGGGTGGGAGCGGTCCGGAGCGGTGCTCCTCTACTTCTTTTAATTCAGTTTTACCGTTCCTATACTTTTATTTTAAAAAGAAACCGTTCTGGAATGATTTTGTGTTAAAATAAAAGTGTAGGAAGAAGTTGAAACTTGCATTTTCACTGCAGGCACATGTGTTTTGGGGTTTTTATTGTGCATGGGCGGGAGCGCTGCGATGGGATCTGTGGGGAGTGGTGCAGGCCAGTAGGAAACATAGTTCCACTAGTTCTTTTCGTACACTTCGACCACTGGACTGCCCCAATGGCGTAGTTGGAAGCATCAGTTTCAACAAGAAAGGGTTGTTCAATGTCGGGTTGGGCTAGGATGGGGGCTTGTGTGAACTCCGACTTCAACCTTTGGAACGCTGTATCATGGGCTGAGGTCCACAGGAAGGGGGTATCCTTCTTTAACAATGTAACAATAGGATGCACAATCTCCGAAAAAGTTGGTATGAATTTCCGATAGAAATTAGAAAGCCCCAGGAAGGATTGAATTTGTTTTACAGTACTTGGAACGGCCCAGGATAAAATGGAGTCTACCTTCGTGGAGTCCATTCCAATTCCTTTTGGGCTGAAAACGAATCCGAGGTAGTGAACAGTTGATACATGGAAAAGGCATTTTTCGGGCTTGGCCAGGACCTTATATTCACGTAGACGTTGTAAGACTGCTTTCACGTGTTCTTCATGTTTTAGATGGTCCTTGCAGTATATCAATATGTCATCCAGATATACAATGACGAAGATGAACAGCATATCAGAGAACACTCGGTCCATAAAACGTTGGAAGACCGCTGGGGCATTAGCAAGCCCAAAGAGAATAACCAGGTATTCAAAATGGCCAAAGGGAGTTCTAAAGGCTGTTTTCCATTCATCACCTTCCTTTATACGAATAGGATGGTAGGTACCCCTTAGGTCTAATTTTGTGAAGACTACTGCACCTCTGACTGCTTCCAGGATATCCGAGATGAGAGGCAATGGGTAGCGGTCCTTGAGAGTGCACTGGTTAAGGCCACGGTAATCTAGACATGGTCTGAGCTCCTTGGTGTCTTTCTTGGGAACGAAAAATAAGAAAGCACCCGCTGGGGATTTAGAGGGTCGTATGGTGCTATTTTCCAAGTTAGTATCCAGGTATTCCCGGAGGGCCCTTTTTTCAGGTTCTGGTAAAATAAACATCCTCCCGAAAGGAATCACTGCTGAAGGTTTGGTATCAATGGCACAATCCTCTGGTCTGAGAGGAGGGAGAGCTTGAACTATAGCGCACGAAAATACATCTGTGAAGGCCTGGTTGGCCCTGGGAATCCAGATGATGTTAGAGACGGTGACTGGATTTTGCTGACTCTCTTGCGAGTCTTCAGAAGATTTTGGTAAGGAATCTAGGGATAAGCAGTGAGACATACAGTGTTCGAAACCAAGGAACAAGGGGCCTGCTGCCCAATTGATGTAGGGGTTAGCCTTTGTAACCAGGGCATTCCTAGAACCATTGGATAATGGGATGATTTTATGATGTCAAATTTGATCCTCTCTTGATGGTGGTTTATAGAGAGCCGGATCTCTTTAGTCTGAAGGATTATGGTTCCTGAAGACAGAGGTGTCATGATCTCTGCTTCCAAAAGATCAGGACTTGCCCGACTCCCTTGGAAGCAGACCCATAACCCTGGTTCCGAGTGCCAGCCAGTCCCAATTGGGACCTTTTGGACCCTGTCCTGGCGCCAGTGGCACCAGGCTCATAAAGATGCCCAGTCCCAGCGCTGGAAGCGCCGGGCTCATAATGCTTGGGTGGACTTACCTGCAGCAGACCATGCTGCTTACTTACCTGCCAGTTGAACCCCTGATCCTCTTCTGTTTGGGACTACTTTTCCTGTTGGGTGGGGCAGGAGCCACTCCCTAGGTTCAGAACACTGGAACTCTTCTGGAAAGCAGGAACTCTTTTCTTACCTAGCTGTGGCTGTGTAAGGAGACACCTAAGCAGTACAGGAGGCTATTTAAACCACACCCGATGGATGAATCTTGCTTTGCGTTATTCTGAATTCTCTGCAGCAGAACGCTCATCGTGTCTTCTGCTTCTGATCCTGGGCCTAAGGGAACAAAGGCTTACCATCCTGGAATCCAGTCTTCAGCAGCACCTGTAAAGACAAAGAAAGAACAGGTTAGCACTACGGTCTTCAGTGGCAGCGCATCTCTTACCTGGTCCATCGGCTGTCACCAACGCCTTGCGCTGCATTCCGGCATCTGAAAGGCAAAGGCTTACTACTCTTCGCATGCTCCAGAGGTCTTCGCACTGCATTCCGGCATCTGAAAGACAAAAGCTTACCAGTTCTTTGCACGCTCCGGAGTCCTTCAGCGCTGCATCCCGCATCTGAAAGACAAAAGAAGGTGGGTTTAAAGACATTGGGCAACTTTATTACTCACGTGCCATTACTCCTTCCCACGCCGAATCCAGTGGGTATTCCAGCACCCTTCAGCTTCTCTAAAGCTCTGAACTTGTACCTGCAAGATAAAAGGGACAGTTAGTACGCATCGTGAAGCAGGCTACAAGCGCTTACTTACGTGCTTCCAGGCGCTTCTATTCCTCACGTGGGTTCGATCCTCAACTCTCATCAGCCCGCCATCCGCCGTCGCCGGAACCCTGCAAAACAAGAGATATCATTACAAAAGACTTTTAAGACATTTGAAGTGCCCAGAACTTACCGTTCGTGCAGTTAACGACGGACAGCAGTCCTCTGAGGTCAAGAGGCCTGCACCCTTATCCAGTGAAGAAACTGGTTACGGCACCCTGCCCCGAGGCAGATGGAGAGCTCGGCGTTCACTTACCTAAGACATCTTACTCTTCGAGTCAGACATACAGTGCACAGAGGTCCAGCCCAAAGAGCCAACCGTGTGTTACACATCACCTTTGAAGATACGGCATTCACCCAGTCAAGACCGGCACCTCTGCGGGAATCAGGTGAGCGTTACAGAACGCAAAGCCTATCGCAAAACTCCCACCCAGGCGCTATGGAAACCTCGGATACCGACCAGCTAGCCCAGTTACTTGGGGAACTAAGAGCAGAAGTGCATGCAGCCCGTCAGGAAACAAATGCTCTAAGAAGGGAACTGATTATTTCCAAGGAGCGAACAGACGATCTCGCTAGACAATTGCTACAGTCACAAGCCGGACAAACTCTGTTACCTGCATCAGGGGCAAATCTTCCTTCAACATCCTCTACGAACCCAGTGCAGATCAACCTACCTGGGAATGTACCTCTGGCTCCGCCCGAACGATTTTCTGGTGACCCAAAGAGGTTTGCAGTATTTATTAATCAGTGCCGGTTGCACTTCTTATGCCGGCCAGCAGCCTTTCCAACTGATCAAGCTAAGGTAGCTTTCGTGCTTTCGTACCTTAGTGGCAACGCGGCAGACTGGTCGATCCCTCTAGTTAATCAAGATGATCCGGTTCTCCATGATTTTGAAGCTTTTCAGCTCAGTATGGAAAAACTGTTTGCAAGACATTCACAGGGGCAGGCCTTGGACAATGAGCTCCTTTCATTGCGACAGGGTAATCAAGACCTTTTGGCTTATATTGCGTCTTTCAACAGACTGATAGTGGAAACTCGATGGCCTGAGGACAAAAGGATTACGCTGTTTTATAGAGGTCTACGTGGAGAGCTCAAAGATGTGTTAGCCCAAGTAGTGAATCCCCCGCAAGATTGTTCGGACTATATTGACTTTGTCGTTCAAATTGACCACAGACTGCAGAACAGGAAGGCCGATCGTTCCAAGTTTGATGCTCGAGTATTTTCCAAACCACCAACTCCTACCAAAGGAGTAGACTCCGGGGAACCCATGCAAATAGGGGGCCTGAAAGGACCACTAACACAAAAGGAGCGGGAAAGGAGAAAACAGCTGCAATTATGCCTCTATTGCGGAAACTCGGGGCACTTTCTTCGAGACTGTCCGGTGAAACCAGCCAAGAAGGCAGTAGGAGCTGCAGTTACCAGGGTCACAAACTCTGAGCAGGGAAACGACCTCGCCCGACAAGAATAGAGGTCCTCTTGCCGAGCGTTAAAACCAGTTCTGTGACCTCGCATTTCGTGATACCTATGGTCTTCATTAGCCCTGAAAATCCGGATCGATTACATGCGATTGAAGCTTACGTCGACAGCGGTGCCATCGGCGATTATATGGATCATGAGATGGTTTTGAGGATGAATCTGACTCTTTGTCCAAAGGCTGTAAAGGACGTCATTACTACGGTGGATGGTACGGAGATAGCCTCCGGACCAGTAACGCATACCACCCAAGAAGTGACGCTAGTAAGTCAAGATGGACACCATGAGAAGATCGTGTTCGATGTGATCAAGGCCCCTCAGTTCCAGATTATTCTAGGAATTCCTTGGTTAGAGAAGCACAATCCTCAGATCGATTGGCGAGCAAGAACGGTTCAGTTTCCACAATATGTCTCTACTTGTCACCCTCGACCTGGTGTTGCACTGGCAGCAATTTCCTCGGAGGCTCCTCAGTTACCTCCTGAATACCTAGAATTCCAAGATGTTTTCCGGAAGGATCAGCTAACTCTCTACCTCCTCATAGGTCTTATGACTGCCAGATAGACCTGATACCTGGATCTACTCCTCCTTGTAGTAGAATTTATAGCCTCACCGAGCCTGAGAATCTTCACCTCCGACAATACCTGGATCAATACCTAGCGAAAGGGTTTATTCGTCCTTTCAAGTCCCCTGCTTCCTCAGCTTTGTTCTTCGTTCCAAAAAAAGAAGGGGACCTTAGAACTTGTATAGATTATCATGCCCTGAACCAGATCACCGTTAAGAATAGATATCCGTTACCTTTGATCCCTGAACTCCTGGACCAAGTCAGAAAACCATGCATATATACAAAGCTGGATCTTAGAGGAGCCTACCACTTGGTACGAGTAAAAGAGGGTGATGAATGGAAGACGGCCTTCCGCACCAAGTATGGGCTATTTGAATATCAGGTCATGCCCTTCGGACTTTGCAATGCCCCGGCCGCCTTTCAATATTTTATGAACGATGTCCTCAGAGAGCTCATAGATGTGTGTGTTGTTGTTTACATTGACGACATCCTCGTTTATTCTTCATCGGAAACTGAACATCGGAAACACGTGAAAATGGTCCTCGAGAGATTGCGTCAACACAAACTTTTCGCTAAGTCGGAAAAATGTGTTTTCAACATGACTGAAGTTGAATTCTTGGGATTCATATTATCACCTAGCGGAGTGCGTATGGATTCAAAGAAGGTCGATGCAATTCTCAAATGACCATCGCCATCCTCCGTAAAAGGTGTTCAAAGCATGTTAGGCTTCGCTAACTTTTACCGCAGGTTTATCCCCGAATTCTCTCGAATAGTCCAGCCCATCACCGCCTTGTTGAAGAAAAACAAACGTTTTGAATGGTCTACCGAGGCGGAACAGGCTTTCCCGAATTTGAAGACTAGATTTATCTCTGCACCGATCTTAAAACATCCTCGCCCAGAACTCCCCTATATCGTTGAAACTGATGCTTTGAGCCTTGCCATGGGGGCAGTTCTATCACAAAAGGACCCAGTAACCAATCAGTTGCATCCCGTGGCATTTTGGTCCCGCAAATTCTCGCCTCCTGAAATCAATTACACTATTACTGATAAGGAACTTCTAGCTATCAAGTCCACCTTTAAGGCTTGGCGGCATTATCTTATGGGGGCCCGACACACCGTTACTGTGATTACAGATCACCGAAACCTGCAATATTTGAAAACCGCAAAAGCTCAATCCTCTAGGCAAGTCTGTTGGGCACTATTCTTTGCCGAGTTTGACTTCATAATTACCTATCGACCTGGTACAAAAAACGGTAAAGCTGATGCCCTTTCTCGGATGGGAGTGGAAGAACATTTGATCAATCCTAAACCTGTACCTATCATTCCCGAACAAAGAATTCTAGGTGTAATCGCCACACAATCCATAGAGGAAGTTAAGGATAAAGCCAGGCTACTGGTAACTACAGCAGACATACAGAATTGGCATCTGCAGGGAAAGGACTTTACGGTGAAGGACAACCTATTATATTTCCAAGAACGGTTATACCTGCCCAGCACAGATTTACAGAAAAAGGTAATCTCTTGTTATCACGATTCTTTAATGGAAGGACATCCCGGTATGACCAAAACCTCGGAAAAGATCAAGCGCTACTTCTGGTGGCTGTCTTGGAAAAAAGATATCAGAGACTTTATAATGTCCTGTCGAGTATGCGCCCAAAACAAGAGTCAAAAGGAAAAACCAGCCGGCCTCTTACGCCCTATTGACATCCCGCCTCGCCCTTGGCATACGCTTTCTATGGACTTCATCACCGATCTACCTCCATGCTCCAGATACAATACGATCCTAGTAATCGTGGACCTATTCTCCAAGATGGCGCATTTCATTCCACTCAAAGGCTTACCAACAGCAGCAACTGTGGCCCGAGAATTTCTCGAAAACATCGTCCGACTGCACGGTTTTCCTTCAGTTCTAATTTCGGATCGAGGTAGTCAATTTATTTCTCATTTTTGGCGAAGTTGCTGTCGGTCGGCTCAAATTGATGTGAGACTTTCGACCAGCCACCACCCTCAAACTGACGGACAAACCGAGAGGACCAATCAAACTCTGGAACAGTATTTGCGCTGCATGCTACAACAAACTGAAAAAACTTGGAAAGATATCCTTTGGATAGCCGAATATGCCTACAATAACTCTGTCCACTCGGGAACTGGGAAGACCCCGTTTTTTCTTTTCTACGGTAGTCACCCTCGAACCTCGGAGTTGGATCCACTCCAAGATCTTGGAACACCAGCAGTAGACCACCTGCATTCTACAATCACCCAAGCCTTTAAGGAAGCCGTTTCTCACCTTCAAAGGGCTAAAGAACAATACAAGAAAGGAGCAGACCAACATCGGAAGGAAGCCCCCCAATATCAAGTAGGAGATCAAGTCTGGTTATCCACCAATTATCTACCTCTAAAAGGACCACGCACATTCAACCCAAGATACCTTGGTCCCTATTCCATCACTACCATAGTAAATCCAGTAGCGGTCAAGTTGGACTTGCCCCCTCACACGAAGATACATCCGGTCTTCCACGTCTCTCTATTAAAACCCGTGCAACCTCAAACCCGACTAACTACATCTCCAAAACCTATTCTAGTTGATGGAGAACTCGAGTTTGAAGTCAAAAGCATCCTGGATTCCAACATCTCCAAATCTAAAGTATTTTACCTGATTGACTGGAAAGGCTACGGTCCCCAAGAAAGATCCTGGGAACCTGCAGAATATGTCCACGCGCCTCGTCTAATCAAAAGATTTCATCGAACAGTTCCTAACAAGTCCAAACCCCTGGAGAAGCCCGTTTTGGGAGGGGCCTTGAGGGGGGTGCTGTCATGATCTTTGCTTCCAAAAGATCAGGACTTGCCCGACTCCCTTGGAAGCAGACCTATAACCCCGGTTCCGAGTGCCAGCCAGTCCCAATTGGGACCTTTTGGACCCTGTCCTGGCGCCAGTGGCACCAGGCTCATAAAGATGCCCAGTCCCAGCGCTGGAAGCGCCGGGCTCATAATGCTTGGGTGGACTTACCTGCAGCAGACCATGCTGCTTACTTACCTGCCAGTTGAACCCCTGATCCTCTTCTGTTTGGGACTACTTTTCCTGTTGGGTGGGGCAGGAGCCACTCCCTAGGTTCAGAACACTGGAACTCTTCTGGAAAGCAGGAACTCTTTTCTTACCTAGGCGTGGCTGTGGAAGGAGACACCTAAGCACTACAGGAGGCTATTTAAACCACACCCGATGGATGAATCTTGCTTTGCGTTATTCTGCATTCTCTGCAGCAGAACGCTCATCGTGTCTTCTGCTTCTGATCCTGGGCCTAAGGGAACAAAGGCTTACCATCCTGGAATCCAGTGTTCAGCAGCACCTGTAAAGACAAAGAAAGAACAGGTTAGCAGTACGGTCTTCAGTGGCAGCGCATCTCTTACCTGGTCCATCGGCTGTCACCAACGCCTCGCGCTGCATTCCGGCATCTGAAAGACAAAGGCTTACTACTCTTCGCATGCTCCGAAGGGCTTCGCACTGCATTCCGGCATCTGAAAGACAAAAGCTTACCAGTTCTTCGCACGCTCCGGAGTCCTTCGGCGCTGCATCCCGCATCTGAAAGACAAAAGAAGGTGCATTTAAAGACATTGGGCAACTTTATTACTCACGTGCCATTACTCCTTCCCACGCCAAATCCAGTGGGTATTCCAGCACCCTTCAGCTTCTCTAAAGCTCCGAACTTGTACCTGCAAGATAAAAGGGACAGTTAGTGCGCATCGTGAAGCAGGCTACAAGCGCTTACTTACATGCTTCCAGGCGCTTCTATTCCTCACGTGGGTTCGATCCTCAACTCTCATCAGCCCGCCATCCGCCATCGCCGGAACCCTGCAAAACAAGAGATATCATTACAAAAGACTTTTAAGACATTTGAAGTGCCCAGAACTTACCGTTCGTGCAGTTAACGACGGACAGCAGTCCTCTGAGGTCAAGAGGCCTGCACCCTTATCCAGTGAAGAAACTGGTTACGGCACCCTGCCCGAGGCAGATGGAGAGCTCGGCGTTCACTTACCTAAGACATCTTACTCTTCGAGTCAGACATACAGTGCACAGAGGTCCAGCCCAAAGAGCCAACCGTGTGTTACACATCACCTTTGAAGATACGGCATTCACCCAGTCAAGACCGGCGCCTCTGCGGGAATCAGGTGAGCGTTACAAGAGGTCTCCCATCAATAGCATCTACAGGTTGCATAGTCCCTCGAGTTTCATGTGGAATGTTGTGAGTAGTGACCCAATCATGATCTATAAATATGCCCATGGCTACGCAATCTACTAATGCCAGGATGGGGTAAGATTCTTTCTTGGAAGGCGATAGAAAGGCCTGTAGAACCACAAGATTATTTTGTCCAGGAGAGTTCAAGGATGGATTTGAGGTGGAGCAAACATCTCTCTCCCAAAATTGTGCCCCTTCTAGAATCGGAGCTGGCATTTCCCGAACGCTGTGGAGGAGCAATAGGGCATTCCCTCACAAGGTGTTTATCGGAGGCACAATACATGCACAGACCAGTGTGAATCTGTTGCATCCTTTCTTGTGGGTTAATGGGTCCACGGAAGGCCCCGAGTTGCATGGGTTCTGGGTCCGGGGTTGGAGAAACTGTGGGCTCAGATCTAGACGGATGGTCTGTGACGGCCTTTTGGAAAGCCGGTTTAGACTTCTTTTTCTCTGCTCTTCTTTCCTGGATTCAGAAGTCTATTTGCAAGGAAAGGTCCATGAGAGCCTGGAAGGAGCTTGGCCGATCTACCCTAGCTAACTCGTCTTTTATTTCTTCATTCAGACCTCTCCGGAAGAGGGTGAAGCTGGCTTCTTGAGACCAATCTGCTTCCTTCACGAGTTGTTTAAAACGGATCACTTAGGTAAGCATATCCTGGGATCCTTGTTGAAATTTGAGTAGTCGTTCTTGAGCACTGTACACCTGCTCTGGGTGATCAAACATGGCCTTTAGAGCTTCCACAAACCCATCATAATCATCCAGGAGGGCGTCGCCCAAATTGATTAGGGGGCTTGCCCAGGTCAAGGCATTTCCAGTGAGGTGTGGGATCATAAAGTCCACATTTGCTCTAGGAGTGGAAAAGTAGTAGGGCTTGAAGGTGAAGTGCACTAAACATGAATCAACGAAAGCACGGAGAGTCTTTGAAGAACCATCATATTTGTCCACCACTCCCTCCCAATAACACGCTTTCCTTAGTTACAGAGTCACGTGACAAGACTAGCTGTTTTAATGCATCATTCTCAGGCTTAAGGTTCTGGACCTCCGTGGTTAGTTCCTGCATGCCTCGCATGAGGTCTTGGACAGCGGATTCCATATCTGTATAGTTTTTTAGGCGTCTCAATCTGTCACAAGTCTCTCCCCTTCTCACCTGCTTTTGTTGTTTGCTTGCAACCTTCTGTGATGTCTTCTTTCTCACGGTCCGGGATTTGTACAAACCCGAGCGCTGGTCCTCAGATTCCAGCGTGAGGTTCGTAATCCAACTTCCGGGAACGTTCAGAAGTCCAAGGCGTATACCAGGAAGGAATAATGCTCGCACTCGGAGGCACGGAACGCCGTGACCCGAGCGCAGAAGAAAATCCAGGAAGTTCGGAGGTAAGCTACAGGAATGCAAGGAAGGAAGGGGAATTCAAGGACCCGGGAACCAGGAATCAGAAGAAAGCCCTTAGCGAACTCAGGCAACACACATCCAACTACAGCAAGTGGTAGCGTTGAGACACGCAGAGCCACGGGGGCGTGTCTGTTTTGTAGGGCGTACAGCGTGGAGTATAGAGACTGGCCAGCAGCATTCCGTTTCAAGCGGCCATGTTGGAAGGAGCACTGTATTCAATCCCCTATGGGTCAGGGACCAAGAAGTCCAGAAGGGACGCAGATGACGGTTCATGACAAACACAGGCTTGATCCCTGGGTCCGCGCTTATGAAGCTCTGGGTATTACGCACATATATCATATCATGTGCTCTGTTTCTCGAGGTGGACGTAGAGCAACATGTATGCAATCAATGGCACCCAACACTTGTTCATCCTCATTCCTTATGTTCCACCCCCTTTTTAGGTGTCTGCGCTGGCCCGGCCGGCCATTCCCTTGGAGTCTCACGCAAAGCTTTTGTTGACATGTTGGACCGGCGCAGATTCCTCGCAAGTACCGGGTAAGCTCACGCATTGTGTTCCATGAATCGATGAACAGCACAGATTATTCCATGAATCGGACTCCCAGTTTCTGACTGCAGTTTGGATTCCATGTTCATTTTATCCACCATTGTTAATTTCCTATCAATTGCAATCTTCCACCTCTGAAATGTGGGCCTATAACCATGCTTCTCTTAAGCTGAGTTGTTTCCATAAAATATATTGAACATAGACTAACATCTCAATGTATGCTAGTGTTGTTCTTGCCCAGAGCATAAGTGGGGAATAGGTTATGAAAAATGAGTAAACCAAGAATAACGCAATTGCTATAAAAACGGCAGCCTTTTCATATAAAATCTTGCAAGACTGTAAGTGATTATATCACAGGGTGCGCAGAAATAAAACAGCCAAAACAGTTATTTTACTGTCAAAAATATTTTAAGCATTCGTCAGTGCAGTGGCAGCAGTAATGGTCTTTTCAAGTGCTCCGTGACCAGCCTTTCAACTTTTTTGGCAGGCTGCGCGTTTGGCTTGTCAAATTGCATATTGCTGAACCGCGGTTCAAGATCACCTCGGATCAGTTTGCATGCCTTGAGAGGCAACGCTGTGAGAGCGCACGCAACCCCAGGCCACTGTTGTGCAGTTCTCCGGCTGGCCTGAAGATGGCAGCGTTTAAACATCGTTAGGGCGAGAAAATGTATTATTGGACTCACGTTGCACGCGTTTCCTCAAAAACTGGCTCAGACTGCTGCCTCATGTTTATTGATATGGAGTGTAGGAGGGGGATGGGCAGAGCGAGCGCAGCGACATGTCCGGCTATGCCCCTGTGAAGGGCTGGGGAGGTTTCAAGAAAAAAGGCTGAGCCTAACGTCTGCGTGTGTTGCTTGATATTGCTCTTAGTCTTGCAGAAAACTGGTTTGCCCGTAGAATAAAATAGAGAAATCAGCAGTGGAATGTGTCTATACTGTTACGTATCATTTAATCACAGGGACGCGTGTTTGCGTGGCCGACTGATTGAACTGTGCTTTCTTGTCCATGAATACAATGCCGTCGTGTGTCTGCATTAATCACGATTCACGAACCAGTAGAGGTGGGGGAGCTAGAGATGTCAAGTCTGGGGGGTCAGGCCTGAGCCTACCACGGCGAGCAAGGGGAATGGTGGCACAAAAGGAAGGGGGGAGGGGGGACGGTGAGCTGTGTCAGGGTGAGACTCAAATAAAATGCAAATGTAAAACACATGCTTACTTTCCCGTGCTGCAATATGCCTGCGTTATACATGCTGAAGATTTTCACAACAGAAATGGCCAGACACCATAAAAAGTTCTTCACAAATGCTATCCTCAGTGTGCAAACAGAAGGCAAAGCTGACTCAAATTGTTCACACTTCCCTAGGGCGAAAGGAATGTTTGCAATGGAAATAAAGTCATGCCACACGACGAGCATACGTGTGTTGATAGTTTTAACATAAAGACCATTACACCTATGATTTAAAAGTGCACAACACGGCTGCCAACTAACCCAATCTTCCATGATAACCACCTACAAGTCCCCAAGGCCTGAAGTGGACCCCATCCCCATGTGACAAAAGTCCACTTGCCATACGCAACGCTGTAGTTTCTCTTGGCAATTTAGTTGGTAGCCTACTTGGGCAAGAGTGCTCGGTTGAAAAGCTTGCCATCTACTCGTGCATTATAACCATCACGTTAATAATGGCCGGGATGGCTTTGTCTCGCTGCACAGTGAACGGGCAGACCCTTGGGTCAACAGTTCATCCTACCTCACCTGGGCGCATTTATCACTTGGTGTAAAACAAGCTTGCGATAGGACAAATGACACAACTCTCATTCACACAATGTACCAACAATGAAAACTAATCGGCCCTGGGATTGCCTCCTCTCAGCGGAATGAACATATGACGAGATTACCTTCTCGTCACCCCCCCTGTTTGCTATCGCTTTGGTACTTCCCTTACTCACTACTTCAGATGCCTCAATTAATCTGGCTCGGGAACATCACCAACACTCTACTCCCTTTCACTCCTGGTGCAGCTGCACAGCTCCACGCGCTCTCTTAAGCTTGCACCGAGCAGGGCCAGTGTTGTGACTCTGTTCTGTATTGCGCCTTTACTACACCCTCATGATTCTGGCAGTCAGGCGGGCGGAATACAGGCAGCCACGAGGGTGTATTTTTTTTTTAATCGAAGGAGTGGGCGAGCACCCAGTGGGACTTGTGGCTGGCGCCTGCTTTGGGTAGGTACTGACCCGAGAGGGCGGTCAGGCTAGAGCCTAGGTGGGGCTCCGGCCAGCCCGAACCCCCTTGCCCAGCTCTAAAAACCAGTTAATGGGAGTCATTACAACCCTGGTGGTAGGGGGTTAAAGGGGCCGGTAGAGCTGCCGGCCCAATTAAGCCCATACTGCCTCATCACGAGGTCCGCTCGCGGGTAGCATGCTAACAACGGGCCCGTCATTAACGGGCCCCGTCCTTAGCCTGTTCCCCATTCCCATTGAGCCCTATGGGGTTCCCTGAATGGGGAAATACTGGGCTCTCCAAGGTCGGAATGGCCCAGTATTTCCCCATTCAGGGAACCCGGACCCGGTACCCGGTATGGGGGTAGCCATGCCGCAAATAGTAGCATGGCTACCTCCATACTCGGAATGACCCCCAATGTGTTTTCAGTTTTGCGTTGTGCACCAACCTGCCATTTCAGCTATCATGTAATAAGAGGTAGGTTTTAGCCTCTGGACGTTTCATTCTGCAGTTGTGCACATGTGCACAATACCCACAAAATCGTATGTATTTTCTGTTCTAGTCAATAGCCAATGTTGAAGGAATGGCTTTGTTTTCACTGACAGTCTATGCCCAGCGTGGCATTGTGCCTGGAAAGCACCCGGAACATCACTTCAAACCTGCCTTTGCACACTTTTCAACATGCTTGCATCGTCAACAATACACGTGGCAGAGATAAAGATGGGGGGATGGCTAAAAGCTAAACAAATTGAGTCACTTTTCGAAAGTTATACTTACCCGTTAAGACATCTTGAATGTTTTGTCAGCTAAAATGTATATTTGTCAGATCTAATACTACAAGCTGGACTCTCTAGGAATCAAACTTCTCTCGCATTCGTTCGAGAGAGAAGTTTGTGGGTATGTGGGTGGAACTCGAAAATAAGCAGTGTCCCAATTAAAGAGAATGTAGAAGTGTCTGGTAATTTTACACCACTGGCCTACAATTTTGCAGCAGGACCTTTTCCTCCGTTGTTTGCACCAATAGCCCAGTGTAAAAATGATATCAGTGCACACGATTGTCTAGTACTGACTGATCGATGTAAAAGCGACCTTGCGGACAATCGCTGTAAATGCCAGTGCAAACATTTTTGCCACCGCTGTAATTTATGTTATGGACCCAGATTTGCAAGTCATCAGGGCACGTGTTCATATATAATACTCAAGGAAAAAACGTTAGTTTCAGGGAAGTTAAGGTGAGAACTCAATGCAGCAAAACCCTGGAGATTCAGCTACTGCCACCTTAACTTTGCGCCCCCTGCTGCACAGCCTGTGACCACAATGAGGACATCACAAATCACATCACTGATGACATCACTAATTAAATGTTGTATGAGAACACTGATGACATTACAAATCACATCACTGATGCCATCACTGGTGACAACACTAATTACATTGAATATAACTGATGACATCCCTAATTACATTACAACCGTTACTGGCCTTAAAGCATAGCCTTCAGCCATGGTCAGAGTGCATGGCCAAATATATTTTAACACATGAGTGGGTACTAGTCATGGCGGCCTTCAGTTATGGACAGTGGTTACAACCTGAACCCATGTGCTCTGAATATTTTAAAACACTAACAAGCTATCAACCATAGATTTTGGCCTTTACTAGTGGATACAGTTTTCAACAGTGTCATCTGTATATTATATACACTGGTCAGACACTAGCCATCGACATTAGCACAATATAGGCCAGCGGCCTGTATCTTTGGCTGTGGCCATCATATATACTAACATATAAATGAGCCACTAGCCATGGCCTTTGACCTTGAGCAGTTAGTACATCTTTTGGCCATGTCCACTGTATATTTTACAATAATAAAATGCAATAAGTGATGGCCTTTGACTGTGCCCACTGTGTATTATATAATACTAACCAGCCACTAGCTATGGCATTCAGAAGTACCCACTGTATATTATATACACTAACCTGTCAGTAGACATGGTCTGCAACACAATACTAGGCAGTGGCCAAGGCTTTGAGCTATGCGGACAGTATATTCTAACATATTGGGCACAAGCTAGGGCATTTAGCCATGAACACTGACTATTTATTTAATTTATTTATTGCATTTGATTATACGCCCAAACCCGGCAGTGTCACAGCTTAAGTTACAAAATTACAGTAAAAGCTTTCTGGAGAAAAATCAGGTGAATACAGGACATTTGACCTCATAGACATTATACAGATATAAACTGACAGCAGTGTGAGCTTTACATAGGACGTTTTTCAGCACCACATGTGCTTGTAGGAACAGGCATGTTAGTATTTGTTTTTAGTAGTTTCTTAAAGTGAGTATGGGAAGACTCGTTGCTTATGTTCGATGGGAGTGAGTTACAGATTCTGGGGGCTGCTACAGGGAAGCTGGAACCACCTGTTCTTGAGTTCTTAAATAGGGGGATGAGTAGGTGAGTGCTGGAGTTAGATCTGAGAGATCTAGTTGACGTTTTCCCGGTGAGACATTGATTAAGGTAGGTGGGGGGCTTGTGGGTGATGCATTTATGTGTAGTGTTAAGAGTTTTGTGTAGTATTCTGGCTTGTATAGGCAGCCAATGTACCTCTCTCCTAGTCTTTGATATGTGGTGCCTTTTTTTGATTCCAAGTGCTGCTCTTAGTGCTTTGTTTTGCAGTAATTGCAATTTAACTCGATTTTTCTTGGAGACACCTAACATGAGTATATTGCAGAAGTCTAGCATTGATAAAATAAGGGCTCTTGCTAATGTGATGCAGTTTTGAGGAGTGAGGAATTGTCAACTAAGGGCGATGAGCTTAGCCGTGCAGGTGGTGGATGAGGCAAGTGAGTTGATATGTTTACTCATAGTGAGACTTGAATCTAGATATATGTGATGCTGGAAATGCATTGGCGGGACAGGGCCCCCCTGTCTTTGTCCTGTAGTCCTTTTTCATTTGTGTTCTGTATTGTTTTCTGCCCAGGATTCCATGTGGGACTCCTGAAGAGCAGCTCTTCCTGTTTTTGGTTTGGTGTACAAACCCATGGGATACCCTTAGGGCACCCATGGGTGGGGGTGCAAACCTGTGCCCCTAGAGTATGTGTTTGGGCACCTGTGTGTGGCCCACAGAGCAGGGTGTGAGCTGGTGGCAGCTCCATGCTGAATTTGACAGGTGCTCTGAGTATCCTCCATTTTGGGATACCCATGCCCTGCCATTGGAATCAGTTGATTCCTGATAGGAAACAAGATGGCCCCTGTGGCCTCTTGCTTTCTATTGCCTGTTACCTTGTTTTCCCAAAGTCCTGGGAAGCCCTGGCTCTGTCCCTTCCCCCTGACTGGCTATTCGGTGGAAGTTCCATATATGGTGTTATTTGAAGTCCAGGCCAGACTGGCTGGAGCCTTCCCAGTGACTGTATGTTGTGGGTACACCCTGTGGGTGGGACGTGGGTGAATGGAGTGTGTGACCAATATGCACTTCTTGTTGTGGATGTGTGGTTTCTGGTATGAGAGACAAAGACTGAGACAGCCCTGCTCAAAACTGGTATGAATGCAGTGTGTAGTGTTGAATGGCTGGGTACTTGTCCAAATACACACTCCTTGTTGTGAGTGTCTGAGAGGGAGGAGTATGGCCTGATTGCACTGTATGCATGATTGGCTGACTGACTGCCTGAATGTCCTTCTGTATGATTGGCTGCTGAGTGTGACCCAGCAGTGTGGATGAGAGGCAGAATAGCATATCTGGAGACCTCTCACCACTAGAAATTGTTCAGATGCTGAGTTAACACTTGAAGAGTAACTGGAACTGCTTATCCTCGATGCCCAGCTGGAAGAAGAAGAACTGTTGCTGCATTTGCTTCGACCCGATCCGAAAGCTGTCGAGTTCATCGAGGACTGACCCAAGAGAGGACCTGGCTAGGCACCCTCTTCCCATGCTCTGAGGGACCATCGAGCACCGCCAACCTTCGCCGAAGCTCCCTGGAAGTCAGACCCTCCAAAGGCTGCCGACTGGAGATGGGGACCACTGAGGAGAACGAAGTGAAGCACCCGGACATCGACGCCGTCGAAGTCCATTGCCATCGACCAGGGTTCGGAGTATCACCGTAACTGCTGGAGGCCTGTGGAAGCCGTGTTGCCCAGAAGAGGGGACTGCTTGATGCTGTGCCGCCGACGACCAGAGCTGCCTGCTCCTTTGCCTAAGACTTTTGAATTGAAGGATTCCCTTGTCCGCACCGTCGACTGCTTTACCCTGCTGGAGAAAGTCAAGGATGCCGACGCACCGAGGAGAATTCGCTGGTGGGTTTCCTGCCACCCAAAGACCACAAAGACTTTGACGACTCGATGCCCTTGTCGGACCACAGTTCTTCAGAAACTCTTTGCGGTCCTGAACTATCCAACGCCAAGGTACCCCACACACCTCATCCTCGCAGGACGTCGTCGACGAGCACCGCCTGGATTGATGCCATGGTCTCGGCACCCTCGAACTTTTCATCGATGCCGTCGACAGCAAGTTCACCTTCTTCAATGCCTCTCAATGATCCGTGGCTCCTGCTTTAAAGGGAGTCACTCAAGAAGGATCCATCGACGCCTCTTCAAAGATTTCTGCTCTACCAGGTACATTGGGGGTAGAAACATTATAGAAGAAAATAAGATTTGTAGAACAATATATGGACTGAGCTTGTTATATCTCTTTATATTACAGGTTGCCCTGGTGGGGGGATCTACACACAGAACTGTCTCTAGTGGCAGGGGCCAGTATTCTGCCAATTGTTCTAACCAACTGCTTTCCTACCATGTCTATTGTTGGTTGCCTTTATTAATTGATCTGTGTGACATTTGACCAAGAGTATAGTTGATGCACTTTCATGAGATCTGATAATAGTTGTGGTACCACTTTAGAACTGTATATATTTACCATTTCTGAGCACAAATTGAGTTATTGTGATAGTGTACATAACCTTGAGTATTAATTATATAAATACTGTGTTTTAACTAATACAGTGTGTGGACATTCCTTTGTGGGGGCTTGGGGACTACACTGTACTTAAGAACCAGCCTGCATCACCTCCTGAGAAGCTAGAGCTTGATTGCTCGTCCATTGCTACCGTAATAGATAATCTTGGTTGGGGTCCTCTGTGCCTCTCCTCTACCATATAGAGAGGAGAAGTACAGAACCTCCCTCCAGTCTTTACACTTGTGGCAGCGGTGGGATGCTTATGGTTTTAAGAATCAGGGTATAACCATGCCACTTACAAAATATCTGCACTTTGTTAAATTGAGGTTTAGTTGTGTACAAGATAACTGCATTACAATCAATGTAGTCTACTGTAAATGGTAAATTGACTAGGATGAGCTTAGAGTATCTCCAGAGTGCTTGTGAAGCCAGGGAGTTAGACTTTGTGGATAAGTCTAGGGCTGAGCTGATATATACCCTGGTGGACTACCAGACTGATGGTGAAACTCTTGAAGGGGGGTATGCAACCAATGAGGACTCTGCCCCATGAGGTTGTTGCTGAATATGTTTCTGGGAATGCCACCATTCCCGCTGCCTCTGTTCCAACAAAATTGGCCTTTGGATACCGCAACTTGGAAATAGAAGTTGAGCTTAAGAAAGAGGAGCTGGCACAGCAAGTGGAACTCAAGAATAGGGATCTTGAACTCAAAGACAAGGACACTGAATGTCAGAGAATCCAGCTAGAGAAAGCGAGAGTGGAGACTTCAGCTAAACCAGTTGAGAGTGTCAGGTCCCCAGCCACCAAGTTTATGAAAGATTTGGTTGGTGTGTTTGTGGAGGATTCTAATATCCTCCAGTGGATTGAAGCATTTGAAATGGCTTGTGCAATTCATGATGTTGATAAGGGAGATTGGACTAAGTGTTTGTTAAGCAGAGTACCTCAGACTGGATATGACTGTATTCTGAAACTGAGTGTGGAAGAAAGGGGTCAGTATGAGTGCATGAAGTCTGCTTTGATTGACAAGTTTGGCAAAACACCTATCCAATACCTTAAAAGGTTCAGGGATTTGAAGAAAAGAGAGAATGTGTTGTGGGTTGACTGGGTGAGTGCTGCACATATGAACATGATGGGGTGGATTGATGGTTATAAAGTGAAAAGGTTTTGGAATTGTCTCACCTTTTGTTTTTTGAGCATTTTTCAGAAGCCTGGTCACCAGAGCTGCGTCAGTATATTACGGACCAGAAAATGTTGGATCCCTTTAACCCAGCTAGTTTGGCTGACAAGTGGGTCTCCCACCGGGTGTCCCCTAAGGACTCCAGTGGGAAGGACAATGACAAAGAAAAAGGGACCTCTCAGAAAGCTGAGGAGTCCCAGAAGCAATCACAGTCGGGTAAACCGAAACCTTCCTCTCCTAAGATTCAAAAATCTAGTGGGGATAAGTCATCTGTGGGTGGGAATAAGAGTAGTGGTCCACCTACTGAAAAGAAGGCTCCCAGTGGTTCCAGTACCGTACCCCGCATTCCTGGCACTTGTTGGGAATGTGGGGCTCTGGATCACAAGAAGGGTGACTCCAAGTGTAAAGGTCAGGCACTTGGAGTACAGGCTGTCAGCCTGAGCTACCCTTACCCCATGTCTGAGGTGGAGGCAACTGTCCTCCTCTCCTTTACAGGAATCACATTTGGTGCTCCTGTAGAGATCTCCTTAGTGTCCTTTGGGGCCTAGGACCAGTACGCAGAAGTACTGGCGACTATCACACAGAACACCCATAGGTTTTTGAGAAGTGTCCTATTGAATGGCCAGCCTTCTACTGGTTTGAGAGACACTGGGGCAAGCATGACAGTGGTGGACAGGTCTCTGCTCAAGCCAGAGGACTATGTAGGTGCTCCTCTGAGAACTACCAGGTTAACTGGCGGGCCTCCCAAATTATCGCCTGTAGCTTACTCACACTCATGATTGGAGACAAGACAGCAAAGCTTCCTGTCCTGGTTCAGGACAATGTCCCTGCTAACATTCTGTTAGGAAATGATCTAGTAGAGTTGGGGTTGATCTCGGATGGTCTCCCCCTGACTGCTGCTGCAGTCATTAGGTCACAGGTGACACAGGGTCTGGCCTTGAGTCAGGTACCCGAGCAAAAGGCGAGGCCTAAAGCAAGAAGAAAGAAGAACAAGAAGGCTACCTCTGCGAGGGGGGCTCCTTCTCTTCCTGCTGTTCCTACAGCACCCATTGGGATCCATGCCCCGGATGGGCTGGGCGCAGTGGAACACCCAAACTCCACTCATGAGGGAGAAGAGACAGAAGACTCTCCTGTGGGGGAGGTTCTCAACCCGGAGGACCATCCTGACCTTCAATGCTTGTTGGCTGAAGGGGGACCCTCCCGGGCAGACTTCTGTAAGGGACAAAGAGAGTGCCACTCTCTGGAGGGTCTGAGGAAATAGGCCTGATCCCAGGCACGAGAAAAAGTGCCTAGAACCTTCTGGATCTATTGGGAGGATGAGCTCCTTGTTAGTGAGCCCACTAAGCCTGAGCCTGGTGCCCTCAAGAGGTTGGTGGTACCCTAGGTTTACAGGCCCTTCCTAATGCAGTTGGCACATGAGGTGCCCTTAGCTGGTCATCTTGGTATCAAGAAGACTAAGCAGAGGCTCTCTGCCCATTTCTACTGGCCTCGGATGGGAGTAGAAGTGGAGTCCCACTGCAGGACCCGCCCAACATGTTAGTTGTCTGGCAAGACTGGAGGCAGTGTCATTGCCCCACTGGAGCCATTGCCAGTGGTTGGCACACCTTTTGAGAGGGTGGGCATCGACATTATCGGTCCCCTTGACCCTCCCACTTCAGGGGGACATCGGTTCATCCTGGTTGATCATGCCACCAGGTACCCTGAGGTTACACCCCTTCTGACTCTTACTGCCAAGGTGGTTGCCAGGGCTCTCCTGGGCATTTTCACCGAGTTGGATTCCCTAAGGAGGTTGTCTCTGACAGAGAATCCAACTTCATGTCTAGTTACATGAAAACCATGTGGAAAGAGTGCGGAGTAAGCTACAAGTTCTCGACCTCTTACCAATCCCAGACCAATGGTCTGATTGAGAGATTTAATAAAACTCTCAAGGGCATGCTAGTTGCTTTGGAAGAGCCCCTAAGGAGGAAATGGGATCTCCTCCTGCCATGCCTGCTGTTTGCTTACAGAGAGGTACCTCAAGAGGGTGTTGGTTTCAGCCCCTTTGAGTTACTCTTTGGACATCCCATGAGGGGGCCCCTTGCCTTGATCAGAGAAGGTTTGAAGGCCACCACTCTAGGTCCTGCCAAGCAAGTGGAGGACTATGTGTTAGGACTCAGACGGAGGATGACACATATGATGGGTCAGGGGTCAAGTCAGCGGGAAAAAAAAACTCTGCCCCATGAGGTTGTTGCTGAATATGTTTCTGGGAATGCCACCATTCCCACTGCCTCTGTTCCAACGAAATTGGCCTTTGGATACCGCAAGTTGGAAATAGAAGTTGAGCTTAAGAAAGAGGAGCTGGCACAGCAAGTAGAACTCAAGAATAGGGATCTTGAACTCAAAGACAAGGACACTGAATGTCAGAGAATCCAGCTAGAGAAAACGAGAGTGGAGACTTAAGCTAAACAAGTTGAGAGTGTCAGGTCCCCAGCCACCAAGTTTATGAAAGATTTGGTTGGTGTGTTTGTGGAGGATTCTGATATCCTCCAGTGGATTGAAGCATTTGAATTGGCTTGTGCAATTCATGATGTTGATAAGGGAGATTGGACTAAGTGTTTGTTAGGCAGAGTGCCTCAGACTGGATATGACTGTATTCTGAAACTGAGTGTGGAAGAAAGGGGTCAGTATGAGTGCATGAAGTCTGCTTTGATTGCCAAGTTTGGCAAAACACCTATCCAATACCTTAAAAGGTTCAGGGATTTGACGAAAAGAGAGAATGTGTTGTGGGTTGACTGGGTGAGTGCTGCACATATGAACATGATGGGGTGGATTGATGGTTATAAAGTGAAAAGGTTTTGGAATTGTCTCACCTTTTGTTTTTTGAGCATTTTTCAGAAGCCTGGTCACCAGAGCTGCGTCAGTATGTTACGGACAAGAAAATGTTGGATCCCTTTAACTCAGCTAGGTTGGCTGACAAGTGGGTCTCCCACCGGGTGTCCCCTAAGGACTCCAGTGGGAAGGACAATGACAAAAAAAGGGACCTCTCAGAAAGCTGAGGAGTCCCAGAAGCAATCACAGTCGGGTAAACCAAAACCTTCCTCTCCTAAGACCCAAAAATCTAGTGGGATAAGTCATCTGTGGGTGGGAATAAGAGTAATGGTCCACCTACTGAAAAGAAGGCTCCCAGTGGTTCCAGTACCGTACCCCGCATTCCTGGCACTTGTTGGGAATGTGGGGCTCTGGATCACAAGAAGGGTGACTCCAAGTGTAAAGGTCAGGCACTTGGAGTACAGGCTGTCAGCCTGAGCTACCCTTACCCCATGTCTGAGGTGGAGGCAACTGTCCTCCCCTCCTCTACAGGAATCACATTTGGTGCTCCTGTAAAGATCTCCTTAGTGTCCTTTGGGGCCTGGGACCAGTACGCAGAAGTACTGGCGACTATCGCACAGAACACCCATAGGTTTTTGAGAAGTGTCCTCTTGAATGGCCAGCCTTCTACTGGTTTGAGAGTCACTGGGGCCAGCATGACAGTGGTGGACAGGACTCTGCTCAAGCCAGAGGACTATGTAGGTGCTCCTCTGAGAACTACCAGGTTAGCTGGCGGGCCTCCCAAATTATCGCCTGTAGCCTTAGTCACACTCATGATTGGAGACAAGACAGCAAAGCTTCCTGCCCTGGTTCAGGACAATGTCCCTGCTAACATTCTGTTAGGAAATGATCTAGTAGAGTTGGGGTTGATCTCGGATGGTCTCCCCCTGACTGCTGCTGCAGTCATTAGGTCACAGGTGACACAGGGTCTGGCCTTGAGTCAGGTACCCGAGCAAAAGGCGAGGCCTAAGGCAAGAAGAAGGAAGAACAAGAAGGCCACCTCTGCAAGGGGGGCTCCTTCTCTTCCTGCTGTTCCTACAGCACCCTTTGGGATCCATGCTCCGGATGGGCTGGGTGCAGTGGAACACCCAAACTCCACTCATGAGGGAGAAGAGACAGAAGACTCTCCCGTGGCAGAGGTTCTCAACCCGGAGGACCATCCTGACCTTCAATGCTTGTTGGCTGAAGGGGGACCCTCCCAGGCAGACTTCTGTAAGGGACAAAGAGAATGCCACTCTCTGGAGGGTCTGAGGAAACAGGCCCGGTCCAGGCACAAGAAAAAGTGCCTAGAACCTTCCGGATCTATTCGGAGGATGAGCTCGTTGTTAGTGAGCCCACTAAGCCTGAGCCTAGTGCCCTCAAGAGGTTGGTGGTACCCCAGGTTTACAGGCCCTTCCTACTGCAGTTGGCACATGAGGTGCCCTTAGCTGGTCATCTTGGTATCAAGAAGACTAAGCAGAGGCTCTCTGCCCATTTCTACTGGCCTCGGATTTGTATTCCCTAAGGAGGTTGTCTCTGTTATTGTTATCAGAATTTTTACTATTGCCACTAAAATAATCTCTTAACCGGATTTCTCTAAAGAAACCCCGGAGCTCCATTTCTAAATCCATTTGGCTGGGATTCCGCATCGGATTAAAGAAAAGCCCTTCTCAAGGACAGAAATTTCATTTTGGATGAGTATCCGCTTGGAGAAGTTATAAATTGCTGGCATTGAGTTTTCTTTGGCATTGAGTTTTTTTCTAGTTTCATGCTTGCTTCTAATTTGATTATTGTAATTGATTTTCTTTTCTCTTGACTATCTACATTGCCCAGATTGTGCTATTGATATACATTTGTTGTTCGCACATTTAGTTTTGTGGTTCTATGTTATTTCGCCGACCTATTTTTCAACGTGGGACTTTTCATCGTCAGAATTTTCATCGCAAAAAAACGTTATTTTTTATTCTAGGCGGGGTTCCCCACCCCAGACCACCCCCTTACTATTATAATCATACCCCAATCCCTACAAAACACCCCCCAAAATAAAAAATTGAAAAAAACTGGGTTTTTGGCGATGAAAATTCTGACAATGAAAAGTCCCACGTTGAAAAATAGGTCGGCGAAATGAGTGTATACCAGTTTTGTTTGGGCGACCGGGGGTTCCCCATTCGAGTGATTCCCTTCACTCGCTCGGGGCATCCTGCAGGCATCCTACATGGTATGCTCATATTAACATCTAGGATTATTGTGATTTATTTTCTTGTGATTTTTTGCAGCAGCTAATATCTGAAACTAGCACTTTATCACAGCATGCACTTTATTACACAGTTGTATGATATATTTGTGTACATTGTACAAGAGTTGTAGATGATTTAATACTCTTTTTAAAGATATATTGAAATAAATAAATATGGTATTTTAGATTACTTTTTATCTTATGTATGGTGTTCTGTGTTGTGGCCAAGGGGACTTTCCCCTCTCTATATGGTGGGACGACATCCTTTGAGTGAATATATTTTGTTTTTCCCGCTGACTTGACCCCTGTTTATTATTGATGTTGCTTCTCTTCAGCCAGCGAAGTAGGGGAAACCCATCCACTGTCCCGTTACAGATGATGGGTCAGTCAACAGCAAACCTCAAGGCCAGCCAGGAACTGAATAAATACTGGCATGACCTTAAAGCCTTGCAAGTGGATTGGACTCCTGGACAGGAAATCCTTGCGATGGAGCCTACCAAGCCTAGAGCTTTGGCAGACAAGTGGATGGACCCTTCAGGATCATCTCCAAGATGGGCAAAGTCAATTATCTGGTGGACATGGGAGTCCATGGGGTAGCCCCTCAGGTATTCCATGTTAACAGGCTCAAGCCTTTCCTCAAGCGAGCAGAAGTCTCATGTCTCTCGCCAGCTCCAGAGCAAGAAGAGGATGAGAGAGAGCCCATTCCTGATTTGCTGCACAGCCACCCTCAGGATGGCTCAGTGGAGGGAGTACATCTCTCTCCCGATCTGATGACAGAGCAGCAGAAGGCCTGCAGGGCTATGCTACGGGAGTATGCCTCTCTGTTCTCAATGACACCAGGCCTTACACCATGGTGTAGGCACGAAATAGACACTGGTGACAGTGTGCCTGTCAAAATCAAGTGCTACCATATGTCAGATACAGTTAAGAACCACATCCAGGCTGAGGTCGCCAAGATGTTGGATCTGGGTGTTATTGAACCCTCAACCAGTCCCTGGTCCAGTCCTGTGGCCCTTGTCCCGAAGGCAAGTTCCCAGGTAGGTACCAATGATTGGAGGTTCTGTGTGGACTACAGAGGAGTCAATGCCATCACCAAAACTGACGTGCACCCATTGCCCAGGGCTGATGAGCTTGTGGATACCATAGGTGCTGCCAAATTTGAAAGTACCTTTGACCTTATCTCAGGCTATTGGCAAATAGCTCTGACGGACCATGCCAAGGAAAAGGGCCTCCCTGTCCCTGTCCTGTAGTCCTTTTTCATTTGTGTTCTGTATTGTTTTCTGCCCAGGAGTCTATGTGGGACTCCTGGCAGTGCAGGTCTTACTGTTTTTGGTTTGTTGTACAAACCCATGGGATACCCTTAGGGCACCCATGGGTGGGTGTGCACCCCTGTGCCCCTAGTGTATGCTTTTAGGCACTTGTGTGTGGCCCACAGAGCAGGGTGTGAGCTGGTGGCAGCTCCATGCTGAATTTGACAGGTGCTCTGAGTATCCTCCATTTTGGGATACCCAGGCCCTGCCATTGGAATCAGTTGATTCCTGATAGGAAACAAGATGGCCCCTCTGGCCTATGGCTTTCTATATCCTGTTACCTTGTTTTCCCAAAGTCCTGGGAAGCCCTGGCTCTGTCCCTTCTCCCTGACTGGCTGTTCGGTGTAAGTTCCATATATGGTGTTGTTGGGAAGTCCAGGCCAGACTGGCTGGAGCCTTCCCAGTGATTGTATGTTGTGGGTACACTCTGTGGGTGGGACCTGGGTGAATGGAGTGTGTGACCAATATACACTTCTTGTTGTGGATGTCTGGTTTCTGGTTGAGAGACAAAGACTGAGACAGCCCTGCCCAAAACTGGTATGAATGCAGTGTATAGTGTTGAATGGCTGGGTCCTTGTCCCAATACACATTCCTTGTTGTGAGTGTCTGAGAGGGAGGAGTATGGCCTGAATGCACTGTATGCCTGATTGGCTGACTGACTGCCTGAATGCTCTTCTGTATGATTGGCTGCTGAGTGTGACCCAGCAGTGTGAATGAGAGGCAGAATAGTATATCTGGAGACCTCTCACCATTGGAAATTGTTCAGAAGCTGAGTCAACACTTGAAGAGTAACTGGAACTGCTTATCCTCGATGCCCAGTTGGAAGAAGAAGAACTGCTGCTGCATTTGCTTCAACCTGATCCGAAAGCTGTCGAGTTCTTTGAGGACTGATCCGAAAGAGGACCTGGCTAGGCGCCCTTTTCCCATGCTCCAAGGGACCATCGAGCACCACCAACCTTCGCCGAAGCTCCCTGGAAGTCAGACCCTCGAAAGGCTGCCGACCGGAGACGGGAACGAAATGAAGCACCCGTACATTGACACTGTCGAAGTCGATTGCCGTCGACCAGGGTTCGGAGTATCACCGTAACCGCTGGAGGCCCGTCAAAGCCATGTTGCCCAGAAGAGGGGACCACTTGATGTTGTGCCGCCGGCAACCGGAGCCGCCCTCTCCTTTGCCTAAGACTTTTGAATCGAAGGACTCCCTTGTCCACACCGTCGACCGATTTATCCCGCCAGAGAAAGTCGCGGACGCTGATGCGCAGAGGAGAATCCGCAGGTGGGTTTCCCACCACCCAAAGACCACAAAGACTTTGACGAATCAACGCCCTTGTCGGGCCACAGTTCTTCAGAAATTCTTTGCGGTCCTGAACTATCCAACGCCGAGGTGCCCCGTACACCTCATCCTCGCAGGACGTCGTCTACGAGCACCGCCTGGATCGATGCCATGATGTCGGCACCTTCGAACGTTTCATCAATGCCGTTGACGCCAAGTTCACCTTCTTCGACGCCTCTCGACGATCCGTGGCTCCTGCTTTAAAGGGAGTCACTCAAGAAGGATCCATCAAAACCTCTTCGAAGATTTCTGCTCTTCCAGCTACATTGCGGGGGGTAGAAACATTATAGAAGGAAATAAGACTTGTAGAACAATATATGGACTGAGCTTGTGATATCTCTTTATATTACAGGTTGCCCAGGTGGGGGGATCACCACACAGAACTGTCTCTAGTGGTAGGCGCTAGTATTCCTCCAATTGTTCTAACCAACTGCTTTCCTCCTATGTCTATTGTTGGTTGCCTTTATTAAGTGATCTGTGTGACATTTGACCAAGAGTATAGTTGATGCACTTTAATGAGATCTCGATAATAGTTGTGGTATCACTTTAGAACTGTATATATTTACTATTGTTTATTTTCTGAGCACAAAGTGAGTCATTGTGATAGTGTACATAACCTTTAATATTAATTATATAAAGACTATGTTTTAACTAATACAGTGTGTGGACATTCCTTTCTTGGGGCTTGGGGACTACACTGTACTTATGAACCAGCCTGCATCACCTCTTGAGAAGCTAGGCCTTGATCACTCGTCCATTGCTACCGTAATAGAAAATCTTGGCTGGGGTCCTCTGTGCCTCTCCTCTACCATATAGAGAGCAGAAGTACAGACCCCCCTCCAGTCTTTACAGTATATCCCTAGATTTTTTACTTCGTTGGAGATAGGAATAGGAGCACCATCTGTAACAATGGACGTCTAGTTCTTGTGAAGTCTTTTTAGTCGGGCAGGAGATCCTACAATGAGAATCTCAGTCTTTTCGCCATTAATGCAAGCACTGTTTGTTGCCATCCAATTTAGGATGAGAGAGTAGATTTTATTTGTGAGATTAGTGTCTTGTTCTAGATTGCCAGTGATTGAAATGAGTATCTGTGCATCATCTGCAAAGTTAGTGTTGATAACTCCCATGGTGTCTAATGCTGCAAAGAGAAGTGTTCTGTAGGCATTGTATAGGGTAGGGGAGAGGCACGATCATTGTGGAATGCCTACGGATACTAGTATAGAATCAGCCGCCTCCTTGCCAATGGCTACTCTGGATGTGCGCTCTGATAAAAATGATTTGATCCATGTGGTTGCGTCGTTTGAGAAGTGAAAGTTTGTTGATAATGCTAGGTATAGTTTATCATTGTCCACAAGATCGAACGCGGCGGACAGATTGAGTAATAGTAGGATGCATAGGTTCCCTGAGTCTCTGATAGCGTCCATCTGATTTTTTTAGGTCAAGTAGTGCTGTCTCTGTGTTGTGTTTAGGTTGGAAGCCAGATTTTCTATCGCCTAACACGTGATTGTTTTCTAGGTGTGTTTGTACTTGGGTGTATGCAACTTTGTCAATTATTTTAAGGAGAAAAGTGACTGTGGTGATGGGTCTGTAGTTTGTGGGAATAGTACAATCCAATGTGGGTTTTATGAGAAGGGGCTTGACCCAGGCTTCTTTGATGTTAGATGGGATGGAGCTGGTACTGAAGGATGTGTTAATGAATTTGGTGATGATAGGTGCTAGTGTGGTGCACAGGTCTTAACTAATTTTGCGGGAAAACTGTCTCCTTTGCAATTTGATGTTTTGAGGGAGGCAATGTTCTTAAGTACTTGGTCTTGGGTAGTGGGGCAACATTGAACTGGGAAGCTGATGCTTCGATGTCGGTCAAGACAGTATGGGTGGTCTCGGCAGTGTGAGCTAGTAATTTTCTTTTCATTATGATTTTATCTTGGAGAGTGTTGATTTTGGTGGCTAGGTCATTCTGTATGGTGGTACACCATTCTTTACTGGCTATAGCTAGGCTAGGAGGTGGGATGGGTGTTTCCAGTTCTCTAAGAATTGAGAACAGGTCTTTTCTGTTAGATGCAGCATTGGTAATACATAAATTCAAGCAGCTGGCTTTAAGGGCAAACACTGCAAGTTTGTATTTTATTGAGATTACCTGGAGCTCTTTTTTGGATTCAATAGAAGGGTTTTTTCTATTTAGGTGTTCTAAGGTTCTTTTGTTTCTTTTGAGTTCGATAAGTATGTCATTGAACCATGAGTCCCTTTGTTTGAATCTGGGTAGTTTGGACTTGTGTGGAGCTAATTTCTTTCACCTTTCAATGTTCCCCACTGTATATTTGAAAACAGTTATGGCCTATTAGGCATGGCTTTTACCATGCACATTGGTATTTTTTAACAGTAACCAACCACTAGCTATAGCCTTTGGTACTGGACAGTGACTCCAGCCTTTGTCATGGCCAGGTCCACGGCCCAAATTGTAATTAAGGTAATCAAACTTTTCATGAGCTATTTGACGTCTAATTCCATTATTGATGTAATCAGCTATATTCAACGTAATTAGTGTTGTCACCAGTGACGGCACCAGTAGTGTGATTTGTAATATCATCAGTGTTCTCATACAACATGTAATTAGTGATGTCATCAGTGATGTGATCTGTGATGTCATCATTGTGGTCATAGGCTGTGCAATGGGGGCATGAAGATAAGGTAGCTTTAGATGAATTTCCAGTGTTTTGTTGTCACCTTAACGTTCCTGTAACTAATGTTTTATGCTTGAACTTCAAGGGTTTCATTACTATGTATTGCAAACCTTAACATCCCTGCAACTAACGTTTTTTCCTTGAATGTTAGGGGTTTTGTTATTGCATACATAATGTCACGCTTACCTGAGTCTCTGCAGGTGCAATGGAGCCCTCCGGTCCCTTCTCTGGTTCTACACCACCCCTCGGTTAGTGGGAAGTCAGGCCTGCCAAAATAGTGATTAGGAGTGTTTTACAGGGGTTGCCTGACCCTCCTCCTCCACCAACCCAATTAGATACCTAATTTACTTCTGTGTGTGTCTCACCTGTGTGTTTATTTTGGTGCACACTCCATCCTGCTCGTGGAGGGGCGCTATTTTCTGGGTGGTGCCTCGGGTGTTGCTGTTCTTGAGAACTGCCTCCCGCAGTTCGCTGCTTTCGTAAAGTGTTTGTGTTTACCAAAGAGTTTGTGGTTACCAGGTTGCTCCACTGAATTATCAGTTCAGGTAAATGGCCTTGTAACACCACTAGTGAGAGATTTGTAGAGTCACCAAGTCTGTGACTACCGATTTACCTCACTGGGATTATGCAATGAAATATTTCAGATCTGCCATAGCGTTTGCTGACTTGCGTGCCAGTTACAGCACTGGACTGTAGCAATAGCAGTGAGCGGTGATGGCGATTGGTAGAGTTCTAATTGCTTTTCTCTTTCCTTGCAGGGTACCCAGAGTCAGGTGAATTGTGCGAGAAATGATGGAAAAGCTGGTTCGTGCTCCGAGCGATGTGCAAGGTAAGTTTTACAGTTCTGCCCTTAAGCGCGCTGAAGCGGAGATCTGCATGCGAACAAAACTCACTGCAAAACAAACTGCTTTCTCTCTCTTCTTCTTGTTCCAGGACTGGATTCGATGATGTGAGCGTTGACTCCGACCATTGAAAGAAACTGGATCGGGAAACAGAAGGCTGAAGACTGAGCAGGGTTAAGCATGTGCTCTAAGCTGCCAGGAAGCACACGAAGTACGGTCTGATCTCCGGGCATGGCTTTTGAAGGCAGCCACGCCCAAAAACTAGAATGCACTGATTGCTTCAGGATGTCACACAACGTCCATATTGGAGTGGCGGGAAGTGAATTAAAACCATTGCTCAACAGGAAAGAAGGTGTGAAACTGCTGATGTCATGGGAGTGTCAGTTCTAATCAACTGATGTGAGTGTTTTAACTGCCAGGCTTTCCCCACTTGCCAAAACTTGCCTGTGCTAAAGGGAAGAGGGGTTTATATGGGAGCCAGAGGTTAGTAATCATGACAGTTCTCCCCCTCAAGGCCTCTCTCAATGATGTATTCCCTGGTCCGGGTTTAGAGGGATTATCTCGGTGGAATTTACGTAACAACTGAGAAGCATGGATATTTGTGCTAGGTTACCACAATCTATCCTGGGGCCCATACCCCTTCCAGTCTATTAGATAGTATAGGACCTTTTTTACCACTTTGGAATCTTAGATGCTTTTAACCTCAAATTCTGGTTCGTCACTTTCTATTGCTATTGGGTCCGGAGCTTTTGGTAACTGAGTCCCTGGATGTACCAGCTTCAGTAATGATGCATGGAATACCGGGTGAATGCGCATGTGGGACGGTAAGGCTAATTTCATGGCCACTGGGGAGATCACAGCTTCTATGGTGAATGGACCCAGGAATTTGGGTTGACATTTTCTAGGGCCTTTTAATGAGATGTTTTTGGACGCCAGCCATACCGATTCTCCTACTGATAATTCAGGGCCATTTTTCGATGACTATCAGCATACCTCTTCTGTGTATCTTTGGCTGCCTGCAGGTGTGCGGCTGCATCTTTGGCTGCTTGTGTAATACGTTCATGTAGGGTTTTGACCGCTGGCATTTCAATTGTTTCTGGTGGGTTGTAGACAGATGTCTGGGGGTTTCATCCATATAACATGTAGAAGGGGGTTTGTTGTGTGGAAGTGTGCATTGCGTTATTATATGCATATTCTGCCATCCATACGATCTCTACCTAGTTGTGGTCAGTTTGGTGTAAGAGACAACAAAGGTATTGCTCCAAGGTTTGGTTTGGAGCTCCGTTTGTCCATCTGTTTGTGGATGGTGACTAGTGGACAGGCGGACTTCCACTCCAGCCAGAGAGCAACATTTCTTCCAAAACTGCAATACATATTGACTGCCTCTGTCAGAGATAACCATGGAAGGAAACCCATGTAGTTTCACGATGCAATCCAGAAAGACTTAGGCTAGTACCTGAGCTGAAGGAAGACCTTTTAAGGGGATCAAATGAGCCATTTTAGAGAAAAGGTCAACCATCACTAAAATGGTAGTATAATCCAAACTGGATGGTAAGTCTGTGATGAAGTCCATTGATACGGTGTGCCATGGAGCAGGTGGTATTGCCAAGGGGTGTATCAATACAGCTGGTTTCTGCCGCAATGCTTTATTTTGAGCGCAAGTGCCACATGCATTATCGAAATCTGTGGTGTCTTCTCGCAAAGTTGGCCACCAATAGGATCTTCCAATTTTTTTGAGTGTCTTAACTATGCCGGGATGACCTTCTACAGGTGAACTGTGATAAATGGTGAGTACTCTTTCTTGTAAAGCACATGTCGGAAGGTATAGGCGTTTTTGATAGAATGGGAGGCCGTCTTGAATGGAATAGTTCGATCCTTTCATGTCCCATGTTCTTAATTCGTCTGTCGGCAATTCACCTTTAATTTCTTCTTTGAGTACGTCCAAGAGTGAAGGGTTATTCCCGCAGAGTCCTAAGATCTTATCACCCGGAATGATGTCTACTGGATCGGGTTTGTTAAAGGCTTCTTCACCCTTGCCTATGCGAGAAAGAGCATCGGCTTTACCGTTTTTAACTCTGGGTCGGTAGGTCACTAGAAAGTCATATTCCATCAAGAACAGAGACCAGGGAAGCTGTCGGGATGACTGAGCTTTGGCTGATTTTAGGTATTGTAAGTTTTGATGGTTATGATTGTAATGGTATGCTTGGCTCCCAGCAAGTAGTGTCTCCATTCTTGGAGGGCATTATTGATTGCCAGCAGCTCCTTTTCCATTATTGCATAATTAAGTTCAGCTGGAGAGAATTTCTTCGACCAAAATGCTCCCGGGTGTAAATGATCTTTATTGGGATTTTTCTGAGATAAGACTGCTCCCATGGCCACGCTTGAGGCATCTGTTTCAACGATATAAGGGAGGTCTGGTTGTGGATGTTGGAATACCAATGCCTTCCTATGACAAAAAGATATTTCTTCACATTTGGGCATACATGGCCTTTCTGTTCATGTAATCCTTGGCTGACATTAAACCCCACATGTATTATTAAGAACACGTAAAAACATGTCTGTGAAGATGAGTTGTTTGAATTGTGACAAGCTGAAAAATACAAACACAGTGCATCTCGGTACATGCACGGACACTCTGACACTGCATTCATAATGCACTGACATGCATTCACAATGTACATAGACTTTTGAATATGAGTGTGATACAGGGCACAGGTATGAACTGTCTACTATCCCATGTGCATGTGACAAGAGTTTAAACTCCAGACTCCTCTATTAAATTAAATTGCATTATTTCATGCAGGAAATTGAAATGAAAATCAAGACAGTTGTTACTTTAACTGACAGGCATGAATGCATACCTCATGTGCATAAACCAATATTATAGTCCCTATGACTCATTACCACCCTATGATCTCAGGCAAGGGGATACAGCCTTTAAGGAGGCTACAATAATAGAAATAGAGGAGGCCAACAAAGGCTTGTTTTGGCAGCTCTTACATATGGCACAATGGAATTAATATAATCTACTTGTCATGCAAATGCACATGGAATTGTAAACACAAGGGTCCTATAACATATATAGACTATACAAAACCTTTGTGTTGCCAGCAACAGTACTATTTTCGAGGTGCTAGGTAGGACAAGCCTATCTATCTACACTTCTGACAGTAAGAAATGCTATCCAGCAAAAAACATGCAGAAAGGGGAGATAATATGGTGAAACACAAAGTACAATGTCATAATTCACAGGAATCAATAAAATGTGTGATTGTGTGAAAATCTTATTTTTTGTATCAAGACAAGTCACTGTAGCATAGCATAGTGAATATGATACTAGTCTTAAACAGAAATGTGTTCAAAATAAGTTGGCTCACATTCTCCCATATGTCTCAAATTGTTGACACATCACATCATCCCTCTGGCCTGTATCCTACACTTAGCATACTTGATTTTAGGGCCAGGCCTAAACCTTTGCTGGGCTCTGTGGTGCTCCAGTTACCACCACAGTACACATCCAAGAGCACACAAGAGCCTGCATCCTAAAAACTGTACCGTTCAAGATCTGCCCATCAAGCATTGTAAGCTCCAGCCAAACATTGAAGGGAGAAACCCTTCCTGCAGGTCATGATCCAAGGCAACAAAACATCGGCACATATCCAAGTGAAAAAAACACTCACTGTACCTTGAACATCCCTATGATCTGCAGTTACAAAAAGAGTGTGCATCCCCATATCATGACTGTGACAACTGCAGCAATAACATGATACACGTGTGCACAGCGTCAGTCCCAGCCAGCGTCATTGTGGCCCAACAAACACTGTGAGCTGCAGGCACATAGTGCATATCTGTACATCATGGAAGTACATTCCCACATTCTCTGCAGCTGTGAATACTTTTGCTTCCCTTATTACCTTAGTGTACCAGAACCACAAGTATTCAGCCAGCTATTCTGCTAAACGTGAGGAAAGTATGGCCTTGAAGCAGTTGGAAAGCATGATGTATTTTTGTGCCAGGAAGAAGGACAGCTGAGCGCTTCGGTGTTCAGAAAGCACAATATGTTAACGTGCGGCCCAGATGTGAAGTCTTTGCGTTGTCAAAAAACTGCATGAAATCCAGAACTTTTTTCATAATTCCTGAAGAAAACTGAGGATAACTAAACAGGAATCATATTATTTTTCATCAGTCCAATGAGAAAAGATGAAAGTGTTTCTGTGTTGAAGCATCCAGCCTAGCAAACACTACCAACAGACACAAGTGACAACACCAGTACAACACAGAAAAAAATAAGTAATCCTGGTTTTGAGGCCTACCACTGGGGCTTCAGAACTACTTCAAGCAGGCATTGTTGCAGATGGACTGTGAGTTCAGAAGTTGACGCTGAATGTGTCTACTGAGCAGCAGTGAAACTTCTTTTCTTGTTCATTTAAGTTTTGTTATTTTGCCCAAAAAATGCAAGCAAGCCCTCTTCTCCTGTTCAAATCAAGGTATGAAGAATGCAGAGAGCTGCCATACAACATTTTGAAGAGAAGTAGAAGACATCTAGCCAGGGAATGCCTCCAAGCTGGGCTGGGCAGAGACATACTAGAAAAAGCCATGCCTCACTACAAAATGACTTTGGAACCCAGCAAAGCCAGGGGTTCGTTTGGTGGAAAACATCTGTGCAAAAGGTACTCTTTCAAGAAGACCATCCTGACAAGACTCCCAACCTACACATTTCCAGCACAAACAAATCAGATGGATGAGAGGAATGAATGGAGTTAGGAATTGGACATCCACGTCAGTCTCCATCATGGCCCTGGCATGCACATTAATGTAGTGGTACTTGACCCCATGATTTCCCACCTGGCGTATCAGGTGAATCAGCAGGTATTTAAAAAAACCACCCACAAGAAAATGACCTGCTCATTCAGAGTGGAGAGGATAATATTACAGATGAAGATCAGTGGACAGATCCCAGAGATGTGTTGTCATAGAGATCAGCAAGGTAATTTTTCATGACAACAATAAGGTCATCATTAATGCATCCAACATCATCAATGTTGATATCCTAATGTAAAGTGTTGACAACCTCAGCAATGAAGATGAAGACCTTCCAAAAAATTGACAATAGTCTTTGGGGTGATGCAGATAGCATGTTTTGTTTACTTATAAATGATGAGACAGAGCAAGGAGCACTGGCTTCCAGAGAGTAACACCAGACACTGTCCAGCAAACACAAGCAATAAACAATATTGCCAGTTAGAATGTAGATTTGTAGACACACAAAACATACATTAAGTAATGACTAGATATATTAAGCACATGTGCGTATATTGATCAGGGGTTTAATAGGGGTGTTCCCAATAAAGACAAAGCAGAAGGGCTGTCAGAAGATGCTGTTATACTTTGACAGGCCTAAATCACAGGGAATATATTGCTTGATTTAGGAAGCAGACATTCAATACAAGATGTATTGTAAAACCCAGCTTTATTTGCAAAAGAAACAGCCGGGAGAAAAATCAAGGAACACACACATCAGGCCTAGGAAAATAAAGCTGAAAATTCCAAAATGTACATAATTACAAAGTACAACAGTTCATAACATTCAAACATAGTCAGTGACTACTCAAATCAAGACATTGGAATCTACCATTGGCCAGTCCATTATCTCCAGAACTGCCCAAGTCGAAACCATCAACTATAACGTTATCACCATGAACATCATTACATCATTATTTGATTGGCTGGTAGGTTTAATGCTTACATTCATAAAAAGCTTTCATGCCGTTGGTTGGCACTTCTTAGGGTGGCCTTGAATGTTGCATCACTCCAAGACAGCCCAATAGGCAATTGATGTGAACAGAGAGATTGGAACTTGGCTCCAGGAAAAAACAGACACTCACATATCACCTCCCATACCTGGGCCCCAATGATCCCATACTTTTCCTTAACCTTGAATAGCTCCTTTTGTATCTCTCATCCCGATATATGTTGCCAACACAGGTGCACAGTCTTCTGATTATGTCACTGAAGAAATAGTTATATTAGAACAAACATGGCGAAGGCCCTGAGTGCCGAAAATCATTTCTCATATTTATTTTTTGCATCAATGTATTCTACCAACGATACCATAGCTCTATTTTGTAGTTGGGGGGCACTTTGAGTGTATCTTAGCTTTGTATCTTTGGCAATGTCACCATGTGGGTCATCATGCACCTGGCAATGAAAGCTCTGTGTGTATTCATCTAGCTATCATTTGGAAAGAAAATAATTGTTACATATCTAGTTTCGAGTCCTGGGAATGGCCAATACCCTCAGCTCATTTACACCATCTATATCCCTTCTTTCCAGGCTTTGGCCTCCTGGTGTTCTTCAACCAGAAGTGAAAAGCAGAGCTTCTAATAAAGATGAACAATAGTCTGAAATAACAAATTGTGCAGCTTCAGATGGGGCCTTGTCTCGAAATGGCAATACCCTTGCTCAATGTTACAGACAACACACAATAAAACTAATGTTCTCATGTATACCTTATTCCGCTATAATTGCCACCCTTCATTGCTTTTCTGTATCGTCAGTGCATTCAGCAATCTAATGCTCTCTGAAGTGCAGCAGAACTAGCTCCCTGAAGGGTAACAAAACTAACTCTATCCTATGTGTGTCCACAATCTACAAAACAACATGGTAACTATTCAAACAATAGAGGCCTAAATACCATCACTAAAAGAGTTTTCTTATTTTATATTTCTGTTCATGCTTGGGAGGTCGGGTGGACGGCATTTGATAATTGCATCTGCCCCATATGCATCATAACATTCCCCACTCTGGTAAATGTATTAACCAATAACATCCAGCTTTCATTCCATCGTAGCCAACTTTTGGTATCAATGCTCTACACACTCCCTTCATGCTGCATCCACGTGCAGCATACCCCTCCTGTGTGCAGGTCATAAAACAACACTCTCCATCTCCATAACAATCTACGCAGTGCTACATATAATTTTCTGGGGTTGGTCTAAAATGTGTGCCAGGAAGTGGAGGGGGAGGGCAATCAGGTTATCAATTCTAACCATGCAGTGTTCATTTTTTGCCATTCTACATACCTGTTTGTGTTTGTGCATGTATTGAGAGGGGAGCGGCTCCAGAAAAATTGCAAGTGAGAAAATGTGTGCTTGTGATTTTCTTTTCCCAATCCCCTTAACATACCCAAACACTATCCTTAGGACACAGAGGCTTATGAGTAACACAATGAGAAGAGGAACAAACACCTTAAAATCGTACCAATCCAGGCCTGCTCCCAGGAAAACATCAGGGGATACCAATCTTTATCTACCACTGGACCACTCTCCTTATCCATAGTTGTGTGCAATGCATGTATGGCACTTATAGCATCAGTCAAGCTGCCATGTTGCATGTCATTTGCTGGAAAGAACTCCAGCAACGTGTTCCTATTTCTGCACACACACACCCCTCCATAATAGTGAGGAGGTCAAGCATGAATTTATTTCGGAGAGTGGTCAGTCTAACAGCCCTAAGCACTTACTTATGATATGATATGGCATTTGTAACGCGCCTATACACAAGTGTTTCAAGGCGCGACAAGGCAGGGAGGGGGAAACAAGGGGAAGACAGACAACGATCCTACTAGGCCAGGTGTCATTCAGACCGCGCAAGTGCAGGGGTAGGGGGAAGGAAAAAGTGCAAGGGGAAGGGGAGGGGGGAAGTGCAGTACAAGTAAGTAGAATAAAGTAAATAAATAGGGCCAGCTGGTGGAAAGTGCAAGGTAAGTGCAGACAAGTGCTGGGAAAGGGGGGGGCTGAAGGGATACAGAGACAGTCCCTCAGTGCAGGGGTTGCCAGGGAGGCAGTGCAAGAGGAGAGTGGCTGAGCCCATGACCGAGGTCGGTGAGAGTGGCCCAGTTGCAGATTCGGTGCAGATTCAGTCAAGAATTTAGCAGGGGAGAGGGAGAGAGAAAGCAGAAGCAAAGAGGAAGGTTTTGAGGTGCTTCCGGAACCGGAGATGGTTCTCCTCAAGTTTCAGGGAGGCAGGAAGGCTGTTCCAGAGGGAGGCCCTGCCATGGTGAGAGATCTAACCCCAGCTCGTTGCTTCGAGAAGCGGCTGACCCTGAGGGAGTTGGAGATGGATGAGCGAAGGGCTCGGGAAGGAAGATATTTAGGAAGAGAGAGTTGAAGGTATTTAGGCCCCAGGCCCCAGAAGGCCTTGTGGACAATGCAGAGGGTTTTGAACTTAATCCTCGCAGCCACTGGGAGCCAGTGTAGAGATTTCAGTCCTGGAGAGATACGGTCCCTGGGCTTGAGGCCAAGGACAAGTCTCGCAGTTCTGTTCTGGATGAGTTGCAGGGGGCGGAGAGTGGAGGCAGGCAGATTAAGATAGAGGCCGTTACAGCAGTCCAGCTTCGAGAGAACCAGGGCTCGGGAGACAGTGAGCTTCTGGGGGAAGGAGAGGAAGGGAAGAATACCTCTGAGGAGGTGCAGCTGGTAGTGTGACTTCTTAGAGACGTCAGATATATGAGGAGAGAAGGAGAGTGTGGAGTCGAAGATGACCCCGAGGTTTTTTGCCTTGCAGGTAGGAGCAGGAGGAGGGCCAAGCGAGGCTGGCCAGAGAGCTACAGGGAATGAGGGAGTGGGTGTGCCAATGAGTAGAATCTCAGTCTTACTAGCATTAAGGCAGAGGTCATTGGCGGCACACCATTCCTGGATGGCAGACAGACAGTCAGAGATGAGGGAAGGAGAGGAGGAGGCCGAGGGTAGCCTGAAAATGAGCTGGGTGTCGTCCGCATAGCACTGAAAGTAGGGGCAGAGAGCGGCGATGCGGTGGGCAAGGAGTGCCAGATACTGGTTGAACAGCCAGGGAGAGAGATTAGATCCCTGGGGAACACCACAGGTGGAGAAAAAGATGTCAGAGAGGAAGGACCCAAGTTGGAACTGGGAGGGTCAATTGGAAAGGAAAGAGGTCAGCCACGCCAGAGCCTGACCAGTGATACCCAGGTTATCACGGAGACGGTTGAGCAGGATGGCATGGTTGACAGTGTCAAAGGCAGAAGAGAGATCGAGCAGAATGAGAACACACAAAGTGTTGGAGTCGAGGTTCAAGAGCAGGTACTCACGGATGTTCAGGAGAGCAGTTTCCGTGCTTCTGGCCGCTCTGAAGCCAGATTGATGGTCATGGAGACTGCCAACAGTTTCAGCATGGAGGTTAAGCTGGGAGATGGCAAGTTTCTCCAGGAGCTTGCCCAGGAAGGGAGTGATGGAGATTGGGTGATAGTTAGCCGGGCAGGAGGGGTCGGAAGAGGGTTTCTTAAGAAGTGGGTGCACAAGGGAGTGCTTGAGGGGGGATGGGAAGACTCCAGAGGCGAAGCAGTGGTTGCAAAAGTCAGCCAGGGCAGGAGCCAGGGAGTCGATGTGGTCCTTGATAGTTTTGGATGAACAGGGGTGAACCTGTTTAGACGAGACTTTCATAGATCGGACTTGTCTGGAAACCTTGTCAGCAGAAAAAAGTCGAAAGGCAGAGAAGGAGGGAGGATGGGTGGCTGCAGAAGGGCCAGAGGAAGAGCCGGGAAGAGAGGGAGGGAGGTGATAGGAGGAGAGTGAGGACAGGATGTCCTGAGTTTTTGAGATGAAGTGAGAGGCCAGTGCAGTGCAGAAGGCCTGGGAGGGGACAGGAGAGGTAGAGACTGCAGCAGGGTTGGCAAGCTCCTTGCAGATATTAAAGAGTTCAGCCGAGTTGTTGGATGCCGCAGAGATGCAGGCTTGGATAAGGGCTCTCTTTTTGGTGAGAACGGAGATACGGTATTGCCTTTGGAGCAGGCGGCAGGCCAGTTTATCAGAGGATGAACATGAAGCACGCCATTTCCTCTCAGCCACCCTGCACTTGCGTTTTAGGGTGACGAGATCCGAGCCATACCAGGAGTTACATTTGGCTTTGGGCTTCAGGCGGATTCTCATGACAGGGGCAAGGATATCAAGAGTATCAGATATAGCAGAGTGGAGCATGGAGAGGGCTGTGTCAGGGTGGGAGTCAGCCGAAGGGGGAGGGGGGGCGAGAAGGTGGCAGCGAAAGCCTCAACTGACACGCGCTTCATGGGTCGGATGATCGAGAAGGTGGGTGACAATGATGAGGGTGGCTTTGCCTGTGGGGTAGGGAGGGTGAGGTGGGAGGTTAGGAGAAAGTGATCACTCCAGGAGAGAGGAGTGGAGAGAGGGACAGAGAGAGGAAGGTCAGAAGAGATCAGAGCATCAAGAGTGTGCCCTGCAGAATGAGTAGGCCCAGACGGGAGAATAGAGAGTGAGAGAGTGTCGCAGAGGTCACGAAAGAGTCCAGTGGGGGGACAGGAGGCATCAAGGTGGATGTTGAAGTCACCAAGAAAGAGGAGTTGAGTGGTTGAGGACAGGAGTGAAGAGGAGAGGTCAGCCCACTCAGAGAGGAAGGAGGAAATTTGACCAGGTGGCCGATAGATAGTAGCCACGGTAAGGGAATGGCTAGGAGGGAGAGAGAGTCGGCAGACAAGACATTCAAAAGAGGAGTAGGTCTGCGTAGGAGTGACAGTGGCAGGAATCCACTCAGGGAAGATAAGGGCAACACCCCCCCTGCACGGTTGGGCCTGGGCACGGAGAAGATCTTGTAACCGTCAGGTAGGAGTGTGTCAAAGCTGGTGACAGAGCTGACTGTGAACCATGTCTCAGTGAGACCGAGGACTTCAAGGTCCAGTTCCTCAAGAAGGCGACAGATATCAGAGGAATGCTTGATGGCAGAGCGAGAGTTAAGAGTGGCAATGTGGAGAAGGTTGCCAGCCTTGAAGGACTTCCGGGGAGGGGTACAGATCAGAGGTACGCCCTGCGGAGGTGTAGAAGAACGAGGTGAAGAAGGAGCACGAGAGGGGGCAGGGAGGCTGGGTAGAGGCAAGGTAGCTGAGGACAGAGGAGGGGGGACAGCGGGAGAGGAAAGGAAGTTGATGAGGCGATGGAAGCGTCTATCAAAGAGGTGAAGGTTGGCCTGAGGACCTTGGACCGAGACGGTCCCATTAGCGTAGACATTAATGATGGCCTTAGAGGAGCGGAAGGGGGCCAAGAGGACATCCCAACGGGTGCCACCATTAATGGGAGCAGAGGAAAAAGGAGAGAGCACAGAGACCATATGAAGGGTCCATAGGTCAGGTGAAGGCACGAAAAAGAGGATGTCAGTGAGAGTTTCCTTAGAGCAGGCACTAGTGTAGGTGTCAGTGATAGGGAGGCCTGGGTTGGAGACCAGGATGTCCATTTTAAACTTGTTCCTACCAGATTTAGTGAGGAGAGCAGGATAGTCAATAGAGAAGCAGTTAGAGAAGATAGGCGAGATAGAGAGCACCATGGAGTAGGAGGGAGTGGAGGGGGGGGAGACAGACGATGCGAGAGCCCGCAGACAGGAATAGAGCGGCAAGCACAGGTTTATCACAATTCAGAACAACAACAGTAATGCGTATTAGGTACACAGAGGAGAGCCCACCTAAGTTTGAGAATCCTGCGAGGGGAGAAAAACCCTAGTTTACCACATTTCAGAACAACAACAGTAATGCGTATTAGGTACACAGTGGAGAGCCCACCTAAGTTTGAGAATCCTGCGAGGGGAGAAAAACCCTAGTTTACCACATTTCAGAACAACAACAGCAACAGTAATGCATATTAGGTACACAGTGGAGAGCCCACCTAAGTTTGAGAATCCTGCGAGGGGAGAAAAACCCTAGTTTACCAGGCTTCAGAACAACAACAGCAACAGTAATGCATATTAGGTACACAGTGGAGAGCCCACCTAAGTTTGAGAATCCTGCGAGGGGAGAAAAACCCTAGTTTACCACATTTCAGAACAACAACAGCAACAGTAATGCATATTAGGTACACAGTGGAGAGCCCACCTAAGTTTGAGAATCCTGCGAGGGGAGAAAAACCCTAGTTTACCACGTTTCAGAACAACAACAGCAACAGTAATGCGTATTAGGTACACAGTGGAGAGCCCACCTAAGTTTGAGAATCCTGCGAGGGGAGAAAAACCCTAGTTTACCACATTTCAGAACAACAACAGCAACAGTAATGCGTATTAGGTCCACAGTGGAGAGCCCACCTAAGTTTGAGAATCCTGCGAGGGGAGAAAAAAACCCTAGTTAGCCACAACTGTTGAACACAGTGAGGTGAAGACACCAATGCGAATGTAGTGACCCGGTGTAGGTGGGGTGGGCCGGGAGAAGGTGGAGATAGCAAGTGATGCTGGCGCCTGGCGTCCCCTGCGGACACCTGCAGACACACAGGGAGCCGCAACTGTAGGAGTCGCCCTTAGCCGCAGGGGCTGCCGGGCAGAGGGCTGCCCAGGAGGGAATGGTTATAAGAAGAGGAAGGGGAGGGAGGGTGTGGGCGGGCAGGGAGGCGGGAGGGAGAGGAGGACCAGGAAGTGGGAGGGGAGGGGAGAGCAGGCACAACAACACGCTCAGAGCGTGGATGCAAAAAGCATCAAAGGAAAAACACTTGTTCAACTCACGGACGGCATTTAATCTTTTCTCAGTTGCATTTGTCAATTGTTGGAGCTCCGCCCTTGTAATCTGCAGCAATTTGGCATTTGCTGCAGCGTGTATGCCTGGGGCAAGATAGGAAGTGAAAAGATGATGACTTTGCTGAAGAAATGGTACTTGGTGGGAATTTCAGCCAATCTATTAGAACATTCTTTTGAGAAGTATCCCCTCATAATCTGACGTGTACTGTGTGGTAAGTTTAGTTTTATCTTTGTCCAGAATTGCAAAAAGGGAATGGTCTACATAAAGTCTTAGTGAGCAACCCAAAGTTATTGTTGATGATTTCTCTATTGGGAATGCTGCTGCTGGCAAAGTCTGTGTACATGGGAAATGCCCAAAAGGCCACTATAGTAGGTCAGGGGCTTGTGCCCCATTGAAGTTTTCTGAGTGAGGACAGCCATCATCATATAACCCTGGGAATGGAAAAAAAAGAAAAACTCCTTTTTATAATTTGGCATAGCCAGAACCATGGCAGTTCTGATCACCTTTTTAAGTTCATGTAATGATTTGATCATCTCTTCTGACTTAGTAAGGGGACCTTTCCTCTTTCATGCTTCTTTTAGGCCAAGTAGAATGGGTCTAGTATAAGTGGAGTAATCAAAAATCCAGGTTTGGCAATAGTTGAACAGTCCCAGAAACTGCTGAATTTCATTAACTGTGGTTGGCTGTGGTGTGTTTTGTATTGCCTATGCTCTTTCTGGTGTTACCCTCCTTCTTTCTGATGATGATATCTGCCCCAAATAAATCACTTCTCCTTGGCAATATTGCAGTTTGTCTTTGTTTACCCTGTCTCCCTTTTCTGCTAATAGTGTCAAAAGCATCAGTGAATCTTGTCTGCTTTGGTCTTCTTCGGTGCTGCACACCAAAAGATCATAAACATGTTGTATTACAATACTCTATGTTTGCATGATATGATATGATATTTTATTTGTATCGCGCTCGTACACAAGTGTTTCAGAGCACGGCAAGGCAAATCAGGGGAACAGAGGAGAACACAACAGCAATCTTACTAGGCCCAGTGACAATGAGAACGTGCAAGTGCATGAGAAATGGAAAGGGGAAAAGTACATGGAGGGGGGAGAGTGGAAAGTGTGGAGCAGAGGAGAACTGATAAAAAATAATAAATACAAATAAATAGATAATGGAAGCAATAAACAGTGGTAGTGCAGCAAGCAAGTGGCAAGTTATGTGTTTACAACAGCAGAACTGGGTAAGTCTGATAAGTGCAGAAAAAGAAGAAAATGGGGGAGGTGGGGACTGTATGGACTTGTAAGTTATCCAAGTCCGATTGTAACACCCTGTCCACTTGTAACACCCTTTTAAAAACACTGGGTGATTCACAGTACCCTTGTGGTAAATGAGTTTGGTGAAATCTCTGCAAGTGGTACATAAACACAGTAAGATATAGGGAGCCTGGGTGCAACGGTATAGAAGAGAATGTATTCTTGAGATGCATCACTGTAAAGTAGGTGGCACCTTTAAGGATATTACACAAAATGGTGCCTGTATTAGGTACCACTGGGAACTCTACTTCCACAATGTTGTCTGAAGGGCGGAGATCCTGAACAAATATCCAAGATCCCCCCTTCACTTTCTCCATGGGGTACACAGCCATATTACATGGAGACTCTGATGGTTTTATAATGCCCTATTGCACAATACGACAATGATGACATATAATCCCTTACCCGCTCCCCTTGACATAGGGTACTGTCTCACCCGGTGTAATATTGCCACTTGTTTTAGTTTAATTCTAACTGCTCCCACTCCCTTCAGGAGACACACATTGTGGGAGTTGCTAGACCATAGCTCTTTAGGCACTTTCTCCATGTCTGCCTGAAAATATTGTCATATGTTCTTGGCCAATACTACTTGCTGGGACACCTCTCTCCAGAGGTGTTACTAGGGGAGGTGAGGGGGATATAGCGCCCAGTCATTTTGTTGTAGCCCTGTATAGAAGCCCATGGACTACAACCAAAATGGTAAGTAGCCCGAGTCCTGACAATTACGACATAAGCATAGCCTCAGACGTTTTATCACTTCTCCTTGGCAATATTGCAGTTTGTCTTTGTTTACCTTGTCTCCCTTTTCTGCTAATAGTGTCAAAAGCACCAGTGAATCTTGTCTGCATTGGTCTTGTTCGGTGCTGCACATCAAAAGATCATAAACATGTTGTATTACAATACTCTGTGTTTGTATGATATGATATGATATTTTATTTGTATCGCGCTCGTACACAAGTGTTTCAGAGCACGACAAGGCAAGTCAGGGGAACAGAGGAGAACACAACAGCAATCTTAGTAGGCCCAGTGACAATGAGAACATGCAAGTGCATGAGAAAGGGGAAAAGTACATGGAGGGGGGAGAGTGGAAAGTGTGGAGCAGAGGAGAACTGATAAAAATAATAAATACAAATAAATAGATAATGGAAGCAATAAACAGTGGTAGTGCAGCAAGCAAGTGGCAAGTTATGTGTTTACAACAGCAGAACTGGGTAAGTCTGGTAAGTGCAGAAAAAGAAGAAAATGGGGGAGGTGGGGACTGTATGGACTTGTAAGATATCCAAGTCCGATTGTCACACCCTGTCCACTTGTAACACCCTTTTAAAAACACTGGGTGATTCACAGTACCCTTTTGGTAAATGAGTTTGGTGAAATCTCTGCCCCTGGTACATAAACACAGTAGGATATAGGGAGTCTGGGTGCAACGGTATAGAAGAGAAGGTATTCTTGAGATGCATCACTGTAAAGTAGGTGGCACCTTTAAGGATATTACACAAAATGGTGCCTGTATTAGGTACCACTGGGAACTCTACTTCCACAATGTTGTCTGAAGGGCAGAGATCCTGAACAAATATCCAAGATCCCCCCTTCACTTTCTCCACGGGGTATACAGCCATATTACATGGAGACTCTGATGGTTTTATAATGCCCTATTGCCACAATACGACAATGATGACATATAATCCCTTACCCGCTCCCCTTGACATAGGGTACTGTCTCACCCGGTGTAATATTGCCACTTGTTTTAGTTTAATTCTAACTGCTCCCACTCCCTTCAGGAGACACACATTGGGGGGATTGCTAGACCATAGCTCTTTAGGCACTTTCTCCATGTCTGCCTGAAAATATTGTCATATGTTCTTGGCCAATACTACTTGCTGGGACACCTCTCTCCAGAGGTGTTACTAGGGGAGGTGAGAGGGATATAGCGCCCAGTCTTTTTGTTGTAGCCCTGTATAGAAGCCCATGGACTACAACCAAAATGGTAAGTAGCCCGAGTCCTGACAATTACGACATAAGCATAGCCTCGGACTTTTTACAGACCTTTGAAATTCCCTGCCTCTCTGTGCTGTACAGACAATTGGTAGGGTATACATATATCAACGATGATTTCAACATCATCATTATCATCTTGAAAAAGCTTGCTGTCAGTCAGATCAGTCAAGCGCAGTGTTGGATCAATGCACAAAACCGTGCACCATTCAATGCCCTTTTCATCTGTCCCATGTAAAATTGCTATGTCTTTCTGTGTTATAGCTGCTTCTAAATGCACTATAACAACTGTTGCAGGTGTAACATCTCTAGATACCACTGGTCTGAATAAGAATTCTGTGGGTGAACGCAATATTTTATATTAATTTCTGAGCACCCATCCTAATAACACTTGTACCCGTTAAAGAAATACATATGGGTGAAGTATTACTCCACTAAAGAATGCTCTGTCCACAGAAGGCCTGTATCTTTTTTATTTTTTTTTATTTTATTGATTGATTTTGTTTTTGATGCTTACGCATCTTTACAAAATTAAATGGCAAATCCAAATTCAATCGTTACATCATATTTACAGAGATTTTAAAATTCAAATATATACATACGAAATACATACAAATGAAATAAAATTACAATCATTGCAAACATTTTCCTTCCATCAAAAGAAATAAGACTACGTCACTTACAAACAATTCCATAACAGAAGGCCTAGAAATACTTTCATCAAAGCAAATGGTAGCAAAACATAACAGATTAGATTGTTCAAACAGCAGAAGCTCTAATTACATAGATAGAGGTGTCTCAATGATTTTCACTAAACAAACTGTCGCAATGATTATGGAATTACATGAACCCCACATGCATCTTGCCCAAATTAATTCCCTCCCATATTCAGTGTGTGTCGAGTTAAAGGAATTGATAGCGTTTAATCTTTCTACTTCAAAAAAGGGACATGACAGAAAGAGATGTTTTAAAGTTTCTATACAAGCAACAATGTTGCAGAATCTACAGGTGATATCATAGGAATCGTTAGAGTTGCTAAACCAATGCTTGGTTCTCGCTTTCGTATGTAATAAGTCTAGACGAAAGCGCAAATATAGTGTCTGAATTTCCTCACTAGGACAAAGCGTGAGGTATTGCAAGCGAGGTATTTTCTTATGTCTAAATAGTGCATATTCTGTAAATGAGCAATAGGAAGCAATTTGTGACGATGTTGCAGCCCAATCATTCAAAAAAAGGTGTTTATGTGCCGAGCTTAGTTTAAATTGCAGATCTTCTGGAAGAATATTAATACCAGAAAGTATAGTAAGTATACGCTTGTTTGGACTTGCAATAGATGTGGGATGGGATTCTCTCAACATGTTGAGAAAGTCCTCATACAGAGAATTTGTTAAAGGAAAACAAATCTTTCCATATGAGTTCAGAATGCGCCAATTATGTCGCGGGGCCAAGGAGTTTAAGCCAAGCACATGGCGAAGAATGACATTGGGCACATATGTTGGCAGGCCAAGGGTGGCTTTCCAAAGCTTGGCTTGTAATCTGTTGAGAAAGGTAGATAGTTCAAGAAGACATAAATCGAGTCCATATAGGATAATTGCTTCTACCTTTTTAGAGTAAAATTCAAATAGAGGCAATAGGGAGAATTTACAATATTTTCGAAAGATTATTTTCATTTGGCTTTGGAGAGGTAATACTTTTTTACAATTAAGGCTTTTTGCCAAAAGAAAGCGGAAGAGTTGTTTGCCAAATTATAGCCTAAATAGGTAGTCTGTTTGACAAGCTGAAGATATTAGATGAGCAAGAATAGTTGCGTTAAGTTGGGTCCCCATGTTTTTTCTAAAGCCTGTCTGGACTTTATTGAGTATTCGATTTTCCGCAATGTGGTTTTCAACTTCCTTTAGTAGTAGCAGTGCAAAGATTTTAGCCGCAACATCAATGAGAGCAATAGGTCTAAAATTTAAAGGATTATTCAAAGGCCCTTTTTTGTGAAGCGGAATAATAATAGAGCTGACCCAAGATGGAGGGAGACATTTGTTACTGAAAATTGATTGAAAAATCCTCAGAAACATAGTAGCCCAGAATCTGGGGTCATCTTTAACGACACAAGGAGGAAGACCATCAGGCCCTGCGCACTTTGAAGATTTTAATTTTGCAATTGCGAAGAGGATGTCTTTTATGGACCATGGACCATGGACAGATAGATGGAATGTGTGTGACTAGATCAATAATGTCATGTTGTTTAAATCTAGGAGGAAGTAAGTATTTTTGTTCAAAGAAAACAAACCATGAAATACCATCTACTGCTGATTCCAACTGGGTCAGGGGACATTTGTTCACTGCCCTAAGTATTTTCCATATTTCACGAATGTTGTGATTGCAGATTAATCTTAACATGTTCTGATTATCTATTAAGTGAAATGCAGCACGAGCATCTTTTATACCGTTCTTATGTTTACGTTGCAGAATTGTTTAGCTGCATAATAGGTTATAGTATCCATATAATGGAAATTACTCCTCAATTCTCTAAGTTCGCGGTTTCTTTTTGTTTTTAGTTTAGCAAGTGTGTTCGATAGAAGCAGAGAGGAGTGTGTTGTGTTCTGCTGCTTAAAATTAGATTCTGCAATTGTCTCAAGATGAGTCTGTATCATTTGTAGATTCCGCGAGAGAATGATCTGGGAGGAATTGTCATCAACATTGGAATCAGGCCACCAGTCCAGATTGACTAAAAATGTTAGGCGACGACATGTTGAAATATTCCATCGAATGAACAGAAGTGGTCTATCTATCTGAACGATAGACAGCGCATGCACCTTAGCAAAGGAATTTGTTTCTACAGTCATAATACTAGAAAGAATGGTGTGATCACCATAGGATGGGAACGAGGCGGTGATTGGGGATAGTATGCCCGATAGATATTTAAAGGCAACTATATAATCAATGGTAGAACCAACATTTCCCCTTTTCTATGTTAGAAAGGACTTTAAGCATTGTGATTTAATTACATAAAGATCCCAACAAGAAAAAAAGTTAACCCATCTTGCTCCATTTGCATAGGCACTCTTAAAATGTTTAGAGGATTCCTCAGGCGAGGAAGTGTTCACAGATGCATATAGATAAGCATTGAAATCGCCACAAATTAGTAACTCTGCTCCAGGTTGTTTCCAAGTGATATCCATTATAGTATCATTTAGAATGTGAATTGCTTCATCAATTGAAAGGGTAGACGGATTCCAGTAAAGTGAAATCAACACAACATTTTGAGCCCACAAATGTTGATATTGACATCAATTAATAGAAACAATTGGGTAGACAGACTGCAATTTATAGCAAAGCAAAGGTGATTATTGAGTAGTATTGTGATACCACCGACAGGCCGCCCAGATAGCGGTTGAAAAGCAGCATTATGAAAGGCTGTAAAGCTGTCAAATTGAAATTCATTGCAGCACATGGTTTCTTGCAGGAATAAAATGCAAGGCAGCCTTTCCATATTCCTGTACGCAAACCAAGTTGAAAGGTTATTAAAGCCACAACAGTTCCAAGATTGAATAATCAACTTTTTACATTATAGATTCGCAGTAGGGACAGGATTTACAGACAATTGTTGTGAAGGGGATTTTGAGGTGGGCGGAATTCCCAGAAGACCGTTCAATGCAGAAGTGAGGGAAACTAATTGCGTTAGAATTTTTGCATTCTCAGATTGGTCAGAGGGACCACCAGGATTGCCATTAAGATCCTTTAGCAACATAGGAGGTTTAAATTCTAAAAAATTAATCACCTTTTCAAAGGATGAGAAGGCCTGCAATTCCAAACCTAAGGAAAACAAATCACATTTATGCTCCCAAATTAATTTTGCTATAATAGGGGACAAAACCTTGCAGAGCATACGATTATTATTAATCAACTGTAACTTTCTCCAGTCCACATCTTGTGAAATCAGAATACACAGAGAGGGAATTTTATATAGTGTATTCATCAAGAATGCACGGTTAATAGGTGCTACACCATTGGTTTGGGGATTGCTGGACCATCCAATAAGAGTTTGCGTTTCCTCAGAGATGTCGTCAGAGGCAACAAGCTTTTTATTGTTTACCACCAGGGGAAGAGAAGATAAGCTTATTGGAACGGTCTTCGCATCAGCCCCATTTATTTCATCTTGGAGCAATGAAGCGTGGGCATTGACAGAAGAAGGTGTACAAGTACTGTACAGTGGTTGAGCAAGGTGTCCATCTGATTCCAAACTCGATAGATGTAACAATTGTGAGCTTGCGCATGGAAGCAGAGTTTGAGGTATCTTATTAAGCACCTGTGACGATTGAGGTTTCATCAGTGGTGGATCCGGACAAGATTGGTGAATCATCGCCTGAACGACCATAGGAACAGGTGCAATAGATTCAATTACGCCGTTGATGGAATTGCTTTTAACACCAGAACATGATGTTTTTTTGTTCTCTATGAGAGGAAAGAAAGTGCTCATGTTTGCTTGTATCAAAGAACTGGAAGAAGCGAGCTCCTCACTACGGGAAGAGCTTACAGGTGCACTTTTCTCTTGCATTACACTCTCTGCAATTGGTTTGAGGAGGGAGATGGACCCACCTTTCTTCCCTCCTTCGAGTGCTTTTTTTGAGGATTTTAATTGAAGTGCAAGTTGACTTTCTTCGTTTAGTTGACTAAAATTAAGCGGGAGGTCTTCAATCCCTACTAGAGAGGCATTCAGTGAGGCATTTCCTATATCAGAATTTGTGACTGAGCTTTGCAAGGAAGAGCCTGCAATGATGCTATTAGAGGAACATTTTTTGTTCATATTCGATTTGTTTCTACGTTCTACCGCTCTCTGATGAGCTTTTTTCATTCTGCGAGACGGATGATAGATCTTTTTAGATAAATCTATAGATTCAGACATCTCAGTGGATGCAACCTCATCCAGAGCTGATGGACTATCAGGAGAGGTACCAGCAGTATCAGAAGCTTGAGGTACAATATCATTTTGGAGCAAGTCCGCAGAAAATAGATTTGATTTAAAGAGAATTTGTTAAATTTGCAAAATTCTTCCGTGTTGTAGTTTTGCTGTTTCTAGTGAATCTATTTTAGGAAGCAGAGGAATTGCGGGCTCCGCTGTGAAGGGCTTAGCAACTGCCATTGCAAATGACATTGGAGTACCATTTAACAAAGGGGTAGCATCGGTAGTTTGGGTGCTTTGGCAGATCATAACATGCAAGGGCAGGAGAGAAGGCAGGCTCCTTCTTACAATCTCAGCCGTGCACTCAGGACATGTTGCATGGAAGTGTTGACAAGCTTCTTGAGCTAGCATAAACCCTTCCATTTTTTAGAGTTTAGTAGAGTTAGTTAGAATACAATCTTTCATGTCTTTTAAGAGTAAATGAGTAAATTCATGTCCTTTATCCAAAAGGTTTAAGATCCGTGTAAGAACTGGGAAAGAATGTAATTCTCGTTCTAACACGTGAGAAGAATTATAATCATGTGGGATCGAGGACATTTGAGAGTGAGGAGAAATTGGAACAGAAGCAACTTCCTGAGGATGCTGTTTTATAGGAGATTCATGAAAAAGGGGATCATCAAGTTGTAATTTCATATCTGGGAGGAATTCACTTGACGGAGAGCTACCCATTTTGCTTGGCGCAAAGAAGGCATTGACAGGTTTTGGGGAATTGGTTGGATTTGTAAGCGAGGGTAGGGAAGGGAAAGAAGTGCGGTGAAAGTGAACCTGTTCACGAAGCCCACAAGACGCAGTAACAGGGGTGGAAGGGCCCAAGGAGAGGCTTATGTGCCTCTCTAAGGCCGCAATTATGTCAGGTGCCAGCATCGAGGTGTCAGACAGGGGAATGAAGGGCTTAACCAACTCCTCTGAAAGAACATCTGAAGTGATATCCGAATCGTTGGCAGTTTTTAGGGTGAAGGGTATATTCACGTCTATTGCCGCACTTGCATTAGGCAATTTTGTATCCGTTAGCAGTTCAAGGTGAGTATGAGACAGAGGGTTCACTTGAGATCTTGGGATCGGGTCTGCCTGTAAGGATACTGAAAGGAACGATTTCTGACTAGAGACTAGAGAATGCATGACTTCCGTTTTCTGTTTAGGCAGCTTTTTAATCAATGAAGATTTTACAGACTCTCGAAGGCGCTTACTGTTCCTTAAAGTAGTTATGGAAGAATCCATGAAACAGAATTCGTATTTTATAACTAGTATTCAAGCACAAAGTGCGCTGAAAAATCACACCAGTATAATGAGCGTCCAAAGAGTGCCAATGCTCCGCAAGAAGCTAAGGGAGAACAGAGCCTGTGCCCAACCGAACAAACTTTATCTTCTGAGCACCCGAGCACCGCGCACCGCGAACAGCAAACAGTGCTTAGCTGGTGCTTCGCAGTGCGCGGCACGGGTGCGCCTGGCTGTAAGTACTTAAAGGAGAGCAGAGGGCATCACTCGGCCATGGGGGCAGAGCATCCACTTACAGGAAACACCTTCAAGAAAATGAGAGCCTGTATCCGTGACCATGTTTGTGCATAGTGTACACCTGGAGTACAGAACACTATACCATTTTCAGTAAAAAAAAATCACACTTATTTTACTCATAATGTCTCTGCCTTATATGTTGGCTGGTGTGTTTTGTGAATACGACAAAGGCACTGTTACTTCTTGTGTACCTATCGTGATGGGAAAATCCTCTGTGAAAGGAACTGATACCATGGCCCCAGTGAATCCCTGCATGTCCGTTATGATGTCTGACAAAGGAAACCCTCCTTACCTCATACAGTTTTTGGTAGCCCTTGTGTCGACTAGAAAGTAAAATGTTCTTTCTCCTATCTTTACTCCCACCCAGGGTTCCTCTTCTGGGTCAGGGGTCACTGATATTATCAGGCACGTCAGGGCCTTTTCTGGGATGTCCTATTGTGGGTACATACTGGTGCCTGGGAACAAAAAACAGTTACCCCCACCATGTTGACTCTGCCAAAATGTGGCACAGCATCCTGTGGTATCAAATTCTTGTCCCACTGCTGTGTGTATTGAGGTCTGTGCACTTGGAGGAGATTTGGCAGTTGTTGAATCTGGGGCTGCAGTGTTGGTATTGGAGCTGTTGGGGGTTCTAATCCTGCTGCTCCTGTGTCAGATTGAGTGTGTTTGGTGTGGGTGTTTGTATCTGTTGGGGCTTTAATTTTTTCTGCACATTCGCAATGTGATTTTGTGTCTGTTCCACAGGGTTCTGGAAGTTGGGGGTGTGCTGTATCGGATACTGTTGGCAATAAACAGGTGTGTTATGCACAGGGATACCTCTTAGGCCATAGGGTCCCATACCATAAGGTGACACCCCTCTACTACTACATGCTGGTGCAAAATGTACCCTTCCTCCACACAAACAACACTGTCCTCCAAACCCTCATACATCCACAAAATATTGGTTGTGCACCATCAAATCTGCTCCCAAATCCACTTCCTTTACCCCTCTGGAAACTCCCATTGCTCTGGGGTAACACGTTGTCTCTCCTCCCCTGTGGTATATTTATCACTGGTTCTGCTTGAAGCCCTGTTCATACTGGCCCTCAACTGGGTTAGTAATTAAAGCCCCCTGCTTAGTAAACGTAGCTAATTTTTCTGTACTCATTTGGTTTCCTCCTCTCTCTGTTCCTCCATGTTCTTCTCTCTCTCTCTTGTTTCAATTTACAAAAATGCACTATGTATGATTGTATCCAGGGGGCGTGTCTACAGAGCCATGAGATAGGTCGTGCATCTGTGGTGCTCCTGCCGATCCTTAAAGATCCTGCAGAATATATGTGCAACAATGCGTAGTTTTGGAGCTGTGGATGCATGAACAATTAAGGAACAAAAGGATTACGTTTGTGGAGAGAGCCGCAGTACCAGCTGGAAAATACACATGAAATGAGAGTTGCAGCACCCCGCTAACAAAGGGTTAAGGTGGCAGCCAATAACAAAGAGTGGTGCTGACAAGCCTGGGCACAGACAGAAGAAACGCTGTGATACAGTTGGGGCTTGATGGGACCCTGCCCGGATAGGAACATAATATCAAGTGAGGCAGCAGCGGACACTTGGATCAACACAGCATTGTGGAACACATGAGCCCTGCAGATGTGGTAATGCTGGTGAGTGAGGCGGAATGAGTGAGACAAGTTGATGCGAGGGTCTGGGGTGTAAAGACCCCTAATCTGAGACTCCTGACACCGAGAGAAGGATGCAGGCATGGCGAGGTGAGAACACACAGTGCAGCTTGGGCTCATAAGAAGAGCAAGGAACGGCATATATACCCATCGGCACATACATGAAACTAACTAATGTTGCCACCGAGTGCAACAAGCACAAAGATTCAAGGCAGCTCCTCAAATAGCCTGCCTTGGTATATTGTAAACGGCTATGAAACAAGACTTCATGGGATACTGCAAGAAGTTGCTTTGGACAATGTGCAGCGGATACAGCAACAGGCTCCTGTTAACAAACCGAGAGCCTCCGAAGATAAGAAGGTGAGCATGGTGGCTCCAAATGCGGCGGTGACACGGTAGGCACACCACACCGGACAGGATTGCCAACTGGGTAAAACGATCACGCATGGTGCGAAACACCGAAGCCAAGGCAGTAGTGGTGGTCATTTGGTCATAACAATTTATGTGCAAGGAGGAGCAGAATCCATTTGTGAACACACTGCAACAGTATAGGGAATAAATGCAGTGAACTGACCCAGCCACACATAGCAGTGTGCAGACAGGCCTCCACTACATGAGCACTGCTGTTACATAGTATTGGCAATGAGAAAAGAACAGAGAGCAGCAGCGTAGCATCGTGGAACACCCGGAAAGTTTCTCACAGGGAATTGCATTAGAGGACCCCCTCGGGCACGCTGAACCTAGTACACCAAACACATCATAAGGTGGGACAGGAACAGAGTCTGAGAAGGTGAAGACCGAGCCTTCTGTATTGGAGGTTTGAAGCAGTAACTAAAGTGTACTGGAAGCCCACACACGTCGGAGGGTGGAGAGGGTAGTTGGTGGCAAGCAACAAACAACTATACCGGAACAGAATATAACGCATAACTGAACTGTCATATCCTGGGCGAATAGAAGGGGAGAGAAGGGGAGAGAAACCATCACGACGTATGCTGAAACTGGGGTCCAGGAACACAGAGCGGCATGACTCAGTCTGAAGACAGCACTGAGATAATCCAGGCAGAAGACTAGAGTGCTGGCCAGAACCAGACAAGACAATCTGCAAGGAAAGAAGCCAAGACAGTGAGGAAATAAGTGTAGGCTGCCAGGAGTGGAGGCAGGCAACCTCGGTGAGCCGGGATGAAGTGTGAAAGCACCTAGACTCAGGTATACCCCTATGGATACAGCCATACCTACCATACTTAAGCTTCCACAAAACACAATGGGACAAACCACAGGCCGTAGGACAGAAGAGCATGTGCCAAATTACAACCATAAGGCTCCTGCCTGAAGGGTGAGACTTGCAGTATCAAGTCACTCAGTATCAAGTCACTCAGGGGAGCTGACATACAGGTGAGATGGCACAAACTAAGGGGGCTGCACAAGACAGCAGCAAGTGGGTGCAACGATGGTGCCTAAGCCAAACAAAACCAAAGTGAGACAGTCCTCTATAGATGCATTTGTCAAATCAGCACAAACGTCGGATGACACAAAGACAATGGTGCAGCCGGCACGAGTAAAGGAAGTCCCCTTGCAAAGTGATCAGCAGATCCTGGAGGCCATAGCCGAGCTGAAGGCGACACTGGAATCTAGGACGCGATCAGCATCGATGTGAACCTCTTGAGACAGGATGTCAGAGCACTGACCGAATGCAGAGGAGTGCTGGAGAAAGAAGTGAAGGCTATTACAAGCACTTGCAAGGAAAACTCCAAGGAAGTCTCCATATTGCAACAGCAGGTGCAGAATCTCGAGAATAGAGCAGACGAGGCGGAAGGTCGGGCGCGAAGGAATAATGTGAAGATTGTTGGACTTCCGGAAGGGGAGGAAAGTTTGGACCCGACCAACTTCGTTGAAAACATGCTGTTGCAGGAGATAGGAGCCAAGTCACTTAACCAAGGGTTCAGTGTTGAGAGGGCGCACAGAGCACTGACAAGGAAACCACCACCCGGAGCCCCAACTCAGCCGATCATAGCCAAAATACTAAACTATAAGGACAGGGAAATGATTCTGGAACATTTTAGGAAAGAAGGAATGATCAGCAGAGCATCGGCGACCATCACAGCGTACCCGGATTATACTTTCCTGGTGCAAAAGCAGAGGATGAACTATGTGACAGTCAAGAGGAGACTACAGGTGGCTAATCTCAAGTACATGTTGTTATACCCTGCAAAAATGAAGGTTTTACATAAAGACCAGGATGTATTCTTTGAGACCCCGGATGATGTACACAAGTGGATGGACTCAATGAACATGCCATCGGAGAAAGACCACCAAGCGTGAAGCGAAATGGACAAGTGAATCTACAGTGCTTAAATAATGTACATTTGTGCCGCATAGTGGGATTGGGGTTATGATCCGACACCAGCAATTGAGGGAGCATGGAGAAGCCAAAGTTACAGTTAGCTAAATGCAGGAATCACCGGTACCACTGAGTTCTAAAAGGTACTAAGATTACACTATCACCCACAGTAGTTAGATTAGGTAGGATACGAGTATGATATGATATGATATGATATGGTATTTATCACATGCCTATACACAATTGTTTCAACGTGTGACAAGGAAAGGGAGGGGAAACAGATGGAAGACAGAGACAACGATCCTACTAGGCCAGGTGACATTGAGATCGTGCAAGTGCAGGGGAGAGGGGAAGGGGAAAAATGTGGGGGATGGGAGGAGGCAGTGCAGTACATAGGATAACAGTAAAATAATAAATACAATAAATAAAAGTGCAGCCAGCTGGTGGCAAGTGCAAGGGTAAGTGCAGACATCAGGGGTCAAGTGCTAGTAGGGGCTGTAGGGATACAGAAACAGTCCCTCAGTGCAAGGATTGCCAGGGGGGCAGTGCAGGTGTGCAACTAGCGGGGAGGGGACCTGAGCCAGAGATCAGAGGGTAGCCAGGTAACCAGTGCCATTTCAGATTCAACCAGGAGATCAACTGGGAGGAGGAGGAGAGAAAGCAGAAGCAAAGCAGAAAGTTTTGAGGTGCTTCCGGAACCTGAGATGGTTCTCCTCAAGTTTCATAGAGGCAGGGAGTCTGTTCCAGAGGGAGGCCACAGCAGAAGAAAGAGATTGACCACCAGCTCACTGCTTGGAGAAGCGACTGACTCTGAGGGAGTTGGAGTTGGATGATCGAAGAGCTTGAGACAGAAGATATTTAGGAAGAGAGAGTTGAAGGTATTAATGTCTCAGGCCCCAGAAGGCCTTTTGGACAATGCAGAGGGCTTTGAACTTAATCCTCAACGCCACTGGGAGCCAGTGCAGGGATTTCAGTCCTGGAGAGATACAATTCCTGGGCTTGAGGCCAAGGACAAGTCTTGCAGTCCTGTTTTGGATGAGTTGCAGAGGGCAGAGAGTAGAGGCAGGCAGATTTAGAAAGATGCTGATGCAGTAGTCCTGCCTAGAGAGAACCAGAGCTCTGCAGACAGTGTGCTTCTTGGGGAAGGAGAGGAAAGGAAGAATACCTCTGAGGATGTGCAGCTGATAGTGTGACTTCTTAGAGATGTCAGAGATTTGAGGAGAGAAGGAAAGCGTGTAGTCGAAGATGACCCAGAGATATTTAGCCTTACAGGTGGGAGCAGGAAGAGGGCCAAGAGATGCCAGCCAGAGGGTGACAGGAAAGGAGGGAGCAGGTGTGCCGATGAGGAGAATCTAAGTCTTATTGGCATTAAGGCAGAGATCATTTGCGGCACACCACTCCTGGATGGCGGTCAGACAGTCAGAGATGCGAGAAGGAGAAGAGGTGGTGGAAGGGAGCCTGAAAATGAGTTGTGTGTCACCCGCATAGCACTGAAAGTTGGGGCAGAAAGTACAATGCAGTGTGCAAAAAGTGCCAGGTATTGGTTGAACAGCCAGGGAGAGAGATTAGACCCCTGGGGAATACCACAGGTAGAGAAAGAGGAGAGGAAGGACCCAAGTTGGACCTGAGAGGGTCGATGAGAGGGGAAGGAGGCCAGCCAAGCCAGGGCCTGATCGGTGATACCCAGGTTATCACAGAGATAGTTGAGCTGGATGGCATGGTTGAACATGTCAAAGGCAGAAGAGAGATCAAGTGAGATGAGGACACAGGTGTGTTGGAATCAAGATTGGAGATCAGGTCTTCACGGCAGGAGAGCAGTTTCTGTGATTCTGGCAGCTCTGAAGCCATACTGATGGTCATGGGGACAACCAACAGATTCAGGGTGAAGATTCAGCTGGGAGATGGCCAGCTTTTCCAGAAGTTTGCCCAGGAAAGGAGTGATGGAGATTGGGTGGTAGTAAGCAGAGCAGGAGGGGATGCCAGAGAGTTTCTTAAGAAGAGGGTGCACAAGGGAGTGCTTCAGAGGGGAGGGGAAGACTCCAGTGGTGAAGGAGTGGTTTCAGAAATCTGCCAGAGCAGAATCAAGGGTGTCAATGTGGTCCTCAATGGTTTTGGAGGAACCGTGGTGAACCTGTTTTAACAAGACTTTCATAGATCAGAATTGTCTAGTAACCTTGTCAGGGGAGAACAGGGGAAAGGCAGAGAAGGAGAGAGGAGAGGTGGCCGAAGAAAGGCCAGAGGAAGAGAGGGTAGTAGAAGGCGGAGGAGGAGAGGAAGAGAGAGAGGACAGAATGTCCTGAGTTTTAGAGATGAAATGAGAAGCCAGGGCCGTGCAGAGGGCCTGGGAGGGGACAGGAGATGTAGAGACTGCAGCTGGATTGGCCAGCTCCTTACAGATTTTAAAGAGTTTGGCTGAGTTGTTAAATGCCATGAAGACACAGGCTTGGATGTGGGCTCTCTTTGTGGTGTGGACAGAGAGCCGGTATTGCCTTTGGAGCAGGCGGCAGACCAGTTTGTCAGAGGATGTACCGGAAGCATGCAATTTCCTCTCAACCACCCTGCACTTGCTTTTAAGGGTGACGAGGTCTGAGTCTTACCAAGAGTTGCACTTGGCTTTGGGTTTCAGGTGGATCCTCATGACAGGGGCAAGAACATCCAGAGTATCAGGTATAGCAGAGTGGAGCATGGAAAGGGCTTGGTCAGGGTCTTAGTCAGCCAACGGGCGAGGGATTGGTGAGAAAGTGGCGGCAAAAGTCTCAACTGACACACGCTTCATGGGTTGAATAATCGAGAAGGTAGATGGCAGTGCTGGAGTTGGCTTGGCCTGAGGGGTAAAGAGGGTGAGATGCGAGGAAAGGAGAAAGTGATCACTCCAGGAGAGAGGGATGGTGAGAGGGATTGAAAGGGGAAGCCTGAAGAGATCAGAACATCCACTATGAGCCTTGCAAAGTGTGTTGAGTCTGAGGGTGAATAGACAGAGAGAGAGAGAGAGAGAGAGAGAGAGAGAGAGAGAGAGAGAGAGAGAGAGAGAGAGAGAGAGAGAGAGAGAGTCGCAGAAGTCACGAAAGAGTCCAGTGGAAGGATAGGAAGCATCCAGGTGGATATTGAAGTCTCCAAGAAGGAGGAGTTGAGTGGATGAGACCACGAGGGAAGAATAGAGGTCCGCTCACTCAGAGAGGAAGGAGGAGATCTGACCAGGTGGCCAATAGATGGTAGCCACAGTAAGGGAATGGCCAGGAGAGAGAGAGAGAGCCTGCAGACAAGGCATTCAAATGAGGAGTAGGCCCACATAGGAATGACGGTGGCAGGAATCCAATCAAGGAAGAACAGGTTTACACCCCCTCCGGCGTGGTTGGATCTGGGTACGGAGAGAATCTTGTAGCCATCAGGGAGGAGAGTGTCAAAGCTCATGACAGAGCTGGCCGTGAACCATGTCTCGGTGAGACCGAACACATTGATGTCTAGTTCCTCCAGGAGGCGGCAGATGTCAGAGGAGTGTTTGACAGCTGAGCAAGAGTTTAGAGTGGCAATATGGAGATGGTTGCCATCCTTGAAAGACTTCCGGGAGGGGTACAAATCAGAGGTACGCCCTGCAGAGGTGTAGAAACAGCTTGAGGCAAGGCAGAAGAGGAAGGAGGTGAGGGCAAGGTAGCCAAGGAGGAGACAGCAGGGGGAGGCAAGGGAGCTGTGGAGGGGAGAGAGGGGATAGCAGGAGAAGAAAGGAAATTGATGAGGCAAGGGAAGCATCTATCAAAGAGGAGAAGGTTGGCTTGCGGGCCTTGCACCCAGACGATACCATTCAGGTAAACATTAATGATGACTTTAGAGGAGTGGAAGGAGGAGAGGAGGGCCTCCCACCCGGTGCCACCATTAATGGGTGAGGAAGAGAAAGGAGAGAGCACAGAGACAACGTGTAGAGTCCATAGGTCTGGTGAGGGAACGACAAAGAGGATGACGGTGAAAGTATGCCTGGAGGATGCACTGGTATAGGTGTCAGTGATAGGGGGGCCTGTGTTGGAGATCAGGATGTCCTTTGTAAACCTCTTCCTACCAGATTGCAGGATAGTCGATAGAGAAGCAGTTAGAAAATATAGGAGAGACAGAGAGCACCATAGAGGAGGTGGGGAGAGGAGAGAAGAGGAGAGGAGAAGGAGGGGGTATGGGAGAACACTAGGGAAGGACAACAGGGCAGGAAGCAAGCCGACAAGAAAATGGGTGACCTCAAAGTTGCAATGTGGAATGTAACAGGCTTAAATAGTTACATTAAACGTAACAGGGTAATGGCATACTTGAGATGCCAAAAAATAGACATAGCCCTCCTGCAAGAAACACATCTCACTAAAGACAGACTGGACACCTTGGCACGGAAGTGGGGAGGAGTGACCATAGCCTGAACATACTTGGCATACTCGGCATACGCCAGGGGAGTACTTATATGGGTGGCACGACGGTCCCATTCAAGATCCTCCAGACCCACCTGGACACAGAAGTTAGGATGATAATTCTACAGGGGAGAGTAGAAAATAGAGAAATAGAGAAATATGCATTATTAATACATATGCCCCAAATCACGACACAGCTGCCTACTTTAGATCCTTGTAGACAAGCCCGTATAGAGATGGTGTGCTGATATGGGGAGGAGACTTTAACTGTACGCTGGACCCAGTAATTGAATGGTCAGATGGTAAATTTACCCATCCAGCCCCCGCAGTGAAGGCCCTACACTTGTTGTTGTGCGCGTTTAAGTTGGCAGACATATGGAGGACGAAGTATCCTCAAGACAGGGTATATTCTCACTATACCGCTCCCACAACCTCTACACAAGGCTGGATTACATGTTTGCAGGAGGAGAATGGTTGGGAGGGTTTACAGAGGCTGCACACAAAGCACGGGTGCTCTCAGACCATGCTCCTTTGGTCGTTACGTGGCAGGGCCTCCCTCCCCCGAGCTAGAATTCCAACATGGAGACTAAGGGTGGAGGCACTTAGAGATACAGGGTTCTGAGAACATTTAAGGAGGAGGTGAAGGAATATTTTTTAAAATAAAGGGGCAGTGTGAAGTCAGCGGGTACATTGTGGGAGGCTTTTAAAGTAGTGATAAGAGAAGCAACTCTATCAAAATCTAAAGGAATACAAGATGTTATTTTTCGATATTTACAGGTAGCAGAAGGCAAACTGGAATCTATAGAACTAGCAGGAAAGAAGTTGATAGAGGAGGCACAGGAAATGACCCGCCTACAACAAGAATGTTGGAAGCATTGGGATAGGTTAAATAACTTGAGCTACTGGAAATACTTTGAGAGGCAGAATGCGCCGGGTATAGGCCCGGGCGACTGCTGGCATGGTTGTACAGAGGTGAGAGTAAACGGGAGACAGTCAGAGCAATTGTGGGGATGGATGGGGCTTTATGCGAGACACAAGAAGAAGTAAACAAAGGTGTCTATGAATATTATAAGCAACTATATGAAGAGACCTCAGAGTGTGATATGCTGGAAATACAGGAAGCATTAACCGAGATTAGTCTGCCCAAGCTAACCATACAAGAATGATACAGGTGGGAAGTCCCCATCACAAAAGACAAATTGGAGTATGTCATTAAAGGACTACCGACAGGCAAGGTCCCAGGGGCAGATGGGCTCCCTGGTGAATTCTATAAAGAATATAAGACAGACATCCTACCCCCACTGTTGGAAATGCTTAATGAATCACCGGACAGGGGCAGATTTCCCGGATCCCTGAGCGAGTCATTGATTGGCCCCCTCCTTAAACCAAATAAGCCAGATACGGATTTTGGCTCATTCAGGCCCCTCTTGTGATTTAATCAAGATGGGAACATATTCACTGCAGTAATGTTGCTAAGGCTTAAACCAATCATCGCTAAGCTTATACACTTGGATCAGACAGGATATGTCCCAGATTGAAACATTACCATTAATATGCGCAGACTGCACCACGTAATAGATTGTGCCACGTTCAGGCGTGGTGGCATCACTGGACACAGTCAAGGCATTTGACTCGGTCAGATGGCCATGGCTGTTGTCAGTGCTAGAAACGTTTGGTATAGGACCAACATACATTAAATGGGCGTAACTGTTATGCAGCAAACCCGTGGCCAGGGTCAAAAACGGTGCAATCATTTCAGAACAATGGCAGTAAAAAAAGGCTACACGGCAAGGGTGTCCTTGGTCTCCGATGTTCTTTAGTCTCATGTGGAGCCATTGGTGGTGTATTTATGGGAACAAAATGGGGATGCAGGAATAGACACCCCGGGAGGAAGGCATTTGATATCATTATACGGAGATGATATGCTGCTTTACTTGCAACACCCGAGCCAAATTTGCATATTGTCGGGCATAACAATTAATCCACAGAAGTCAAATCCGTTCCCACTGGGGGGATACGTTGGAAAGTCAATGCACACTTTACCGGTGCTGCCCATTAAATGGGAACTAGACACATTCCGGTACGTTGGGGTGGACATCTATCATGACCCGCAGACAGAACACATGCAGAACAAGGTTAGAGCAGTGAATAGAATCGGAAACGACATGTCTTTCGGGGCTAGATTGACATTATCCATGATGGGACTGCAGCGCTGCTGAAGATGGTGGTGCTATCGAGACTCCTCCATTTATTTTACAAATGTCCCATTTGTGATACCAAGACTGTTCTTCAAGAAGCTGTATGGTATATGTCAGAGCTTGCAGTGGCATAACAAGAGGTGCCGGATGGCATTCTGGAAGCTCCAGAACTTGTATGAGCTGGGAGGTATAAAGCAACCCAATTTTGAAGTATGCCAGCTGCAATTCGTAGCCAGGTGGCTGTCTGAGGATCAAACACACAAATGAAGGCTGCTTCATACAACCAGGACCCAGTTATTTCTGAACAAACTCATATGGTTAACTGACCCGCACATGACCCGCTCTCCCAGGTTGATGTGATTGGTATGTGAATTGTGGCGTAGAGCCTGTCGATTGATGGGGAATGCCACACCGTATTCCCCACAGATCCTGCTGGTTACGCTGGAAGGGATGGGGAAGCAACTTAGGTTGAAAGTGAGGAAATATTGGGAACCTAGAGGAGTGCCAACTGTGAGGGATGTGCTTGTGGAGGGTCTGCCCAAGGATTTTGAAGAACTGATAAGGGGAAAAGGAGTGCATCCAGGGCAGCATCTTGCATATGCCTGCCTGCTATGGAACTTGAGGCGCAGATGGCCAGAAACCGAAAGGCCATTACAACTAGACGAGACGATCAAGACATTCTATGATATGTCCGAAGGTGGGCATGAGGTTTCTTGGATATACGAGCTGCTAATGTCCAAAGTGGGGAAAGAGACGGGGCAGACAAGACAACAGTGGGAAGCAGACTTACAGGAACCCATGTCAGATACAGTGTGGAACAGAGCTGTGGTGTACAACAAAAAAGTGTCTAGAAATAAAAGGCTCCAACAAATTCAGTTATACATAACTCCTCATAAAATAGCGAAGTTTGGCCAATCAGAGATGCAAGCATGCCCTAAGTGTGCAGAGGTTAATGCAGATCTGATCCATATATTTTGGGCCTATATAGAGATTGGTAGATTCTGCAGGGAGGTGGCCCAGGCACTAGCAAAGGCGGATATCACCTTGGAAATCAGATCACCCCTGGCGTGCTTGTTAGGAGGCTTCACAAGGCCCAAAAGAGCAAAACATATGAGTAAATTGAAAGATCTGGCATATATATTAGCGAAATGCAGGATAGCGATGGGATGGAAAGTGCAGACAAGACCACGGGTGCAGATATGGTGGATGGACCTGACCTTCTACAATGGGCAAATGCGGAAACTGTGGTGTGGCAAGAAGCAATGGATAGGAACTCAGAACAAGAAGAGGGGGAGTGGAGGCGTGGAGACAGTTCATTGCGGATTTGGTCACTACCACACAAGAAAGCAGAGATATGGAACACATCCCTGCACCAGAGGAAGCTGACACCATGGAGTGTGGGGGGTTTGGGGAGGTAAAAAGGAGGGTGGTGGAATTATGTGGTGCATGGTGGGCCAGGATAGGGGAGGGAAGATTTGGGGGAAGCGGGGAAGTAAAGAGACAAGATTAGTTATATGGGACAAGGTACTTAAAAATGCAATGTTTGTAAGTTTTGGTGGTTGAAAACAAAAAATATAATAAAAATTGTTTAAAAAAATTATAATTTATGATTGTTTCTCAGGCCACGCCCTCATCTCTATACCACCTATCTTTTACAACTCTGCTTGGACCTCAGCGGCAGACCGTGAAACAATATGTGATAGAAAACTGGAATGTTCTTGTCCCACTGTTCACTTGTTTTTAAATGCCAAACATCTCCTTAATTTCCTTTGTGTATTGTATGGGTTACTCATCTGCCTTAATCTTCTGTGCTATGATAATGCTCATATCGGATGTGTCAGTGTAGTGTATCTTTAATTCTTTCCAAACATTTATTCAGCAGTTATTAAATGGTGAGCAGTCATGTACATTGTTATTCAATGTTATTCCTGCATACCATGCCCTCTTCCAAAGATTGTCTGCTTGTTCCCTCAATAGGGAGGAGAACAAGCTCTTAATGTCAACTGCAGCTACAGTAATTCTTGCTGTTCTTATTTGTAATTAATAAATCCATTTGCCAGCCCCTGCTATAAGAGACAGCACATTGTTTATCAAATGATCTTTATCAATGTGAGGCCACAGGACATACTGTGATAGCCGAGGGCCGTTCTATACTAAGGGAAACCTTTTTCTTTCCTGTTGCTCAAGCTATTCGACCTGGATGACGTCTGAGTCTGTCCCTAAAGAGACGTTCTTCATTCTCGCTTTTGGGGGTTGGTTCATTACATTTTCATCTATTGACTGTTTGTTGCCTGCATCCTCATTTTCCCACTGTTCCTCATCACCACCACATACAAAGTCATAAACAATACTATTGCAGCCCCCCCATTTGACTGCCAATAACATCCTTGTGATCATACTTGGGGGTTGTACATTGTTTTGCTATTAATCTTAAAAATAATCTGTCCTGCCTTCCACTCTTCTGGAGCTATTGATGTGCTCTGTCTCCTTGTGTTCATCTTGCTCTCACTAACTCTTCCTGTGTCTTCTTTAATTCTGCCTCTAAATTTCACTGCATATCATTTTTAACCTGTAAAACAAGTGTGTCACTGGTAGCATCTTTTAGGGGTTCTTTCGCCTCTTTTCTGTTTTCACCTGGGGATATGTAACAGGGATCAGTAGAGCCTGCAGTGGGCTGCAAAGAAGCATGTCCGGAAACAGTCTTTGAGAAGGGAAACCATAGAGGGGAGACCCAGATGGTGGTATGCATGTCTCATCAATTCTGTTTGATACGTGATGTATTTTGTCATCCTTCTCCTCCTCAAACGTTTTCAACAGCTCAAGAATACTTAATCTGCTCCTTACTTTTTTGCCTTTATGTGTATCTGATAAATGCGTGTACATGTGCTGCAGTATCTTCTTTGTTTGCGTGCCCTCTGTGGTCCAAGATTTAAACATTTTACCCACTGTCTCCTGTACCCACTCATGGTGGTACTTAATTATGTTCTCCCTGTATTGCAGGAGTGCCTTGCACATATGAACCAATTGACTAGCCTAGTTACAACCTTTTACTTTGTTTATTAATTAAACTGTGGACATTGTTCCAGTGCTTTCCTGCAAAATACCCTTTTCTTCTTAATAAATCAATTCCCATGAATCCAATTACCCTCCCAATTATTTATAGACCCTAAAGCGCCTGCACCCACAAAACAAATTCAAATTCTTCACTCTCTAACACCATCACAACTAAAAGGGGCCTCAAATGGCCCACAACAAAAAACACAATACATACCAATTACAACAAAGCATCTCCTACAATATACAATATAGTCCTTCCTCCTCCTCCACCTCATCGAGGCAATGGAATTTTCTCCTCCTCACGCCCCCTTTAGACAGGATGGAGGGAAACCAAATATATAACCTTCCTAATCTACACAACCTCTGATCTATGCAACACTGTCCTTCCTTATACAATAGGAGTAACCATTCTTCAATTCACCTCAATATTTCACCATCATTATGTTTAGCATGTTATGCAAGTTGATGCTCACACTAGTCGGCCAGGTACAGTTTAGGTGTACAATGACTAGATTGTAGGTTCCATTGCTCGATTTTTCCACAGCCTCTGTAAATTGAGGGAATCTATTTTTCTTCCTTTGTGATTTGTCATGCACTCTATGCATGTTTTGCACTTGATGTGCCCAGTATTTATGTATTAAATGTGTTTACACTTTTACGTAGCTATTTCTGTACATGGGATATTGTTGTCCCCTTGTTTTTATGCAAGAAACTCTTTCTTAAATGTTGTGAAGAGGAGTAGAGTCTCCCTCCCTCTGGTGAATGGACAAGTGAACATGTCACACAGGGCCCGCACCCCGTCATCCTGTCTAACATTGTACAAGCCAGAAACATTGTCCATTGGGGCAGCCATGCTGCCCTTATGCCAAGCATGTACATTAGGAAATAGGTGCAAAGTACATTGAAGGTGGCAGAGAATAGGTAAAAGAGGTATACTTGTACACATTTATTTAATAAATATGGAAAATATTACATGCCACAGATTAATTTAGGAAAACCCAGAGTATAACTGCCTGACATAAGAAATATTACTACAACAGAAGTGCATTCTTTTTAAAATGGACACCTCAGCATGTATTACAAATTACTAAAGTCCTTAAGCCTCAGGGACACTTAAACGTACTGAAAACACAGAACATATAAGGATGGGTGGAGCTCAGATAGGTAACAACTCAAGCCAAAGTTATTAAGAAATAGTAGGACCTGGATAGAAGCAATGTGCAGTGATTTAGAAGTTTAAATGGTAGGAATATACAGATTTCAGCGGTGGTGCTCAAGGGGGTTTTATAAATAAAATGTGGCAGTAAGCTAAAATAGATAAACCAGGTGAGGTAACCAATAAAAATGTGGCGATATATCTCATGTCCTTTGCTGAATGTGCTCAAGCGTGCATCATCACAGAACTGCTTGTTTCCAGTATTAAAGTTGCAACATATGCCCTGTGATTCAGTGAATTTGGAAAACAACCAATCATGCTGATTAGCATAAATGAGTTTATTGCAAGAAAGAAGAAATCATGTGTTTCTGGAATCTTTTATGTCCAATGAAAAAAGACAATACACTTTGCTTGAAGAAATGTGACCAATTTTATTATAAGGTTCATTTAACAGAACTGATATGTAATGCTCCCATTCTATAAAGGCATGGTGTGTGCAGAAATAGAGTGAGAGTTTATTTGTTCAGCTTGTAAAACAGTTTATTAAACAGATACTTCTGGCCAGCTGTTTTGATCCCTCTTTCTTGCACAGTGTGTGTGTATTTTCCAAGGATGGCTGAGAAATAACCTCTTTAACAGTTGCTGCTATGATCAGAATATTGATTGCCATATGAATATATTAAATTAATATCTGTTTGCATCACACTAGAATGAACTGGTTGTTAATAAATACCAGAGGGAGTAAAGCTAGTGTGGGAATCCCGTTTGCCAAGTGACATTGTGGCCATGCCCCCCTTGCCTCAGCCAATCCACTGGCTTGGACATTGTGATAAGCCGTACTTGGATGTAGGTATCAGAATATAGTTCTTTAATAGCTTGGATGAGACTCTCGTTGCACCCTCTTTCCTTGAGTTTATTCCAAAGCGTTTCACTGTCTACTCCGTCAAAGGTATTCGCCATATCAATGAATGCCAGGTATAATTTTTGGCTTGTTCTAATGGCGTCGATCTTTATATCTCTTTCATCCTTTTGTCATATCCCACGTCCATCTGCCCATGGCAGGGGTGGTGGCATTCTTTATCGTTCTTCCTCTTTACTTCTTTCTTCTATTCTGAATCAACCAGTCTTCGCTTCATTTGAATACTCATATACTTCTTTCACCAAACCTTATCCTATGTCTTTTCTACTTATTGATCGTGACACCTAGTCCAGTTGGGTCATACTATAGCTTTTATTATCTTGGGAGACTTTAACATAAACCTGTCCCCTACACATGCAAATCACCCATTTCTCACAGTTCTTGACTCCTATCTTTTCTCTCCTCTTTCTGGCCCTCCCTCTCATGTTTTGGGTTCTTCCTTAGATCTTAGCATTACTTCTTCTCTCGCTATATCTCTCATGTCTGCACTTCCAGTCTATCTCTAAGATCATCTTCTTTTTTTCTCAATTTTTCAATCACCTTTAGTATGTGATTGTCCCCGTCCGTAATACCATCTTACTGTAGATGGGATTTGCGTTCTTTCAATACTCACCTGTTTGTTTCATTATGTACTGCTATTCTCTCCACTCACGCTTCTTCTGCTACCTTATCTGCTGATGAGGCTGCTACTACCTTGTCATCTTCTCTTATTTCTTCATTGGATGCTCCTTATCCAACATCAACATTCTATCCCACTCGTAAACTACCTCAACCCTGGCTTTTCTCTCATCTTTATGCTATGTGACATGTACCTTGTGCCTTGAGCATTGTTGAAGCAAATCCAGGTCTGAGGCGGATCATTTGCCTTACTATTCCTACCATGTACTCTATGATGGTATCTTGCTTTCTGCTAAATACTCTTACTTTTCTGATCTTCTACATACTCAGTTAACTCATCCTAAAGGTCTATTTCAAACTCTGTCACGTCTTCTTTCTCCTCCTACTCCAGATCACTCTAGTAACTCTACTCTATCTGTGTCTGATCTTGCTTTTTTCTTCTCCTCAAAGATGGCTCTCTTCCGGTCGCCAATGAGTCTTCTATTCCTACTTCTGGTGATATTGCTCTACTATTGCTTCTTAAAACTACTATTTTCTGTTTATCTGCTATTTTGAATGATGAGACCTCTGTTGTGTTAAAATTGACTAATCCTACTGCTTCTCCGCTTGACCCTATGGCATGAGTCCTTATTCCTGAAATCTACCCTTCTCTTGAATCTTTCTAACTTTCTTTTTCAATACTTGTCTTTTGACCTTTGTCTTTCCCGCCTCCTTTAAACATACCTCCATCCTTCCTATTAAAAAAAACAAAATCCCTCTGTGGCCTCTAATTTTCATCTTATTTCTTTCTTGCTGTATCTTTCTAAACTGCTCAACTGTCTTGTTTACTCTCAAGTCTCTACCTTTGTTTCTTATCATTCTATCCTTCCCCATTTTCAGTCAGGGTGCAGGCCTTTTCATTCCACAGAAACTGCTTTTCTTTCTTTCTCTAACTCTTTACTTTCTGCATGTTTCCCTAAACAGTAATCTCTTCTTATTCTTTTAGACTTGTCTGCTGCTTTCGATACTGTTATTCACTCTCTCTTATATTCTTCTCTTTCTTCTTTTGGGTTCTCAGGGGTCTGTTCTTTCTTGGTTTCAGTTATATCTATCACAAAGGACATTCTCAGTCTCTTGGGCTGGATCAACTTCTGACACTCTTCCACTTGTCCATCGTGTTCCCCAAGGATTGGTCCTTGGTCCATTTCTCTTTTCCCTCTATGTTTTCCCTTTGCTTGAAGTCATCTCATCTTTCGGTCTTTCTCACCACTTTTTAATGTGAATGACACTCAACTTTTCTTATCTTTCTCCTCTTTCATTTCTGAAGTTCACAATAAACCTTCAACATGTCTAGTAGACATCAATTGTTGGATGATGGAAAATGTTTTGGTATTAAATCCTACCAAAAGCGAAGTACTCTTTTTCCCCTCAAACACAATCCCATCTCCTCTTCTTCCCTCCTCAATTTCATTCCCTCCTTCTCAGCTTCCTATTTCCCCTGCGGCCGTGACTTGGCACTTTACTTTGATTCTGAGCTATCTTTTACGCATCATATTTATCTATCTTCTCGAACCTGTCATTATCACTTGTATAACACCTCTAAGGCTTGTCCTTTCTTAATTCATGTTGCAAATGTTGCAAATAAAATTCTGATTTCTTTACAAATGTTTCCCCAATGTTTCTACTGCTCAGTTTCTCTATTTGGTCTTCCTCTCTCTCATCTTGTCCCACTGAAATCAGTCTTCAATGCTTCTGTTCGTCTTCTCTATCTCCTTCCACCACAATTCTATTGTCCCTTCCCTCTCTACTCTTGGCCGGCTCTCCTTTCAGTCTTGTCTCAAGTTTAATTGTCTGTGCTTAGTCTTTAACTCTCTATGCAGTCTTGCACCATCATGCCTGGTATCTTTTCATACTCCTACTTGTTCTATTTGTTCCCACTTTCAATGTTTTCTTGCAGTCTCTCATCCTCCATCTGCCAATTCCTATTTTCATTCTTTTTCTCTGTTAGCGACTTTTACTGGAATTCTCTCCCACATTTTCTCTGCTCTGTTTCCTTATATTCTTTATTTTGTTCCTCACTGAAGACCCATCTTCTTCAAACTGACATACGAGGCTGATTTCTGTGTATTGTCACTTGTTTTCTCATTTTATTGTACAGTTTTTATAATCTATGTACAGCGCTTTGGTTTAAAAAGCTTTATAAATCCCAAATAAATACCTGTGACTGCACCACATAGCCTTTTCCATATACTGGGTGTACACTCCTTTTCCTTAACCTGTTAAACTCCAACAATAATAAACCCCCCACATCTCTAGACCACTGCATTTTTCATCCAATTGCACACTCACATTTGAGGTACTGATGCTGAGCCTTGCCCTCGACATCAGGCACACTTTCGTAGAAATTAACGCCTGCCAACCTCCTAATTTGTGTGCTTAAGAACAAGTCTCAGCATGCAGATGCTGCTACCCAAGGTGTGCAACTAGGAGCCCTCAACCTCTCAAGGATGCTGGCGATCCCGCTGGGACCTCCAAATGTTTGAATGCCACCAAAATCAATCCAATTACACAAAATAATGGAGCACACCAGATGCATGGAGAACCCTAGTTTTATTTGCAAAAGTAACGGCCGGGAGAAAAATCAAGTAACTCTCTCAATTCCCACATCGGGCCAAGGACTATAAAGCAGAAAACCACAGAATGTACATAATTACAAAAAACAAATTTCATAAAATTCTAACATGGTCATTGGCTACTCTAATCCAGACTCTATAGAATCCTATACATTGGAATTTACCATTGGCTAGTTCAATATCTCCAGAATCGGCCAAGTCCAAACCATCATCTCCAACATCATCACTATGAACATCATTAACTGTTATTTGATTGGCAGGCATGTTTTATGCTAACAGTAATAAAAAGCATTCATGCCCTTGGTTGGCACTTCTTAGGGTAGCCTCGATGTTGTATCCCTCTGAGCGTGCCGAAATTCATTTCTTGTATTTATTTGTTTCACCAATGCATTCTACCACAGATGCAATAGCACTAGCTGTCATTGGGGGCACTGTGTATGCATTTTAGCTTTATTTCTTTGGCAATGTCACTACATGGGTCATCATGCACCTGGCGATGAAAGCTCTGTGTGTTCATCTAGCTATCATTAGGAAAGAAAATCATTGTTACATATCTGGTTTTGAGTCCTGGGAACAGCCAAATCCCACCATCCATCCTCCCTTCTTTCCTTGCATTGCCTGCCTGGTGTTCTTCAACCAGGAGTGAAAAGAAAAGCTTTTAATAAAAGCAAACAAATCTTCCAAAATAGTCTGAAATAACATATTTTGCAGCTTCGAATGGGGCCTCGTCTCAAAACACAACTCAAGAAAACAAATGTTCTTATTTAGCTATACATGCCACCCTTCATTGCTGTTCTGGGTCATCTGTTTATTCAGTAACCTATTGCTCCCTGAAGTGCAGCAGAACTAGTTCCCTGAAGTGTAACAGAACAAACTCTCTCCTACTTTTGTCAACAATCTAAAAAAACAACATGGCAGTTATACCAACAACAAAGGCCTATAAACCTTCACTAAATGAGTTTTCTTTTTTTAGATTTCCGTTCTTGCTTGGGAGGACTGGAAGATGGTATGTGACGTTTCATCTGTCCTACCTGCACCATCTCATTAGCTTGAATTGATTTGGTGCTCTTCCTGGTATTACATTTCTGAAATGGATTTCTTTATTTGTCATTGATTGTTGCATTGCAGCTTTGCATTTCACTATTGCATTGATTGGCTCAATTAATATCATTTCATTACAGCATTGCATTTCACTTTTGCATTGATTGGTTCATATGACATTATTCCATCGCAGCATTGCATTTCTCTTTTGCATTTAAAGGGTATGCTATATGCCTAGCATTCGCAGGAGCTCTGCTGATTGAAAGTGGTATTGATGCTTTAAGCTTTATGAGGAGGAATTGTTTTGCCAATGGAGGTATCATGAATAGAGCATTAGGATGTTTGTTGAGAAGTGTTTTTTTTCAGCTCGTACTCATGAATATGAATTGAAATAATTGTGACCTGTATCCTGTAAAGAGATTGGTTTGATGTGTTGGTGCTTCAGTAAAGATTGGGTGTTGGTATTTTTGTTTAATGAAATGTATTAATCTACATAACAGTAGTCATTTCATTTTCTGACTGACTAAAATAAACATTTTTGCAAATGATGTGCCAATGTGTTTTATGCCATTCTGTTTGAATTCTGTTTTCTTCTACCCTATCCCAATTCCAGATGTTAAGATGTATTCTAAGCCTTCCAGCAATCACCTCTTTTGTTTTCCCTTGTCCCAACCACAGTCGTTGTCTCCTTTTAAGCAGCTGTCTCTCCTATCTCATGCTTCAGCACAACCTGCATCTCCCCCTCATCCTCAGCTTTCTTTCCCCTTCAGGCTGACTCCAAGTAATTCTGCCATGGTGGTTGAGGAGTAGTCCAGTTTTCATTATTTTCCCTTAGCACTTCCTCTAAATAAACAGAATATTGGTAAAGGTGTCAATATACAATACACAAATGCGCCTATGGTGTCTAATGTGCTGTGTTCTAGCACCTTTTTTTTTTAATAACTCTGTTTATTGAATTTAAACAACAAAACATAAGAGACATATAAGAATAAGACATGAGTCAGCAGTATACATGTGGAAGGCAATCACAGCAGTATACAAGTTGAAGGCAGTCGTCCATATCAACGGGGCCCGTAGGGCCGAGGACCAGAAGACAACAAGACAACAATAGGACCAGGCAGGCAAACAAGGCAAGCATCACTACCGGTGCACCCCCACCCACAGAACTTATTGAGCATCTAGCCATTTGCCCCATATTTTCTCGAATTTACGGGGGCAGCCCCTTGCATTATAAATTCGGCGCTCTAAGGTAGCACCTCGGTCCAGCTCGTTACTCCATCGATTCAGGCTCAATGGTTCGTCCGACCCCCAATTGGCCGCTATAAGCCTTTTGCTCGCCCCCAGCGCCGTTGCCAAGAACATTTTTTCATGTTTGGACAGGTCTACTTCTCCTCCAATGCCCAATAGTACCATCTTGGGGTCCCTGGGAATTGGTGTCCCCAGAGCGGCTGAGATTGTATTAACACATTCCACCCAGAAGGCCTGTATCACCTGACAGTCCCATATCATATGGTAGAAGGTGGCGGGTTCAGTTTTGCATCGGACACATGTCTCGTCTTCTATTCCACCCCATCTGGCCATTGCAGTGCGCGAGTGATATGAACGGTGTAGGATCCTCAACTGTATGAGCCTAAGCTTGGATTCTATCCCAATTTCTCTGGGGGACATTAATGCTTCTACCCAGTCTTCAGGTTCCAGGGGGCCCAGGTCCCTTTCCCACTTTGCCTTTAGTCCGTCGAGTTGTGGAGTCCCGAATGAGCTAAGGGCCTGATAGAGGCTGGAAGTGACCTTAGAAGAGATGTACTGCGGGAGAATATTGGTCTCGATGGGGGAGCAAGGGGGTAGGACCGTCGTGTCGGGGAATTGGGCGCGGATTGCATGGGACAATTGCGCATGCCGAAACCGATCCATGGGAGCCAGGTTGAATCGTTCGCGCATGGTCTCAAAGCTCAAGAGGCGGCCCTCTTGTATAATTTGTGCTAATGTGTGTATTCCTTTGGTCAGCCAGTGACCGAAGGGGCCCATTTTTACCAGTTCTGGGAGGAGCGCGTTGTGCCATATGGGTTGCGACAGTGTTGGTTGGCCTTCCCAGCCAATTAGCTTGTGAGCGGCCCGCCAAGCCCTCCGGATATGATGGGACATTTTGGGCAGCGCCGGGAGTTGGTCGCGGGTGGCGTAGAGGATTTGGAGCGGTGTTAGTGGGGACATGGTCTCCAGCTCTATACGGTTGTGTGGCTGTGTGGGGTCTGCATGTATCCAGTCATTCACTACTCCTATTTGTGTGGCCAAGTAATAGGTGCGTATGCAAGGTAACCCGATGCCTCCCTCCCACACCGATCTTTGGAGCGTGTCAAGGGCAATCCTGGATTGTTTCCCTCCCCAAAGCAATGTGCGCAGATTCTTGTCGATGAGTGCGAAGGTTTCCCGGGGGATGGGAAACGGGGCGTTCTGGAGTACATACAACAGTCTGGGAAGGGTCATCATTTTGAATAGTGCGGCCCGGCCCATTAGGGACAGGGGGAGAGATTGCCAGTGGGTGATGTCTCTGATGAACCGCTCTATTACTGGTTGTATATTAAGTCGGGGGAACCCATCGAGCGTCGGGTCAAGCCGTATACCCAGGTATTTGAATTCCCTGATAGAGACGCGATATGGGCAGGTCTCCGGGATCGCAGGCTCACCCCCCTGAATCGGGAAGAAGATGGTTTTGGCCTCATTAACCTTTAGGCCTGCAAAGGACTGATATTCCCCGAGTGTGTTCTAGCACCTTGAAGTGTTTCATGTGCTAGATGAAATTACCAATAATGATCTCAGACCCAAATAACCACACAAACTCAAATAATATGGCAAAGTAGTACATTATTGTCTGCTCAAAATAAAATAGGGTTATCCAGTGAAAGAAAACGTTAGTCCACACACTCACGTTTAAGTTTTGGTTACACAAAGATGTTAACCTCAATGTGCATCAGCTATGACATCATCCTATGTGGCAAACTGTAAAACCTATTGGTGGGAGGGATTGGTTAAGGAACATATGTGTTATAGATAATATAAGTAATAATATTACTGGATGCTCCTTATCTAGAAGGGCACACCTTGAACCACCTCTAAATATGTGTAATACAGATTATAGCAGAATAACAGCAGTGGGTTGGCCTGTGCAACATTGCATATTGCAACGGAGAAAAAGTTCATCCATATAGGAGAAGTGCTGCTAGTGTAGGAATTTAAGGTGAAAGCTAGAATTTAAACATGTGCAAACAAATACCAGATTGCATGAATTGCATCCAAACAAGAGTAGAACAAAATGGGGAGATTTTAATATATTGTATCAGATCTGCCGACGCGTGTTTCAACCCTCGCCGGGTCTTTCACACGGAAAAACTGTATAAATGAAGAACCAAAGAGAACATGTAACATGAATGCCAGGAGGGCAAAAAACACATAATTGAGCCAAAGTTAGAAGACATGTTAAGAGAGAATGGTCACATGAAGATCGAAACATTGTGGCAGGGAGCCCAAATCAAATACAGTGAACACAGATTCCAATAAAAAAAATCAAACAAATCAAACAGGGAGAAACAAGGGTAAGGGACCAGGCAGAAAGAGGATACACATTATGTCAAAGTGTTACATTAATGTTAGATTAATTGCCGATGCAAATGGATATATTTCCATGCCATTATGCAGAGAACAGGTTGTTGGGAGACAAGAAAACCAAAATAGGGTTGAAGATTAGCAATCTGAAGCAACAATTTGAAAAACAACTAAAATGATAGAACACTACTATAACGTTAACCATATAGTGATCACACAATACCCAAAACACTGTCCTTGGGTTGATAGCTACCAAACTAAATGCAAAAAAGAACCCATACATCCCAAATCAGTGTCACACCCTTGAGCAGTGGTTCAGGATGTAAATTATAACAAGTTAAACCCAAAAAAGAAGAAAAAGAAAATAAGTAAATAGTAAGGGGGGTGTCCAAAACTACTTCCTGACCAAAAAAGAGGAAAACATGCAGAGTTGTTCAGAGGCAAAAATATGTGGTGAAAATGAGTGAACCAAAGAACCAAAGCTAGCGTGTGTAACGCGTGGAGTGAATAAAGTAGACTGTTGCTGGAAAACTTGGCATAATTACCGTGTTGAAATGAAGCTGCCGAAAAATAGAACTTCCAATAGTTTTCTGCAAATGAATGTCTGAAAACACTATTGCACGGTCATTTCTATAGACAAAATGAGTATAAGAGAAACAATAAAATATTGATGGAAGAATTAAAAAAGAGACACTGATAAATTGCGCTAAGGGATCTATCTCTAATAGTCCTTGAGCTGATTGCCATGCTGGGGCATGCTACATGCATTAGATTCAATGAATGTTAGCTGATATGTTATCTTGATGGTTAAGCAGATAATACTGAAACACAGAAAACCCTCTCCTTGGCAGTTGAGTAACATTCATCAAAATAAAGCCCACATTGGGAAGCCTGTGGAGACACAGCGGAGGTCTGTGTGTTTGAGACGGATCCTAGTGCAAAGTGAAAAATATATATATATACGAGGCACTGTACGCAATCGCTAAGCAAGTAGTACCTGAATGTGCCTGTTTCCTGGAATCAATTCCCCATAGTTAGCTGAAACTTCTATCCGTGTGCGTGCTGTTCACAAAGAGCGGTCGATCAGCACCAAATAACTACTTCCTGTAGTGCCATACAGATAAAAATCATGTGATAAGTCCCAGACACGTGATCCACGGCCAGACACAGAAAGATGCAGCATGGAATTTCTGTGCCTTTGGTAAACGTTCAAGAATGGCTAAATGTGGCGATCTAAGATACACGATTATATCAAATATATACAGCGATATGTATGGACGTGCCATATATATGATTGCTACATAATGCAGATTTAAATTTTATTTGCAGCACAAAGGAAACATGAAACTCAGGTGCAGAGAGGAAGGTCAGACTACTACCCACATTCCCAATTAGACCATCATCTCTCATCAGTCAGGCCCTAAGCCAAGGCTTCTTCTTTATAGTTGACCTTGCAGCCTGTTCTCTGTTCTGGGACTTTTAAGGGAGTGCAGGTACACCATTATCTTCATCTGGAGCGCAGTGAATAGCCCATGTTTTCGACTTCCGAATCACATGTCAAGAGACCACGATTTTGTCCATTTAAATCTTTTATTTACTGTTATTTGGTTTAATCAAGCTGGCTGTCATTACTCTTCTTGGCCTCTGGAGGCTTACTCACTCCACCTTGCATATGCTTTTCACATATTTGATTGTACAATACTTGTCACTTGCAGATGTTTACCTCTTTGCTTGATCTAAGATAATTATGTGTTACGCACATGGCTTCTTCTTCACTTCCCTTGTAGCTTGCAATTATTTCTTGATGTGACTCCTTGATCCCAGGCCAATAGACTCCCCTTTGTTCCTCACACCAAGCTGTTTTCCCAGCATCTTCTGACTCTGCAGCCCTGTCCTGTCTCTGAGGTAGCTTGATTGGTTTCAACACAAGTCTGACGTCCTTCTTTCCATCATGGCCGTCATAACCATGTTATGTTTTCTTCTGCAGAAATCTTCCATATGTCTCAACTACCTTGTGTTTCTACGTATATACATCACTTCATCTCTACTCACTTATTTCTTTGGTACGTATGATTTCTTTATCTTCAATTACATGTTTCTCTTGTTACTCCAGTTACACTTTATCCTTTAAGTATTTTCATATAGTTTCAGTACGCCTTTGCGTCTCTCCTTCATGGTGTCACTCTGTCCTCATCCGATTCCACTGATAGCTCTGCGATGTTCAATTGAGTGTTCAGACATCCTTTCACCCTTTCAAAATGGGGGTACATTTGATATGGTTGTCTTAGTGCATATTGTCTCTCGTGCGTCTTGCGGTTTCGTGCTCAGCAAAAACATATATGTGTGTGTCAGGCCTCTAACTATGTGAGTCATAAGCATATCCTTCATGTCTATCTGCAATGAACTAAAATGTCTGCCTAACTTCATGCATAGATGCATATGTACTTCATGTCTAACATATCTATCTCATGAGGTCAGTCGTGATGTCATTTGCTCCTTGCAGTGGCAGTCAGTCGACTTGCTCTATTGATTGTAGGCTAGTCTCTTCTGTAACATCATCTGGGTGTGGTCTGAATGGCTGTCTGAGTGAATAACGTCTCTCACACCTACGATACATCAATGATGAAGGAGAGGAGGGGACTGCATGCAAAGTACATCTCTTGTTTCTCTGTCGATGGGCTGCAAGTGAGATGGGTGTAACAAGGGCTATGTTTAGATCCCTCTCTTCACCACAATGTCATGGCAGCTGTCTGCTCAAGAATATTATGTATCCATTGTTTTTTATAGAGTGCCAAGAGACCAAAGCCACATTGCAGAATCCACAAAACAAAGAGAAGGGGTAAGAACATCTGATCCATCACATGCTTTGGAAACATTTGGATCACGTTAGTGCCAGAGAAAGGGGGCAGTGCAATATGATGAGGGGGCATGGAACATCACAATGAATGGGGGAGAGATTAAGAGAACAAGATGTAAATGCAATTAGAAAAGTTGCATCCCTGATAAACATTCAGGAAGTGCAGGACGTTTCTATAAAATAAAATCACAAGATAAGTGTACGGAGGAAATTAACGATAAACAAGGGTAAGGAGATGGACAGAGTAAACATTGGGAGTGCATATGTTTAGTTCCAATGGTTTAAACAATGGTGTACTAATAGCCATGTTGCCACTTAAACAACGAGGTCTCAAAAAGTACATATTCATGGGACAGCTGCAAGGCCTCCAGTGCTGCCCAGATGCCAGCCAGTACCAATTGCTAAGGGTTTCTTGAAGAGTTAAATCTTCAGCTTTTTCTGCAACTGATTATGGTTCTTGACTGACTTGAAGGAAATTGGTAGCTTTTACTAAAGATTGGCTGTTACCATGTCAAGATGAGTTCCTCCCAGGTTGAATGGAGACACCAAAAAAGGCCTGGATCTAGCAAGCAACAAGGCCCTTGACAGAAAGGTATTTCTTCACCTTTTGGTGTGATATGTTAAAGCAGTTCTCCAGAAGACTATATGAATGACTCAAAAGTTTAGAAGTAAGACTGAGATTCTACTCATCGGCACACCCACTCCCACCTTCCCTGCAGCTCTCTGGCCAGCCTCTCTTGGCCCCCTTCCTGCTCCTATCTACAAGGCAAAAAACCTCGGGGTCATCTTCGACTCCACACTCTCCTTCTCTCCTCATATAACTGACGTCTCTAAGAAGTCACACTACCAGCTGCACCTCCTCAGAGGTATTCTTCCCTTCCTCTCCTTCCCCCAGAAGCTCACTGTCTCCCGAGCCCTGGTTCTCTCGAAGCTGGACTACTGTAACAGCCTCTATCTTAATCTGCCTGCCTCCACTCTCCGCCCTCTGCAACTCATCCAGAACAGAACTGCGAGACTTGTCCTTGGCCTCAAGCCCAGGGACCGTATCTCTCCAGGACTGAAATCTCTACACTGGCTCCCAGTGGCTGCGAGGATTAAGTTCAAAACCCTCTGCATTGTCCACAAGGCCTTCTGGGGCCTGGGGCCTTAATACCTTCAACTCTCTCTTCCTAAATATCTTCCTTCCCGAGCCCTTCGTTCATCCGTCTCCAACTCCCTCAGGGTCAGCCGCTTCTCGAAGCAACGAGCTGGGGGTAGATCTCTCTCCGCGGCAGGGGCCTCCCTCTGGAACAGCCTTCCTGCCTCCCTGAAACTTAAGGAGAACCATCTCCAGTTCCGGAAGCACCTCAAAACCTTCCTCTTTGCTTCTGCTTTCTCTCTCCCTCTCCCCTGCTAAATTCTTCACTGAAACTGCACTGAATCTGCAACTGGGCCACCCTCACCGACCTCGGTCCTGGGCCCAGCCACTCTCCACTTGCACTGCCTCCCTGGAAACCCCTGCACTGCGGGACTGTCTCTGTATCCCTACAGCCCCCCGTTCCCAGCACTTGTCTGCACTTAACTTGCACTTGCCACCAGCTGGCCCTATTTATTTATTCTTTATTCTACTTACTTTGTACTGCACTTCCCCCGTTCCCTTCCCCTTGCACTTTTTCCCTTCCCCCTACCCCTGCACTTGCACAGTCTGAATGACACCTGGCCTAGTAGGATTGTTGTCTGTCTTCCCCTTGTTCCCCCCTCCCTGCCTCGTCGTGCCTTGAAACACTTGTGTATAGGCGCGTTACAAATGCCATATCATATCATATCAAGTTAATCTGAGCACTTGCATGACACCAATGTGAGAAATTACTGGTGTGATGTGGTCCTATGGATTCAGACTGACAATTAATCAGTCTGATTTGCTCTTAATCATTTGAAGTTATAAATAGAATGCTTTGAGAGGCCTAGGAAAATGCTATCACAGTAGTGAAAGTGGAAAAAATTAAAGAAGATGACTCTTGAATCTTGAAGGGTAGACATAATTTCCTTTGCAGCCTGTGAGAGAGCCAGTTGTGACAAATCAACTTCTGGGGCACGAGTGGCCCAGGTGTGAATATTGTTTTCTAAACCATCTGTAAAGTCTGGAGGGGGTATCTGTACTTCTGCCCTCTATCTGGTAGGCTAAAGGCACAGAACACCCCATCCAGGGGTCTCAATTTGGTCTCAATGAGGTGTATCAGCATAGACTAGGGTAGAAAGGTAGGATAGGTGTGAGGATTGGTAGAATGCTTTCTCTAGACTTGATACACAAATTCTTTGTGAAGATCCCCTCACCTGGGCCACCTGTAAGGAAAACGTTAGGGAGTAACGTATCTTGTCTTTTACAGCCTAGTCCAATATTGTTCAGTAACCTTCTACTTTCTTTTAAAAGGTTCTACCACCCCAAGTACCTGAGAGGGCACAGGAGAACAGGATCTAAGATGAATATGGGACCCCCAGGGGACTCCTGAGGCTAGAAGATGCTTTCTTCCTCATCACAGTATATTTGATGCCTTGGCAGACAAAGTGGCAGAGTTTCTCGATTTCACTCGACGATTCCCTCTGAGGATGGTCCTCCCTTGGAAGAAGGAGCCACTGGGATGCTGAGTCCACGTGAAAATTTGAAGCAAAGTATTTAGAAGTGCAGCAATTTTACTCTTCATGGTGCTCTCCTTTAGTTGACAATTTCACAGACTGTAGAATTGTCATGATGCCTACCCCGGAGGACCCAGACCAAGTCCAGCAACCCCGGAAGCAGGCATTAAGTTATCCCAACAACTCCTGCTAGGGGCTATTTGGGTGCAGTCCTGGTGCCTATGGCGCCAGGCTCATATGGAGAGTCAGTCCTGGTACCATAGGCGCCAGGCTCATAGATTAAAACTTACCTGATGCAGATCATGCTGCAAACTTACCTGATGCAGACCATGCTGCAAGAGCTCCAAGCCAAAAGAGGCTTGGAAGGGACTACTTTACTTAGGGACTATTTTTTTACTCGGGCGGGGCTGGGGAGGAATACTTACCTGGGACTACTTTGGAGGCTATTTAAACCACGCCCGAAGAGCAGCACACGCTTCGCGTTATTCTGCATCCAGCAGCGTAACGCTCACCGTGCCTGCAAGTCTGCATCCAGCCTTCTGCCACGCCCGCCTCGAGTTTGGAGCTCCTAGAAAAAGGGAGAAAGAAGGAGAAAAGGTTAGAACAAGAGCAATACCTTTGATCCTTACCTGAATTCCCGATCCATCGTGCCTTCGAGCTGGAAGAAAGAAGCTATTTTATGCGTGTCGCTTCGCCTGCTGCAGCGCCGCGCTGAACTCACCAGCCTTCGCAGCATCTTCAGATTCCACCGCATCCTCCTGCATGTTCCTGCCGCACACCGGCACCTAAGGAGAAGACATGAACAGCAAGGTGAGCCAAGGGAATACACAGAGGAATATTAGTTACCCCCCCATAGACTTACCTGATTTTACCACCGGGGGTACTATTCCTCTTCTCGGGTTGGCACAGCTTCCACTACATCTTCGCCGAACCACGGCCCCTAAGGGGAAACAAAAGGACAGAAGGTGAAACAAAGGGATTAACAAGGGGAACCCTCCTCACCACAATAGACTTACCTGATTTTACCGCCGGAGGCATTATTCCCCGAGACTTCATACTTTCTCTCAGCGCCTGAATAAGGGAGAAAGCAACAGGTTACATATTGACATTATTTTATCGAACTGTGTTGGATAATACAAATCCTTACCAGAATTTACCAGTTGCCACGAGGAACTCTTCACTAGGGTCAAGCTGCAACCTGCAAGGAATCGGACAAGAGTGAAAGTCAGGCATTTGAACGCTTACGAACTACATTCTTAAGGCGTCTTGACAGGAATCTTGGAGTCAATATTGTTCTGGAACTCACCAATTCCTTCCAGCCAGTGAAGCAACTGGTTATCTACGCACCCCTGTGCTCAATGCAGGATGGAGAGCTCATCTTTTCAAACCATCAGGTGAGACTATAAGAGGGGACATCAAAGGTGATCAGTGGGGAGAACAGCGGGGGTGGGGGGATTTATGCTCAACTCCACGGGTGGTTAATTCCCTTTCTCCTTTTGCAGAAAAATATTCCTACGGGCCAAGCAAACGAAGTTAGGTGGGTCAGTCCAGTCCGTCATCTCGACCCTACTCCTCACATTGGGGGAGACCGCAGCTGTCCAGTTCAGATCGACGCCTCTGTGGGAGCCAGGTGAGCATAACAGAAGGCGAAGCCTACCTACAAATTCACACCCCAGCGTTATGGATACCTCAGGAACTGACCAATTAGCCCAATTACTAGGGGAACTGAGGGCTGAAGTGCATTCCGCCCGCCAAGAAACCAATGCTCTTAGGAGAGAACTGATTTTGTCAAAGGACCGAACTGATGACCTTGCTAGGCAACTATTGCAAAGCCAGGCTGGACAAGCACCCCTACCTGGTTCCGGGGAAATCCAGCTCCTGTGTTATCAAGTAACCCTGTGCAAATAAACCTACCAGGAAATATTCCATTAGCTTCACCTGAACGCTTTGCTGGAGATGCCAAAAGGTTTGCCGTGTTTATGAACCAATGCTGCTTGCACTTTTTATGCAGACCTGGAGCCTTCCCAAATGATCAAGCCAAGGTAGCCTTGGTATTGTCATATCTCAGCGGCAGTGCAGCTGATTGGTCAATTCCACTTTTTACTCAGGATGACCCAATTCTTCGGGATTTTCAGGGCTTTCAAATGAGCATGGAAACACTATTTGCCCGCCACTCCCAAGGACAGGCCCTGGATAACAAACTTTTCTCCCTACGACAGGGTAATCAGGACCTTCTATCCTACATCGCAACCTTCAATAGGTTGATAGTGGAAACTGGATGGCCTGAGGTAAATCGTATCACGTTATTTCATCGAGGGCTTCGAGGAGAACTCAAGGATGTCTTGGCTCAAGTCGTGAACCCACCTCAAGACTGCGCCAAATATATAGACTTAGTGTTCCAGTTAGATCACAGACTTCAGAACAGAAAGGCTGATCGAGCCAAGTTTGAGAATCGGGTGTTGGTCAAAACCCACGCTAACCCCAAAGCAGCAGATGCTTCAGAACCCATACAAATTGGAGGGGTTAAAGGACCCTTAACCCAGAAGGAAAGAGAAAGGAGACGGCAAATGCAATTGTGTCTATATTGTGGAACTTTGAGGCATTTTCTACAGGATTGCCCTGTAAAACCACCCAAGAAGGTGGTAGGAGCTGCTGATAAAAGCCATATGGAGTCTGACTCGGGAAACGACCATGCCCGACAAGCGTAGAGGTCCGCTTGCCGAGCTTGAAGAAGGATACTCAGACCTCGCATTTCATCATACCAATGGTCCTCGTAGATCCAGGGCAGCCATCAGGTATGCATGCAGTAAGGGCATACATTGATAGCGGGGCCATAGGAAACTATGTGGACTACGAATTGGCTTCCAGGATGAATCAACCTCTCTGCCGAAAAACCACCTCAGATGTCATCACCACAGTCGATGGAACTGAAATTGCCTCTGGGCCTGTAACTCATTCCACAGCAGAGATGACACTATTTGGTCAGGATGGGCATTGAGAGATTATTGTGTTTGATCTAATCAAAGCCCCACAGTTCCAAATAATACTGGGGATACCTTGGTTGGAAACACATAATCCTTGTATTGATTGGTGAGAGAAGAGAATAACCTTCCCGGATTGTGCACAAACCTGTTACCCAAAGAAAAATCTGAACGCAGGCCTGGCCACAGTAACCACAGCAGTCATGCAACTACCTCCTGAATACCAAGAATTCCAGGATGTCTTCCAAAAAGAACAGGCAAAACACTTTACCTCCTCACAGATCGTACAGATTGTCAAATCAATCCCATACCCGGTGCACAACCCCCTTGTAGCAGGATCTATGCCCTTACGGAACCAGAGAACCTTCACCTACGACAATACTTAGACCAGTACCTTGCCAATGGCTTTATTCGCCCATCCAAGTGCCCTGCATCTTCAGCTTTGTTCTCCGTGCCCAAAAAAGAAGGTGACCTCAGAACGTGCATAGACTACCGCGCACTGAACCAGATAACTGTTAAGAACCGATACCCATTGCCTCTGATCCCTAAACTACTAGACCAAGTGAAGGATGCTTGCATATACACCAAATTAGATCTCCGGGGGGGCATACCATCTGGTACGTGTAAAAGAGGACGACGAATGGAAGATTGCTTTCCACACTAAGTATGGGTTATTCGAATACCAGGTGATGCCTTTCGGGTTGTGCAATGCACCATTAGCCTTCCAATACTTCATGAACGATGTCCTTCGTTAACTCATTGACGTTTGTGTTGTCGTATATATCGATGATATTCTAGTATACTCCTCTTCAGAATCTGACCATGTGAAGCACGTCCGAGCAGTCCTTGAGAAATTGCGCCAGCACAAACTATATGCAAAGCTAGAAAAATGCGTTTTTCGTTGCCACAGAAGTTGAATTCCTTAGGTTTATCCTGACCCCATAGGGAGTCCGAATGGACTCACGAAAGGTGAACGCAATCCTTAAGTGGCCATCACCAAGTTCAGTTAAAGGAGTACAAAGCATGCTCGGCTTTGCCAATTTCTACCGCAGATTCATCCCGGATTTCTCACATGTTGTACATCCCATCACAGCACTCGTGCGAAAAAATAAACACTTTATGTGGACTGAAGAAGCTGAAAAAGCCTTTCAAGAACTGAAAGCAAAATTCACGTCTGCACCTGTATTAAAGCACCCGCGCCCTGAACTTCCATACATAGTGAAAAGTGATGCATCCAGTCTAGCCATGGGAGCTGTCCTGTCTCAAAAGGACCCTGAAACTGGCAAGCTTCACCCAGTAGCATTTTGTTCCAGAAAGTTCTTGGCACCCAAGTTAAACTATGCAGTTACCGACAAGGAGTTATTAGCCATTAAATCTGCCTTCAAGGCTTGGCGGCACTATCTTCTCGGTGCCAGGCATACCATTATTGTGATCACCGATCACCGGAACTTACAGTATTTAAAGACAGCCAAGGGCCAATCGTCACGTCAACTCCGATGGGCATTGTTCTTTGCCAAGTTCGATTTCGTGATAACCTATCGACCAGGTTGTAAGAATGGTAAGGCAGACGCCTTGTTCTGCATAGGGATGGGAGAGGCAGAAGTGAACCCAGAACCAGTACCTATAATTTCCGAACAAAGGATTCTTGGCATGACTACTCTACAGACACTAGAGGACATTCAGGTAAAGATCCAGCAACTCTTTGATCCTACAGCCCTGCAGGACTGGGTAAAGAAAGGCCCGGACTACTCTGTCACCAATGATCTGCCTTATTACCAAGGGCGGCTATTTCTGCCACACAAGAAACTACAAGAGCTAGTCATTTCCCGTTATCATGATACCCTAATAGAGGGGCATCCAGGTATTGCAAAAACCGAAGCTAAAATTAAAAGACAATTCTGGTGGCCCACCTGGTGAAAGGATAATAAATCATTTGTGATGTCTTGTGGCATTTGCGCCCAAAATAAAAGTCAAAAGAAAAAAACAGCTGGACTCTTACAACCTTTAGACATTCCGCCTACACCATGGCACACCTTATCGTTAGACTTTATTACTGATCTACCCCCAAGCAATGGATTTAACACCATTCTAGTTATTGTGGATCTTTCTTCCAAGATGGCCCACTTTATTCCTTTAAAGGGATTACCTTCAGCTTCAATCCTGGCCAAGGAGTTCCTCGAAAACATTGTTTGCATACACGGATTTCCGTCCGCATTGGTCTCTGACCGGGGCAGTCAATTCACTTGAAATTTTTGGAAAAAATGCTATCAATTGGCTCAAATCGATGTGAGGTTATCGACCAGTCACCACCCCCAGACCGATGGTCAAATGGAGAGGACCAACCAGACTCTCGAACAATACCTGCGTTGTATGTTACATCAGACTGAGAGTAATTGGAAAGACATTCTTTGGATCGCCGAATATGCATACAATAATTCAGTACACTCTGGAACTGGACAAAGCCCCTTTTATACCTTATATGGGCACCATCCTAGAACCTCAGACCTTGACTCACCCCAACACTTAGAAATGCCCGCAGTTGACCATCTGCACGCTCCGATTACACAAGCCTTTAAGGAAGCAACTACACATTTAAAACAGGTGAAAAAAAAATAAAAGAAAGATGCTGATCGGCATAGAAGTGATACTCCACAATACCAGATAGGGGACCAAGTATAGTTAGCCACAAAACATATACCTCTAAAGGGAACACGAACCTTTAACCCCAGATATTTGGGACCTTACTCTATTAAGGCCATTATCAACCTGGTGGCTGTCAAGTTGGATTTACCTGTTAATATGCAAATTCACCCCGTATTTCATGTGTCACTTTTGAAGCCAGTGCAACCAGGGACAAGACTAGTCAAACCACCAGACCCCATCCTTGTAGACGGAGAACCCAAATTTGAAGTTAAGAACATCCTGGACTCCAAGCTGATAAAGTCAAAACTTTTTTATTTAATCCACTGGAAAGGTTACGGACCACAGGAAGGGTTATGGGAACCTAGTGACCATGTTCATGCACCCCGATTGGTGAAAAAATTCCACCGAAATTTCCCAGACAAACCGAAACCACAGGGAAGAACGACTTTAGGAGGGGCCTTGGGGAGGAGTGCTGTCAATATGCTTACCCCCGGGGACCCAGACCAAGTCCAGCAACCCCGGAAGCAGGCACCAAGTTATCCCAAGCAAGCCCAACAACCCCTTCTAGGGGCTATTTGGGTGCAGTCCTGGCGCCTATGGCGCCAGGCTCATATGGAGAGTCAGTTCTGGCGCCATAGGTGCCAGGCTCATAGATTAAAACTTACCTGATGCAGACCATGCTGCAAACTTACCTGATGCAGACCATGCTGCAAGAGCTCCAAGCCAAAAGAGGCTTGGAAGGGACTACTTTACTTAGGGACTATTTTTTTACTCGGGCGGGCTGGGGAGGAATACTTACCTGGGACTACTTTGGAGGCTATTTAAACCACGCCCGAAGAGCAGCACACGCTTCGCGTTATTCTGCATCCAGCAGCGTAACGCTCACCGTGCCTGCAAGTCTGCATCCAGCCTTCTGCCACGCCCACCTCGAGTTTGGAGCTCCTAGAAAAAGGGAGAAAGAAGGAGAAAAGGTTAGAACAAAAGCAATACCTTTGATCCTTACCTGAATTCCTGATCCATCGTGCCTTCGAGCTGGAAGAAAGAAGCTATTTTATGCGTGACGCCTCGCCTGCTGCAGCGCCGCGCTGAACTCACCGGCCTTAGCAGCATCTTCACATTCCACTGCATCCTCCTGCATGTTCCTGCCGCACTCCGGCACCTAAGGAGAAGACAAGAACAGCAAGGTGAGCCAATGGAATACACAGAGGAATATTAGTTACCCCCCCATAGATTTACCTGATTTTACCACCGGGGGTACTATTCCTCTTCTTGGGTCGGCACAGCTTCCACTGCATCTTCGCCGAACCTCGGCCCCTAAGGGGAAACAAAAGGACAGCAAGGTGAAACAAAGGGACTAACAAGGGGAACCCTCCTCACCACAATAGACTTACCTGATTTTACCGCCAGAGGCATTATTCCCCGAGACTTCATACTTTCTCTCAGCGCCTGAATAAGGGAGAAAGCAACAGGTTACATATTGACATTATTTTATCGAACTGTGTTGGATAATACAAATCCTTACCAGAGTTTTACCGGTTGCCACGAGAAACTCTTCACTAGGGTCAAGCTGCAACCTGCAAGGAATCGGACAAGAGTGAAAGTCAGGCATTTGAACTCTTACGAACTACATTCTTACGGCGTCTTGCCGGGAATCTCGGAGTCAATATTGTTCTGGAACTCACCAATTCCTTCGAGCCAGTGAAGCAACTGGTTATCTACGCGCCCCTGCGCTCAATGCAGGATTGAGCTCATCTTTTCAAACCATCAGGTGAGACTATAAGAGGGGACATCAAAGGTGATCAGTGGGGAGAACAGCGGGGGTGGGGGGATTTACGCTCAACTCCACCGGTGGTTAATTCCCTTTCTCCATTTGCAGAAGAATATTCCTACGGGCCAAGCAAACGAAGTTAGGTGGGCCAGTCCAGTCCTTCATCTCGACCCTACTCCTCACATTGGGGGAGACCGCAGCTGTCCAGTTTAGATCGACGCCTCTGTGGGAGCCAGGTGAGCGTAACAAGTATCCTGCAAAGATTAAGCTTTCTGTGGGCTCCTTAAAGGCTTGGTAGATGAGAATAATACCCCTGGAATTCTTTGATGACTTCTGGCAGCAACGGGTGCATAGGTCAATTTTGGCGTCGAATTCAGAACATTGCTGTTTTCCGACTTTTCAATCTTCGGTGCTGCAGCTGCAGCACGGATATTTGAATGACTTCTGGTGACCTGAACTCGACCAATGGAGTGGACCTCGGAAGCTGGCCAAGTCTGGGTCCCAGGGAGATCTTCGTTAGCTTCTGGTGGTGAGAAATCCACTGACTGACCTTCCTCTGCACTCAGAGACTTTGGACTCTCTCCAGAGGGTTGAAGTGGTCAGTGATGATGATGAGGATGTCCCTTGCAATGTTCTTAGGCAGTTTGGAACTTTTGCAGCTCTGGGTGTCCAGCAGCACTATGCCAGGGTAATTCCTCTTCGGGTGGTAGATAGCAAAGGCTTCCAGTGGTCACAAAATGCACCTCTGGACCCTGGGTGATACCAAACAACTTCTTTGACTGAAGATGTCCAAGCACTCCACCTCAGGTCTCAAGAAGACCCCTTCTCTGGATGTCTGGTACACAGGACTGGCTTTCCTGGGTGCTTCGATGAAGAGTACCAGGTTGTACGATGGTCCCTCGTAGCTCATGGAGAGGTCTCCTTTGCAGGTCCTCTCCGAATCAGTCCTTGTAAGAACACACAGATTTTGGATTACATTGAAAACATTGCAGCAGTACTCCTCCGCCACCTGTGCTTGAAGGAACAGCTTATTTTGCTTCAGCTTTAACTTCAGCTTCCGAACAAATTGGTATGTGAGAGGTCCCCAGATATACATATCTGTTCCCTATTCCCTCTGGCTGAGCCAGGATCAGTCAGCCAATCAAGCAGAAGGGCATTCATGAGGGTATGCAGCCAATCAGGCTCACAGACATTCAGGACATTCACTCAACCCAGACACCTATAACACAGAATGTGGATTGGAGTAAGCACCCAGCCGTTTAGCCCAATAAACTGCATTCATGTCAGTTTCAGTCAGTGCTGTCTCATTCATTGAGTCACACACACAGAAAACAGACACCCACAACAGGGAATGTGAGTTGACTCCCAACTAGATTCATACAAGTCCACCCCTAGGGTATACCCACAACAAAGAGCCCCTAGGAAGATAGTGAGCTAAAGACTCTGGGTAAGTCTCTCGCAACCAGGACTAATGTCTGGCAGAGGGACTCCCAGGACCCCCCTTGTTAATTTGCATATGCAAGTAACTTTGGGTCTCACCCTAAGTTACTAGGGGAATCCAGACGTGGACCCCTTGCTCACTATTCTTAGAGAGGCACAGCTCCTCCCTACTGATGAGGTCCAACCAGACCGAAACACGTGTCTGGGGATGCTGTTGGTACTCTTGTTCGGAGGAGAATTGCCTAGCATTTCGGTGCTGGACTGCCCCAGGGCAGGACAAATACTGATATGTTTAGGATATTTCTTCTCTGTGAAAGATAGTGAGCTAAAGACTCTGGGTAAGTCTCTCGCAACCAGGACTAATGTCTGGCAGAGGGACTCCCAGGACCCCCCTTGTTAATTTGCCCCTAGGAAGGCTCCAGTCATTCTGACAGGAGGCAGCCCCAGAGCCATATATGGCATTTCCACCCAACAGCCAGTCAGGAGGAAAGGGAACAGATACATATATGGTGTTTCCATCCAACTATTCAGGAGGAAGGGCCAGAGTCAGGGTTTCCCAGGACTTTGGGAAACAAGGTAAAAGGCCATAGAAACCAAGAGGCCAAATGGGTATCTTGCCTTTGTGTAGGAATCCATTGATTCCTATGGCAGGGCATGGGTATCCCAGAAAAGAGAACACTCAGAGGAACTGCCAAGTCAGCATGTAGCTGCCACCAGCACACTCTGCTCTGTGGGCAACCCACAAGTGCCCCAAAAGACACATAAGGGGTACAAGACTGCACCCCCACCCATGGGTGCCATAAAGGTATCCAATGGGTGTTGTTCACCAACGGATAACATGTAGAGCTCTACTGCCAGAGGTCCAGGCTGGACCTCAGAGGCAGAAAACACAGAGAAATACACACAGAGAATCGGCAGGACAAGGATTGGGAGGCCCTGTCCCTCCATAAGGAATTTCCAGCATCACACCATCAATCAGCGCCACATCTCTAGCACATCAGAAGGTATTCAAACAGATTGGAATAACAAGCACATTATAAATCTCCTTGTCCAATTTTGGTTACATGGACGGAATGGCAGGCTTATCTCTGAAAGGTCGTGGATCATTGTTTAGTTGCATCATAGTGAAAATACAATTATTACCTAAAGATAAAAGGGACTGTCCAGTCAAGGTTGTAACAAAAATATCTACTTTATTTATGTCACAACTGACAGTTCTGGCAACACTACAAAATACAACCCACCCTGGAAAGGAATGCAGAGGACAGTTTCAAAGAAGGAAAACTGATGCACTATGGATACTGACAGGACGGTAGTCGGTATGGTTAATAACCACTACAGTTTAGAGGTTTCTTGGCTTCAGCAGAAAGGGAGCAATTGGTCTTAATATGTCTCTAGGGGCCTTCTGGGAAGGACCAAAGGGACATAACGACAATGCACCTTGTGCTGTAGATGCTCTTGGTGGCGGACTGGGTCAAGTCGGCTTCAGGGTGGTTTGCAGGCTTCTATGACAGAGTTCAAGACAGGAGTCAGCTGTGGGTATCGGGTGGCAAGATGGCTCAGTGAGCAAAGAGGATGACCGGCTGCAGGCAGGTCTACAGGGTGGCTTGTGGTCAGGAATCTTTGTCTCAGTGCTGACTTGTCTCAGGAGATTTCTCCTCTGCTGTGGAATGACTTGAGCCTGTTGACATGGAAGACTTGAGGGGCTACCCCAGGAACACCAATATCAACCAGATAATTGGCTTTTCCCATCTTGTAGAATATCCTAAAGGGTCCACTCCACTTATCTGCCAAAACTCAGGGCTTGTCAGGCACCATCACAAGTATTTCCTGACCTGGAAATCCAATCCACTTGTGAGCCCTTAAGGTCATCCAAGAACTTGTTCGATTTAGTGGTTCTGAAGCACTGGTTGAGACGTCTTGGATGTCTTTAAGTGATTGTGGCTTGACAATGGTCAGTGTTGCAATCGTTTGCAGCTGGAGAAACTCGATTGACCTGAAAATCTCCTTTAAGGCAGATGTCGGTAGATGCTTGTTGTGGCTTTGTGTAGTGTGTTGCAGGTAGCTGCCTTGTCCTGAGTTTTAGTTTAGGTTCAGAGAACTTATGGCACTCTCTATCAAGGGAGCATGTTGCAGAGCCTAGCAGGGCATGTTGCATGCTGGCCAGGTACCGGTTCTGGAGCAGCTGGAGGGTCCTCTGAGAGCTTTATCTTCCTCTGTTCCCTAGGAGATGTTTAAGGGAGGGATCTTGCTTCCCTCTTTGGATCTCCTGGCCTTCCTTCACTGACAGAAGATGTAAGGCAGACTGTACCTTCAGCCAGTGTCCAAGCTTGAGTTCTTCTTTGTTACTTCTGGTGAAGTCGTCAGATGATCTGCCAAAAGAGGGGTGTGGCCCTCTTTTAAAGCCAAGTGGGCCACAGAAATTGGTTTAGGCTAAGCCAACCTTAATGAGCCAATCCTGTGGTCCCTACCAACAATCTTCGGTATGGGTGAGGTCATAACCAGACTGCTTTGCAACAGGAAAGGTAAGGGGTGAAAACAGGAACAAGGTGTGCCCCAGAGCTAAAAAGGCAAAATCCTTCTCTCAACAGAAAGAGCTCTGGCCACACTCACTTGTGATACTAAGTCCTACCCATTGTCCTGTCCGTTTATTCATCAAAGAGTCCCTCTGAATAATGGTCCTCTCTATGGTTCCTGATTAAAGCGGCAGGTCTCCCTTAAAGCTGCAGTGAAACCAGACTCTCTGGCTTCAGCAAACCACATTCTCATACATTATGAATGGGACACCCCTAGTGGAGTGACCTACTGTAAACAGAAGTCCCTGACATGAGATTTGATCTGTCATTGATACTAAGGGCCGGAGCTGGCCAAAGGTTGACTCATTTATAGATTAAAGGTTATTGGGTTTCCTATCTCCTTTGTTAACCTTTGTAGCCAGGCACCATGTGGGCCTGTTTGAAGTACCCTCTGTTGATATGTTAATCACTGCCACCAGCTGCAGGACAAAATAAAAGAGCTGGGTGGTTGCAAGGGTCCTTTGTCAGTTAATCAAGCTGTCCATGGAAGGTGAAAGTTTGGGTTCTCCCCCTTCCTGGAGAGGTCATTGTGCACTCCTGGCACTCACATTCCAACTGAATATCTCATGGGCGGATGGTGCTTGTACGTTTTTCCAGCCCAGAGTACACATGTCCATGCTTTGGTGTGTTGGTGTGGTGTGAGCATTGGAACATGTGTGTGATCAGCCCCACACATGTATCTGAGGTTGATCTACCATCATTCCATTTAACAAAAACAATCAAAAAAGCTCAGGTCAGTGCACACCCACTGTGCGGATGGTCAATTGCTCACTGTGGTACACTTGACTTTCCAACTCACTTGGTTATATCATGTGGAGTGTAACGAACATCAGAGGGTCAGTGTCGATTCTCAGTTCCTTTTTGGAATCAGTGAGTTGAAGCTTATCATTAGGAGTAAACTAAAGAGAGAGAAAGAGAGAGATAGTGTGAAGGAGACACAGAAAGAGAGAAACACAATATACTGCTAATGGTAAGACTTTGCTTACCTAATTATACAAAGATTGTGCATGTTTCTTGACGTCTGAGTACAGGTCTTCTAGATGGTATGTTAAAAACCAAATATAAATGCTTACACATATGTTAGCCCAGAGCAACTTTGACTAATGTTGACTCTATCTAGTGTATCTACCTAGAGTATCCTTATGCACAAAGGGGCTGTGTTTGGATGTGATGGATGTGGTTTCATATGTCTAGCCTACAGCTAATTGTACAGAGGCTGAAGGGCAAGGTTACAGCACTGAGATTCAGTCGCACCTGGCTAGATTTCACCTATTTCTCAAAATCTTGTGATAATTATGTTAATGATGTACAGAGACATATTCAGGGCATGTGCCTCTGTGCTGGTGGCTTGCCACTTGCTGAGGCAATATCAGATATAGCAGTGCAGGGTCTCAAAGTATAGACGAGATAGTAGTTGGGGGATTACCTGTAGGGTGCCTTCAGTGCGCGGTGCCAAGATTGGTCATCTCAAAGGACTCACAATCCCCAGCCAAAGGCCTGAAGGTCTTGCACCTTAACTCAACACATTTGTCTAGTTAACAGGGGACCTTCTGTGCCCTGGTATATTACCATAAGATAGATAGCCATTATTTGTAAGATAAATGACATTTAAGCAGTCCAGTTCTTATCAAGGACTAGTGACCCAGGCCTGTGGTGGATATGTGTAAAAGGTCACCTACAGAAGAGATACCTGATGTGCTCTTCTACTGAAATCAATGTAACAAACGTGCATGTACACTGCACAGTTTCAAATTGGGAATGCTATTGATCATCAACATACACCCTTGTTCTTTACTGAAGGGTGAACTCCTGTGATTGGTTGAACGAGCACCAAGACAGGGAATTTTGCTATTGGTTTTGGGCAGATAAACTTTAACGTGATGAACATTATTTAGCGGATAGTGCTCACAGACCATTAGATAAGATGTGTGCCCGTTGCAGACCAGATTGGAAACCTGCATTACATTAGGATAGTGAATTCAAATTCCACAAAGAAGGGCCATTGATTATCTGAGAGAATGGCATAGCTAGCCATTTAAACACAGCTGTCACAGCTGTCACCACAGAGTGAGTTCACATTGACACCAGTCAGTGTTTTCACAACAGTACAGGTAACATGAAGGTCAGCACAAATCCACAAATCCTGTTTTCCTTCCTTTAATGCGTTACCTGACTTTACGACAAATAACACACATGTTGAACTGTTTTGGGTATCACACCTAAGTATTTCCCAATAATCAATATAACATGTTTAAATCTTAGGCATTATTTAGTCTTTTTTATTCAAAATCTTACCAAATGTGTAGAGTCCTAACTATCTGGCCCTCCTACCAAATAAACTATACCCTCATGTCTATCTGCAACTAGGCAGCGCTGTTGGTCCGCTTATCTAGGGTGAGGGGATAGACAGAGAAGCTTGCCCTATCACTTATCTAGACATCATTACATAAAATATGCATTATGAAGCACATATCTACTTGACTACAGTATGTGGCTTCTGCTGTGCAAATGAAAGATTCCACTTTTATTTGTTTTCTATGCAGTTCAGGGATGAGAGAAGTCTGTTAAAAAGGAGTTACCTCTCTCTGTGTATATGCTAAAGAATTATTAAAACACTGGACCGGGTGTTCTCGGTATTGAAAAACCCCATAAACTAATGTAGAGTACTTATCAATTTATGACTCATAGTATAGTGTGGAGTGTGTCATTCAACCTCAACTGATGTTTTCCAGAGGGTGAATTTATGACCTTATACCATATTGTGGGTTATTTCTTTCTCATAAGTCGGTTAGGGCCTACCGGGTTCAGTGGTATTCAAGCAGAGTACCACTTTCATCAGGGCCAATGCAACATAGCACTAGATGGTGTGCTGTGTCATAGTAATATGCAGCATGAATGTCTGTGATTGTTTGAACAAAACCCCAACTGCAGATGGAAGAAAAGGGGATAATTGGTGGAAAAAGGTGGTAGAAGAGAGACACAAATATATAAATGTCAGTTTGTGCGTCTTCAACTCCTCTTATTCATATAATATAATGTAATGAAATCAAAGGAGTGGGAATCTTACAATAATAACTTTAGTCCCCAATCTGTCGGTCCATCTGGACAGGACAGCTTCTAATTTAATAAGTTGCTTCTGTTTTTTTTCTAAAGGAACGCCTCAGCTGGTGCATTCCAAAACCTAGAGTAAGCATATCACAATATGAGGCTCTAGGCAGAGAAGGCGATAGAGTCTACATATTATTTTGAGAAACTTTTAATTGTTTAGCGCTTTTCCTAAATTAGATATCGGTGACAGAGTGTGCAATCCTGAGTTGACAATATACTACTCCAAAATAATGGTTTCGATAAGAGTAAAGCGTGTCCTGTTCCATCTTACCTCATCGTTTGGGATGATGGCGTTTGACCTCCTTGCTTTCAAAAGCCGGTCTGCTGCGCGAAAGAAAAAGATGAAAGATCTGCGCAGCTGAGTGGCTAGTGTTTCAGTAGCCTGTCACGTGACTAGCAAGTAACCCTTGCGTGAGCGATGGGGTAGGGCGGAAGATGGAATCAAAATATCCCAGCGATATCTTGGAGGGAGTTAAATGATTATAAATGATTATGACTTGGCCCGAAATGCACGGACCCGAGGATTGTTGGTACAACAAACCTCTAAACCGTCAACAATATACTGTTGTAAATTACATAAAGCTACAGAGGCCACAAGCACAGAACTGAATCCTATTTCAAAGACGGGGCATGTAAAACTAAGGTCAGATGGTAACATCTACCTGTATTAGTCAATGCATGGCTACTGCTTAGGTACAACCACATCACACTCGCCGAAAATGCGGATCTACAGTTATTGTACCGCAGTATTCTCTAGTGCGGGAACCAAGGTCAGTATTGCCAAAGGGACTATGTGATGACATCATAGTTCCATTTATTGAGACTGGCATGCCAGGGTGTGCCAGACGGCACAGTCCATATTACAGATCCACATCAGAGAAAGTGGATTACAATCACTGGGTAGCAAATATTACATATAGCCAATGTTCTGAAAACCATAGCCAATGCTATATCATAAGGCAAGGGTTCCCCAACCTTTTGTGCGAATTGAGCAAAATGTCTATATCAAATTAAATGGGGAGCAACATTCATTTTTCGACAGAATATATCAGTGCTCAGTTGGCAGAAAAATTACTGCAACACGAATCGCAAATTTATAAACTAAAGACTGGTAATAGAACATTTTCATTTGCAGTACTTAACAGTTATCTAGAGCACGTGTAATTTTAGTAAAACACATTTACAATGCCTTGAGTGGTCAGTAGGACATTTTTAGACAAATGCGACCAGTCAAGTTGTTCAAAAATATAGTAGGACTAAATAAACATTACCAGGGCTTCAGGTTCTTGAGCGAAATATTTTCAAGAAATTTAGTGCAAATGTTTGGACAGTAAAATTGGTCACAAATGAAGCACTGATTTTCAGGTGTACTTTGCTTTGGTATTCTGCCTGAAATTTTCTGGATCTTTAGTGGCAAATGGTGCATTCCTAAGCAAACAAGACCAGAGTTACTGTTCCTCAGTCATTGATTGCTGTATTATAGTGGGTTTTTTCTTCAGGAATTTTATGAAAGTTTGCATTTCTGATTGAACAGAGTGATTACTATGCTCTTGAGTTAATTTTCCAATGGTCAGGAGTTTTAGGCACCACAAAGATGATGTCCAACAGCCAGAGGGGCTGATTGGTGATGCTTACGCTCAACAAGGAGGCATTGGAAAGAATGACTAATTCACAAGAAATAAAGATATTCTCTCAAAACTGTTAAATAGATCAGCAGCCACACACAGAAGTGTCAGTTGGTTTGAGTCGTTGGTTAAAACTATCCGGGACAGAAATATTGGCAAACATTGTCTCCCAGTTCAGCACATCCAGGTTATAGAAAGGAATGCCCCATGGTTCGAGGCAGAATGTAGAATCTTGAAAAGAAAATTGATCCATGATTTAATGAGTGGTGTACACAGCGGTCAGATTTATAGTTTAAAAGAAACACAAAAAATAATGAATTGAGAAATAATGGAAGCCTTTTGGAAGGACCTCACCAGCCCCCCATGGTTATAGTCTAATTTCCTTACTGAAAATTGCCAGTAAAATATTCTCCAAATATTTGTTGCTCAGACTGGAGATGTGGGCTCAAAGTAACAATATCTTGAAGCCCTCCCAAATGGGTTTCAGGTGAGGGGTTAAGCATGTGGGCCACTGCTTCACTCTGACAACAGAGAAATATGGTAAGGTTAAGGTAGGAAGATTATTTGTGCTTTTTTTCAGATTTGGAGAAAGCATTTGATTTGGTTGATAGAATCATATTGTGGCGTAATTTACATTTTATTGGGGTCCTTAATGGTTTATTAAATCTTATATAAATGTGATAGGCAGACATCTCTGTGTCTGTCCAATATACAAGATAGGGGAATTATACATTGTTTCCCCCCACCAGTAAAGGTGAAAAGCAGGGCTGTCAGTTGGCCCCTATTTATTCCTTTAAGACTTTGACTCTAGTACTTCTCTTAGGAATGTTAATCCACCCTCTCTGAAGGGGTCATTTTATAGGATGCTTCTTTATGGTGATGAGACTGCTATTTTGGACTTCGAGCCAGCAGGTCTCCAGCAGGGCCTGCTATACACAAATTACTATTTTGGTAACTATAGTTTGAAATTAAATATAATAAAAACAATGATGATGGTGTACTGGAAAAGGGTGAAGCCTTGTAGCTGTTTTTTAAATGAATGTCGAGATGAAGAGGTACTCTCATTTTTATTCCAGCCTACTCTTCTCAAAGAGCAGTGCTTGGGTCAATAATTTGAAGGAGACAGCTGAAAGGGCATCATTAAGGATTAAAGTGCTATTTACATTTTTATTTCAAGTTTGGGGCATTTAGATTGGAGAAGTGCCTGGCGGTGTATAAGCAGGGACGTCATTTCACCAAAATGCCCGGGGTAGCGGAAGTGACATCACACGACCATTGATCCCTTTGCCCCCCCCCCCCGAAGTGATATTGCGGGAAGCTATGGACCACAACCTTTCACCCGTTGACAAAACAGGGAGTGGCATCACATAGCATTGTACACTACAAAAAATATGGTTACGATATCACTATAATGTGATCTACATTTCATACAAGAATGGATCGCCATATGTATTGTTAAGATCAGTGTGTATAGGCCCATATTACCAAATTACTGTGAATGCAAGCAGACGTCCATGACCAAATGATAATGATGTGTTATTATATAGCACTTACGCTTAAGCGCTTTGTATAGAAAAAATATACACCCAATTTCACCCAACCTGTCTTGGTACTCATTTATCAACCTCAGAAGGATGAAAGGCTGAGTTGAGGCGTTTAAGAACAGACTAAATCAGTGACTCACCCTCTGAAGTGGGCCTGAAATAAACCTTTAATGAGTCTAGCAATTATTGTATAGAATTCCAGAAAGACACATTATTTTGTATTCCTATTCTTTCTTATTTTGGGCCAGTGCTGAAAGTGTTAAACTTGTGGCACTCCTGTTCTTATGTTTCTGTTTTTTTTAAGGGGCCTGAAAAAGAAAGCCAGCCACTCCAGAAGTAAAGAGCCACATGGTGCTGGCCACAGCCCAGGAGGCTGCATTACAAACAGAGGTCGCAAGGGAGAGCACAGAGGTCGCAAGGGAGACCTCAGAGGTCACAGTTGCGACCTCTGGCGACCCCTTAATGACGTCCCTGTATATAAGGCATAGGTCTGCTCCTAATATTTTATGGCGGAAAATCTGGGGTGGTTCAAACTGTAATGTCCAGGAGGAGTTGCTAAATACATTCCTGTGACAATACCAGGTCGACCTCAAAGTGCACCTGGTAGCACCTTATGAGCTGAATTTGAGGTATTAGTTTAAAGGTGTCGGGCCAGTAAAGATTTTTTACTTATTTATTAAATGCAAATGATTGAGGCCTCCCCTAGTAAAACACAATAAAGAACAACACTTGTGGTGCTTGGTGATGGACGGGGGTTTTAAGGTACTGTCCGTTTTTATAGGGAGTGGGATATAACTGTATTTGCCACATTAGGTCGATGCAAAATATTTCTTAAAGCAAGAACTTGTCTGATGGGGACAGAGGCAGATGTCCAAAATATGCATAAGCTGCCTTCTTTAGCTTTATATGTAGACTATATGAAGACGGCAAGGAGATATCTGTGAAATAAGATCCCCAGAATGCAGGAGGCTGATGCTATTGGTACATTTAAATGTAACCACCCTCAATGAATGAAGGCGTGCAGGAGGAAACACAGTGTGCCTGCAAAATGGGAGTCGTTGAACCTTCGGTTCATTTTATGTTAATTTGTTGTTGATCAGGTTTTCATATATGGCTTGTTTGAATATGTAAATGCTGCTTTATCTTTTTTGGGATTGTTCTATAGGAATTTTATTAAATGTGATACATGTGTTTAAATGTTGCTACCTTAATGAAGAAATAAAATAAAATAAATATTGATTGAGTAATACTGGTCATTAAGTGTAGGCTTTAAAGATCACTTCACCTGTGCTTTGGAGGTTACCTCCCAAATAGTGCATTCTAAAGACCTTGGGGCCTATTACCTTGGTGAAAAAGAAGTTAGGAATAAAAAAAGAAGATTTTCGGAAGGATTTGGAGCGTCTCATCTCTACCCCAAAGGGATTTTACACAAAACATAGTGACAAACATTGGTCAACCCTTTGAGCATTTGACGACCACTTCATAAAGGGGTGTGGTGGTGTTAGCTAGGCATTTGGAGTAATTAATTTAAACATATTAACAGTAACTTAATTGGAATTGAACATAGGGCGACAACTGGCGAGCAACAATTTGGGGTGCCGCGAGCAACATGTTGCTCCCGAGCTACACGTTGGGGATCACTGTCATAAGGCAAAAGGGGAAATTGTTGTTGTTATAGCCTAATATAATATATGATATACTTTCTCATCCAAAATCGGTCAAAGGGTAGCAAGGGTTTGCCAGCTCGTCGGGTCATTAAGACCCGTGGTATCAGTTTCTAGTCTGAAAATCCATAATTGCTCCCTTTTGAAATGCAAATTATGCAAATTGCCTCCCCTTTTGGGATGACCACTTTCTCAATGATGGTCCACTTAAAATCCATTGGTCCATGTTGCTTTTGGACAAAATGTTCGATCATTGGTGCTGTGGGGTTTTTTGTGTGATACATGAGTGATGTTCTGCAAGTCTGGTTTTAATCGGACGTGTGGTCATGCCTACATATCATAGTCCGCATGGTCAGGTAATGAGATGAATTTCGTTGTTACTGTTACAATTAGTAAAGGTTTTTTGGGTCCTGGGGTAGTTCCACCCTATATCAATGGTAAGGGTTCTTGTGGTATTACTACATGCACTACAGCCACCGCAATGTGCGTGACCTGTAGGTGTTGACTGGGCCCACAATGTGTTAGTAATGGGGTCCGTTGGTTCGGTGTAAGTGTGGACCAAGGCGTCACATACGTTTCTTCTTCTCTTTATGGCAAATCTTGGTTTTTCCAAAGTTACATTGCCTACATTCAAGATAGGCCTTGAGGCTTGAGCAGTTCCTCCGGGATCTTAAAAACTGACCAAATGGCAAATTATGCCTGAGGCTTGCTGGATGATATTCTGTTCCGTATCACTAAATTGAGATCCAGGAAGTTAATTGTAGTACAGCTGAGTGTCTCCGTGAACGTCAAGAAGTTGTTTTGTTCATTCAGCCATGTCATAAAAGAAATAAGGTCTTGCTCACTACCCTTGAAGATCATCAGAACATTGTTGATGTATCTGGACCATACATCAATACTATTACTCCATGGATTAGTGTCACAGTAGATGGTCTTCTTCTCAAAATCGTCCACACTGAGATTAGCCCAGCATGGGGCAAAAGTGTCTCCCACTGTGGTTCCAGGCGTTTGATCAAAGAAAGTTTTTTCGTACAGGAAGTAATTTTTCGTTAAGGCCACTTCCGCTAATTGCATGATTAAGTTGATTGGTGTTCCTATGGGTGGGACCATATTCCTGAGGACCTTCTCCACCACTTGTGGAATGTTGGTATATAACGACTCGATCTCTAAAGTGACCAATAGTTGATTTTTTGGATTGAAAGGTCGATCTTTCAGTAAGTGTAATACTGCAGTAGTATCTTTGATGTACAATCTCATTTTACATACTGTAGGTCTTAGAAAAAAGTCAACACATTCTGACAATGGTTCCAAGATGGAGCCAATGCATGATACAATAGGTCTACCTCGGATAGGTGTTTTCCCTTTATGGACCTTAGGGAGGGCATAGAAAGCAGGTCTTCTTGGTGTTTTAGGATTTAGAAACTCATATTCTTTTAAGCTTAGAATAAATTGGCAAATGTCTTCCGCAGGGTCTTTTCCCAATCATCTGTAGCTCGTATGGTCTTCAAAAAGGGTCAGGGCCATCTTCTTGCAATCTGCCGTATTCATGATGACAGTCGCTCTCCCCTTATCTGCAGGTTTTATCCCGATTCGTTCGTTGTTAGTCAGAGCTTGTAGGGCCAATTTGTCTTTTTTAGAGAAGTTGTTATTCACCCGTACCTGGTTCTGTTCAAGTTCTTCAAGCTTTAGAATGAGCGCTTTCTCAAAAGTAATTGACTCTGGAGAGACACCATGGGAAGGTGGTTAAAAAGTAGACCTGCCTCTCAAAGAGGTGGCACATTTCACTTGTTCAGTACTGTTTAAAGTTCCAATGAATAGTTTCAGTCAGATTTTTCTGATCAGTTGGGCCACCTCAATTCGGGTCCGACTTTAGACCTTTCTATGTTTCACCCTAAGTCACATTTATTTAAACAAAGGGATAATGGGCCCCATTATGAGTTTGGCAATATCTCTGTGGGATTTCTGAGGAAATACCACCAAACTCGTTTACTATTACTGTGACAGTAATTCCTACTGTGATATATTCACCACTTCCTGACAGTTAATAGTAGGAGATACCACTAGTGAATGCTGATGGTATTTACTCCACTTTACCTCTAAACTTGTGTTGTGACAGTTTGTAAAAATAGCAGTAATTTGGTGGTTAAGAATTGCCACCATCTTACTGCCAATTTCGACTACACTGCCAAAAATGCAATGAGGCCAAATGTATGTCTTTTGGGTATACTATAATTAAAAACAGTGTTGACAGGTATATGTGTACCATTACATTTAACATTTGTAATGACTTATATGGTAATTGAATATGTTTAGATGTTGGTGATTTTATGTTTTGTAAGAACATGGCCAACAATACTTACTGGTAATATCTATTACATTTAGCACTAGTATTCCTCATCACAATCCCTACTTACTTGCAATGCAGTCTAATAAGATAGACTCACCAGACAACGGTTCTGAATCATCATAGGAAATCAAACCTATCTTGCCTTACTGCCTTATCTATGTTGTTGGCTCTTTTATTCCAGTCAGTCATCATGTGACCTGTAACACCCACAACCTTCACTACTACTACCTGATTAGTTGCTTAACCCCGAGCTGGTACAGTACGGGGAATGGGGAGATAGGACTGTGAAGAGGAAGATTATAATTCAATTAATTGAAAAATACCAGAAAGTAATCAGGCCATTACCCCGTTGTACATCTTCCTTGTCACTGTCCAAGCAGTATTCCCATAAGAACGAGGCAGTAGAACACTTAGTCTGTCACACAACATGTTATTTATTTAGAGACTCAGTTTGAAACAGAAGCAAACACTGCAAACCCCAATTCAGATGAAAAGGTGTTAACCACAACAATGTATAATGTTTGAAAAATATATTGGCCAATGTGATTGGTGTTAAATTTTCTGGATGGATTCATCTCTACAGTCTTCCAAAGAGTCAGCAAGTCCATGCATAGCTCTTCACATCCACCACAAAATGAAGAGGGATAATGGAAAGCCAGTTGCCTGTGGAGATGGACAATTGGATCCACCTGTTTAGTATAGAAGCAGGTTTTGATCCCTATTTAAACATGTTAAATGTAACACGCAGAAATCACTTGTCGAAAAGATTGTGTTTGCTCCAGCTAGATTAAAAAGGTTCTCACCACATCTAGGGGATGTGTTTCCACCACTGAAGTCAAGAAGTCAAAGGAGTTCCCCCCAGTAAGACAAGAAGGTCAATTTCCTGAGAATGATGAAATATCAACATGACTGTTTGGCAAAAATATGTAGGGAGTCTCAGAATCACCATATATCATACAAATGGGAGACATGGGTCATGACACTGTAAATCCCCATCTCATGCATTCCTTTAACTGATGAGATGGAAACCAAAAAAGTTACTATTGTTGAAATGAATTGCAGAGGATTTTCATACAGCGGTTTAAATGGGGCACTTGTAAAACCTGGAAAACCAGGGGAAGATCCCATGGTGGAAACAATTATCTTATTGCTGGGCATCTCAATCCAAAACTTTGAAAGATATAGTGAACAACTACTCCACCTGTGCAATAAACACCAGATAAACCTGAACACCCAGATAGCCACAGATTAGAATTTAAAACTGGGGATAGAGAGGTCCATAATGAACAGGCCATGATAACTGAAAGGTTAAAAGGGAAAAGCTAAAAAAAACATGGAGAAGGCATTAAGGAAATCAAGGTTTTCTCTTCTATGTTGTTTGGAAACGGTATAAGGGAGAGTCTTTCTCGGGAGACTCACCTCACATACATATGGACTCTGCTGGGAGATACAGACACCGAGGTAATTAACTGGTGCAGCATCATGGTGGATAACTTGTTCCAGTTGGTTATTTATTTTTCGGGACAGTATTCTCTGAACAAACAAATAATGGGTAATACATAAATATGAATTATGTCATATAAGCAATCCCTGCATGTTGCATATGGTCTAGGGTCCCTAATGCTGATGGCAACACGTTTAAACTGTGGAGGTTATGTTCAGTCATCCAAAACATTGATGGAGGCAACGACCCAACTATTGGGTTATTGCAGGAGGGAAGGGTTCAACAATAATCTATCACCTGCCTTTAGCTTCACAAAGATTTCACCAAATGTTCTCATGTAGTGCCTTCCTAATTGTACTGGACATAAGAGATAGATATAGTATCTATTAGTTGCAAGTTAACAACTGGCTCTAAGGCCCACAGACTCGATTAATAGATTTTACCATTAATAGTGCAGATAATAAGGCGTTCAAAATACTGCAAATAGGTAAAGCAATACATTGTAGTACTGGTAGAAACTGACTGATCAAGAAAAGTACATATTCTTCCCAATGAGGGTAAACTAGACAAAGATGGTGTCAGATACCTATCCACAGTAAAACTCTATCATAGTTCCTAAAAAACAATTGACTGGATAGAAATGTATAGGTTTCACTTTGAACCAATCTTAGCATTGTTTTCTGGAATGCAGATGCTGTTCTGTCTATGGTACCCGAGAGTAACATTTGCATAAATATCTCTTTTATTCATGTGAAGTAGCTGTTTCAGTGACACGTATTGTCACTATTTTGGCCCCAAAATGTCCCTGTTACACATTTGATACGCAGGAGTGTGAACCTTGACTTCACCAGATGTCTCCCTGTCATTGAACAAGTGTCCAAGTACTTACCCAGTAATTACTCGTTCACAAAACGCATGCACCATGTTCCGAAGCATATAAGCATTGTGGCACATGTCATAGCCAGAGCATTGATGAATGAAAAATAAGAACAGTCCCACAAGGGAAGAGAGAAACAGAATGTTCTGAGTTTGAGCTCATTATTTATTTATTTGTTTCAGACATTTTAAAGTCAGTCACGCAGGGATATTTTAATCCCCCCCCCTCCCTCAATAAGGAAAACAGATTGTAATACAGAGGTCTTTAAAATGTTCTTTTTCCAGGACCAAACTCTATCCTCACCAATGCAATACTTGAATGTTTGTTTATGTGTGGTCAAATAACTGGTTTATCCTACATAAAGTCACAATTAATAAATATGCACTAGCCAGTACTTATTGAAACGTAGTATGCAAATATGGGCAAGGAATGTTTGGCTTAAAGGGACTGGTTGTGTCCCATAAATGTCCACTTTAGTGGGAATTCATATTTTTGAAATATGTCGCCAGTTTGATTCCTCCTGAATATCCAAATTGAGTAGTTTACTCATATTGCCGAAGGGTAGCTCCATCAGTCAAAATGTAGTTTTCAGATGAGTTATTTTTGTTCAACCAGTGTAATTTTGCTTAATCATTGAAAAGGGAATGTGATCATCAAAAACAATATTTAAGAGTGGTCTGTTGAGTCTGTTTACACATAATGTTACTTTTCTAGAGACCTTGTCAGCAAATGATGACTGTCAGGGTAATTCATAGAATTTCGCACAAAAGTGGAGCACGCGGCTGGCGCACAGTGTCCCTGTGCGATACACAGCGCCAGCCGCGTGCGATAAAATCCAGCCTCCAAAACCAGCCGTGGCGCAGAGTGGCGCAGCGACCCTACAGCAGCGCCAGTTACGCCCCCAAGAACGCCATCGCGCAAGGAAAACCCTTCAAAATTCCCAATTCATCGCAAAGGGCTGCGCTAACCCTGGACCAGTTCACATGGCTGCCAAACAGCAAACGCCAAGTGGGGAACGTGTATTTCAGTGGTTCGCGGGAAGTATCACACGCGATTGTCCTGGGTACGTGTACATCAGGGGTGTGCGTGAAGTAACACACGCAATTCCATCAGGACACGTGTATTCCAGGGCTGTGCGGGAAGTATCACACGCAAAATCAGCAGGGTACGTGTATTTCAGGGGTGCGCGGGAAGTATCACACGCAATTCCATCATGGTATGTGTATTCCAGGGGTGCGCGGGAACTATCACACGCGATTCCATCAGGGCACGTGTATTCCAGGGGTGCGCGGGAACTATCACACGCGATTCCATCAGGGCACGTGTATTCCAGGGGTGCGCGGGAAGTATCACATGCAAAATCAGCAGGGTACGTTTATTTCAGGGGTGCGCGGGAAGTATCACACGCAATTCCATCAGGGTACGTGTATTCCAGGGGTGCGCGGGAAGTATCACACGTGATTCCATCAGGGCACGTGTATTCCAGGGGTGCGTGGGAACTATCACACGCAATTCCATCAGGGCACGTGTATTCCAGGGGTGCGCGGGAAGTATCACATGCAAAATCAGCAGTGTACGTGTATCTCAGGGGTGCGCGTGAAGTATCACACGCGATTCCATCAGGGTACGTGTATTCCAGGGGTGCGCAGGAAGTATCACACGCAAAATCAGCAGGGTACGTGTATCTCAGGGGTGTGCGGGAAGTATCACACGCGATTCCATCAGGGTACGTGTATTCCAGGGGTGCGCGGGAAGTATCACACGCGATTCCATCTGGGCACGTGTATTTCAGGGGTGCGCTTGGAGCACTACAGGTAAATTGGCCGTGTGGGTCCTCCCAGCTGTTCCCTCTACACCCTCCACGGCCCATGCAGCCAGCCCATACCACAGGGGACCACCCTGCACCCCTGCCCATGTCCCGCAGGCAGCCCATCCACCATGGCCATGCCCCCCAGCCAAGCCACATGTCACCTTGCACTACTGATCAACAATGCATGTCTCCCAGCACCCTCACCCCCCAGTACTGTGGGGCACCTGTCAGCAGGCCCCCACACATGTCCAACTCATGTCCCCCTGCACCCCGACCCCCCAGCACTGTGGGGCACCCTCCACCAGGCCCACACTCATGTCTCCCTGCACCCCCACCCCCCACCAGTCAGGGGCACCCTCCACCAGGCCCCCACTCATGTCCAACCCATGACTCCCTGCTCCCCCACCCCCCAGCATCCAGGGGCACCCTCCACCAGGCCCCCACTCATGTCTCCCTGCACCCCAACCCCCCAGCACTGTGGGGCACCCTCCACCAGGCCCCCACTCATGTCCCCCTGCACCCCCACCCCCCTGCATCCAGGGGCACCCTCCACCAGGCCCCGACTCATGTCTTCCAGCACCCCCACCCCCCTGCATCCAGGGGCACCCTCCACCAGGCCCCCACTCATGTCTCCCAGCACACCCACCCCCAGCATCCAGGGGCACCCTCCACCAGGCCCCCACTCATGTCTCCCTGCACCCCCACCCCCCACCACTCAGGGGCACCCTCCACCAGGCCCCCACTCATGTCTCCCAGCACCCCCACCCCCCTGCATCCAGGGGCACCCTCCACCAGGCCCCCACTCATGTCTCCCAGCACCCCCACCCCCCAGCATCCAGGGGCACCCTCCACCAGGCCCCCACGCATGTCTCCCAGCACCCCCACCCACCAGCATCCAGGGGCACCCTCCACCAGGCCCCCACTCATGTCTCCCTGCACCCCCATCCCCAGCACTGTGGGGCACCCTCCACCAGGCCCCCACTCATGTCCCCCTGTACCCCCACCCCCCTGCATCCAGGGGCACCCTCCACCAGGCCCCCACTCATGTCTCCCAGCACCCCCACCCCCTGCATCCAGGGGCACCCTCCACCAGACCCCCACTAATGTCTCCCAGCACCCCACCCCCCAGCATCCAGGGGCACCCTCCACCAGGCCCCCACTCATGCCTCCCTGCACCCCCACCCCCCACCAGTCAGGGGCACCCTCCACCAGGCCCCCACTCATGTCCAACTCATGTCTCCCTGCACCCCCACCCCCCTGCATCCAGGGGCACCCTCCACCAGGCCCCCACTCATGTCCCCCTGCACCCCCACCCCCTTGCATTCAGGGGCACCCTCCACCAGGCCCCCACTCATGTCTCCCAGCACCCCCACCCCCCAGCATCCAGGGGCACCCTCCACCAGGCCCCCACTCATGCCTCCCTGCACCCCCACCAGTCAGGGGCACCCTCCACCAGGCCCACACTCATGTCCAACTCATGTCTCCCTGCACCCCCACCCCCCTGCATCCAGGGGCACCCTCCACCAGGCCCCCACTCATGTCCCCCTGCACCCCCACCCCCTTGCATTCAGGGGCACCCTCCACCAGGCCCCCACTCATGTCTCCCAGCACCCCCACCCCCCAGCATCCAGGGGCACCCTCCACCAGGCCCCCACTCATGCCTCCCTGCACCCCCACCAGTCAGGGGCACCCTCCACGAGGCCCACACTCATGTCCAACTCATGTCTCGCTGCACCCCCACCCCCTGCATCCAGGGGCACCCTCCACCAGGCCCCCACTCATGTCCCCCTGCACCCCCACCCCCCTGCATCCAGGGGCACCCTCCACCAGGCCCCCACTCATGTCTCCCAGCACCCCCACCCCCTGCATCCAGGGGCACCCTCCACCAGGCCCCCACTCGTCTCCCAGCACCCCCACCCCCAGCATCCAGGGGCACCCTCCACCAGGTCCCCACTCATGTCTCCCTGCACCCCCACCCCCCACCAGTCAGGGGCACCCTCCACCAGGCACCCACTCATGTCCAACTCATGTCTCCCAGCACCCCCACCCCCCAGCATCCAGGGGCACCCTCCACCAGGCCCCCACTCATGTCTCCCTGCACCCCCATCCCCCAGCATCCAGGGGCACCCTCCACCAGGCCCCCACTCATGTCTCCCAGCACCCCCACCCCCTGCATCCAGGGGCACCCTCCACCAGGCCCCCTACACATGTCCCCCAGCCAACATGTCATCACAATCTAGATCCCTGGCCCTTATGGTCAGCCTCCAAATGCCAAACGCCCACTCGAGTATTGCATCCACCCACTTAGAAATGGAAATAACATGATAGAACCCCAATTGCAAGTTTGGAAATGAACACATGTCCCTCACATACACCCAATGGGTGTCAGTGAATTTCAAAACCTATATCATGATATGCATGAAACCAATGAGATGATACTACACATTGAAGTTTGAAGAAAAAATATGTATTAAAAGCAACATAAATTGAATCAAAAATAAACAAACAAAAATGGGAATTAAAAAAAAAAAAAAAACAGCATGTCCGTGAAATAATGCTAAACCACAAATCATAATCCAAAGGAAAGGTGTCCAAAGTCACAGTCCACAAAAGTAAATCCAATGGAAAATTAAAATCGAAAACCATTGCTCCATGGGTAAATCATAAAAAAAAATGAAAATCCAACAGTCAACTATATACAGATAAACAATCCAGGGTACATGATCCCAACAGAAGAAATGAAACTTATCTAATAACACTACCTAATAAAAAAAAATATATACAAAAATGTGCCCCATTGTCCAAAAGGTCCAAAAAAAATGCAAAACTAAAGGAAATCTAACACTAACTACAGAACTATTTACAAGGGCAGCGGGCTAGTCCGACGGCTCACTTTGGGATGATCCGGGCCAGGGCATCAGCGAACTCCTGCTCAATGTCCCGGAGGCGGTCCTCCTCCATGGCCCTGAGGGTCCGCAGGGCCGTCGACATGTTCACCTCCAACTCCCTGCGGATTGCCTCGAGGCACTCGGCCCGCCTCAGGGCCCTCCGCTTGGAGTTCTCCGCCCTGAACATCATGAGCCGTGCCTCTTCCTCCCGCTGCCGCTCCGCATCTATGGCGTGGCCCAACCGCTGCCACATGGAAGAGACTTCCCGTCCTGGGTCCTCCTGCCCTCCGGCCGATGCCTGCCCCTCCGATGTCGAAGGCCCCGAGCCATCATGGTTCCCACCTCCTTGCTGCTGCTGCTGTGCCTCTGCCCGTGCCCTGCCTCCTGCTGCCTGCACATCCTCCGTTGGCTGGGGTGCAGTCGTTGATGTGGCCACCCCTGCTGGACATCCGACTCCCGACTGAGGCAGGGATGCCTCCTCCACCAGCCTGGCCGCACCGTCAGAGGCAGCTCCACAGGGCACCCAGGTGACTAATGGGTGGGAAGATGGCACGGAGGATGACTGGCGCATAGGGGGTTCAGTTGAGGAGGGGGTCTGAGCAAGCCCCATCAAACGGAGGAATCCGGCCTGGGTGACCTGTCCCAGTAGGCCGACGCGCTCAACAAGCCATTCGAGATGACGTGCAGTCTCCTCATGAAAAGTCTGCAGGTCACCTCGCATGGCCCGTTGACGCAACGCCACACCAGTCAGGACAGGTTCAACCCGGACCCGGATAGCCATGTCTGCAGGCAGAGGAAGGCCAGTTGTTGTGAGCTCATCCCCTGCCTGAAAACGGGTCTGGACGTAGGCATCCCTACTGGTGCAAGATGATGCAGTGACAAGATCAGGGACAGGATTGCACACAGGCACCTCCGTGGCGGCCTGTGCTGCCTCCTGTCCCTGGTCCTGCACTGCACCACTAGCACCAGTGGAATCCACACCTCCAGACCCCGTCTCTGTTGCTTGCACGGCCTCCTCCTACACCAAACCCCCCACCAACCTTGATGACTCCGTGCCATCTTCCCCCGTTGGGCCCTGTGGGGTCCCAGCTGCCCCTTCTGCTGCCGAGGAGTCCAACTCCGACCTCTGACTCTTGGACCTCCCCCCGGCAGCTGCGGCGTGGGACGTGGCACCGGACTCCTCACTCCCCGACGAGATCACAACCTGGGAGGGGAGCTGGGCCTGCGTCTCCGGCTGGCGGTACGATCCCCGCCGCTGTGCTCCACAGCACCTTCTCCGCCCTCTTCATCAGTTGACGCTGCAGACATGGAGAAATAAAACAAAGGCATCAGGGCACTGTACAATGGACACATACACACATGACAGTTGTACATGAGTGGCATTGGCAAACCTCAGACATGGCATCACAATCGCCAACACACATGTCATTTCAACTTGCACACATGAGCCATACCACAGCCATATCGCAACTGCCAGCACCATCCATACACATACAACAGCATGAGCAGGCAAAGGTGAGCCAGACATCACATGCAACACAGGGAGTGCACTACACATGCACACACACCACAACACGAGCATGCATGTGTACACCTCTGCCAACTGTCGCAGTGTTCAGATGGGCATCCATGTCACATCTGCCAATCAGGCTTCCACATCCCGCTGTCACATGCATCCATGTTGCATCACTGTTGCACCCTTGTCAAATACACACACATGCACATGTACAGAGTGCTGATACATGCAGCTTAAAACAACATCCATGTGTGACATCACAAACATGCCTACTTACATACACATTCATCCAAACATGTGTGCCCACACAACTGCATTTCGCATGCAAGCTTACACACAAAAGCAACATCCATGTCTCACACATGACAGCCCTTGCATGTGTTAGCCTCACGGCCCTGTACACCCCCACCCATACTCGGCCCCATACAAACAGATGTGCAACCTGCACTCTACTGGCACATCACCACATGTACAGCTTACATTCATGATCCATGTACAGTTACCGCTCGACTCCAGACGGGTCTGCCTCTCAAGGACCTGGACGTGGCGCGCTGGGGATATGCGTTGCAGGACCCTCATCTGATCATCTGACAAGTGGCCCCTGCGCCCCTTAGCATCCGCTGCCTTCAAGAGGCGCTGGGCCTTGTTGAGGGTCCTGGACCTGAAGTCCTCCCAGCGCTTCTTGACATGTTGGAAGTCGCGGACTGCCACCCCCTCCGCGTTGATGGCAGTCACAATGTCCGTCCAGATCCGAGTCCGTATTTCCTTGTCGGCGAGCAAACTTCCGAAGAGGGCATCATACTGCCCCAGGACTTGCTCCACCAGGACACCAACTTCGGTGGCACTGAAGCTGGTGCCCCTCTGCCTCTCTGGCCGGGGGTTGTCAGTGGTGCCAGATTTTACAGTGCCCGACATGACAACCCCAGAGGCAGGAGTGGGTGGGCAACTGGGTCCTGGGGCTGAGCTGTGGAGCGATGGAATCCCAGTCGGGAGTCTTCGGTTCCAGCAGGGGTGGTCACAGCAACAGCACCCCTGGCTCATGTGCGGGCAGCAAATGGCAGGGCACGTGGGCAGCTGGCAATCAGGCAGCAGCAGATGGCAGGTGGGAGCGTGCTCGGGGCTCTGGGGGGCAGTAATTCGGCCTTCTGGGCAGGAGCATGGTCTTCCGTGTGCTTACGCGTGCCCAGCTTGATACGGAGTGATTTGGCACGTGAAAATCCAGCACGTCTGCGAGTAATTCGAGGAAAGGGCCTTAGCGCGTAAGCGCGTCAGCACACATACGCAAATTCATTGGCCCAAAGGCCCACAGCGCGTATGCGCATCTGTGCCGTGCGTGCGCGGGAGTTTCCCTGTACACGGGTGCATGTTACACGTCCAATGACTGCACGTCAGAGTGTCAGCGCGTGTAATTGGAGGATGGAGCCTTAGCGCGTACACGCGGAAGTGACGCTGGACGTGTGGCCATGTTTAAAAGGTACGTGTAGAACGCCATTTCCTTGTACGTGCTTTTCGTGGAGAGCAAGTGGGTGAAATCTGTACTTCTTGTCGGTTCACACGCGATTTACTTCACGGTGTTCCAAGTTCGTACTCCCTGTTACCTCTGACAGCTTTTTCTCTTCTTATTTTTTTCCTAGGCCTGTTTCCTCGAACAGCGTTCACTTCTCCTGTTGTCCTATCTCCTCAGACAGCATACAATTCTTCTTTTGGCTGGGGTGTTGCCAACGCGCACATGCGTGTATTTTACACGCAATTTTTCCTGGCATATGGTGAGTTGCGCACGTATTTGACATCTGTGCTTGCCCAGTGTGTTTCCTACCCCTTCAGAGGTCAGTCTAGGCTGTGTGTGACAGGCATACGTTCATTTTTGTGTTTCTGGATGCCACAGCATAGTGCAGGTTTTTTTTTGGTCTAGGAGGGGTTGCGTGCACATTATCTCCCTTTTTTGGGGTGCCTGTGCATTGCGTGACCCGTCATCTTCCCCCAGGGGTCACATACAGCCTTGCTAGAGCACTAGGGTACGAATTCCATCTAGTACCCTACCCCTTTGACCCCCAATTGCCCAGGACAATAGTTTACTGCAACTCCCATACGCACAACACATCAGTGCCATGGTTGGGAGGCGAGCACGCGGTAAGGGTAGCAAAGGTGGGCGAGCCACAAGAGGTGGCCATGGTGGATACGGTAGGGGACGTGGCCAGGACTTGCAGGGTGCCCCTAGCCCCCCATGTGTGGGTGACCAGTCAGGGACACCCATGCCCCCCCTCCTGGTTGAGGGTAACGTGGCTGACACCATCCCTGCTCAGCCCTTGTTGGACCAGCCCATTGTGGCACCAGACCTGGCACTGGGTGACTCCATGGCTGACTTCCAGGTCAGCAGGTCTAGGCCACATGTGGCGGTGCACGTTGGTGTCACCAGCCCACATGGATCAGGGGCAGCTATGTCATCTGCTGCCCCGAGTAGGCAGGGTGGGGAGGCTGCAGGGGCAGCTGCGGCTCCATCCACCCCAGCTCTGAGTGTCCCAGCCAGGACAGTGTCGGTCCTAGTCCATCCTGCTGACGTTCCCCCTGACCACATCACACTTCAGCTAATGCCTGCACCAACTCCCATGGTGAGTGTTCATTCCCACACTCCTAGTCCAGAGTCCACCGGGGCTCCTGCCCCTAGTGTCCAGAGCGGCGTAGGACACTCAGTATCACCACCACCTTCCAAGCGGAAGAGGAAGAGTGCTCGTGCAGTACAGGCTGATGCCCCAGACACGGCTACACAGTCCGGCCCAGCAAGGAAGCCCTGCTTCAATCGGGTCGAACTTGATGCACTTGTGGAGTATGTGTCCGCACATGACAGCGAAATGGTGATTACTGCAGGATGCAAGACCATACCTGCACAACGTCAGGCACACTGGCAGACCATTGCGGAACTCATAAGTGCCCTTGGATTCGTGAGGCGCACAGCTAATGATTGCTACAAGCGCTGGAATGACCTTAAGCGCAGGGCAAAGAAAAAGCTGGCCTCAAGTCATGCCGCAACTCTAGTGACTGGAGGTGGGTCTCCGGCAGAGGACATAGAACTCACTCCACATGAGTATGTTGCTGGGACCTACGTCACGGAGGAACAGATCCAAGGCGTGGGAGACTTGCCAGATTACAAGGCATTGTCCGGTGAGTGCACATGCATGTGTGTGTCATCCATGTGCATGGCGTGTGTGTGAGTGCTTCTGGGTGAGTGCCAGGTGAGGGGGTGTGTGCCTGAGTGGTTTGGGTCACCCATGTGCTTCATCCAAAACATTCTGCGCACCAGGATTTTGGTGTTGCAGTATCCCTTCTGGCAACAGTAGACATTCAGCCCAACCTCACGCCAGTTGCCCTTGAATAGTCATCTTGCCACAACATAGTTGCATGTTATTCTGTGTTCATTCAGGCTGATTGTCTGCATTCCACCACTTTCACTAGGCATTTCTCAGTCCTATTGTCACATGTGTGACATGGCTAGGGTACATTCCATCTGTGTGATGGCATGTGTCATGTATGTGTATTGGACATGCCAATCACAGGCCAATGTGTGATGGTACTGCTAGGCAGCATGCAGCAAATTTGTTGGTCTTCCATCTTGGTGTCATCAATGTGTGCCATTTGCCTCCCCTTCATACGCAGTGACAGTGCATGCATGGGAGGGTTATAGTCATGTGGGACATGTGTCAATGAAGTACTGTTTCTGTTGCTTCTCAGCCCTAATTGTGTTACATGTTGCTAATGCCTGTTCCCATTTCTTTTCTTTCATGTCTTTGCAGGGGATGACGCACTTGATACTGCTGGGGTTGTGAAGATGGTGCAGACCCAGGAGGGGTGTCAGGCCCGACCGGGCACCAGTGAGGGACGTGGTGTGGTGGTGGGTGAGAACGCACACTTTCTGCAGGCCGTCATCTCAAGGGGTGTCTCTGGGTGCACCTCCCCCGAGCTCTATTCAGGTGTCGATTTGGATGATGAGACCTATGTGCCGTCGCAGGTAAGTGTCTCTGGGAGGGATTCTGTACTGTCCAACCCACCTGCACCAGGGGTAGAACCCTCAATGGGGATGTCAGTGTTGGTAGGTCAGCCTTTGGTGGTTATGGATGCAGGGTCACACTCCGCTACATCTGATCCTGTTCCTGGGCCAGCAGATCAGAGGGGGAATGCAGTCCTGCAGCCTCAGGCAGTGCCGGCACAGCAAGGCGCAGTTCGCCTTGCCCCAGACAGGTGTGGTGCCCGCCGACGTGGTGGCCGTACGCCACCTGGCAATACCTCATGGGAGCAATCCATATACGGTATGGCAAACCAACAGGCAGCATCGACTGAGATGATGGCTCAGGCAATGGATAGGGTGGCCACTTCCATTGTCCCCCAAGAAAGGCTAATTGAACAACTACAGCAGGCAACAGACTCCATTAGCCAGTCACACAGGGAGGACATGTTGGCGTCCAACAGGGACAGGCGGGCGGCACTGGAGACTCTGCGGGAAGCCATTTCCATTGAGTCCCAGGGCCACAGGGAAGCCCTGAAGGTAGAACTCCGTCAGCTCATGGCAACTCTGGTTGAGCTTGAGGCTTCAGCTAACACGAGGACAGAACAGCAGCTGGAGCGGCTCACACGTACGCTCTCAGCTGAGATGCAGGCAACTAGGGCAGAGGTCCGGACATCCCTTCAGTTGTTGTATGGGGACCTCCGCATAATTATCCTCCAGAACCAGACCTTCCACACCTGCATGCTTGCTGCCATGGAGGACCAGACTAGGCCTTTGCGTGGGCGGTCTCCCATAGTACCACCACCTCCTGATGCAGCTGCAGAGGGTGAGAAGAGCGACAGCAGCGATTCTCCCACAATAGGGTAGCCGTGCAGGCCATGAGCCCATGGAGGTGTTTTTTTCCGCAAGATCCACACAGGTGGGTTTTGGTGTGCACCCTGTCCTCGGACCTCCTGGGTGGCCTCCCCCACCCTCCCCCCCATTTTTTTTTTTTTTTTTGTTTTTTTTTTGATTTTTTGGACAGTGTATTGCCTTGTGTGGCTCCCGTGGGCATACGCTGTATTGTGGCTGGGCACATGCAGGCTTGTCCTGAATTTGGGTCAGATGCTTGGGTTTGTGTGAAACACCCCTCCTGTTTCCCGTTTCCATGGGCTTGCAAAGGGTGTGCCCAAGTGACATTGACTTACACGGTGACGTTGGACTCCCATTTGATGTGTGGGCAGTCTGTAGTCAATACTGTGTATACATTCCTAGTGCATATTGTTGTTGTATTGTACACTGCATGGTGTACTGATATGTGCCTCTGCATCCATCTCATCCTCCTAATTTGCAGGTCCATTTCTCATGTCTTCACAAGGCGGTCTACTTTGGGACTGGAGTCCATGTTGTAAGCAGTGCACCTACACTCTTGTGTGGCGCTAACACTGTATACTTGGAAGTGTTCGAAGTGCTGCCATTATCAGGTAGTGAGGCTACCAATTTTTTAAGTCCGTACTGTCATGTTTATGGTAGGTTGGAGGTTGTGTAGGTGATTGGAATTCTTGGTAAGTATTTGGTAATGTGTGTTGTTGGTCCTGCATTACTGTGAGCATTTCATGTGTGGCCAGTTTCCATTAGGGACACTGTAGTTGGTGACACTTGGGGCATATTGTGGGGATTAATTTGTTTGCTCCCACATTGCATGACATGCCATGGTGTGTTGTGTGGCCATGCTGGGGAGGGGTTGGGTGACATGGCACTGTTCTCATGTTGTATTTTGCAAGTGGGTATTCATTTTTGCTGCATGGAAGTGTGTCTTTTGATGACACTGCATTGGTGGTGTTTGTGTAGGTAGGGATGAACACATTGTGACACTTCCAGATGAACAATCTGAGGCTGCTATGGTTCTGACAGTTGACTGTCCCTTTGTTCATCATAATTGTCAGATTGAGTCATCATTGATTGTCAGATGGTATGTGCCAGGGTTGTGTCCACTCCACAGGGGTGTGCTTTCTATGTGAAGTAATTAGCCACCAGATGCGTACGGGCTGCCTCACCCCGTGCCCTTTCCCCTCCCATGCACAGCGGGCGTGCATGTGGTTGGGGATGTGGGGGCACCACCATGTCCACAGCCAGGCCCCGGCATGTTGCAACATTGTGCAGGACACATGCTGCCACTATGGTCCTGCACACTACTGGGGGAGCGTATAACAGCTGGCCGCCAGAACGGTCAAGGGAGCAAAAGCATGACTTGAGCACTCCGAATGTGCGCTCCACTATGCCCCGTGTTGCAATATGGGCTGTGTTGTATCTTACCTCGGGAGGTGTGATGGGGTTCCGAATTGGCGTCATCATGTGTGTGCTCAGAGGGTAGGCACTGTCCCCTGGGGAGGTGGTGATGGGGATCATTAGTGGGGTATTGGCATTACTCTGTATCTGTCATGCATGCGTGTGCTGTGGCATTTCTACTCACCAAGCAGCCATGCATCGCCATGCCGCCCAGCTTCCATGTCCCGGTTTAGGGTTGACCTCCTGTAAATGAAGCTGTCGTGGGTGGACCCTGGATAGTTGGCATATACTGAGGTGATGATTCCCTTGGCATCACATACTACCTGAACGTTGATGGAATGCCAGTGCTTGCGGTTTCTATAGATGTGCTCAGATGCCCTGGGGGACGTAGAGCCACATGGGTGCAATCAATGGCACCTAGCACTTTGGGGAATTGTGCCACCCTGTAGAAATCCTGGCTGACAGCCTGCCTTTCTGCAGGTGTTCTGGGCAGGTATATGTGCCTGCGGACTGATGGGCGTGCAGTGATGATGGCCAACACCTGGTGTAAGCACTGTGACTGCGTGGCCTGTGACACCCCCCCACTAAGGCACTTGTCCGCTGAAATGATCCGGTAGCCAAGAAGTGCAGTACATTGAGGACCTTCTCCAGGGGGCTGAGTGCTTGGGAGCACAGTGTGGGTGATGTGAGGTCATCCTCCCACTCACTGACCAGGTCGAGTATTATGTGTGGTGGAAACCTGTACCTCCCATACACCTGGTCATCTGGCATACCAAATAGGCTGGTTCTGGGTGTGAAGATTCTGGCCCTGACTATCCTTCTCCTCCTCCTGCGGTATCCCACGGCCACTGCTGCTAGGAATGGTATATTCATCCTGGCGTCTGAGCTTGTTTGTTGTTTGCGCACTCTTTTATTCTGCGCGGGACGTGCGCCTGCTTCATGCTGGCGTACGTGTTTCAAGATTGGTCCTTTTTTTTTTGGCGCGTTGTAGGCGAGCGTGTTAATCTTCCCGCCCACCCCAGGAATACACGTAACAAGATCTCCCAGGCCCAGTCGCGAGTAAATAATCCCGCCCACCCCTGGAATACACGTACCCCACTCTCACAGGCACAGTCGCGTGTGTAACTTCACGCGCACACACTGAAATACACGTACCCTGCAAATTCGCATGTGAAACTTTCCGCGCACCCCGAAATACACGTACCCTGCTGAAATCGCGTGTGGAACTTCCCGCGAACCCCGTAATACACGTACCCTACTGATATCGCATGTCAGACTACACGCGCAACCCTGATATACACGTACAGAGGCGAATCGCACTGCTGGGGGGTGGGGGGGTGGTAAGAAGGAGTGGGGGCCTGGTGGAGGGTGCCTCTGGATGCAGGGGGGCGGGGGTGCTGGGAGACATGAGTGGGGGCCTGGTGGAGGGTGTCCCTGACTGGTGGGGGCTGGGGGTGCTGGGAGACATGAGTGGGGGCCTGGTGGAGGGTGCCCCTGACTGGTGGGGGGTGGGGGTGCAGGGAGTCATGAGTGGGGGCCTGGTGGAGGGTGCCCCTGACTGGTGGGGCGTGGGGGTGCTGGGAGACATGAGTGGGGGCCTGGTGGAGGGTGCCCCTGACTGGTGGGGGCTGGGGGTGCTGGGAGACATGAGTGGGGGCCTGGTGGAGGGTGCCCCAGGATGCAGGGGGGTGGGGGTGCAGGGAGACATGAGTGGGGGCCTGGTGGAGGGTGCCCCTGACAGGTGGGGGGTGGGGGTGCAGGGAGACATGAGTGGGTGCCTGGTGGAGGGTGCCCCACAGTGCTGGGGGTGGGGGTGCAGGGGGACATGAGTGGGGGCCTGGTGGAGGGTGCCCCTGGATGCTGGGGGGTGGGGTTGCAAGGAGACATGAGTTGGACATGAGTGGGGGCCTGGTGGAGGGTCCCCCACAGTGCTGGGGGGTGGGGGTGCAGGGAGACATGAGTGGGGGCCTTGTGGAGGGTGCCCCTGGATGCAGGGGGGTGGGGGTGCTGGGAGTCATGAGTGATGGCCTGGTGGAGGGTGCCCCTGACTGGTGGGGGGTGGGGGTGCAGGGAGACATGAGTGGGGGCCTGGTGTAGGGTGCCCCTGGATGCAGGGGGGTGGGGGGTGCAGGGAGACATGAGTGGGGGCCTGGTGGAGAGTGCCCCTGACTGGTGGGGGGTGGGGGTGCAGGGAGACATGAGTGGGGGCCTTGTGGAGGGTGCCCCTGGATGCAGGGGGGTGGGGGTGCAGGGGGACATGAGTGGGGGCCTGGTGGAGGGTGCCCCTGACTGGTGGGGGGTGGGGGTGCAGGGAGACATGAATGGGGGCCTGGTGTAGGGTGCCCCTGGATGCAGGGGGGTGGGGGTGCAGGGAGACATGAGTGGGGGCCTGGTGGAGAGTGCCCCTGACTGGTGGGGGGTGGAGGTACAGGGAGACATGAGTGGGGGCCTGGTGGAGGGTGCCCCTGGATGCAGGGGGTGGGGGTGCAGGGGGACATGGGTGGGGGCCTGGTGGAGGGTGCCCCTGACTGGTGGGGGGTGGGGGTGCTGGGAGACATGAGTGGGGGCCTGGTGGAGGGTGCCCCTGACTGGTGGGGGGTGGGGGTGCAGGGAGACATGAGTGGGGGCCTGGTGGAGGGTGCCCACAGTGCTGGGGGGTGGGGGTGCAGGGGGACATGAGTGGGGGCCTGGTGGAGGGTGCCCCTGGATGCTGGGGGGTGGGGGTGCAAGGAGACATGAGTTGGACATGAGACGGGGCCTGGTGGAGGGTGCCCCACAGTGCTGGGGGGTGGGGGTGCAGGAAGACATGAGTGGGGGCCTGGTGGAGGGTGCCCCTGGATGCAGGGGGGTGGGGGTGCTGGGAGACATGAATGGGGGCCTGGTGGAGGGTGCCCCACAGTGCTGGGGGGTGGGGGTGCAGGGGGACATGAGTGGGGGCCTGGTGGAGGGTGCCCCTGGATGCAGAGGGGTGGGGGTGCTGGGAGACATGAGTGCGGGCCTGGTGGAGGGGGCCCCACAGTGCTGGGGGGTGGGGGTGCAGGGAGACATGAATGGGGTCCTGGTGGAGGGTGCCCCTGGATGCAGGTGGGTGGGGGTGCTGGGAGACATGAGTATGGGCCTGGTGGAGGGTGCCCCTGGATGCAGGGGGGTGGGGGTGCTGGGAGACATGCGTTGGTGGGCAGTAGTGCAAGGTGACATGTGGGTTGGCTGGGGGGCATGGCCATGGTGGATGGGCTGCCTGCAGGACATGTGCAGGGGTGCAGAGTAGTCCCCTGTGGTGTGGGCCGCCTGCAGCGGCCATGGAGGGTGTAGAGGGAACAGCTGGGAGGACCCACATGGCCAATTTATGTGTGGGACTCCCCAGCACCCCAGAAATACACGTAGGCTGCTGGATTCGCATGTGGAATTTGCCGTGCACCCGGAGTACACGTACCCTGCTGAAATTGCGTGTGGAACATCACGCGCACACCGAAATACACGTACCCTGCTAATTCGCGTGTGAAACTTCCCCCGCACACCAAAATACACGTACCCTGCTAATTTGCGTGTGAAACTTCCCGCGCACCCCGAAATACACGGACCCAAGGCAATCGCATTTGGAACTTCCCGCGAACCCCGTAATACATGTACCCTGCAAATTCGCGTGTGAAACTTCCCGCGCACCCCGGAATACACGTGCCCAGGCCAATCGCGTGTGGAACTTCCCGCGAACCCCGTAATACACGCACACGCTATTTTTCACACAGCGGGTGTCCGTGTTTGTCAGTACCCCTTTGCACCTCATTTGTCCTAGAGGGCCACTGTATGGACCATTCATCATAGCTGTATATGGGTGCTTTTTGTTAGCGCACATTTTGGCGCACATTTTTACCGCCTGGTTTCTTGTGGCGTACTTGTTTGGCCCTGTGCGCGTCTTTCACCGTGCGCTGGTTTGCGCTATTCGATTCCATGAATACGGTTTGTAGGCGAGCGTGTTGGTGTTCCTCGCACTTGCCTCCTGTACTTCCCCCGTGACGCCCATATTTTCACATGTTGTTCCCCATTCCGACTTTTACGCCCTGTGTTCCGCCTACTTTTGTGATGTGCGCCGCGCTATGTGCGATTTCGCAGTGGCCGTGGCGCACACCGTTGGATGACCTGTGCGCCGGCATGCGCCGCGCACTTTTTCAGCGCACATCCAATGTTTTTCTCGCGCACGGACTACCATGAATCGATGTGCGCTGGTTTTCCTGCAATTTTCGCAGTTGCACTGCGATTTTCGCACTTTTACTACGAATCGCACGTTTTGGCACCTCTTCGCGGGAATTTTTGGCGCACATTAATTCCATGAATCGACCAGTTTATATTATGTTTCTCTCAACTCTTGATATTTCCTTGATTATTTCAATGTGGAATCTTTGCCAGTGCTGTGGATATCCAATGCTAATCTCCCCACACGTACCACAGTAGTCTGAGCATGTGGTTCTCTACAAAAAGTATACTTGGGCTTGTAATCTTTGGGAATTTCAATGGATTTTTTTAATTAAACACTGTCACCAAATGTGTGGCCCTGCCCATCTGCCCATCTGGGCACTGCCCATCTGCCCAGTCCTCTGTCACATAAATTTGAATTTTAAGTGGGGGGTTAAGGAACAGCATCTGTTGCATCAGCGATAGCAACTGCTTGTCAGCAGTGAGTACCTCTTTGCATTTAAGGCACTGGGTACAGTAAATACCCTATCAACTCCCGCCAAATTGATACTACTACTGCTTCTACTAATACTATTACTACTACTAATAATAATAATAATGATAACAATAATAATAATACAATTAAAATTAATAATACTAATAGTGATGACAGTAGTAATGATACATCTTTGAGTGTGCGGCATCAGATTTCTCCCATACAGAAACTTCTCCCATCTCTTGATTTTATTTCTGTTTTTGCACCCATCATCTGCTGTCTTTTTTTCCTTGATTAGGTAACATGGTATTTTGAACATCTGTTCAACGTCGTATTTTATTTTGTTTTATGTGCATGTCATTTCAAGACCCTCACCATTCCCATTTTTTAAAAGAGCACTGATGCAGGTGATCAAACCCAGCTCACATGGCTGCTCCCTTCTTTTAAAGTCAAGTGGTTAATTCTCTTCACTACCAATGCTGTCATTATGACGGGAGTAAAAATATATATATAAGCTTAAGCTCAACACAGTGCATCACCATGCACCAGGATCCATCAGCAGTAACTCTTTTGGCTTCAGAATGAAGCCTTAATGGCTTCTGTTGATGATGGGCAAACGAGCAAAACACAATTGTCATGTTTAAGGAAGCAATCAAAATGTCACCTGCAATTGTATTTCTAGGGTGCTCCGACCACGAGTGTTTAACACCTGCCCCAGTGAACATCTATCAAATTCAGGCTTTGAAATGGCAGTCCCCCCTATAGAATCACTGATCATTTACCTTAATTTCGTTTGTACCTTTGCCGCCTGCTGATATTTTATTTAAGGTGTAGGCCATGTGTATGCCATTTTACTTCTGCACATGCCTGGTGCAACCACACGCCTAGTTTCTTTCACAAAAACCCTTATTTTGTACTCAGCCAATATGTTTACAATGAGCAGCACACCTTTCAATTACGACCCTGGCGGAAAGCGACTGACCGGAGCGCCACAGCGTAAATAGCGTTTCCGCCATTGCACGAAGGAGCAAAGTGCGGCCCATTCCGACCCATCGGGCACGAGCACCACGGCATGGCGGAAGTGCAAAGTCCGCGATGGCGGAAATGACCCCAAAACGGCCCACACCGCCGCCGTACGGCGCCCTAGGTGCAATACCGCCACCCCTCTTAGCGGTCACCGCAGTGTGCGCCTACCGGAAAGTACGGTGGCCGGAAATATACGGAAACGGAAGCTAAAACATGGGCCCGGAACGGGAAACATCCCGGCGTACACCTATAAATACACTAAAACCACACAACCACTAAAATCACTACCCCGAAACACACCCCAACCCGCCAACCACCCTAGCGAAACCAAGAATAATGGGAAAAGCAGCGAAGAAAGCGTGCGACCGCAAGCGGCAGGTCCACTTCTCCCGTGAGGAACTCACCGTGCTAACAGAGACCCTCCAGGAGAATGCTGCCGTCATCTTCTCCACGCAAATGACCAGGACGGCACTTGCAAACAAGAAGGCCATATGGGCTCTGGTGGCACAGCGGGTAAGTGCGGTGGGGACCGCACCCCGCACCCCACAGCAATGCCGCAAGCGATGGGACGACCTGCGGATACGCGTCCGCAGCATACTCTCTGCCAACCGCAACATTGCCACAGCCACCGGGGGAGGTCCTGAATCACCCATCAAGTTGACCCCCTGGGAAGAAATCTGTGCCTCCACCATCGGAATGGAGAGCATAGAGGGAGTCGGAGGGATGGAGAAAGGAGTGCAGACATCCGAAGATTCAGGTAGGTGGCCCAGATAAAACAATGCCAAATCCACAAAGTCCATTCATGTGAAGTACCATGTGTCCCCATAGTGCAACAGAAACACATGTCCAGGAGAACGTCCACACACATCGGCCTGATAGCGCACGTTAAAACCCACAATAAATACATAATTAATTAAAAACCCCTAAAACACGCACTACACGTGCAGCAGGCACACCCTAACTGCAGGCTGCCAAACAACTGCACCCTCACTCCACACACAAATGAAACCACCCCCAAGACCCCGACCCAAATCACCCTCAGGCACCACCCCAATGCATGTGATACAATGCCATTCCAATTCCCACTGACCCATCAATAACCCTCGCCCTCCTTTACTCCACCACAGGGTCCGATCCAAACGACGAGCTACAGGACACCCCTACCAGCACACCTGCAAAGAGGGCCAAGACCAACGGCCAGAGACCCTCCACCTCAGCTGCACGCATCAAGACACGGCAGCAGCACAAATCAGGTGGCAGCACAGAGGAGGGAACATCAACAGGCACCCCAGCAGCCAGCATGCCCACAACACCACCACCACAGGTCCCCCCAACGGATGCCACAGAAGGCACTGCCTCTGGTGGCAGCAGCACCATAGGTGACACCCCATTGATGGCAGCATGCTCCGACACAGAAGACGGGGATGTCGAGGTCAGATCCATCCATGACCTGTCCCAATCCCCCTGTCTGTCCCCTCCCGTACAACATGAGGATACCACGCAGGGGCACCCACAAGACGACGACTGGCCATCCCCCACAAGCCCTGTGGCAAGGCAACATGAGGACAACAGCCCCTCTGTGACACCACCGCAAATGGCCATGGCCCAGCAGAGGCAACAGTCCCTCGACAAGTTAATCGTCCAACAGCAGCAAATGGCCACACTCCTCAAGGGCCATGCCGATGAATGTGGGGGCACCAAGGCAGACATAGAAACATCAACAGAGACACTTAGGGCAGAAATGGAGAGAGGTACAGAGACGCTAAGGGCACAAATTGAGAGTAGCACCGAGAGCCTGAGAGTCCAAATGGAGAGTAGCACCGATAGCCTGAGAGTCCAAATGGAGAGTAGCACCGAGAGCCTGAGGGGGGAACTGCATGCGACGTCCAAAGACGTATGTGCCGAACTTGCCGCAGTGCGCCGTGTGCTCACTGAGCTCTCGCAAACCCTTAGGGACATGCATGGACGTGAGCAGGCAGACACATCATCCGTTGCAAGTTCCGTCCAGGGCAGCCCCCAACGTAGATCTGGAAGGAACCTGCGCTCCACAGGCAGGGGTGCCCCTGATACCCGCAGAGGGGGCATGCAATAGCGACAGCCCACTGACAATGAGCATCTTTGGACACTGGTGTTCGGGGGGGAGGTAGGAGGGTGGAGGGGGTGTGTTGGGCTCACTTGGGTGGCGGGTCGATAGGGTGTTCAACATGATATCACATATGCCATAAAAAGTGCACGATCAACCAATGAGAAGTGTGGACATTGATCTTTGTGTACTAGGCCATCATAGGCGTACAGTCCATATTGTGCATGTCCCAGACACACGCAGTGCCACGAGTCCCGTGTCCATGCATCAGCCACCAGGCGTGAGTGCTAGAAGCATACATCAATGAGATGCTGACGAATGTCACGGCCCTCCGGTGCCTCGCAGACTCCATGAGGTGCTGCCACATCCCCACCCTCATCATGACCATCTTCAGGTGCTTGCAGTTCTGCGTCAGGGGGCATGGGCACATTTCTACGTACGCACATGTTGTGGAGCATGACACATGCCATGACCATCTTTGCAACCTTCTCATGGCGGTACAGGAGTGCCCCGCCAGACCTGCTGAGGCAGCGGAAACGACCCTTCAGTAGGCCGAATGCCTGTTCAATGACTACACGGGTACGTGAGTGGGCATGGTTGTAGTCCTCCTCATGCTGGTCCCGTGGGTTCCGGACTGGTGTGAGGAGCCATCTCTTCAGTGGATATCCAGCATCACCTGTATGTGGACGAGAAACGTATGATGTGGAATGCCATTGATACGTACGCACACCCCCCCCCCCCTTCCTGGCAGGTCATTGACAATTCACATACCCCACATCATCATGCATGTAATGAGACTCACCGAGTAGCCAGGATCTGTTCCCTGCGTGTCGTTCCATGTAGCGTGGTATTGTCGAGTTCCTCAAGACCATAGAATCATGGGTTGATCCAGGGAATCGGGCACAACAATGTGTAATGATCCTGTTGGAGTCACACACCATCTGTACATTCAGGGAATGAAATTGTTTTCGGTTGCGGTACTGGGCCTCCATGGCATGTGGGACGACCAATTCAACATGGGTGCAGTCGATGGCACCAATGCAACCCGGTATGCCGGCAAGTGCATGGAATCCCACTTTTGTGTTGGTTATTTCCAGCTCCGAGCGTGGTAGAGAGATGTAGTCGTCTGCGTGCTTCAGGAGGGCATCGAGCACTAGCAATAGTGTCCGTGAGAACAGTGGCTGAGAAATGCCATGCAACTGTCCGACTGTGTGCTGGTAGGTGCCTGTGGCCAGGAAGTGGAGTACAGACACCACCTTCAGTAGGGGTGGGATGGCGGTTGGGCTGTCTATCATGCTGACAAGGTCAGCCTGTGTCATGTCCACAATGGCGGCTATGGTGTCCCGGTCCAGACGGTAGAGGGTGTGGATCTGCTCATCAGTGAGGTTGAACGGATGTGCTCGGAGGCGTTGAATTGCGGGCTGCCTGCGTGGTGGTAGTGGCTGTGCTGGTGGGCCTTGCTGGCCCTGCCTTGGCCTCCTCCTCCTCCGTGCGGCTGGTTGTAGTTGGTGTTCGTCTACTTCTTGGAGTCGGAGCACTTGCAGTGCTATCAGGTCCCCCAGGGCCAACATCGCGAGTCCTGCCGGTAGCATTTCGGTGTGGTTGTGGGAGGGGACTGGCTGTGCAATTTATGTGTTTTCAGGCTGTATGGCCTCCACCTGTGGTGATTAATTCCACCTGTGCAAACTGCTCTCCCCTTTGGCCGAGCACGTCCCGCGCACAACGCTGCAATTCGGGGAATGGCATCTTGCTATTGCAATCATGTATTTGTACCCGATGGCCGTGTAAGATTGGTTGATATGTTCATTCTGCTGTGGTCCCATTGTTTCACGTACTATCTGTGCAGTCGCGAACAGACTTGTGAGGGGTCAGTGGGACGTAGTACTCGGTTAACGGTGGGCCCTCATGCATCACTGTACCGAGTTGCAACGACGGGCGGGGCGTCCCATTCGTGGGTGAAGGCAGTTGCCATTTTCACACACAGCCGCACTCGATGGGATAATTAGTGATTTCAAACGGCCACAGATGCCTTTTCGACGTGATGTTGCAAATGAGGAATTCGAAGGGCGGCGCTTTCGGTTTCCAGCTAGCGGCGAGGAGATGCCCACAGGTCTGACTGCAAATGTAACGTTCTATTGTTCTATGTCCTTGAGACAGGGCCCATGGCGAGGGAGCAATGATTGATATGAATAGTTTGGGATGCGCAATAGCTACGTGGGCGATGAGGCCGTCCGTTCCCAAATACATGTTACTTCAGAACACTGGAATTACGGGCTGGGGCACTGTGGATTTTGCAGGCTGCATAACGCACAGACTCAATGGATGTTTCTAATGTCATGTGAGTAATTATTCAGGCATTTTGATCCCGGGATGAGGGAATGATGGATGGATGCATGGGCAGGTGATTTGGTACAGAGTTTGCCATGTACAGGGCTTCTTGGGATCTATCCGCCTCCCCTACGCTATGTGATGCAGGGCTGCCATAGTGGGACCATCGTCCATCTGGCCTTGTTGAGCCCTCCCTGTCTCGAGGCGCCCTCAGACACTCGTTTGTGATGGTGTTTGCACCTCGATATAGATGGTTGTGAGTCGCAAGTGGTTTTGGGGTGGTGATGTTCCTTTGGAGTGGGCTAGCATGCATATGGCTGTGGATTTCGTGTGATCATTGAAGTGAGTTGTTGGTATGTAGTTCTGATGGCCATTCTGTTCTTTTTCTTTTCTTTTTGTTGACAGGTATCTCCTCCCCTTTTGCCACTGCCATCTGTATGCCACTCCTGCAGATGGATTTTACTCCCGACACCTGCTGCTTCGTGTTAATCAGTGGAGCAGCATTACGATCTTATGGGACGATCGCCAATGGCCCACATGCCCTTACGCAGTACTGGTGGCTCGGAGCAACATTTCGGCCTTTCAGCTGGACTAGTGCCTCCCCATTGGGACGGCCCTGCGGTTGTGTGCGCTTCCATGTTGCCTTTTCGTACGTGAATGTGGCTCTGTGTACCATGGGGGAACAGGGCGACACACAGGTAGTGGCTGGTCGTTTCTTGCGGAAGCAGCCCACAATGGTGGTTGGTGTTTTGGATTTCATGGCCTGATGGCTGTATGTGCTTGGTGATTTTGATGTGCATAAATGTCTATTCTGATTTGGCCCGTGTAGCGTTTTTCTTTGCAAGTGATGTGGCATATGCCTATTTGGGGGGCGATGTATTGTGAGGAGATCTGCATTGGGTTCCAGCTTCGGGGTTTAGTTGCGTGGTACTGTGCTGTGCGCGTTTGCCTACGAAGCCCAGTGAGGTCAGGGATGGGGGCTGCCAATATGCCAGTTTGAATGTTGTCATGCTCAGGGGCGGGGGATTGGGTTTTGTGTAACAGATGCCGGTCAGCCAGGTGGACTGGTTGAATGATGTGGTTTTCGGTATATTGCTGGTCACAGGTGCCTGTGTTTGCGTGCGTTTCTTGGTGGGGGACTGTGGTCATGTCCATTGGGATGGCTTGTGTATTCGTGCCATCTGTGCCCTGCAGCTCCCATTGGCCCCTGTTGTGTTTCTTTTGTTCGTTGGCATGCATGGGTGACTTGTACATTTCAATGGTTGCATTGTGGCTTCATTGCACCTACGGGGAGTTGTACTTTGTGGGCAGGGAGCGGTGTACAGGCACTCAGTGGGGCCGTTTACGGTTGATTCGCGATGCCGTACTTCTCGCCATGGCGGTATGGTCCATTCCGCCATGCCTGATGGCGTTAGGTACATGTCCGCTAGGGTCGGAATTGGCGTACCGTTGCACCATGGTGGTGTTTGCGGTTTGGCATGGCGCGCGCGCGCGTGCTTGGTGCAGTTAGCGTTGGCGTTCACTACGGTGTCGCTAATGGCATCGTACTTTGCGGTGACGGGTCATAGTCGCACCGAGCGCTATTCGATGGCGGTATTGCATTTCCGCCATCGTTTTTCGATTTCCGCCAGGGTCGTAATGAGGGCCAGTGTGTTTTAATTGCTTGTATTAGACTTAACATATATAACATTGATGGAAAGTTAGAACCCAGCTCCAAACACTACTCATTTTGTGAAGTTAAGTGTTCAAACCTCTACTGTACTAATGATGTGTTAATGGAGCACACATACGCGTGTATAATTTGGCACCAGCTTGGTAATTCCTACCGGGTGAACATAAAAGAAAATGACCTATTGGAACCGCTGAGCGGGTTTTCTCTTTTCCATGGTTACCCTATGCCCAACAGGTATCTGTGAATGTGAATTGCACTCCAAAAACATATTATTAGCAAGTATAATAATGTGTTAATGTTGTGTCATTATGAGGAAACAATACAAGTGTTTTGCTGTGTAAAATAAATGACTAGAACAAGTTAACATTATCATGCATGTAATTGAGTACACTTATAAAATGACAGGGGATATGTTCTGGCTCTTATCACATTGCATGCTGGTACTTTTCGTCTTCCATTCAGAAGGAGGAATATGCGCCACAAACATACTCCTTTTTGTGCACACCACGTGACTGTAATTATACACATCGTTTTATGCGGTTTGCGTAGTTCAAAGCAATGTTTATTAAGCAGAGTTTTATTTTAGGTCTTGACACCCAACAATAACAAATAAGTGCACCAAATCAAGCTGGGAAGCTTTGCGTCAAGCACCTAAATTACAGTCTTGCCTCACATCCAGACTTTAGCACCTAACCAAAGTTTGTGGTCATGTGCAAATCGTCGATGGAAGGGATTCAGTTTTCAGCTGGATTACTAGTGTATATGGAGGATTTGACAAGGCCAACAATGATAGCTTGTGGATGGTTGAAATGTTTCCTTGGTTGCAACATATCCATTATACAAAACAAATGTTACCAAATGTGTTGGTCACGCTTGGGATCATGGTTACATTTCCATTTGCTCACAACGTATGTGTGTTCTTTACTGGTGCAAGTTAAGGTACGTGTTGCTTGTTATCATTTTAATTGAAGAAGACATGGTCAGAAAAGTATAACACTCAGCATCAGTAAAGGGTTTTGCAGAAGAGTGTGAGCTGTTTTTAGAAAATAAACTCATACTTGATAAGACGTTTCATTTCTTTTTTTTTCAATATTGCGGTTTGCTGTATTTTGCTGTGTGTACTTATTAATTGTAAGTTCTTTAATTGCAAGTGAATAATGTCGTAATCAATTGTATGTCTGTGGTTATGAGGGCGGGGCGTGCATTTTAGTTTTTCACCGTGGATGCTATTGCCGCAAAACTGACGTGATCTTACTTGATTCTTGATGTATGCACACTCCACCTCCACTTAATGTACAAAGTTAGTAAATGTCTGTCACTTTCACTTCAATTCTGTCACATTCACTGTCTGAACTGTCCCAGCTTGCCCTATAACCTACCAAAACTGACTAAACATCTTCAAAATCCATCCAGGCTCCCCTTTTTATAGTTGGTAATCAATAAGAGGTTTTCCAGCTCCCACTGAAAACAATTGCTAGTCCTCCACTTATGGATATTTTAGCCCTATCCACCCTAGCAACGCTTTCAGTCTGTCTCTTCAGGGCATCACAAGGACGCGCTTTAGAAATTCAAGATTGCTTATGTTAAACTAGCTTTTAAGCAAATGCACCCAGACATTACTGGCTCTGCAAATTACCAAAATACATTATTCCTGGAATACCCATGTAAACAATCATTACACAGAATCTATGTACAACTTCATGGGTTAATCAGATCCAGGACACTTCTTCGCCATGCACATGTTGTTTACCTACTGAGCCAGGAACTAACGTATGCCTCATTTCCATAAGCAGCAACTGTGGGATTAAAATGAGCGAGGGGAGGGGGATTTCTTGTCCTTATTAATGTGTCTGCCTGCAGTATTTGACCACGTTAAATATAACATGCTGAAATATTGGCTTCACCTCTTGGCATCCAGGACTGTGCCCACAATTGGATCACAACGTATTTACAGAGAGATGTTTATTAATGTGCCATTTTCTTTTCATCAGTTCTCATTCTCCTCCCCGTCACCTACATCACCATTGGCAACCCAATAGTTTGTCATCACCTGTTCCAATTCCATGTATACATGTCAAACCCATTCCATATTCAAATTTAGCAATACAGTCTGCTCAACAGCTGTCCCTCAAAGGAAGGCCGCTGGATAACCCAAAATCAGTTGCAGCTCCTCTCAGACAAAACATAATCATGACTTGTGGTCTTCTCTCTCGGGCAACCTTATTCCTTGTTGGGACACAGAACATATTAAACCACCGCAATCGCCAGACAAAATGTTCTCACACACATACACCACACACAAAAACGGACAAAGACCTATTATTGAAACCACAGATCAATTTTTGTTTAACTCTTGCTAAAAGGTGCCTGCACTTCTAGTTGTGTTCTTCATGCACTTTGACTATACTGATGTGCTATGCTTAAGTCTCCTACCTACCTTTTACACTGACCACAAAACCTCCAAAACACAGTGCTATGGCGTCTACAAAGGCCCGTCAACTATAGATCTCTCGCACTACACTCCGTGGCCTTAGTCCAAGCCTACAAAAGAGTGTGGTGCATATCCCTCAACAGCACCCACAGAGCTTGCCCTGAAAACAGAGCAGGCTTCATCAAGAGCATATTCAGCTACTAACTGCTCAGTCCTCTCACCTTCTGTGCGTTCATATTCTCTGCAAACCACAATTAAGCAAAGGATCCTTCTCCTTCCATGAACACCCTCTCTATCTAAGATCATAAGGCCTCTCTTCACAATGCTTCTTGGGGCACAGGAGAGAATTTCAGCCAAACCGCAGCCAAGCCATCCATGATGTTTGCTGCCTGGGAGCTCTTCTGATTTGTAGCTTCTCAGACTCCTCTCACCAGTACATTAACCTTGTCTTTATTGTCTTTACATTAGACTGTGACTGCCGCGGACCAATCTGCCCCATGTTCTGGACACTCGGTCATTGCCATGCCATTCAGAAATGTCCCAGAATTCAAAAGGCCTTCCTCTATGAAAGGTATGATACAGCCAACGCAATCAACCACACCTGGACAATTAATTGTCAACGGTTACCAGGATACAAAATCTACTACTAGACAGAAACAATTGGGAGGTTTTAAAAAATAAAATCAAGCCATCTAGGCGAACATTTAATAGGATATTGTTGGCTTGTGGTAATCCAGCATTCACCCCATGGCTGTTGAACTCTGGAGGAGGCATGTGCTGGAGTCACTTGCTAACACCAGCAATATACATCTAGAGTGCACCAGTAAGCAGAACACAACGAGAATGTGCAAGTGGAGCCTTTCCCCTTATTGTTTGCATGAAGTGGAAGGAATCCCACTTTCTTTTAAAACAACAATGTTCATGTCTGTGTCTGCCTACCCATTGGGCTAGGTCAGTGAGAGCGAACACTCTTTAGAATATCATTAATTGAGGTAAACCTAAATATCAAACAAACATTTCAGTCATTTAAAGTCACAATTTCCCATAGGCTCATTCATTTTGAATAACGTGAATGCTTTCTTCTACCGTCTTCTCTCTTTATCTGGACCAATCCCTGTGTCTCGAATGGCGGAGAGCAAACTACAGTACATCTTTGTTCAGGGAAGGAATTGCGATGTAAGTAATACAATTCCTCAAACTATTGCAGGAAGACAACTGGGCAAGTGTCAGATTTGGTCCAATGGGAACCACAAACTGCTGAGCTATTTTATTTCCAGCAAGTGCACTAGGGATGTTTATAGCCTGGCCCTTTTTTAGTTTCTCATAAATAAAATATTTGATGGTGTGTCCAATTGGATGTACCAAGGATGAGAAGAACCACAGTACCTGCTATTCTCTTTTTGGAAGATAGATGAGGTTGTGAGATTTCCCTCAATAGGCTGATGCATGTTATCTACTGCAATGCAGTCAAAAAGAGGGGCAGGTTGATGGGTCCACAAAGGAGGAAAATAAGGTCCACATGTGCAATCAATTACTCCACTTCCAGAAGTAGTTATCTCTTGTGTGTATTGTGGCTTAAACACATGGAATACTACTGTATGGACGAATCCGCAGAGGACAGTATGACGGATTCTATGCTTGAATGTGTTTTTACAAGTTCACCATTTTATTAATTTTCGACCACCAAGGGGAGATTTCTGCAGATTTTCCTCTAATACAGGTCTTCAGTATTACCTCTCAACATCTGATTTCTTCCCAAAAAGATGCAGGTGTATACAAGTAACCTATGCCTGCCTCAAACGACCAGGATCTGCCCTCTCCTACTTGTCTGTGAGAGCTGTGATATCAGATACCAGGTGAGGTGCCCATTGTCCTGATGCAGGACCATTTGAATGTTCTAATGACCTATTTTGTCTGGTCGAGAGTATCCCTTAGGCGTAAATAATTGTACCTCTGCAGTCCCTCCCCTGCATTGCTCTAGAGGAAAGCTGGCGCTGGCCTTGGGCTGGGGTTTCCCGAAGCCAAGTGCATGGTTAAGTATGGGAGATTTGTTATCACTCATCCACACTTTGTGGGTCTGAATCACAGCAGATGCACTTTATTTATTTGCATTACTTTGAGAAATATGCAGGTCACCTTATCAATAAAGGTGACCTACACATTTCCAAGTGGCATTTAAAGAAATGTATTCCCTGCAACAAGTGCAGGGAGTGCATTTCACCAGAAGGAGCCCTTGTAGGTCATGGTATCGTGGGATGTGCAAACAATCAAACAAAAAAAAAGTGTATATCCCTCGATGAAGGACAATAATGCCATTGAGAGAGCACTTTCGCTGTTCATAGTGCGACTGGTCCACTTTAGAAAAAATGGAGGAAAGGTCAGAAATGGCGCTGTCATTAGTCTTCATGCCCTGCCCCTGTGCAAAAATCCACAGGGAAATGTGTTTGTTTCTGCACATTTGAATGTACTGAATGTGTGATACACATTACAATGAGTTGAAATGACCCCTAATAAGCGCAAAGCAGGTGAAAAGGGCAGCACATTTATGAAACGCATAGTGAAATTCCCTTTGTGCATAGGGCACATCTCTTTGGCACACGTGATGATATATGCTAGCACTTCTTATAACTTGCGCCAAACATGTTGTGAGAATCAGCCCTTTACTGCAGAGATATGTTATGCCGATTTCCCCAGGTGCATAGCCTTTAACACTGCAATATTTCCTGACTGAGTGGTAACCAGTTAAGCATTGTCATGGACATCTGCATCATGAAACCTTGGCACGTGACTGACTCTTCCTCTGCCCTCCTGCCCTTTCTTGGTTTATTGACAGGTGGCCATAGACTCTCTTTGTTATAAAATCATTCACCTTGGTGGCACTCGTGGAAGCACATTCTGCAGGATTTAACTTATCCACACCTAATGCATCGCGGCATTTACTTCATATTCACCGCAGAGCTACTAGTGACAAGGTTGTGTGTAATACAGTCGTTCATTACACTTAGGTAGGGCAGAGGAGGAAATGGGTTGTCGTCCAATGAAGGTAAACCGTGTTTATCCAGTGTGTGGAGCAGAAGGTATTGGCTCTTAGGATTTATTTTAGTGTTTTAGTTGACACTTTTTGGATCTTCTCATCCGTTATCTAGATGTATTTGTTTTCAGATTCATAATAATGGGTTTGTGATTGTTCCTGTCTCTACTATTATGGATTTTCCAGTTTTTAAATTGTGTTTTTATGTACATTTTCTGCCAGCATTGCACTTATTTCACTGACTAAATACAGAGCATTACGCGTAACCAGAAAACCTGTAAGATCTTTTGAAAAAGGTTTGAACATGGTCACCATTGCTGTGTGATGAACACGTGCTTGCCTTGTTGCATTGCGTGCTCTAGGCTGGCAAAATGTGCTCCTGTTCTGTCGTGACGAAAAATGTCACTGTGGCAAGGTTTCGAAGTTTGTGAATCTAAATGTAGCTACATGTCTGGAGAGCTTCTGAGATATTCAGTCGCCTGTCAGGCCCCGCTCGTGGGACTGCTTTGTTTCCACTAGTTCCAATTCCCATGTGTTAGTACTGAGAGACACAAGCTACAGTATCTGGTTTCCTGGGCTTATGCACAGTGATGCGAGCAGCAGCACCAATGCAGAGCACAGTCATGTGCTCTGTCAGTAATGGGATTTCATGAATCTATGTGATCACCGCCCCGCCTATAATGTCGACTATTAAATTGCAAACTCCCAGTATGGTGCAGTACAGTGATCACATGGATCACTGTGCCCTCACCCTATCCATGGACCTTTTCGGTGGCAAAGAGAAGCAGGGGATACCCCCACAGCCCCTGCTAGCATTAGTCAGTGTAGTGGGGGTCGGCATGATATTACTGTGCAAAGGCGCAGCAATGAACTAGTCTCAATTTTCGGGCTGACATTTTGGTGTTGTTCTGATTGCATATGCTTTTTTTCAGACAAACTACATTTTTCCATAATTATACGTACCAGAATTCTGGCAATTCGGGGACAAGTTCTAGCCCAGAGAGTGCAAATATAAGATGGACAAGCAAGTAGTAAGCTGTTTACCCCTCACTCTTGCACGCCAAAGGATATTGAAGGCATTTGGAGGTGGAGAAGGGCCACACAGAAGATTTAACATGTCCGCCATACATTCCTCCTGCATCTTCAAATGCCTCCCTGAATTACACCAGCATTAGATGTTCCTGCTTCCAGAAAATCAATGGATTCCTCTTGTGCCAGTTTTCAACACCTGCTAAAATCTATAGTATATATTTTTATGTTTTATTTATTTTTATTTATAGTGTATTTGGTTAATTAAAACCTTAAACACTACCAAAAGCACATATCGGAAACAGTACAAATAATTTACAATTAAATACTTAAGCAATCTTAAACAATAAGAACAGCTCACAAGCATTAGCATCAGCAATGGAATGAGACAAAACACATCATTTCCTGATTAAAATCCTAAAATAAATTCAGCACTAATTAATAACAGTGTATTTAAAAGGAGAAACACCATCCTTATACACAATAAAATAATTCATTTAGCTTTGTCAACACTCCAGCATTAACTATTTACATATCTTCCCATTCCAATAAAATCCTTTTCCATACATATAATGCCGCTCGGACATATACGATAGGTACAGCCATATAAGTTAAAGACCAAAACTGGTCTGAAAGGATCACTCTTCTATCCGAGAACAAGTCTCTATATCTAGCACAATACCATCCCTCCAGTTTGATACATGCTGTTAACAAATGTCTGGCAGTCTCCACCTTCAAATTAAAAAAAAAACCTACACAGTCTTTTCCCTAGGGAATCTATAGTATATGTTTGTCTGCCATGCATCAATGGCAGGCAGCATGTTCACTTTTTTACAAAAACAGACTGAAAATGTGGAAAATGGCATAGGGCTGACCCAGCAGCATGTATCTGCTACTGTTGGTGGTCCCCCCATGCTATTGCTCCTTCTTACAAAATGACCACCTGTCAAACTGTAGAGCAATACAAGCAGGCACACACACCACATAACCATCTCTTCCTGCCACTGTGTTCCAGATGGTGTGCAGAAACAGAATAGCAACATAAGCAGCTTGTAAATACATCGCTCTCATGATCTCTTTACGGATGTGCATGCATAGGAGCAACATAATGCATAGTCCGCATAGGACTAGTACAATAAAAAAGAGTACTCCTTCCACTGGAAATGGCAGAGGACAGATGCACACCAAAAGGGACGCGCAGCATCATCAACGTCTTGGACACAGACAGTAGCACAGCACGACGGAAGAGGTGACATGGATATTTGTATGTATCATATACCAACGTGAAAACGTCTAAGATGACAAAACTATATGCGATTGTGCATGGCATCACAGGGCAATAGACAATCGTTCTTCCACCGCAAAAGCCACATTAGACGTACACACATTAGTAAAAGCTCGGACTTGTCAATCATTGAGAACCATTGCTACTGATTCAAAATGGCGCCTGTTTTAGTTTCCTTCTATATGTTGATTGGAATGCCCTGCATCGTGTGCTCGTATGCTCATGCTGCACCAACTCTGCACGTAACCTTGGGCAAGTCGGGGAGCCCCCGCTGTGCCTTAATTAAATCCGAAGTAATTGGTTTGCACTTGAAAGCTGCCTTTGTTGGTGTGGAGCCATGTTCATACAACACACGTGATTGATGGGCTTAAGCATCCTGGCTGTTAACAGTTAGCTGGGAGAAGCATTGTGCTGTCTTTCATCAGAAGTTAGCATGACTGAAACTCTATACCCCTATCAATTTTCTTCCATCACACTTGTGCCCCAGAACTGATGCACACTGTGTGGTTCATTTTCATCAGCACTTTCCTGTCAGCTGCTTAATTTCATAGTTCAGTAGTGATGAATTATTGCCCCGTTTATTATTGATGATTGATGACTGGATTACGTGATAGCTTCTCATTATGTAGCCTGGAATATTTGCATCTCTTGGTAAACTACAAGACTCCCGGCTGTTTAAAGGACCGCCTGGCACTTTTCTGAATAATGTTGGGCAGCCCTAGTGTAAATACAAGTGGAAAAAGACCCAATGTCGAGGAATACCTTGCTTTAAAAGACTCTGCAGGACCAATAGAGGAGGTAATAGCCTATGGTTATGGTTCTTTAATGACTGTTTGCCTTTACCTTGTCTTGCTCAATAGCTTTACAACCCCTGGAATGAGGCATGTTGCGCTGTTACATTTCAATAGCCAACATAGCGGACACATGTATCAATGGTAACAAAAAAAGGTCGTTAAACTGAACGAAAAATAATGCATGCGGATTTCAGAAAAAAAACAAAAAACGAATGGTATCATTATCATGAGTGACATTGCAGATCTCAAACCCCTCATAATGAGGGTGACAAATGCATTGATGCTTAAGAAATTACTCGTTATCTCATGAAAGTCACTTGTTACAGTCTATGAATAGAAATCAGCAAAGACATGAGTCATTGAGGGATTCAAACCATTCACAGCTTGGAGGTCAAATATTGCTCTCATGCACATCGTTGATATTTACATAATTTGGCAGACGTTTGCACTCATTAACATCCAGCCACCATTAGGGGGTTGTATTGATCCAGTGAATTAATACACTGAGGAAACACAGGTGTTTTATCATGGAAAAAAGCCCCACCGCATGAGTTTTTGTTGCATGTGTTGCGGGATATGCATGCTTGCTGAAGTGTGCATTACAGTTATTAATGTTACATGTTTATATAGCGATTGCAGCAGCATATCTTCCACTCCCAGGAGTACGTTTTTGCCCAGTTTTTCGGCATTAATAGCATGAAGTGCTCACTCTACTCTGCGGAGATTTGAACTCGGTGTCAGGATCCAGTGTTTTACCGAGTCAACAACGCCATCTAGAGTGAGCGCTTATCTCACTGAGCTGTCTTACCAGCTCGAAGCATGCAATTGCCTCAATGGATTCCTGTTTTGTTTTATTGTGGGTGGTCCCAAAATGTCTTCCAATGCACAGACTACCGACCGATAATCTTAATTATTTCACCTAGTACCACTCTTTTTCGCAACTCATAAACTATGGGCGTTGATCACACTCAAGAGAGGAAAGAAAAAGGTTATTCCATTTTTATCCGTCTAACATTTTCAAAGAAAGTCCCTTCTTCTGCACAATAAGTGGTCATAGCTGCAAGCACCATTCCCTTTTTTTTAATAAGGAGACATTTATGGGCAGCAATACAAACTCAGATTTAAACTGCCATCATTAATGAAAACAAATTCAGCTCTAGAAACATAAACTTGCTAAGCAAATAAGCAAAATGTATGAATGCAAGGAAGTAATTCGGGAGTGTATCACATCACAAGAAGCTACAGTGAATTAATGGTTGTGTGCCGCACCTTCCACCAAAAGAATCCCTTACCTGGTGCTCAACGTGTAAGAGGATAGTAAATACAGGTAGAAGGAAAGCTGGGGTAGCAGGACAGGCACAAAGCATGAGGCAGACTCAGGTCCGCCCAGAAGGTTGATCTCCCCCATTTTAAATGGAGATAAACCAATGTAGGGAACTTTACCTGCTAAGAGGCATAGGGTTCCTTAACTGGCTTCTTCATCTATCTATCTAGGTGAGTCGTGGAAACAGGTAAGCACGTCCTAGCAGGGCCAAGCTTAATTGTCCTGTGGTGGCCCCACAGGCAATGCAGGTAGTTAATTGCCTGGCAAATGACTGACACATAAGGAGGGATATGGGGCGATTACTGTCTCATCCCATAATGCTACTAGCACCCGTCGGGGGCATGGTTGGGTGCTGAGCATTAACTGTCATTTGAACATAATTTCCTAAATCCAGTTCATGAGATTCAGAATCTACCTAGGGTGGGAACATGAAGAATGCAGATTAAAGCTGCTCCCTGGGAACCATGGGACCCAGCAAAATTCACGGTAGTAAAGAAAGGATGTGGATGTAGTGAAACTATAATGTCTTAGGGTAAAATTGCAATTATGGAGTGAAGAAGAGCTGGGTCTACTTTGACAAATTGCCACTTCCTAAGGGGGTAAAACCCCTCACTTTTTTTATTTGTATTAATTAATTATGCAGATGATTGTCTCTCAAAAAGGGTGATCTGCTAATCAGTCCCCCTTTAAGAAAACCCCATGCCAAAAAACATAGTGTAGACCTGTGCTCTGCTGCGTCAGTCTCCCTGATGTGCAGAGTCTGCTCTTCGGTGCCACAGAGCAGGTTCAGAGACACAGCTGCCCTGTTTGACAGTGTTGTGACAGAAAAGTAACTGCAGACAGAGGCTGCATTTAAATCTGCACCTCAGATCGACAACCATCATAATTATGTGAAACTATGGCCTAGTGGAGTTTTGGCTATGGTGGCTGGTAGGTCACATAATTATTTAATCCACATTTGATTTGTAGCATACGAGTATCAACCCAGTGAGCTCATACCAGCTATGAAAGGCTATTGGGATTCCAGGCAGCTTGACTGTATTCAAGAGAATTGCAAAAAATGGTAGGAGGCCTGCCTTTTCTCACTTTCTGGTCAGTAGTGTAACTTTTCCTCCCTGCTAGGCCAGGTAGTTCTCACCAGGAGATCTCAGGAGAACCTGACTTCAAAGAGGCACGTCCATACCAAAGCCCTGCCTCACACTAGTGGGCTGCTCAACAGAGAGACTTTGAAGAAACATCTTTGGGTGGGGCTAGAGGGTGGTCAGAAAGAACAAGTGGGCTTAAGGAAGGGTTCCTCCATCTTGCTTTTCTGTGGGCTTCTCTCTCCTTCCTGTCCCCTTCCCCTTTACATCCTGCCAGGAGCAGCTTGTCCATAATGGGTGATGCAGCATCAACTCACCCATTTTGGATGAGCCGACAACTCTGAGCAAAACTGTCTAATTGGGGTCTACCGGGGGGACTGTTGAGGCTTATTAGGAGGGTACATGAGAATTGCGGGATCCAAGTCCACCTGAATCAGAAAGGGGATGTGTTTTGGAGAATTAGATCCTATCAGGGGGTCAGGCAGGGCTGTGTTCTTGCCCCCTGGCTGTTCAACCAATACATGTAGGATGTTGTGCATGCTCTGGCTATGGAAGGGCTGATTCCTCCAAAAGTTGGGCAGGCAAAAATCACATGGTTTGCAGATGCAGATGTTTTTTCGATCTTCGCCTTAACCTGGGTCGGTCTGCAGAGGCTTCTAAATAAATGTGTGGAATACACAAAAGAAAATGGGCTCATTATTAACCCTAACTAAACGAAAATCCTTGCCTTTAGGAAAATGAGGGTGAAGAATAACCATCAGGTGGGGTATATTGAAGGTGTGGCCCTGAAACTTCTTGAGAGTGTCAGGTATCTGGGCTTCAACTTTGGAGCACATAAGGGCTCTAAAATTGGTTTCAAAGCATTGATGTGTAATGCCAAGCTTCCAGAGCCCCAGATCATAAAAATGTGGCCTATTTACCCTTAAACTGGCCCTAATGTTTTTTGAAGGCAAGACTTTGCCAACATTAACATATGGTCTCAAATTACTGTCAGATAAAGTGCAGAAATGATTGGATACAATTGAGGGCAGAATATGGAGGCAGATACTCAGTGTGCCTAATGTTATGCCATTACCTGCACTATGATTTGAATTACGTGTCTCTTCACTCTGGGCAAGGGTGCAATGGCACTGTCTGACTCTAATCGTGAACATCATGGTCCCTATACCTGATTGCCTGTACCAACTGTTGGGGTGAAAATATATACTATTCTGTAGAGCTTACTGCCCTCAGGGAAAGATGTGAACTTATTTTCCATGAAATTGGTTTGAATCTGGAGCCCATGATCTCTAACCCCTTCAATGTAAAAAGGGCTATGCTCGACCTTGATTGGGTCCAAATTATGGATGACTTTCATTCATACATATCTCTAAGTCATCTTGTGCATGAGCATAAAGACGGAGGATCTCCATCTAATATTCTGCTTCAATTTCCAAATAGGTATTATCGTGGGATTCTACTAACGGTACGGTGGAATCTTCTACCGACCAAGGAAATTCAGCTTAGGAGGAACCTTATAATGAAGGAGGCAGTTGGTTGTAGGTGTTTTTTTGTTGTAACCTGAGTCGCTACAACATTTGGTCCTTGAGTGTGATTCACTAAAGTCCTTCAGAGCTAAATATCTGCCAGCTCTAGAGTTAAATCACTGATTGTTTGATGTGGAGAGGGCATGGAAGTGCTGTCTTGTACTCGGAATGTAGAGGAGGGATTTGCCTTATCAGGTTTCATTAAAAGCCTTAATTTGTAGAGCCCTCGTAGCTGAGAATTAACTGATTCTTTAGGGGATGGGTCTGGCATCCTGATACTCCAATCCCTCCTGTTTTGAACTTTTCAGGAAAAGGTTGGAATGGCTGCAAACTTCTACCTGGATTTCTTTTATTGGATTACGATATGTTGTTCTTTTTATCAATTGTTTTAGGAGGTTGGTTATCTATTGTTAGCCATGTATTTTTATGATACTCAAATTTTCTTCTTTGTGATTCCACAGATGTTTTATGGATTTGATTATTGTATGTTTTATTTGGTTCTTGATTCTTCTTTTCTTATTTGGTTTTGTTTAATTTATATTATGATGGTTTGATTTTATTGTGAATGTGTGTTCATTTTTCTCTAAAGATTTGCAAAGGTTTAATTAAACGAAGAAACAAATAAAATTAAAAATTAAAACAAATGCACACATCTAACGTTGCCTTTTCTCCACCATTGCAATATTGCCCAAATCAGGGGATGATTCTCTGCATTTTAAAGCACATCTCAAATTCACAACCTGGATGGGCTTTGAATCGCAGAGAAAACAAACATATTGCTCTGAGCCTGTTTAGAATGCACATTTTATGAAAGTGACATTTCTGACAATTCCATGTAAAACAATCTAGCGGTGGAATGAACCTTGGTTGTTCAAATAGTATATCTATCAGCCAAACAGGTGCATATTTACTCAAAATTGATGGGCAATTTGAGGGGCCCTCACTAAGAAAACCCCTCCTAGGACTCACATGTTTGCCTGGAGTCTCTAATACAAAAGTGCTAATGGGAGTGACCAGAACATAATTTGCCCTGGAGCCTAACCCCTTGTACATGTACAGGTGATATTTGTGAATAAGATGCTCTGTGCATTAAAAACATAATTAATGTTATTTTTCGATGCCTGATTACCTGGAAATAGTGACATTTATGTTTTTTGTTAACTCTGAGTTGTATGTGAATGTTTCTTTTTCCGTTTAAAGCTAAGCTTCCTGAAGGAGCATTTGTTAATGCAGAGGGTTCGTAGATGATTGTACAACCCACTCAATCTTCAAAACTTGATTAACAATAATGTGTGCTTGAATTTTTCCGAGCTTCCTACAAGTGCACAGTAGCAATTAGGGGTGCTATACGTGCAACTGTAAACGGGTGGACCATGCAATTTACATATTCATGTACTTTTTAACACTCATAGAGCAATAATATCAGGAATGCTGTTTAACCAATAGCGATTGACATGATACCTAGTGTTAAATGTGTTAACATTTCCTTCACTGACTATCAGATGTTTTCACTGATATAAGCACTGGAAGCACCTATGGTGCACAATGCAGTGAAATTGTTTGGTCCATGAATATTGACTAAATAGACCTATTTGCACGCGTCAAGTAGCCAGTCATGGATGCCTACAAGTTTGCAAAATGTGGGGATCATGTCTTGGAATGCAGGGAACTGAGGCTTCTATTCGCAGTAATGGATGATCCACTGACCTCACTCCATTGTTTGGTGGATTCTACCAATAAGAAAAATTGCTGCTTACTGACAGAAAATGTTTTCCTCATAAAATGGGCTGGTGCAAAACCTGGAATACTTTGGTATACCATTAATTACTGCAAACAACGGTTTGCTAGTATTTTCATGTACACGCAAACCACCAATGTATCTTAGATTGCAAATTGCCTTGTGTTGCAGTGTGACTTTTCTAAAGGATGTGGGGTGAAATAGCCCCAGAGACCATAAACAAAGAGGCCAGAGTCATGGGGGACATGCCCCTAAGTAAAAGGCCTGCCATGAAGTAATGTGGAACATAAGGCATTGTACATTCAAATAAAAATTAAAGGAAATGTGCTAAATTGCAAAATATGGAAAGAGGTGAGCTGCCTTGCATGAAGGAAGCAAAAGACACATGACAAGGATATTTTAACTAATCCATGAAAAGCTGGACTGATATTCCATGAAACCACAGTGCACAGAATCACAGTGCACGGTATCTCAAAGGAAAATAGCAAGATTATGTTTTAAGCAGCTGCAGTACAATGAAGTTTCTCTCATGTGTGAACTAAAGAACATGTCCTTTGTGTTTCCTCCAAAGTGACAATCTGCAAAACAAAATGTTCACCAAAGCCACTAAAAGTGTGATTATGATGCCCTCATTTAACCACCATATGCAGGGGACAACTTTGTAGTGACCCTCATACATATTGAAACTGTGTGCCTTCCAAGATCTAATTTTTAAGTGAAATGTGAAGTTAAAAGGCAATGTACGTCTGAGTTTGAAAGGCCCTGTGCTGCTTGCCATTTGTTTTTTTTCTCTCTGCTGAAGATGTGAACCTGCATTCCAGTGTCCCTGTTGTCCTCGAGATCTGGGCTTGCAACTTCAAACCTCAGTGCCCTCTCTTCAAAACACAACTTTAAGATACATTAGCGATCAAATCTCCGGGGGTGGACAAGATAAAGACAGGTCTGTCTCCAGCCTTTATGACCTCCGGGTCACACAAGCCGCAATAAAAAGTGCATTAGTGCTCATCAGCTCTTGAAGGACTGAGCTAATCTAAACACAGAACCCTCTCTTGATGTCACAGGCTTGAACAGGGAAATTAAAACTGGGAGAGCAAGGGTGGGGGCCAGAGGCAAGGAGTGGTTTGGCTGCCCATTGTTTAAAAGAGGAGAAATGCTCTTTATCATGTAAGCTTGACAATATTTATTGCACAATAGTTATTGTGGGATTTCTGGAATGGCGATAGTTAACCCTTTCTGATTACCCAAAAACGATTTTTGTGAGGTAAATACAACTAAAGTTATTCATGAAAATGTGATTGGGGCCATGAAGTGTTTAATAGTGATGTGGAAAATTGATAAAGCATGTAAAATATGATCAGTAAGGTGCCCATAAAGTGACATATTTTTCACTGATATGAGTCCCGAGTAACAGAAGAAAAATGGTAGCTTTGCACAGGTATGACATACAGCCTCCCGAGTAGTGTCATTGGACTCACAGCAAAATGTAGTTTTCAAAAATGCATTTATATCTGTCAAAACATGGAAGTTAAGGGTGTTTGCAAGATAGTGAGATTTGAAGTGCAAAAACCTGCCCAAGCTCACATGTCAAGTGAGATGATGAAGTGCTCTCCTCCCCTGGTGTCCCAAAGCACTCCCACATTGTCTGGACCTATCAGCACACAGGTGGGAGTTGGATATTGGAGCATTAACCAATTCTTTCTCCGGGGACTATGACAAGTCAGTGATGCCATTTGCACTATAACTAAGTCTGCCCACCTCAGAGCAGGACTTTTTCCACTAATCCCATGAGGGGACCTGTTGTCGAAATCTGAAGAAACATCCCAGCAGTGTGAGTCCTATATCTTGCAGAAGATTACAAGCTGACTTGGGACACCTTGGAGGACTCAGCAGAGACCTTGACTGGCCCCCTTTTTCTGTCCCAGCAGTGCCCTGACGCTCCCTGTTGTTCAGTCCAAACCTCTCCTGTAAGTAGCCCTAAACCCCAAAAGTTATAGAGTATGCCGGCCCTGTATTCTTGTGGCATTGCCTTAGATAAATCCCCATTTGCAAAATCTCATTTTTTCTGTGTATTTTAATCATTTCACCATTGAATAATCCCTAATGTCCCTATGTAGATCCTTAGTCTATTTATCCAAGTAAATCAATTGTTTCCGCCATAGGTTTGCCAAAAGTATTGACTTCAAAAGCTCTGTTTCCATTTGTTTCCCATTGTAAGATGCAAAACAAAATTGTTCCCATTTTCCCATTCTGTTCATATTTCCCCATTGTAAGGTGCAAAACAAAATTGTTCCAATTTGTTCTTTCTGTTCCTATTTCCCCATTGTAAGGTAAAAATGAATTCCATTTGCATTTTATTTCCCCATTGAAATCGTGGTACACATCCCAAAATCGGTTTTCCCATTCTGTTCTGATCATAGACCTAAAGCCCTGTGTGTTAGTATCTTGGGTGGAAAAACAAATGTCCCCCTTTGCATCCCTGTCTCCTCTTTAATGTTGTTGTGATTAAGTCTTCCAAAATCTGATGTTCCCCTGGTATGCTGATTAGTATTCTCTAAAGCCCTGCCTGTCTTTCTAAGTATAATCAGAACAAATCCCCTTCTTTTCTATTCTTTCCCATAGCAGTTGTGATAAATAATAAAAAAACATTTTCCCATTGTGCTGTGCCCAACACATTTTCCCTTTTCCTTTCTGTCTCCCATGGTTTGAGGGCTGCTGGGGGTTTGCTTAACCATTGTGCTATACATTGTGTGTTGAATTGTTCTTCTTCTGTCTTGTAATTTAAAAGTAAGTATTTGTGACATTATATCTCAACCTGTTCGCTTTACAGAAGTTATTGTGTTTTGATAAACTCTGTGGGTTCTAATTTGATTTGAATACATTATTAATAAATATATTATTAATACACACCAGCCTGGTTCTCAGTCCATTGTAACGCTGGGTATGCGTTGGGTTTGTGTGTGAGATGGGTTGGAGGCCTTATGAAAAAAAGGACCTGAAGTATAGAAATCAAAGCGTTTTCTTGGGCACCACAATCATTGTACGGGAAGGATATCCCTGGCTTCCATGTGCCGTGTAATATATCGTGGCAAGGATATCACAACAACCAATAACACATTAAACACAAGTAAATAAAAATAAAAAAATAACACATTTTACATTACCACACACCATTAATGTTATTGTGGGTTTAAAAAATGTATACATATATAAATGCTTAGGTATGTTTCTGTACTTGGCTGATGCAATTTATCAGTGTTAGGTTGCCTTCTGCTGTCCAAATGGCAATGTGTGCCTTGTGTGTCCTTCAACAACAGTGATCATTTTAACAAACAGCTGATTCAATTTATCAGTGTTAGGTTGCCGTCTGCTGTCCAAATATCAAAGTGCACACTTGTGTGCCCTTACACTTCAACAACAGCTACATTTTAACCAGCAGAATGGGCATGCTTCTGCACGGTCACCTTCACCTTTCATTATTGCAGACACTCAGAATTATTTCAAGTTACTTCTTTCCATCCCACTTTCTTTTCACAAAGGGCACAGTGGTTCCAGTGTCAATGAACAATTAATTACTGGCTCAATGTTTCAGTCTCTAAAGAGCAAACCGCTATAGGACAAATGCCTCCTCACGAGCTAAAACTGAAAGCAGATGTTGTAATTATGCACTGTATTTATGCTACCATGCAATTTTATGCCATCACAGGGACTCAATGGAACAAGTTTGAAAATCATGAGTCTACAAAGACACACCATAGAGGCCTGCGTAATCAATGGATTAAACTTAGATACTGTTCTCACACCGCGCATACCTCTCATTCCATCTGATATAAATATGCCTTTCAAATTCAAAAGAAGACAGTTTCCTATACGTTAAGCTTTTTTAATGACCATTAACAAGTCACAGGGACCTACATCCCCTTCTTGCAAGCGATTGTTGGTAATTCTGTTATTTAAGAAGGAGCACAGAAGTGACCTTATGAATTACAAATCGATATTGATGACTGATATTGACCTTTAAGATATGCTAGAACAGCGTATGTTATGCCAGGAACAGCAAGTGTAAGAAAATGCCCTTGTTCCATGTAATCTAAAAGTAAAATAGGTCATTTAATTGAATAAGCCATATGTGCTACACTGCCACTTAGTATTCATTATTAGAGATTAACCTTCACATCACAGCCGCAGAGCAAAGTATATACAGGTAGGCGGCCATTAATTATAGCTTTCTTAGCATACGTCTAACAGCTCACAAAGATGCAACAACTACATAAAACATTCCTCTCTCCTTTCAGGATTGACAGCGCAGTGTAGTTGACAGTTTAGTTGACATCCTTGTTATTATAGCATTGGAGCTTTGTTACCAAACAGCAATGGTGGGTTTACAAAATGCAAGAAAATAAAAACGCTAGCATACAACGTGAAACACAGGACTCAGAAAGTGTTCTATGCAGAAAGAGGGCAGAGGTGTAATGCAAAAAGGGCAGGGGCCAGATGGTATGGCAGAAAGAACCAGAACAGGTGCTGTCTCACTCTGAGCCAATTGGAAAAAACTTCCAGCACAAATTAATCACATTTGTGGGATCCTGATTGGCAGAGAGCCAGCCACTCTTTTACTCTGGGCGTTAATCGATTCTAAGGTTTCTCCAGCTTAAAATCCGTCCTCCTCCCACAAAGGGGACTTTCAAAAGGAACAATGGCGTCCCAATCCCTCTCATAAACTTTAATGCTGTATTTCCAAAGACTAGCTCTTTGCTGCCCTCCTTTCTTTATATATTGCTTTCTATCTAGGTTCACAATATGTAAATCATATATATATATATATATATATATATATATATATATATATATATATATATATATATATTCAGTGAAAAAAACTTTGTTAAAGGGACATTATGGTTAAGTTGCGCTACTAAAAACCTATGAAATTCAGTGAAAAAACTTTGTTAAAGGGATGTTATGGTTACACGTAAAACCGAAACCCCCTGAAATTGGACAGTTATGGTAAGCTAAGCAACAATAACTCGCGCCACCACAGTGCACTGCTAAGACTAACACCCAGGACATCAAAGATGACATCACAAATGTCATTGATGACATCACTGATGACATCACATGTCTGGCTCCCTCTTTTTTCCTTTACTGACATATCTAGGCCAAATGGTTTTCTTTAGTAACAGTTGGAACTAAACATTCAAAAGGTACTATATTTGTAGACTTATCCTTCAAATATGTTCTTACAGTAATCCCCTTAGGGTTCACTCACATCATATGAAACATATACATAGCGGAAGACACAGGCTTGAAAGACAGCAATCCTTTCTGTGCATGAAGGTAATCAGTAAGGTTATCAAGAGAAACGTTAGAAAATCCTCTGCAGCAAATGGAGCTAAAAATGGATCTGTTAATGAAAAATGTAAATCTTTTTAAACACTTTGTGGAGGACCATATAAAAGAAAACATTAAATATCACAGTCCCACATGTACCTGTTCCCCCTCTCCATGTCCCAGCCAACTATCCCAAAACCATCCCCAGCAAGAAAAACATCACAATGAGACTTCCATCCTTTCCTCCCCTCCCGTCCCATCCATTATGTCCAAACCCCTAATTCCCCTGTATTTGTTTCAGTTTCTGCTTCCCCCTCTCTTTTGTAATTTGTATACTGTTACACAATAATAAAATATTAAGTGTGTTGTTTGTATATTCCTGTGTGCCTTATTGTTTAAAAAAAGGCTGGGTGTCTGTGGACAGCACGGCTGTCTAGGATGTCCTCAATGAACCAAAATGGGGTGTCCTAAGGACACTATGCCTGTTCATATTGTTGGCAATCAAAATGGTGGTGTCCTTAGGACACACAAGATGTCTGCATGTCCGCAATTAACCAAAATGGGGGTGTCCTAAGGACACTATACCTGTCTGCATTGTCCTCAATCAAGATGGAAGTTTCCTTAGGACACACAAGATGTCCACCTGTCCATAATTAACCAAAATGGGGATGTCCTAAGGACACTATACCTGTCGAATTGCCCATAGTCAACATGGGGGTGTCTGCAGAACACTAAAGATGTCTGCATGTTTACAGCTATGCAAAATAAAGTTTCCTTAGGACATTCCCCCTGTTCGCATTGTCCGTAACCAGAATGAATATGTCCTACGGACAGCCGTCCCATTCGCCAATGTGTCCTCAATGTCATCATGTGACCTCACCAACACTGAGCGTAACAAACACTGTCCGGGTGCCCGGACACATAAAACGTGTTTTTTTTCAGCAATCCAAGGAATATTCCTGGGAAAGTGCACCCTTGCATATGTCCCACACTATGTCCCTGGTGATGTACATACTTTTTAGAATTTCTTTAGCCCTTTCTTGGTGTTTGAAATGTTCGAGAACAGCACAGGTGTCTGCGAAGCACGCCCCAGCACCCCTATAAAAGACCACACCCCAGAGCTGCTCCTTATTTTATATTTGCGCTTCCGGGACAGAGACTGCTCCTTGTTCCATTGGATTGCTCTTGCTCTTTAAACAGCTGTCCCAATGGCATCCATGGCAGCTGCTGGTGCTGCTGCAGTCTCAGCAGCCCCCCATCCCCTCCACCACCACCTCCCAGAGGGCCTGCAGAGGGGAACAGGCGACAGGATACAGAGGAGAGTGATGAAGAGGATGAAGAGGATGAGGTAGTGGAAGTCCCTACTACTAGTTCTCACCGGGAATCTTGGGTGTGGAAGTTATTTACCACCATTGATGGAGTACCAAAATCACGTGCACACAAGGTGACCTACAAACAGTGCAAGATGGTGCTGAGTCATGGGAAACCGGGTTTGTACAGCTATGGTACTACCTCAATGAAGTGACACCTAAAATCGTTCCACGGTGGGGCTATTCATAAGGTTGTACCTTGCGATAAACGTTGTAGGTTGAGTTCCAATGAGATCCTTACCTTTCAAGGCTCACAGTATTGTGCATGTCCTGCAAGGCAGTACTCTGCAGGGGGGAGAACCTTCGAAGTGCTTTTGAGACTGTGGTCAAGGAGCATGAGAAGAACTTCTACCTACCTGAATTAGGCCCACCCTACATCTTCCTCTCTCCACCTGCCCTTACTTATCCCCGAGGATGGTGTCCCTTCCTTATTCTCCTTTCCCTTCCTTTCCTTGTGTGTTCTGTTTAGAAAAACAAAAAATATAAAACAACAAAAAACACAAAAAAGGCTCTTTTCAGAGCCGCCTTTCACAGTTCAAAAAGAGAAGTGTCAATTAAACATATGGTAAAATCCGAGCATGGGGAATTAACATTGAAATAGTGTGCACCATTTCTCCTTTGAGGTTGCCTCTGAAAAGAGCCTTTTTTTGGGGGGGTTTTGCAGATGCTTCAGAAACACTGTTTATTTTGTATTATTTTTTTTTCTCGTATTTTCCTCCAAAAATCTTCACATTGGCTTCTCCAAAGCAACCCCTATGTTCTAAAACAGCATGGCATTTCCAATAAAAGATAAAGACATGCCATCTTCTTTAAAATAATCAACATTACCAAAGTCAATGTTGTCATTGTTGCAAAACAACATACCAGCTCTAAGCATAAAAGCTAACATGCCTCGGTTAATTAAACAAACTGCAATATTTTGCTGAGGACAAAAAACAGAACTATTGTCCCACATTGCGCTAGGTACCAAACCAGAAAATATTAACTTGGCATTTGGAAGTAGTTTCATTACTGCCTGAACCAAGATTCTAAGTCGGGGCATGGACATAGCCCAAATGTAAAGCACCACAGTGCAGGACAACCACATGTGGACTGTTCATCCTAGCCATATCTTGGCAAACCTCTACCATTGCCTGCAAATTGAAGCCAGGCACACTGCTCCACAAGACCTCCACTCCTTTTACATCAAAATTCTTTCCCACATTCCTACATTTTGCATACTTCTCCAAACCATACACAAACATATCTCCAAGCACCACCACCCTGACTTTCTCCACCTCCGCCATCTTCACTACACACAGCCTCTCTAAATACGAAGCAGAACCTCAACACCTGATTGGCTAATCCTCAAAATACACTCCCATTTCATGCTCAGAAGCCCCTGATGTGACATGTCCTGGATGTAAACAGATGCGCTGTCCGTGGAGCGCGTAAGAAACATTGGGGCAGCCCTTCTACCTTCTATCACATGCAAGACCTCTAAATCTAACTCCATCATCACAATTCAGCACTTTAGATGTACTGTTGATCACTCCGAGTAAAATTGTGGTGTGACTGCAAAGCACCTACAGCAACTACTACTAAATTCTCAAACATTTCTACTTCCAGATTCATGCACATCCACATGCATGATTACAAAGTACAGGTATGAATATTTCTTGCACAGTACATCATACATGCCAACATTCCGACCCACCTGGGAGCAACATTTCCTCCGAAAAATTGTGAGACAACATTTGTGTCATAAGAATGCATTGGGCAAAGATATATTTTCAGCGGGAGAACGGTAAAAAAAATATATATTTTTCACGGAAAAATCAGGAGCCTTCCACCGAAATTGGGAGGATTGGCATGTATGGTACATGTACATCTCTTGTATAAATGCATATAAACAGAGTAACTGCCACTTACCCTATGCAACCTGCAAAACAAGTGTACTGTCATTTCTCCCATCTGCTATCATCATGTCACTTGCAAAGCTCTCCAAATTTTGATTTACCCATATTATTAACTGCCATGTGCAAATTGTTATTTTCTTCATTCATTCTATCATTTCTGTAACCACTGCCACGTATTTAACTGCATTTCAACCATTATAGCATTTGATGCATTATAGTTCATAAGATGTACATACATTTTCCTTTCTATACATTCTGTATAGTTCACATACATTCTCTCATTTCAACTTCCTTTACAAATGACTATATTAGTAATCCGACACAACACACACAGCTACCTAATAAAGTGTCATTTCATGTTAAAAGATGGGAGAAATAACAGTATAATTATGGAAAAAGGCTTACTAGTGTGTTATAAAATTACACACAGCCAGGATGAGTACATGCATCTTTATGTATGCACACAGATAGCCAACATCATTTGAAAGGCTCCCAACTGAAACAACACCACTGCCTCTAAAACTGTTCTTACAATCTAGACAGCTCTCTTATCCCAGCTGGTTGCCCATTCCGTTCTAGATTTCACAACAGCATTCAACAATGCAAAGGTGCAGTCATATCTATCACATCATCTCCAACTATGTACAGTTTTGTAAAGCAAGACATACACCATATCCCCCCTTCCCTTCAGTCTGAAACACAAGCAGCAGATCCGTCCTTGCAACCTTTACTTTATTTCAGTCTCTCCCCTCTCCGTGGACCACAAAATCACTGAGTACTTTGCTAATAACCTACTGAGTAATAACCTGCTGACCCCATCAAATCCTTCTGATTTATTTCCCACACCTTCACAAACACATACATTGCATACTTTTCCATACAGTTCCTGCCATTTACCCTGTAAAAATAACAAACAAAGCATACCATTATTTCTTCGATCTCCTAACATCCAATAACACCGATTTACGAAGCCAAGTGTGCTCTGTGCACTTACTATTGTACTCATTTCTAAAGTACATTCAACTAACAGATTCTAAATAAAATATACAGAAATCACATAGGCAAAGAAAAGTGCATATAGATGCTATGGACAGTTATCATAAAGCACTACTACTGCAAAAACAAACAAATTCATGTCTACATTAACAACAATGCTATTAAAACACATATGTATTAACTTCTTTCACAATTGCAGTGAAGACCACTCTCCTGAAAAGCATCAGCGTCTGAAGTACGGAAAATAATTCAGAAGAAACCTACTCTTTGCATCCAAAAAAGTAAGTGCAATACTGCCATCATTTTCTAACTGTTACTCAAACACTGTAGAATTCTAGTATTCTTGAACAAACAAGTGTATTTACCCTGCAACATTAGATTCAGTATTAGTGCTTCCCCTTACCAGATCCATAATTTGTATTGCAATCTGAACACCAGTATAGTGACACTCAAATACAAGAATAGCCTTCCCAACCTGATGTAGCAGCCCATTGCACAATCACACACCTATACATACATCCTTACCATCATACTCAGACACTCATGCACAAAGCACACATACACTGCACAAGAGCCCAACCCACACTTTCTTTTTTTCTCCAACAGATCCCAAAGAATGCCTACCAAAAAGCAACTCCATAGAAAGCAATGCAAAAGTAAACGAAATCAAACTAAAACTCTCTAAAATAAGCATCCACCTCAAGCAGAATGTGTACAAAAAGTTCAAACAAAACAGCTAATACAGTCATTAACCAAAACAAAACAAGCTTCCAGTATAGAAACTGTGCCTCCTCTTTCAAAATGTAAAACAAAATCGAAAGTAATTAACAAGACTACAGCTCCAACTAGTGCTAAAACTGCACCTATAAATCTGGATGTAGCAGCAAGTAAGCATACCAAAAAAATTATTTTACAAAAAATGTTCCGCCACAGAGTCCTTCTGAACCTTGTAAAAACAGGAGAGAAATCACGCACAACCCTTAAAACCTACCATAGAAAATTAATCCTAGAATCTCTCATAGATAGTGCAATCCTTCTCAAAAGGAAATTATTTATTTTAGTTTTAAACAGAATGAAACCACAAACAAAACTAAGTACTAAACTACAAAAAAGACTTCTCGATAAACGAAATATCAACAAAGATAACTTCACAAACATCTGTGGACGTGAATGGAGTCACACCATGAGTACAGAAGCATATTTCAATGACGAAGCATACAAAAAAAGCAAAGAAACCCAATGGCCATACATACCAGTGGACGAGGGTGTGAAAAACATAATAATACCATCATGGAACAAGAAACGCTCCTCACAAAAATATAGCCAGAAATATCAGTATCACCTTTCCATTCCACTCAACCAATACCTCCAGTCTATAAATGGCTGTGCACATCAATGTGTAACATTGCTAAAAAATCTTTCAAATCTTTACCCCACTTCCTCAAACAGTTTGTGAAAGGCAAAGACCAATTCAAAATTAAACTACTACAAAATATGGACCCCTGTCCAGTGTGCAAATACACAGCACTACAAGGACATTCATTTGTTTCAATTTCCGGACCTATTTGCAAAAGCACCTCCCATCATATCAAAATGATATCAACACATCATTCAATTATAAGCAATCTGGTCCATAAACGTTGCAATGCCAAAAGTCCTACTTTAGCACTAGCCAACTTAAATAACAATTGTCTTCATGGTACAGTAAACAACTACTCAAAGAAATAGAGCATATCCAGAGAAAATATTTTGGAATTGAAAGCCACTTATGAAATGCAATATATTTACAACAGACTACCAACAATTGTACCAATGGCAACCTTCTATTACACACATCCAAAAAGAAATACTAAAGTTTAAAAGTATGTCTGCTGAAGTACCAAACCATTTGTGTGTGTGTTGCTGTAGGACATTTTTATAAAAATAGCACAAAAACTGTAAACATAAAGTACAAAATAGAAGACAATGAAGATCCCGAATGGTTCTAATTAACTCTCTATCTTATAGCAGGAAACAAATACGAAATTACTGACCCCTTAATACTTTGCAATTACTGCATTGCAAAAATTGACAACAACCAAACACCTTCACGTGCTATCACAAATAACTTGGAATTATTCCCATTACCAAAACCCCTGCACCAACTCAATTTATATGAGAGCCTCATAATTCAAACAGTGCACCCATTTCAAGCAATAATACGCCTCCAATCAAAAACGGCAAAACTATCTCCCTCTGAATTAGTGAAAGGCATTTATGACAAAGTAGTTTATTTGCCACTAGATCTCAAAGAAAATGTACACAATCTGGGAGTGCAACATCCAATAGATCAATCTTTAATTATCTTAGTAAATGGGGCACTTACAAAAGATGAAAAATTGTGGCAACAACTCGTGGACTTAGATAAAGTTAGACAAGCCCTGCAATATCTAAAAGACAACAATGAATACTACAGAGAAATTAATATTGAAGAAAACCTGAGGGAAACCACTGAAATAATTCAAGAGTCATCAGAAACTGGTCAATTTCAATGTCTTGATCCTGCTACAGAATCCACTATTTTAGACTATTATACAATTCACCCATTACACTCTAAAGACACCATAGTTGATGCACTGTAAAGGTACCAAATGCGACAAGCCGAAAGATCTCCAATCTGCATATGAGAGAAAAGTATAGAAGCATGTGCCTTTCCTCTACTCTTTAATACTGGTAAAGGAGGAAGATACGACGATAGACCTACACAAATAACAGCATCAGAATATCGCTCTTTACAAATGTATTCTGAAGACCCAAGTTTCTGACAAAATGTGGAATACATATTCCACCTTCTCTTTGAATGTGAACTAGCAACTGTATGCTACAGAGTTGCACACACATTGAAATCAGGTACCCATTTTCAAAATATGTCAGCTATGGAATTACTACAAAAAGTGCAAGAAAAAGATGAGATTTTACAGTCAAGCATTACAAATCTTTTAGAAAATATGCGTGGTACAAAAGAATACTGACTCCGATGTCACGGAGATGCATGCTGTATGATAAGAAACCTTGGCCCACCCACTTGGTTTGTCACATTAAGTTGTGCAGAATATGCATGGGGAGATTTACACGATTTCCTACACATAGCAAACCAAAACAAAACAAACATAGATATAAAAACACCAGGAGAACTCTGCTCTCTAGATCCTGTGAATGTATCAAGATATTTCCATCATTGATTCATTGCTATGCTACACTTCATTTGTAATAAAACTGTTCCTCCCCTCAGAGAAGTGCAACACTTCATTTGGAGAAAAGAATACCAAGCCAGAGGAGCACCACACATCCACATGCATTTGTGGATTAAAGATGCTCCTAAATTTGGTCAGGATAGTGATGTCACTGTTTTGCAGTTCATCCACAAATATGTCACTTTTGAAATCCCTTCACAAACAACACATAGTGACCTTCATGCACAGATTTTACAGTTTGAAAGACACAAATGTGGGAAATATTGTTGTCGCCAATATAAAAACAAAGCAACTCTGCTCTCTAGATGCTATGAATGTATCAAGATATTTCCATCATCGATTCATTGCTATGCTACACTTCATTTGTAATAAAACTGTTCCTCTCCTTGGAGAAGTGCAACACTTCTTTTGGAGAAAAGAATACCAAGCCAAAGGAGCACCACACATCCACATGCATTTGTGGATTAAAGATGCTCGTAAATTTGGTCAGGATAGTGATGCCACTGTTTTGCAGTTCATCCACAAATATGTCACTTTTGAAATGCCTTCACAAACAACACATAGTGACCTTCATGCACAGATTTTACAGTTTCAAAGACACAAATATGGGAAATATTGTTGTCGCAAATATAAAAATAAAGGGAAATACTACACCAAATGCTGCTTTGGTTTCCCTAGACCGGTTTCAACAACAGGTCAAGTAAACAACTTCATGTCTTCAGTTAGACATAGTGTCAAAGGTAAATCACCTAAGACCACAAATTACATAAAAAAGAACAGAAGAATCAAAATACATCAATGATTACAATGCAATCATTGCCCTCCTATGGAATGCAAACATGGATGTGCAGTACATTGCAGACAATTCCACTGCAGTTGCATGATAAGTCATAGCCTACTTAACCAAAGCAGAGAAAACAGAGCTACAGGACCTGTGGGATGACATCACCTGACAAAACACTATCACAGAAATCGTACAGTTTAGGCATAAAAATGCTCTCTCATAGAGAATGTGGCTGCTATGAAGCTGCAGACCGTTTAACCGGTACTGCCTTGTATGGAAGTCTTGGTCCTGCCAAATCTAGAAAAAGAGTACTCAAATCATGTGAGAACATAGAAACAATAGCCAAAAATTATCCCAATAGCCAAGACATTTTGAAAACAATTTACTAGACACATACTACCCAAACAGAAGTACCACTTTGGAAACTATGGGCCTCATCACGAGTTGGGCGGTAACGCCGGCGCTATTAGCGCCGGCGCTAATAGCCCTATCGCCAACCCCCCTGGCGCTATTAGCACCGGATCACGGATTTGGCGGAAGGGTTATTGCCCATTCCCCATTGGGCCCATTTGGGAATTTCTCATTCTTCATTGGGCCCAATGGGGAAAATTTGCGCTATTACCGCTGGCGGATTTCCCGCCGGCGGTAATCGCACCAAAAATCAGCAATTTTGCTGCAGATTTCCCCCCAGCTCAGAGCTGGGGGGAAATCTGCCAAAGCCATGATCTGGCGTACCGTTAAATGCGGCGGTAATAGCGCTACCGCTGCATTTAAGGGTTACCGCCAGACTGGTGATGAGGCCCTATGTGTCTATACCACGTAGCCCTAAACTTCACATACAAAATAATATTAAACCAGATGAAAAGAAATGTAGATACACAGTAGCAAATTGTGAATGCAGCTTAGTGAAACTTACCAAACGCAGCTTAATTAATCATATCAAATTGTCATTAAAAACTCCTCAACATGAAGAACTGTATTACATGTCCCTGCTACAACAGTTTAAACCATGGAGAAAAGAAGAAGACTTACTGGATACATATGACGCCTATGAAGACGCTTTCAAAGCAAAGGAAAGCACTACAACAGACATAAACTTTAAACAGTACCAAACAATGTTGCACAATGAACAGCAACACTAAGAAGAACTCCAGGCCCAACTATATGTGAAAATAAAAACTGTGCCTGCCAAGATTACAAAGCTATACTGCTATACCTGAGTGGTCAAGCTGGTTTCAGCAAAACATTCCGAATCAAAATCATCAGCAAATTCCTCTAACAATTGACAAAACAACAAACTATCAGCTGTTGTAACTGTCCCACAGGTTTAGCTGCCTACAACAGAGGCAGTGTGACTTTACACCGATTACTACTCCTTCCAGTAGCAGACCATAACAAATTAGACTACTACAAACTAACTACAGAAGCTGCAATGGAACTATGCAGAGTTTTCAAACAAATGAAAATGCTGCTAATAGATTAGGTGAGCATGGTCTTCAACCTAATGTTGGCTTTAATTCACCTCAGACTATAAGAGGTCCTCAAAACAGACTACAAAGAGCTCTTTGGAGGAAAACACATTATTGTTTTCAGAGATCTTCTTCAATTAACACCAGTGAAAGCTGAACCTATTTTTAAAACCTTAGGGCACAAACTGTGCCATAAAACTCTTGGCAGCATAGGAAATGTCAACCGTTGGCAACATTTCCAATACAGAGAATTAACTGAAAATATGCAGCAGTCTGCAGACCTGACATACGACAACATTATAAAAAGTATTACAGTTGGTGTACTATCGCAAGAAGTACAAACTATTTTAAATACCAGGCACATCCATGCACCCTATGGCCATAACTCATGTGCTACTGCTCTCATGGAACAATTAGTACACAAACATGTCAATTGTATGTCCTTGATGCTAACTCTTGCAAGCTGTTCCAAATTTAATGAAACAATGTTAAAAAAAGAAATGCAGACAATAGTTTAAATTTCCTCCACAGACAAACTGGATGTACATGGTATGACACTACCCATGTGTCAACAAGCCAAAACAAGGCTAAACACCTCGGAAAACTCTATCGCTAACACAGCTGGTTTGGATAAAATAATAAAATTATCTTTAAACTGTAGAGTAATGCTTAAACGTAACCTTGACATGGACCAAGGACTAGTTACTGGAGCACTTGGTACAGTTCTTGGCTTTCAAACATACCCACGTGACAACAATATTCAATTTGTCAATATTCTCTTTGACAAACTATCCGAAGTTAAAACGGATAGGATGCTCAACTGCCCACTTCCTTCATTTCAAAGACATGTGTGTATGCAAAGAACAATTTCTCTAACTCTTGCATACGCAGTCACCATTCACACATCACAAGGTCTTACCCTAGATAAAGCATTGATAGATATTGGTAGCACAGTCTTTCAAGAAGGTATGAGCTATGTAGCACTATCACGCTTACATATACTTGACAGACTATTTCTAATCAACTTTGATGCAAGTAAAGTAAATGCTGACATTTTTTGCATTCTAGAATACAACAGACTGCATTCACTCTACACCCCCCTCTAAAAACCCATCCTGTTCCGCAAAAAGCTAAACATTGTAAAAGAAAACTACTTTAGACTCAATCTATGCAGGATCTCACAGCAATTCCTTCAAAGAAAGTAAAAGAAGGTAATACCTCATAAGGACCACAACCAAAGAAGAATCTACTGCTCAAAGTAACTCAAGTACCTCTTCAAAGAAGCAACTCACACTCCCAACAAATGACTTGGACATAGAACTGTCATGTCCATTCAAATTTTCAAATACAACTGGTGTAAATTGCTACGCAAATGTAGCAATAAATATTCTATTCCAATTGCCACCAATTACTGACAACATTTACTTACACGTACAGACCAATTGTGTTTGCAAATGTTAGTCCTTCATAGAAATGCATCCAACAATCCTGACAACACTTACAATGTTCATGGAATAAAGCAGGAATTGTTCTACTGTGATGGAATGGTCAAATTCACCATAAACTCACAACAAGATCCACAAAAATTTCTAATGTACTTACTACAATTACTGGAAAACAAAAACATACCTATAAATGAAATCTTCCAGATTTCATACATGTGGAAACATACATGCACTCTTTGCAGGCACGTAGTACAAGAAGAAGTTCCTAATGAACTCTTTGTGTATGTATCCATACCTAACTGTGAGTCCATTCCATTTCAGCAACTTGTACAAAATGCAAACCATGGAAGATTATGTACTACCTGAAATGCCGATAATCGTTCCAGCTTACAAATACAGACACATACTAAATACGTAATAGTAATGCTTTTACGTTATAATGCAGATGGTACCAAAAACAACTGCAAGCTGACTGGATTCACACATGGTCAAGTATCACTTGGTAAGAAAACCTTGACATGATATGATATGATATTTTATTTGTATTGCGCTCATTAACATTTGTTTCAGAGCACGACAAGGCAAGCAAGAGGAACAGTGGAGAACACAACAACGATCTTACTAACCTTCAAAACAATAGGTATAATCTACCACGCAGGAGGCACAACCAATGCAGGTTACAACAATGCATATATAAAAAAGAATTGGGGATGGTTTGAATGTAATGATAGTACCATTACTCTAAAGCAGAGATTTCAGCAAATCTTGTAAATGCTTACTTAATATTCTTAAAACCAACATTTTATAACTAATCTGTGTGTGAAAATTAACAAAACTTGAACTTCAAAACTATACCAGTTACAATACGCCAACACTTATCTTAATGCCCCAAGAATCTGCAACAAAGAAACAGATAAATGAATACCACTCAAATTAAACAAGAAATAAACTGAATACACCAACAGGTATCTAACTGACCCAAAAATCTGCAACAAGCCAACAGATAGATGAATACCACTAAAATGGAAAAAGAAATAAACAAATAGAATACACCAACTGATTTCTAATTGCAACAATACTACCACCACTTCCAAATGAAAACCCATACACCTATTCAATTCCTCCTATTGAAATCAACAATAGAAATATATTGTACCACAACGTAGAAAGAGTATTTTTTAATCTAGCATGGAATTTATTTTCCCACAGACTCAATGATTTAATCAAGAAACACAGGAACTCAGCAAATTGCACAGTACACTGGTTTGAACTATAGTACTTCTGAAGTACTAACTATGAGGGCCAGCAAACTACAGCAATGTCTACTATGCAATGCAATACTCATTATAAACTACCTACACTAACATGTGATTTCTTCTTTTAACACAAGTATTGAAAAAAATGTGTGCTCCAACTACCCATGTCATGATGAAAAAAAGTGCATACAACCACACAAAGTCAAACAGTAAGTATATAAGGATTGGACTCACAAACACTGCAGCATAACACACCCATTCAAGCAAACACCTGACCATAAACCACAATCCAAAATGTTTGCTTCCATGGGTATCTTATGCTGAAGGGCTTGTTGCCAAACACTACAATCTTGACTGCATGGCCTGGCCAAAACTCTTCATACAGCCTCAACAAAGGAAACAGTAAGTATATAATAATTAAACTCAGAAACACTGCAACATAACACAGCCATGCAAACAAACACCTCACCAATAAATACAACCCAAAATGCCTAGAGTCTTCAATACCAACAATCTGAACACAATCCAACAAACAAACAAACACACATCCTCTCACTATCCTATAAACACTATTACACTACTACCAATCAGTGCTCACATTTTTGAAAACATATCCCCTAAGCACTCACATACCACAATCAAAATGTTTGGTAGCATTGTAGAGTTCTGCTGCAGTGGTTGTGGCCAGGGCCTAAAGTCTTGGGTGCATGGCCTACGGTCTACGGCCTTCGGCCATGCACCCAAGACTCTAGGCCCTGGCCACAACCACTGCAACAAAACACAACAATAGAAACAAACAGCTACCAAATGACCAGAACCCAAAAACATAATACATCCACCTCAAAACTATGCACTTCAATTAACAGTCTATAAAATAATTGGTCACCCTCTAGACTGGCTTCTGTCAGACCTATCCAAGGTTCTGTGTTAGAGCAACAAAATGTTCTGTTGGTCTTATTAAATCGAGGTATACGTGCCACTTACCTGTTATCCATTTAAGGTGTTCAATGAGAAGAACATGAAATGGACTAAATATGATAAGAAAGCTGCGTGTACATAGTTTTTCCTCTAAGAATGTCACCTGATGGTATTTTTATGGATCAATCTGTTTCTGCTTTGTTTATATGCTGACCGCATAATTTGTCACACGCACTACTTATGGGTCTATGCAATTTCTGTTTGTTTAAAAGTGAACACTTGACTGAGGAGAGTAAATAAAAAATACTCCCAGATTTATATTAACTAAGTGCTTGTGATATGTTTTTTCTCCTTGATGCTTTCCCATCTTTCCCCTGGATATGTATAAATAATAGCTATAACAGGGATTCAGATACATATCAAATTTTATTTGCATCCCAACAAATTGCAATTAGCTTTGACTGTTTCAGCCAGGACAAACCCCCCCTTGTGTTCTTTTATAAAATAATTACAACCTATGTACAAACTCTTCAATACATACCCTCTTCACCCAATGCTCTTCTAACGACCCAAAACCAACATCATACTAAACTAAAATAGCCACTAGTGCGCCCAGTGTCTAGTATGTTCGCAGACAACTGCAGTGACCACGGACAACACAAACACATCACGGCCTTCTCCCACCTAAACAAATACAGCATTTGACCCATCTTTTACTCCCCCACCCTCTCCAAGCACTCATAGACACCAACACACTCCCCAAAATTGGATTTATGCTCACTTCCAGCGCATGTCCGTGCATCCAATATGGCGGGCACATCAAAAAATTTGACGCACTTCACGCCTCATCCCAGCCAATCAGACAACACGTTGCATGTCCACGGACATGACGCAAGCCGATTATCCAAACGGTGTCCTGTCCGCGGAGCGAACAGGGAATCTGGTCCACGGAGCGGACATAGATGTCACTAATTGTTTTGCCTTACGTTTTGTTTGTTTAAAAATAAAACTACTGGACGGATTTACACCAAATTAACAAAAGCACACTTTTGGGACCAAGCCCCCACTCCTGCCGCAAATTTGGTGAAAATCCATCCATCGGTTTGGGCTGCAGGCGCAACAGAATTTTTTTCCCATTATGTCTATGGGAAAAAAGATATTTTGGGACCCCCAATAACTTTTCTATAACTTTGCCCCCCCTTGACCAAACCTCACTAAACTTTGCAAAAAAAATCAGCGTGGACCAAATATTTTTTTCCATAGGTTGGGGAGGATTCGTCCAAGGACAGCAAAGTTATAAGCCGCCCAAAAAGTGCTCTTCCTATGGGTTTAGCAACTTAACCATAACTACATGGCCGCTACCGCAGGCCATGCAATTAATATATATATATATATATTACATGGCCACGGTAGTGGCCATGTAGTTATGATTAAGTTGCTGTTTCCATAGGAAGAACACTTTTGGGTGGCTTATAACTTCGCTCTCCCTGGACGGATCCTCACCAAACTTTGCAAAAAAAGTAGTTGGGTCACTCTGAATTTGTTTATAAAGTTTGGTGAGGATTCGTCCAGGGGGGGAAAAGTTATAGGGGGGGTCCCAAAACTTTTTTTTTCCCGTAGACTGAATGGGAAAAAAAACTTTGCGCACGGCTACAGCCCGAACCGCTGGACGGATTTACACCAAATTTGCGGCAGGAGCGGCGGCCTGGTCCCAAAAGCGTGCTTTTGTAAATTTGGTGTAAATCTGTCCAGTAGTTTTTTTAAAAATGACCAAAATGTAAGGCAAAAAAATTAGTGATATCTGCGTTTGCTTCGCGGACGGACTTCCCTGTTCGCTCCGTGGACAGCACCCCGGTTGGCCCATGGGCTTGCGTCATGTCCGCGGACATGCAACGTGTCCGCTGATTGGACGGCGAGGGGCGTGGAGCGCGTCAGATTTTCTGTGGCGCCCGCCATCTTGTATTCGCAGTCGACCGCGTACAGCGCAGTGAAACGTGGATAAAAAATTGTATTTAGTGCCGTTTGTTGGTGTGTAAGAGTGTTTGGGGAGGGTTGGGGAGTATGAGATAGGTTCAATGCTTTGTTTTTTTATGTGCTAGACCTTTTTGTTGCGTTCGATTTGTCCGCGGAGAACACGGCTGTTCTGACATTTTGTAAATAAACTAAATGGTGGGGTGTTTAACGGAGTATGTGTCATTTTTGTTCGCAAGGAAGGTAAAAATGAGCTATGAACACTCGCGGTGTACTTAATTGTTCGTAAATACACAAACTGGGGGTGTCCTCAGGACGCTGTCCGTATTGTAATCTGTCTAGTTGAATGTGTTCTAAGAACACTCGCAGTGTCCCGAAATGGTTGCAATTACACAAAATGGGGGTGTTCTGAGAACGTTGTTTGTATTGTTCGTTGTCAGGGTGAAAGTGTTTTAAGAGCACTCCTTTTGTTCGCTAATAGTTCAATTTCCTAGGGGCGTCAACCGACTTTTTGTCCACTAAAGAAACGATAAATCTGGCTGGTGTGCGTCGACATTATGTGATAATCCTATAACTGGCGCTATTGACCTGGCTGACTTGCTTTTGCAACACTAAATCATATCTCCCGCCCCTAAGCCTGATATTATCAAAGCATTCATATTCCCCGCCTTTCTCCGTGACTTTACAGGGTGCGTAATGATACGCGCCCAGTCGTCTCCACTACTATGCGACTTTACACAGAACCCGGAAGACAACACACATTATGTCACAACACAGCGCGCCACAATTCAGAATATGAAACTGTGATTTAAAAGCAAAGAGCAAGATTGTAAATGTTGTAAAGTACATTTATTTGACATCAAATGTTTAGAGAATATTCAGCAATTTGCATTTGTCTTTGTTGTCGATCCGCAAAAGTTCATGTTGAGACACGCGATGTTCCTTTGCGGTACAGAGAGTGTTAGATTAGGTTACAACTCAGTGCGCCACAATTCAGAATATGAAACTGTGGTCTAAAAGTAAACAGCAGGATTGTACATTTGGCAAAGTACATTTATTTCACATGAAATGTTTAGTGAATATTCAGCGATTTGCTATTGTCTCTGCTGTCAATCAGCAAAAGTTTATTTGGAGCCACACGTTGTTCCTTTGCGGTAGATAGCCTGTTGGTTTATGATAAAAGCAGTAAATGGTCTCTCTGATAATCGGAAGGTTGCTCCAACAAAGAGCCATTAGACCACTGCATTGGTTGGTATGTTGTTTGTAGCCGCTAGTACTGCGTAAGGGCATATTGGTCCTTGGCGATTGTCCCATAAAATGGTGAGGGTCATGAAGTTGCATATTTGGACTTGCACCTGGCAGTTGAAGACCCCATCCGCTGGAGTCTGTAAATCGTGACATAGACAAAATGGGGCCACGTACCTGTTTTAAAAAACATAAATTAGTCTCACCAGCCGATCTTCATTAAAAATCATCATTTTATTTATTAGGGCGTGAAACTATTTGCTATCGAAGATAGTGCAACAGAGTATGTTAATAATAAAATAATAATATTTTCCCATTCATATAGCGCTAAGAACTGTGAGGTATGTAAGCGGTGCTTATTATTAACCACAGTGTGTGGTGCTCATTTATGGATCACGGAAGGATGAAAGGCTGAGTTTCGCTGCCGGGATTCGAACTTGCGTTAGCAAGCTTTGCACGGATGTCAAAGCGAGCGCTGTACTGGCTGTGCCACTTGACAGGCTACAGTGAAGTAGCACAGCGAGTAGAGCGCTTGACCGCCTATAGACCGGTTAAATTATTTATATTAACCCACTCTGTGTCGTCTGCCTTTTTCAGAGCCCTCTAAATGACAGGGGATCAATTTGGTGGTGATAGTGCGCGGTAGAAAACATTATGCCACTTTCAACGAACAAGTTCAACTTCAGCGGTCTTTAATGCTACACTATTGTAATTATATTTGGTATAAAGTAATCGAAAGGGTTACTTACAGTACAATTGCAATTTCCATTGTCTACGAGTGGTGCAGTCCCAAAATACGACTCCGCGTGTGCCAACGATCTTTCGCATAGTGATATAATATGTAAAAGTGGTTTCGTTTCAGAAATTTCATCTTTATCTTCTCTTATGTTTTAGCAACACTCCTTCAAGAGAAGTCTTTCATCACAATCTCTGTCTGTCAAGGTCAAAACACAATACAACCTTATAGTCTGCTTCGTGAGCCTCTCCGGGGCCCGAGAAAAAAATGGAAGCAGCTGACCTTCACTGTGAACGAGCATAAATTCTTACTTTGCAACATTCTGTGTAAAGCCATCTGTAGAAGTTGGTTTTTGCACGCCATGTTTGTATATTGTTTGCGTGATATTAAAAAAAGTTTGTTTAAAGGACATTATGGTTCTAAGTACAGCCGAAAGACCCCTGAAAATAGCAAGTTATGGTAAGCTATGAAAAATAACTCGCGCCAACACCATGGACTGCTAAGACTAACACCCAGGACATCAAAGATGACATCGCAAATGTCATTGATGAAATTACTGATGACATCACATGTGTATGTACTTTTCATGGAATTTGTGTACTAGGGATTTTTATTATAATGTTCGAAAAAAGTGTCAAGGATATTGCAATAAATATCATACCGTTATTAGTGCTTTGAACGATGCATTTATATCAATAAATAGCATTGTATTATGGGATTCTATGTAGTATACTGAGCTACTAATGGAGAAAGATAGCATTGTGTGCAGAGTACAAGATAAAAGTATAATATTTGTAATGTTAATATGTAGAATAATGAAATGATAATTGTCCTGAAATGTTCGAAAATTCACAAAATGGGGGTGTTCTGAGGACGTTATTCGTATTGTGTGATTGCTTAGCTGTATGCAATGAGGGAATGGTACAGAGAGTAAAGTGGACGCCGTCCGCGGACACCGCGGCTGTTCGTGGACAGGGCGTGGTAAATCTGGGTTTTTCCAGGAAATCCAACATGGAAAGAAGACTGTACGGATCAGCCAATCAGATGTCGAGGTTGTGGATTTGTGTTGAAAGAGACTGTGTGTGGTGAAGATGGCAGAAGTGGAGAAAGTCAGGGTGTTGGTGCTCGGAGATATGTTTGTGCATGGTTTACAGCAGTACGCTGAATGCAGGAATGTTGCAAAGAACTTTGATGTGAAAGGAGTGGAGGTGGTGTGGAGCACTGTGCCTGATTGCAATGTACAGGGAATTGTACAAGTTTGTGCGGATATGGCCACGATGAACAGTCCACATGTGGTAGTTTTGCACTATGGTGCTTTCCATTTGGGCAACGTCAGTGCCCCTACTTTGTTGGCTGATTTGGAACGCTTGGTTCAAGCCGTAGTGAAGATCCTTCCAAATGCGAAAGTAATTTTTTCTGGATTACTACCTAGGGCAATATGGGACAATAGTTCAGTTTTTTGTCCTCAGCAAAACATTGCTAGGTGTGTCATCAACCGAGGCATGTGTGCCTTCATGCTTAGAGCTGGTATCTTCTTCTATAACAATGAGAATATCGATGCCAGTAATGCTGTTAATTTTAAAGAAGATGGCATTTGTTAATCTTTTACCGGAAATGCCTTTCTATTTTGGAATGTAAGGGTTGCTTTGGAGAAGGTTATGTGAAGATTTTAGGAGTAAAGTAAGAAAAAAAAACAAGAAAAAAAATATAAAATTACAGGTGTCTGTCAAGCATCTGTAAAAAAAAAAAATGGCTCTTTTCAGAGCCAACTTCAAAGGGGAAATGGGGCACACTATTTAAATTTACATTCACCATGCTCAGATTTTCGATGTGTCCGCGGACATGGCGGTAGTCCGCGGACATGAAAATCACTACGAGGGGGTTAGTATGTTCTATGTTACATGTCAGGGATATTATGGTTAAGTTGTGCTACTAAAAACCTATGAAATTCAGTGAAAAAACTTTGTTAAAGGGACGTTATGGTTCCAAGTAAAACCGAAAAACTCTTGAAATTCGCTAGTTATGGTAACATAAGCAACCATAACTCGCGCCACCATGCACTGCTAACACTAACACCCAGGACATCAAAGATGACATCACAAATGTCATTGATGACATAACTGATGACATCACATGGCTGGCTCTCCCTTTTTATCCTTTACTGACATATCGAAGCCACATAGTTTTCTACAGTAACAGTCAGGAAGTAAAAATTGAAAAGGTACTATATTTGTAGACTTGGGGTCCTGTCACATCATATGAAACATGTACATAGCGGAAGATACAGGCTTGAAAGTGAGCAATCCTTTCTGTGCATGAAGATAATCATTATGGTTATCAGCACTTTGTCATAGTTTTATTTTTATTACTCTACCTTCCCTCTATATGCTCATATTTGCATACATTATACTCACTCTCCATAGAGTGAATGGGAAAAAATGTTTGCTCGCGTCTACAGCCCAAACCGCTGGACGGATTTCCACCAAATTTGGACCAGGAGCAGCGGCTTGGTCCCGAAAGCGTGCTTTTGCAAATTTGGTGAAAATTCGTCCAGTAGTTTTTTTTTTAAATGACCAAAAAGTAGGTCAAAAATAATTTGTGATATCTGTGTTCGGTTTGCGGATACACTTCCCTGTTCGCTCCGCGGAAAGTGTCCTGATTGGCCAATCGTCTTGCGTGATGTTCGCGGACATGCAAAGAGTTCACTGATTGGACGGCGTGGAGCATGAAGCGCGTCAGATTTTTCGGTAGCGCCCGCCATATTGGATTCGTGGACGTCCCCGGACAGCACGGTGAAACTTTGTTCAAAATGTGTATTTTGTAGAGTGTGTTGGTGTGTAGGAGTGTTTGGGGAGGGTGGGAGTGTGTGAGATAGGATGAAAGTTGTGTTTTTTATGTGTTAGACGTTCTTTTTGTGTTCGATTTGTTTGCGGACATCACGGGTGTTCTGAAATTTTCTAAATAAACTGACTAGGGGGTGTTCTAAGGAGTCAATATGTGTCCGTTTTGTTCGCAAGCAAAGTGAAACTGTTCTAAGAACACTTGCGGTGTCCGGGGAGTGTTCGTAGGTGGTGTCCTGAGGACGGTGTCCGTATTGTTCTCTGTCAAGTTGAATGTGTTCTAAGAACACGCGCGGTGTCCTGAAATGTTCGCAAATAAACAAAATGGGGGTGTTCTGAAGACGCTTCTAAGAACACTCGCGGTGTCCGGGGAGTGTTCGTAGGGGGTGTTCTGAGGACGCTGTCCGTATTGTTCTCTGTCAAGTTGAGTCTGTCCTAAGAACACTCGCGGTGTCCTGAAATGTTCGCAAATAAAGAAAATGGGGGTAATCTGAAGACGCTTCTAAGAACACTCGCGGTGTCCGGGGAGTGTTCGTAGGGGGTGTCCTGAGGACGCTGTCCGTATTGTTCTTTGTCAAGTTGAATGTGTCCTAAGAACACTCGCGGTGTCCTGAAATGTTCGCAAATAAACAAGATGGTGGTGTTCTGAAGACGCTTCTAAGAACACTCCCGGTGTCCGGGGAATGTTCGTAGGGGGTGTCCTGAGGACGCTGTCCGTATTGTTCTTTGTCAAGTTGAATGTGTCCTAAGAACACTCGCGGTGTCCTGAAATGTTCGCAAATAAACAAGATGGGGGTGTTCTGAAGACGTTTTTGAGAACACTCCCGGTGTCCTGGAATGTTCGTAGGGGGTGTCCTGAGGACGCTGTCCGTATTGTTCTTTGTCAAGTTGAATGTGTCCTAAGAACACTCGCGGTGTCCTGAAATGTTCGCAAATAAACAAGATGGGGGTGTTCTGAAGACGTTTTTGAGAACACTCCCGGTGTCCTGGAATGTTCGTAGGGGGTGTCCTTAGGACGCTGTCCGTATTGTTCGTTGTTAAGTTGAAAGTGTTCTAAGAACTATCGCGTTGTTCTGAAATGTTCGTAGGGGGTGTCCTGAAAACGGTGTCCGTATTGTTCGCTGGCAAGTTCAAAGTGTTCTAAGAACACTCACATTGTTCGCGGACATTAAAAGTTTCCCATAGATCATAGTTGAAATGTTTGACTCTATGGATGTGATATGCTGCGGTGGTTGTTGCCAGGGCATAGAGTCTTGGGTGCATGGCCATTTGGCCATGCACCCAAGACTCTATGCCCTGGCAACAACCACCGCAGCATATCACATTCATATTTGTTTATAACTTTGGGTGAAAAACAAATGTATAAGGAACAAAGGTATTAGATACTATGGATGTAATGTGCTGCTATGGTTGTCCTTATTATTGTATACTTACTGTTTGGTCTAGTAATGGGAGTCCATGTTTTTCTTCTTCATTTCTGTGATAAAAGAAAATAGCATGTTAGTATTAATATTTTGTAATGACTTATTACATTGTATAAGCAATATACTTTTATTTTTTTTCGACCCTCATATTTAGTAGAGTACAAATCAGAGTACTGTGCAATTTGCTAAGTTTCTGTATTTGTTGCTAAAATCATTGGGTCTGTGGGAGACAAAAAAAATCCATGTTGGATTTAAAAAAAACACTTTTTCTGTTATGCTACAGTTCATTTGTCTGTTTGTTTTCAGTGTTCACTTGTTGTTTCTGGCTAATGATTTATACTTTGCTTTGTTGTATTTTTTTTGGAGCAGAAACAGATTCTTCATTTGTTTTGATATAATTTTGGAGCAGTTAGATACCAATTGGTGTATTCTAACTGTCTATGTTTTTAATATATTTTAGTGGTTTTCATTTACCTATTTGGATATTGTTACATTTTGGGACAGTTAGATACCAATTGGCGTATTCTAACTGTGTATTTTTGGGCCTAATTTAGTGGTATTCATTTATCTGATTAGTTGTTGTAGAATCTTTGAGCTGTTAGATAGCTTTTGGAGTATTCTAACAGTTTATATTATTTTAACACACATTTATAATTTTGGGACAGTTAGATACCAATTGGTGTATTCTAACTGTGTATTTTTTGGTCTAATTTAGTGGTATTCATTTATCTGATTAGTTGTTGTAGAATCTTTGAGCAGTTAGATAGCTTTTGGAGTATTCTAACAGTTTATATTTTTGTAACACAAATTTACTTAAAGGTTTAAATACAGTTTATTTATCAAATTTTGGTTTTAAGAACATCAAATAAGCGTTTGTAAGATTTGCTGGTAATCTCTGCTTTAGAGTAATGGTACTATCATTACATTCAAACCATCCACATTTCTTTTTTATGTATGCAGTGTAGTGCCCTGGTTGTGGCTCCTGCGTGGTAGATTATACCTATTGTTGTGAAGGTTTTCTTACCAAGTGATATTTGACCATGTGTGAATCCAGTCAGCTTGCAGTTGTTTTTGGTACCATCTGCATTGTAACGTAGAAGCATTAGTATTACGTATTTACTATGTGTTTGTATTACTAACGTGGAGCGATTATCTGAATTGCAGGTAGAGCATGATCTACCATGGTTTGCATTTTGTACAAGTTGCTGAAATGGAATGGATTCACAATTTGGTATTGATATATATATATGAAGCGTTCATTGGGGATTTCTTCTTGTGTCACATTGTTGCAGAGAGTGCATGTATGTTTCCACATGTATGAAATCTGAAAGATTTCATTTATAGGTATGTTTTTGTTTTCCAGTACTTGTAGTAAGTACGTTAGAAATTCTTGTGGATCTTCCTGTGAGTTTATAGTGAATTTCACCATTCCAGCACAGTAGTCCAATTGTCGTCTTATTCCAAAAACACTATATGTGTTGTCAGGATTGTTTGCTGCATTTCTGTGAAGTACTAACATTTTCAAACACAATGGGTCTGTACTGTGTGAGTAAATGTTGTCAACAATTGGTGGTAATTGAAATAGAATATTCATTGCTACATTTGCATAGCAACTTACACCAACTATATTTGAGAATTTAAATGGTCCAGGTAGTTCTGTATCTAACTGCTTTTTTTGGAATTTGTCTTCCTTCTTTAAAGAAGTACCTGGTTTACTTTCTCTAACTGATTCTTTTTTGTTTGTGGTACTTGATGAAGTATTAATTTCTTTTACTCTCTTTGGAGGATTTGCAGTGACGTCCTGTTGCATTTCAGTTTGATTTAGTTTTCTTTTACAACGTTTTAGTTTTTGTGGAACAGAATATGTGTTTAAATGGGGAGTGTATAGTGAGCGAAGTCTATTATATTCTAAAATGCAAAGAATATCAGCGTTTACTTTACTTGCATCAAAGTTGATTAGAAATAGACCGTCAAGTGTACGTAAGCGTGATAGTGCTACGCAGCTCATGCCTTCTTTAAAGACTGTGTTACCAATATCTATCATTGCTTTGTCTAGGGAAAGACCTTGTGATTTATGAATTGTGACTGCGTATGCAAGAGTTAGAGAAAATTGTTCTCTGCGTACATACATATCTTTGAAGAGAAGGAATCTAGCTGTTGAGCGTCTTATCCGTTTTACTTCTGAAAGTTTGTCAAAGAGTATATTGACAAACTGAATTTTGTTGTCACGTGGGTATGTTTGAAAGCCAACAACTGTACCCAGTGCTCCATTAGCTAGTCCTTGGTCCACGTCAAGGTTACGTTTAAGCATTACTCTGAAATTTAAGGATGATTTTAACATCTTTCTAAGCCTGCTGTGTTTGAGATTGATTTTTCTAAATTATTTAGTCTTGTTGTGGCTTGGTCACACATGGGTAGTGTCATACCATGTACATCTAGTTTGTCTGTGGCGCTAATTTCCATTATTGGTTGCATTTCTTTACTTAGCATGATTTCATTGAATTTGAAACAGCTTGCAAGAGTTGGCATTAAGGCCATACAATTGACATTTTTGTGGGCTAATTGTTCCATAACATCTGTAGCACATGCATTATCGCCATAAAGTGCATCAATGTGCCGGGTTTTCAATGTTGCTTCTGCTTCTTTAGAAAGTATACCAACTCTCAAACTTTTTAAAATGTTGGCATAAGTTAGATCTGCAGATTGGCGCATGTTTTCTGTTAATTCTCTGTATTGGAAATGTTGCCAAAGGTTGACATTTCCAATGCTGCCAACAGTTTTATGGCAGAGTTTGTGCCCTAATGTTTTAAAAATAGGTTCACCTTTTACTGGTGTTAATTGAAGCAGATCTCCAAAAACAATAATGTGTTTTCCTGCAAAGAGCTCTTCATAGTCTGTTTTGAGTACTTCTTGTAATCTGAGGTGAATCAAAGCTAACATCAGTTTGGAGACCATGCTCACTACATCTATTAGTAGCATTTTCATTTGTTTCAATACTCTGCGTAATTCCATTGCAGCTTCTGCCGAAAGTTTGTAATAGTCTAATTTGTTCTGGTGTTCTACTGGTAATAGTAGTAATCGGTTTAATGTAACACCACCTATGTTGTAGGCAGCTAAACCTGTGGGGGCAGTGACAACAGCTGACAGTTTGTTGTTTGTCAATTGTTGAAGGAACTTACTAATGATTTTGATTAGGAATGTTTTGCCAGAACCAGCTTCACCACTGACGTACAGTAGTATAGGTTTATAATTATGGCAGGAACATTCTTTATTTTCATGTTTTACACCATGTGCAATTTGTTTTGTTACTTCTTGAAAAATGCTACTTTGCTCATTGTTTAGTTTTGATTGTAGTATAGTTAAGTCTTCCTTATCTTCATACTGACACATGGTGTTTTCTACTTCTATCATAGCTAATTCTGCCTCATTTGTTATTAGTGGTTCTCCCAGTGGTTCTTGGCTTCCTGTTACAGAAGATTGACTACTGTCAGGAGTATCCTTATCTAGTTGAGCTTGGAGTTCTTCTTCATGTTGCTGTTCATTGTGCAACATTGTTCTGAACTGTGTAAAGTTTACATCGGTTATAGTGCTTTCATTTGCTTGGAAAGCAATCTCATATGATTCATAGTTATCTAGTAATTGTTCTTCTTTTCTCCATGGTTTGAAGAGTTGTAGCAGGGACATGTAATATACTTCTTTATGTTGAGGAGTCTTCAACGACAATTTGATATGATTAATTAAATTTGGTTTAGTGAGTTTAACTAAGCTGCCTTCACAGTCTGTCACTCTATATTTACCTTTTTTTTTCATCGGGTTTCATATTATTTTTGTATGTGTAGTTTTGGGCTATTTGGTATAGACACATGTTTTCCAAAGTATTACTTCTGTTTGGGTAGTATGTGTCCAATAAATTGTTTTTTAAAATGTCTTGGCTGTTGGGATCATGTTTGGCTATTGTTTCTATATCTTCATATGATTTTAGAACTCTTTTTCTAGCTGCTTCATAAGATCCACATTCTCTATGGGTGAGCATTTTTATGCCCAAGCTGTATAATTTCTGAGATACTGTTTTATCTGCTGACAGGTCATTCCAGAGGGCTTGGAGCTCTGTCTTTTCTGCTTTAGTTAAGTATGCTGTGACATATCGTGCAACTGCAGTAGAATTGTCTGCAATGTACTGCACATCTATGTTTGCATTCCATAAGTGGGCAATGATTGCATTATAATCATTGATACATTTTTCTTCTTCTTTTCTTTTTATGTAATATGTATTTTTAGGTGACTTTCCTTTAACAGTATGTCTAACTGAAGACATGAGGTTGTTTACTTGACCTGTATTTGTAACTGGTCTAGGGAAACCAAATTGGCATTTGGTGTAGTATTTGCCTTTGTCTTTGTATTTGCGACGACAATATTTTCCACATTTGTGTCTTTGAAATTATAAAATTTGTGCACAAAGATCACTATTTGTGGCTTCTGAAGGAATTTGACAAGTGACATATTTTTCAATAAACTGTAAAACAGTGGCATCACTGTCTTGACCAAATTTAGGAGCATCTTTAATCCATAAAAGCATGTGGATATGTGGTGCTCCTCTGGCTTGGTATTCTTTTCTCCAAAAGAAGTGTTGCACTTCTCCAAGGGGAGGAACAGTTGTATTACAAATAAAATGTAGCATAGCAATGAAGCGATGGTGAACATATCTTGAAACATTAACAGGATCCAAAGAACAAAGTTCTCCAGGTGTTAGAATATCTATGTTTGTTTTGTTTTTATTTGATATGCGTAGGAAATCATGTAAATCTTCCCATGCATATTCTGCAAAACTTAATGTAACAAACCAAGTGGATGGGCCAAGGTTTTTGATCATACAACGTACATCTCCATGACGTCGAAACCAATACTCTTTAGTACCACGCATATTTGCTAATAGATTTGTAATATTTGATTGTAAAACCTCATCCTTTTGTTGCACTTTCTCTAATAATTGTGTAGCTGTCATATTTTGAAAGTGTGATCCTGATTTTATTATGTGTGCAACTCCGTAACATAAAGTTGCTAGTTCACTTTCAAAGAGTAGGTGGAATATGTATTCCACATTTTGTCTAAATCTGGGATCTTCAGAATACATCCGTAATGAGCGGTATTCTGAAGCTGATATTTGAATAGGTCTATCATCATACCTTCCTCCTTTGCCAGTTGGAAAGAGTAGAGGAAAAGCATGTGCTTCTATACTTTTTTCCCATATACTGATTGGCGATCCTTTTGTTTGACGCATTTGGTAAGTTTCCAGCACATCTTGTACGGTGTCATTACAGTGCAAAGGATGAATTGTATACTGGTCTAAAGTATTTGATATTGTAGCAGGATCTAGTAGCTCAAATTGACCAGCTTCTTGTGTTTCTTGAATTATTTCAGTTGTATCTTTCAAGTTTTCTTCAATATTAATTTCTTTGTAATATTCATTATTCTCTTTAAGCTATTGGAAGGCCTGACTAACTTTATATAAATCTACCAGCTGTTGCCATATTTTTTTGTCTTTTGTAGGTACTCCATTTACTAATATAATTAAAGATTGCTGCATTGGACGTTGCACTACTAGAGTATGCAAATTTTTTTTTAGATTTAATGGTAAATAAACTACTTTTCCACGAATGCCTTTTACCAATTCAGAGGGAGGTAATTTTGCTGTTTTTGGTTGAAGGCGTATTATTGCTTGAAATTGGTGTACTGTTTGAATTATGATGCTCTCATATAAATTAAGTTGTTGTAGAGGTTTTGGTACTGGGTATAATTCCAAATTATTTGTGATAGAACGTGAAGGAGTTTGGTTGTTGTCAAGTTTTGTAGTGCAATAACTGCAAAGTATTAAGGGCTCAGTTATTTCATATTTGTTTTCTGCTAGAAGGTAGAGAGCTAATTCAAACAATTTAGAATCTTCATTGTCTTCTATTTTGTATGATAGGTCCACAGTTTTTGTGTTACTTTTATAAAAAATTCTACGGCAACATACACATACATGGTTTGGTACTTCAGCTGATGTACTTTTAAATGTTAGTATTTCTTTTTTGTATGTGTTTAGCAAAAGGTTGCCATGTGTAGAATTGTTGCTTAATTGGTTTAAAGCTATTTAATTCTGTAAATGGATTTCACTTCCAAAATATTTTTTCTGGATATAGTGAATTTCTTCAAGTAGGTCTTTTGCTGTACCATGTAGAAGGATGTTATTTAACTTTGCTAGTGCTAAAGCAGGACTTTTAGCATAGTACAGTTTATAGACTAGATTTCTTATAGTTGAATGATGTGTTGATATCCTTTTGATATCATGGAAAGTGGTTTTACAAGTAGGTCCTGTAATGCAGGCCAATGAATGTCCTTGTAGTCCTGTGTACTTGGGCACTGGACAGGTATTTATATTTTGCAGTAATTTAATTTTGATTTTGTCTTTGCTTTTTACATATTTATTGAGGAATTGGTGTAAAGATTTGAAACATTGTTTGGGAATGTTACACATTGACGTGCATGGCCATTTGTACACTAGACGTTCTGATTCAGTTGAATGGAGGGGTAATTCTAAGTTTTCAGGGCATATTTTTGTAAGGAGTACTTCTTGTTCCATTATGGTATTATTCACTTTTTCATAACCTCGACCACTGCTATTTATGGCAATTGTATTTGTTTGCTTTTGTTTGTACGCTTCTTCATTAAAATATGGTTCTGTTCTCGTAGTGTGATTCCATTCACCTCCGCAGACACTTAAGAAGTTCTTTCTGTTGACATTTCGCTCATTGAGAAGTCTTTTTTGTAATTTAGTTATTAGTTTTGTTAGTGGTTTCATTTTGTTTAACAGTAAAATAAATACATTTCTTTTGAGAAGAATTGCACTGTCCATCAATGCTTCTAAGATTAATTTCCTACGATAGGTTTTAAGCTTTGAACCTGATTTCTCTCCTGTTTTTATAAGATTTTGAAGGACTTTGTGACGGTATATTTTGGCTAAAATACTTTTCTTGGTATGCTTACTTTGCACTATATTAAAATTTGAAGAAGTAGTTTTATCTGTACTGATAGGTGATTTTCTGTTAATTGTTTTTTGGTTTGTTTTACATTTTGATAGAGGAAGCAAAGTTGTTGTACATGAAACTTCTTGTGTTTCACTAAATGATTGTATAGCTGTTTTGTTTCAACTTTTTTTACAAATTCTGCTAGAGCTGGATGCTTATGTTGGACACCTTTATTTTCATTTGCTCTAATTTTGCGTTGCTTTCTACGGAGTTGTCTTTTGGTAGGCATTCTTTAGGGTCTGTTGAAAAAAATAAAGAAGATATGAGTTGGGGTGTTCTGGAATGTATGTGTGCTGTGTGCATGAGTGTTTGAGTAAGATGATAAAGATGTATGTAATGGTGTGTGATTGTGCATTGGGAACTAAAACTAGTAGGGGTAGGTATTCTTGAATTTATGTGTCACTAAATTGGGGTTCAGATGACAAAAAAAAAGTAAGCTAGTGGTGTGGAAAAGTACAAATAGTAAATGTAATGTATACAATTAAAACAGTTGTTTGTTCTATAATATGAAAATTGTAGTGGTTCAGTTGGCTAATTTGTGTGTCCAAAAATAGAAATTTGTGGGCCATTCTGGTTGTAAATCGCTGTTTACGACATGGAAATTTTTGGACAAAATGGTACAAAATCTCTATTTTAAGAAACCAAAATAGCTGGTATTAATGTTATAGTATATTTGATTAATAATATAAATAATATGGTGATATTTTACTTACTTTTTTTTTTAATTAACAGGTAACTTCTTAGTTTTTCTTTCTTCTTCGAATTCGGCTGCTTCTTTTCAGGAAACTGGTCTTCACTGCAACTGTGAAAGCTTCAAATTAGTAACTTTGTTTGTATATAGCACTGTTTTTAATTTAGATATTGATTTTTTTAATTGAAATCCTCAGTGACTTCTGTAAAACCATTAAACTAATTTATTTACATAAGATACATTGCATCAGTTCAGTGCATAGGATATGTTCTTAATGAACAAATTGTATTGAATGACTAACTGTAGCAAAAATAAAATATCTTTACTATGTCTTGTGAAATTTATAATATATTAGTGAATACCACTATTTCTGTAAGTAAACTGTACTAGGTAATAGCGCCTCAATGTCATGTCTAATTTAAAGTAATTAAGTAAATAAATAAATAAAAACAAAAAATATGAAATTGTATAAGTATTTTTATAAAGGTTTAAACATAGATTGTGATTGCATGCAATTTTGTTTGAATATATGTAGTCTATATATTTCATTTAAAAAATGTTAGTTTAACATGATTTGAGTGTGTGTCTTTAAAGAAAGTAAAAAGTATAAAGGTGTATAAGTGGTAGTTGATTTTAGGAAATTGAAAAAAGTACAGTAAATTCATTTAAAAGATTTTACAAGGTAAAAGTCTGTTTGAAAATGTGTTCATCTACCATAGCTCTCAACTCACACGCTTTTGGCGGGTGTCACACGCCTTGTAAAGGGCAGAATCACCCGCCAAGCCTCCTGTACGCCCATTCATTCCAATGGGCGTCTCACCCGCTAAAAACAAAATCGGGTGATTTCACCCGCCTGTAAAACAAAAATGGTTGAGAGCTATGTCATGTACTATACAGAAAATATGCATACCTGAAGTTTGTGTTCATGCATATGGATATGCATAAAGCTGCAAGCAGAAATCTTGAAGACTTGTACAGTATTTGTGGTAGATGCTGCTTGCCAATGATATGACACTTGTACTCAGAGAGATTCAGAGTACATTTGCAGTGCTGATCTATGATGATGCAGTTAGATGTAGAGGTCTTGAATGTGATTGGTGCATGGTCATGTGGTTTTTGAGGTACATCCAATGAGGGAATGGCAGAGAGAGTGTAGTGGAAATGGTAGAAGGGCTGTTCATGTTACGATATGTCCGCGGACATGGCGGTAGTTCGAGGACATCGGGAGTTACATCCAGGGATTTTTGGGTTCAGAAGTCATGCAAATGAGAATAAGCACTGAAAGGGATTGGTCAGCAAAGTTTGGTGGGTGTGTTGTGCCAGGAGAGATTTTCTGAGATACTCTTTTTGCTGAGAGAACAAAAGATAGCTATGGCTGTGTGTTTCAGAAAACAGATTGTTTGGATTTTAGGAGATTCGTGGATACATTGGTTGAAGGTGCATGCAGAAAGCTGTGGAGTAGCTGTAGATCCTGGATTCCCACATGTGGAAGTACACTGGCATGGAGTACGTGGAATGAAGTGGTTGGATTTGCTACCTCTCTGTGCTACTTTGGAGACAGAGCAACATCCAGACAAAATTGTAATTCATTGTGGAGGGAACAGTTTAGGGCATGTGACTGGAATTTTTTTGCAATTTGCTATGAAAGAAGGACTGAGGAAGGTTATGGACATGTTTCCTAATTCGCAAGTGTTATTTTCACGGATTGCGCAGAGACAAATGTGGCTTTGTTCTTCTTCATTTGGTCCACAAATGGAAAAAGCAAGGCGCAATGTTAATAAGGCTGTTTGTGGCTTTCTAAGAGATTTTGGCATGTCTTCTTTTCACAATGAAAATATTATGTTTTGTAGTACATACATTTTTCGCAGAGATGGAGTACATCTTACTTATGCTGGCAATCAGATTTTTCTGAGAAATGTACAAAATGCATTGCGACCTTTTTTGGAATTACAACAACGATTTTGAAGTAGATGTTAAGCATTTACAATTTTTGACTTACAAACACCACCCAAAGGCTCTTTTCAGAGCCACCACTTCTTTCCAGAGAAAATTACAATGTTTGTGATGGAGTAGTAACCCAATTTTTTTAATGTTCGCGAACTGTTCGCGGACTTCTAAAAAATACAAAGAGCCCTGCTTCATTTATTTTCACTTCTATTTTTTAACTGGGAAAGGCGGCTCTGAAAAGAGCCTTATTTTTTTTTGATTTTTGTAATTTTGTATTTTTTTTGGTTTTTCAGACACGACACACTAGGAGAGGAGGGTAAAGGAGGGTAAAGGGGGGACACCAACCACAGGGATAAGAAAGGGCGAGCTGAGAGAGGAAGATGTAGAGTGGGTTTTATTTGGGTAGTGAGCAGGTCTTCTCGTGCTCTGAGACGATAGTCTCAAAAGCACTCCGAAGTCGCTCCCCCCTGCAGAGTACTGTGTCACAGTACATACATACAACTGTGACCCTCGAAAGGTAAGGGTCATCAGCATTCTGTATGGCCTGTGAGGCAGCTTGAGAAAGACGCTGTCCTACAGAGGTGGTCCTTGTGGTGACAGGATCAGAAACAGAGGATGAAGTAGAGGAAATCAACCTGCTACGTTCTTCGCAAGGTACAACCCTGCGAATAGCCCTAGAGTGAAATGACCTCAGGTGTCGCTTCATAGTAGTGGTCCCAAAGCTGTAGTTACCGTGCTTCCCGCGACTGAGTATCATTTTGCACTCATTGCAGGTAACATGGTTCGCACGAGCCTTAGGACCATTCCCATGAATGGTAAATAACCGGCACACCCAAGACTCACGCCTAGTGCGGGTAGTAGGGATTTCCTCTACCTCATTCTCATCATCCTCTTCTTCCTCCTCCGCATCCTCAGTCCTGTTCCCCTCTTCAGGCCCTTGGGGAGGTGGTGGTGGTGGAGGGGGTGACATTTGTGATGGCATCTTTGATGTCCTGGGTGTTAGTCTTAGCAGTGCACGGTGGTGGCGCGAGTTATGGTTGCTTAGCTTACCATAACTGGCGAATTTCAAGGGTTTTTCGGTTTTACTTGGAACCACAACGTCCCTTTAACAAAGTTTTTTCACTGAATTTCATAGGTTTTTAGTAGCGCAACTTAACCAAAACGTCCCTTTAACAAAGTTTTTTTCACTGAATATATATATATATATATATATATTACATGGCCACGGTAGTGGCCATGTAGTTATGGTTAAATTGCTGTTTCCATAGGAAGAGCACTTTTTGGGTGGCTTATAACTTCGCTCTCCCTGGACGGATCCTCACCAAACTTTGCAAAAGAAGTATCTGGGTCACTCTGAATTTTTTTTTTTTGCACAGTTTGGTGAGGATTCGTCCAGGGGGGGCAAAGTTATAGGGGGTGTCCCAAAACATTTTTTTTCCCATAGACTGAATGGGAAAAAAATTTGCTCGCGCCTACAGCCCAAACCGCTGGACGGATTTCCACCAAATTTGGACCAGGAGCAGCGGCTTGGTCCCGAAAGCGTGCTTTTGCAAATTTGGTGAAAATCCGTCCAGTAGTTTTTTTTTAAAATGACCAAAAAGTAGGTAAAAAAAAATTAGTGATATCTGTGTTCGGTTCGCGGACACACTTCCCTGTTCGCTCAGCGGACAGTGTCCTGATTGGCCAATCGTCTTGCGTGATGTTCGCGGACATGCAACGTGTTTGCTGATTGGACGGTGTGGAGCGTGAAGCGTGTCAGATTTTTCGGTAGCGTCAGATTTTTCAGTAGCGCCCGCCATCTTGGATTCGCGGACGTCCGCGGACAGCGCGGTAAAACTTTGTTCAAAATGTGTATTTAATAGAGTGTGTTGGTGTGTAGGAGTGTTTGGGGAGGGTGGGAGTGTATGAGATAGGATGAAAGTTGTGTTTTTTATGTGTTAGATGTTCTTTTTGTGTTCGATTTGTTTGCGGACATCACGGGTGTTCTGAAATTTTCTAAATAAACTGACTAGGGGGTGTTCTAAGGACTCAATATGTGTCCATTTTGTTCGCAAGCAAAGTGAAACTGTTCTAAGAACACTCGCGGTGTCCGGGGAGTGTTCGTAGGGGGTGTCCTGAGGACGCTGTCCGTATTGTTCTCTGTCAAGTTGAATGTGTTCTAAGAACACTCGCGGTGTCCTGAAATGTTTGCAAATAAACAAGATGGTGGTGTTCTGAAGACGCTTCTAAGAACACTCGCGGTGTCCGGGGAGTGTTCGTAGGGGGTGTCCTGAGGACGCTGTCTCTATTGTTCTCTGTCAAGTTGAATGTGTCCTAAGAACACTCGCGGTGTCCTAAAATGTTCGCAAATAAACAAGATGGTGGTGTTCTGAAGAAGCTTCTAAGAACACTCGCGGTGTCCGGGGAGTGTTTGTAGGGGGTGTCCTGAGGACGCTGTCCGTATTGTTCTCTGTCAAGTTGAATGTGTTCTAAGAACACCCGCGGTGTCCTGAAATGTTCGCAAATAAACGAAATGGGGGTGTTCTGAAGACGTTTTTGAGAACACTCCCGGTGTCCTGGAATGTTCGTAGGGGGTGTCCTTAGGACGCTGTCCGTATTGTTCGTTGTTAAGTTGAAAGTGTTCTAAGAACTATCGCGTTGTTCTGAAATGTTCATAGGGGGTGTCCTGAAAACGGTGTCTGTATTGTTCGCTGGCAAGTTCAAAGTGTTCTAAGAACACGCACATTGTTCGCGGACATTAAAAGTTTCCCGTAGATCATAGTTGAAATGTTTGACTCTATGGATGTGATATGCTGCGGTGGTAGTTGCCAGGGCATAGAGTCTTGGGTGCATGGCCATTTGGCTATGCACCCAAGACTGTATGCCCTGGCAACAACCACCGCAGCATATCACATTCATATTTGCTTATAACTTTGGGTGAAAAACATACATTTCTTATGTATTACTATATATAATGTGTTTGTGTGCTGCTTTTTGAATTTGTTAAATGTTCCTATATTATGATACAACAATCAAACATACCCCCTCTCCCCCCCCCACAGTTTTTAGGTAGTGGTACTGTTCTCTGAACATGTCCGCGAACATTAAATAAGTTTGCGCACATCAAGTTCATAAGAAGAGATCTAGTCAGTTCCATATGACAAGTATATAAAGTCAAAGTCATTATTGTTAAGTTGTGCTACTAAAAAACTATGAAATTCAGTGAAAAAACTTTGTTAAAGGGACATTATGGTTAAGTTGCGCTACTAAAAACCTATGAAATTCAGTGAAAAAAACTTTGTTAAAGGGACGTTATGGTTAAGTTGCGCTACTAAAAACCTATGAAATTCAGTGAAAAAACTTTGTTAAAGGGACGTTATGGTTCCAAGTAAAACCGAAAAACCCTTGAAATTCACCAGTTATGGTAAGCTAAGCAACCATAGCTCGCGCCACCACCGTGCACTGCTAAAACTAACACCCAGGACATCAAAGATGACATCAAAAATGTCATTGATGACATCACTGATGACATCACATGTGTATGTACTTCTCATGAAATATGTATAGAAGGGATTCTTATTATGTTGCAAAAAAAGTGTCAAGAATCATTGCAAGAAATATACCCTAATAAGTTTTTTTCACTGATTATATATATATATATATAGCTGTAGCGTCCATGTAGTTATGGTTAAGTTGGTGTTTCTATAGGAAGAGCATTTTTTGGGTGGCTTATAACTTCGCTCTTTCTGGACGAATCCTCACCAAACTTTGCAAAAAAAGTTTGGAGAGGTTTGGTCCAGGGGGGGCAAAGTTATGGGGGGGGTCGGTCCCAAAACTTTTGTTTTTTCCCATAGACATAATGGGAAAAAACTTTGCGCACGCCTGCAGCCCAAACCGCTGGACGGATTTACACCAAATTTGCGGCAGGAGTGGGGGCTTGGTCCAGAAAGCGTGCTTTTGCAAATTTGGTGTAAATCCGTCCAGTAGTTTTTTTTTAAAATGACCAAAATGTAAGGCAAAAATATTTGTGATATCTCGGTTCGCTTCGCGGATGGACTTCCCGGTTCACTCCGTGGACAGTGCCCTGATTGGCTGAGCGGCTTGCGCGATGTCCGAGGACATCCAACGTGTTCGCTGATTGGACAGCATGGGGCATGGAGCGCGTCAGATTTTTGGTGGCGCCCGCCATCTTGCATTCGCGGACGACCGCGGACAGCGCGGTGAAACTTGGTTTAAAAATTGTATTTAGTGGAATGTGTTGGTGTGTAAGAGTGTTTGGGGAGGGTGAGGGAGTTGAGATAGGTGCAATGCTGTATTTTTTTATGTGCTAGACACTTTTGTTGTGTTCGATTTTTCTGCGGACAACACGGCTGTTCTGAAATGTTCGTAAATAAACAGCATGGAATCGGTGCCAAGTTGAAAGTGTTCTAAGAAGACGCATGGGGTCCTGGAATGTTCGCAGGGGGTGTCCTGAAGACGTTGTCTGTATTGTTCGTTGTCAAGCTGAAAGTGTTCTAAGAACACTCGCGGTGACCTGAAATGTTCGTACCTAAAGAAAATGGGGGTGTCCTGAGGACGCTGTCCGTATCGTCCTCTGGCAAGTTGAATGTGTTCCTTGTGTCCGCGGACATTAAAATGGTTCAAATGCTTGAATCTATGGGTGTGATATGCTGTTTGGCCATGCACCCAAGACTCTATGCCCTAGCCACAACCACCACAGCATATCACACTCATATGCCATGCACCCAAGAGTCTATGGCCTGGCCACAAGCACCGCAGCATATCACACTCATAGTGGCTTATAACTTTGGGTCAAAAATAAATTTATAAGGAACAATGTTATAAGCCAGTATGGGTGTGATATGCTGCGATGGTTATATTTATCATGTTATACTTACTATTTGGTTTAGTAATGGGAGTCCATTTTTTTCTTGTTCATTTCTGTGATAAAAGAAAATAGCATGTTAGTATTAGTATTTTATAAAGACTTATTACATTGTACAATCACAATTTTTTCTTTTTTTTGACCCTCATATTTAGTAGATGGCAAACCAGAGTACTGTGCAATTTGCTCAGTTTCTGTGTTTGTTGCTAAAATCATTGGGTCTGTGGGAGAAAAAAGAAAAAAAAATCCATGTTGGATTAAAAAAAAAACTTTTTCTGTTATGCTACAGTTTATTTGTTTGTTTATTTTCAGTGTTTACTTGTTGTTTCTGGCTAATGCTTTATACATTGGATTGTTCCAGTTTTTGGGAGCAGTAAGATATTAGGTATTTGTTTGGATATTGTAAAAATTTGGAGCAGTTAGATACCAGTAGGCGTATTCTGTTTATTTTTTTATATAAATTTGTGGTATTGCTTTATCTATTTGGATATTTCTAAATTTTGGGACAGTTAGATACCAATTGGCGTATTCTAACTGTCTATGTTTTGCTCTTATTTGGATATTTCTAAAGTTTGGGACAGTTAAATACCAATTGGCGTATTCTAACTGTCTATTTTTTGCTCTATTTGAGTGGTATTAATTTATCTGATTAGTTGTTGTAGCATCTTTGGGCAGTTAGATAGCTTTTGGAATATTGTGACAGTTTATATTTTTTTACTACAAGTGTACTTAAGGTTTAAGTACAGTTTAGTTATCCAATTTTGGTTTTAAGAACATTAAATAAGTGTTTGTAAGATTTGCTGGTAATCTCTGCTTTAGAGTAACGGTACTATCATTACATTCAAACCATCCACATTTCTTTTTATATATGCAGTGTAGTGCCCTGAGTTGGTTGTGGCTCCTGCGTGGTAGATTATACCTATTGTTGTGAAGGTTTTCCTACCAAGTGATATTTGACCATGTGTGAATCCAGTCAGCTTGCAGTTCTTTTTGGTACCATCTGCATTGTAACGTATGAGCATTAGTATTACGTATTTACTATGTGTTTGTATTACTAATGTGGAGCGATTATCTGAATTGCAGGTCGAACATAATCTACCGTGGTTTGCATATTGTACAAGTTGCTGAAATGGAACGGATTCACAATTAGATATTGATTTATACACAAAGCGCTCATTGGGGATTTGTTCTTGTGTCACATTGTTGCAGAGAGTGCATGTATGTTTCCACCTGTATAAAATCTGGAAGATTTCATTTATAGGTATGTTTTTGTTTTCCAGTACTAATAGTAAGTACATTAGAAATTTGTTGTAATATGCACGGGCTCGTGCAGGGGCACTTGTGGAATGTTGATGCATGTTCAGCAGTGAACATTCCACAGTGGCTGTTAGCTGGAGGAAGCTGAAGCAGGAGGCCTGCGGGGTCTCGCACATAAATACTTATAATCCTCTTACCTGTGTACAGAGAGATTTCATCATTGGCGACGAGGATTTTGCTTGACCCTGTTCCACGTGTGCGCCGGCCGGCTGTCTGGTGCTGCCTGCTCACCCCGGTGTTGCCGTGAGAGGACGCGGATCGGCCTTGGATCCATTGGGAGCTGTCTGCAGCCTACCCCTTCATCGCTAGGGGCGGCCGTGGCCACAGGCAAGCTCCGCTGGCGGGCGTGCTGTTCCCCACGGCGACTGGCTGCCAGAAGCCCAATCGGGGCATCGCAGGAGTGCAAGCCGATTGTGGGGGCGGCTGCTGGCCACCCCGTGTTCCGGGTGGAGCGGCGGTTGCAGGAGGGCGACGTCGTTGTGGTGGATAGTCGCCACCCAGACTCGCTGCTCGGGATCCAGTCGGGGCCTCGGAGGAGGAGCAGCTGTCACGCTGTATGCAGGCCTGCATCCCTGCGTTGTGTTTGACGTAGGACGCTGTGCGTCGGCTGATAGCTCCGCCCCTGGCAGCGTCTGCGCATCGGGCAGTTCACCGCTGGCCTCCTGAGGGAGCGAGGAGGGGCTGCGGTGGCACTGCGCTGCGCGCCTCTGATATCAGCTGACTGCTGCTGTTCAGTCGTTCGGAGGAGGCAGGAGCCTCATACAAACACAGTACACGGACACCTGGGAGCCTGAGTTGCGACAAGGCATCTTCCACGTGCCACCAGAGAGGCTATTGGTGGTAAGGTCGGGGCAAATAACTGCTGCAGAGCCCTGGCAGGTGAAGTTGAGTGCATCTGGTTTGGGCTGTGATCCCTGGAAGTCTGCCTTTACATCACTTGATTGGTTGTGACTCACCTAGTGCCTATTCATGGTTGTACTGCATTTACGTGTGGGTGCACGTGCACAAGGTGACAGTGGGGGACCATCCCAAGGGAACAAGAAGTCTTGAGGCTCTCACAGTGGTGGGCAAGTTCCTGTTGGGGGTATAAGGAACAAGGCTTTTCGTCCAACCATGTTACATACGGCTGCCAGGCCTCCGCCTCTGCCAAATCCTGGAGAGCCTGTTGCTCCTTGGGAGCAGTGGGTGGATGCCTTCAAAGTATATTTGAGGACTGCTGGTGGGGCAAAGTTCAACGATGATGAAAAGGAGGCTGCATTGCTGAATTGTATTGGTACTGAGGGGTTGAGAGTTTTTCGTCACCTGCCTGGGGAGAATGTAATGGTTCAAGGGGGAGGTGAGGGAGAAATGGTTATTAGTACTTACGAGACTGCTTTGAAGAAGCTGCAAATGCGTTTTGGTAAAAGAGTTATTGTGGTTTTAGAGCGGTATAAGTTTTTCTCTAGGGCGCAAGGTTCCACGGAAAGCATAGATGCTTATGTTACGGCACTACGTGCACTCATGGCTAAATGTGGGTTTCCCGGCAATGGCGAGCAACACATAAGGGATCAGGTTATGATGAAGACATCTAATCAGAAAATCAGAGAAAGGTTATGGATAGAGAGTGATCCTTCACTTGATAAGGTGTTGGAGATTGCCAGAGCAATTGAAGCTTCTAAGACCAGCGTACAAATTGTTACTGAGAGGGATATGAATAGGGAGATGGTGCATGCCGTAGTATCTAGGAACAAGAAAGGTTTGGATAGAGCTGTGGTGCAAGGGAGTAGAGCATCTAAGAGTAAGGAGGGGTGCAAAAATTGTGGCTGGTCGAGTCACACGGCTGATTCTAAATCTTGTCCTGCTTGCACTGTTGAATGCAGGAAATGTAAGCGTGTGGGCCACTTTGCACGCATGTGTAAGGGTCAGATGGTCGCTAGTGTGGCTTCAGAAGACTCTACCATGTTGTTAGAAGGGGCTTCAGGAGGTGGCTCTAGTCAAAGTGTCATATTACATGTGGAGGGAAGTGGGCGGAAGGGTCCATGGGTGTCGGTATTGGTGGATCAGCACCCTGTGGATATGCTTGTGGATTCGGGGTCACCTTATACACTGGTGGCCCCGGATGTGTATCAAGAAGTTTTGGGTAAACAGATGTCTACTTTGTTGGCTGCGGACATCAAACCATGTGCATATGGGCAGAGTCCTATCGACCTACTTGGTTACAATTGGTTGAATTTTTCTTTCAAAGGGAGGCAAACCTTGGGTAAATCGTATGTCGCCTCAAAGGGCACAAGTGTGTTGGGTTGGGAGGAGCAGGCTGCACTAAAAATACAGATTCATCTAGGTGAGAAGGAACCGGTTCTCAGTGTCATGGAGGAAGCGGGACAAAATGACATAATGGTTACTCCTACAGTGCTCATGAGGGAGTTTCCCGAGGTATTTTCAGACACCCTTGGTAAGCTCAGAGGTTTTACACATCGCATTGTTTTGAAGAAGGGTGCAGTTCTCAAAGTACATAAAGTGAGGGGAGTGTCAGTAGCGGCGAGGGAGGCATTCAAGGCGGAATTGGCTAAGTTGCAGTCAGCGGGGATAATTGAGCCCATTGAGTCCTCAGAGTGGTTGTTTCCCGTGGTTTTAGTTAAGAAGGGTGATGGGAGCATCAGAATGTGTGTAGATCTCCGGGAGCTGAATTCCAGCATATGGGTGGATCGGCATCCCTTGCCGAATATTAACGAGTTGTTGTTGACATTAGAAGATGCCAGGTATTTTTCAACTTTTGATCTGTCAACAGCGTACCATCAAATTGACCTGCATATTGAATCTAGACCGCCTACTTCATTTGTGACTCCGTTTGGGGCATACAGATTCTGTCTCATGCCATTTGGCCTTGCTTCGGCTTCGGCTGTGTTCCAGAGGTTGATGCAGCAGATGTTTGGAGGGGTGTTGGGAGTCAGCTATTTTCAAGATGACATTCTGGTCTGGGGCAGTAGCAGGGAGGAACATGATGTCAGGGTGAGGAGGGTCATGCAGATTCTTAAGGACAAAGGTCTGACTGTAAAACTAACCAAGTGTCAGGTAGGAGTGGAGGAGGTCACATACTTGGGACATACATTGAGTTCACGAGGTGTGAGCCCCAAAGGGGAGTTGGTACAGGTGTTGATGGATACACCAGGTCAATAAGGATCAGCTAAGGGCCTTTTTGGGCCTTGCGGAGTACTATGTTAAATTTGTATCCAATTATGCTGAAAAAACGGTGGCCATGAGAGCTCTCATGAGGAAGTGTGTAAGATTTGCGTGGTCTCAGGAGTGTGCAGCGGAATTTGAGTTGGTCAAGAGGGATGTGGAGAATGCTCCTTGCCTGAAGTGGTTTGACCCGAAAAATAAAACTGCTCTGACTGTGGATGCAAGTGATGTGGGTCTGGGGGCAGTGCTGGAGCAATGGATACATGGTGAATGGATGCCAGTGGTCTTTGCCTCGAGGACTTTGAGAGATGTGGAAACCAGGTACTCGGTAATTGAGAGAGAGACTTTGGCAGTGTTATGGGCTTCAAAACACTCCAGGACATTTTTGTGGGGCATACCCTATATTGTCAGAACGGACCATAAACCGTTGGTGCAAGTGTTTTCTACCAAGGGAGTCATGGCGGTATCCCCGAGGATTGCGAAATGGTCAGTGCAGCTACAGGATTCCAATTTTTCTTTGCAGTATTCTCCGGGGAAGTTGAATGTTGTGGCAGACTGCTTGTCCCGTTTGCCTGTTGTGGAAGCGGTTAGTCAGGCAGCCTTGGTGAAAGAGGAAGACTTGCAGGAATGCCAGGTTGCTTTTGTGGCTTCTACGGTGGAGAAGTCATTGTGGGATCAGGAGTCTGATGCCGACCTTGAGTTAAATTGGATTAGGGAAGGTCTAGTGAAAGGTTGGCACACGGTTAAGGATAGGCCTGAAGGGAAAAATTATGCCCAAGTTTTACATGAATTAGCCGAGGGGCCATGGGGTGTGTCTAGGGGAAGTAGGTTGATACCCCCTGTATGTCTGAGAGGTAGAAGGGTGGAATTGGCACATGTTGGTCATTTGGGTCAATCTTTGACTAAGAGGAGACTTAGAGAGGAGTACTGGTGGCCGGCCATGGACAAGGATGTTGAACAAGTGGTGAAAGACTGTCAGGCATGCTCTGTCAGCGATAAAAGCAAGGTACTGCATCCACAACCTGTACATCCTGTAGATATTCCTGAGCAAGTATGGTCGAAATTGGCTTTGGACATCATGGGTCCGTTTGAGTGTTTAGAGCGTGAGTCTAGATATATGTTGGTGTTGGTGGACTATACATCTAGGTGGATTGAGGTGGCAGCGTGTTCCTGTGTCACAACCAATTCTGTTATTGCTTTCTTGAGGAAGGTTTTTGATAGCGAGGGATTACCTGCAAGTTTAGTTACAGATAATGGGGTGCAGTTCACTTCTAGAGCGATGAGAGAATGTTTGGAACAGCATGCCATTTCCCATTATAGAACAGCCCTGTACAATCCTTCGGCTAATGGATTAGTGAAGAGGGCCAATGGTACAATTAAGTCAGCGATACAATTGGCTTTGGCCAATGGTTTGGATTGGCAGGAAGTGGTGACACAATATCTGGCTGCATATCGCAGAACCCCATCCACGGTTATGGGTAGGTCCCCATTTGAGCTTATGAGGGGCAGGAAAGCAGGTACAATGTTGGGAACCCTGGCTATGGGTGGTGGAGGGCCATGTAATATGGATTTGCAGGCTATTCATCGCAGCATTTTTGAGCACCATGAGGCCATGGGGTCTTCACAAAAGTTTAGAAAGGAGTTGAACGTTAAGCCTCAGGATGAGGTGTGCATAAAAAATCCCAGGATGGTTCACAAAGGTTACAGCAAGTTTTTGCCCTCAAGGAGATTTGTTAAGGTTGGAAAAGGCCATGTGCAATTGGAGGATGGCTCTGTCTGGAGTAAGAGACGGGTGGTGGTGGATGGCTGCAAACGTGTGGAGAGGGCAGGTGTGGAGTCTGATCCGGAATCTCAGGAAACTGTGCTGGATTATGATCCTGTGGGTTCACAAGTGATCAGCCTTGAAGAAGGGGCTCTGTTTCAAAGCTGCTACTTACCATATGTATGTGTATCACATGATGTGACTGCACCCAAAGGAAAGGAGAGTGAGTATAATGTATACAAATATGAGCATATACAGGGAAGGTAGAGAAATAAAAATAAAACTATGGGAAAGTGCTGATAACCCTAATGATTATCTTCATGCACAGAAAAGATTGCTCTCTTTCAAGCCTGTGTCTTCCGCTATGTATATGTTTCATATGATGTGACTTGACCCTAAGTCTACAAATATAGTACCTTTTCAATTTTTACTTCCTGATTGGTACTGAAGAAAACTATGTGGCCTAGATATGTCAGTAAAGGGAAAAAAGGGAGAGCCAGAAATGTAATGTCATCAGTGATGTCATCAATGACATTTGTGATGCTATCTTTGATGTCCTGGGTGTTAGTGTTAGCAGTGCACAGTGGCGCGAGTTATGGTTGCTTATCTTACCATAACTGCCGAATTTCAGGGGTTTTTCGGTTTTACTTTGAACCATAACGTCCCTTTAACAAAGTTTTTTCAATGAATTTCATAGGTTTCTAGAAGCGAAACTTAACCATAACGTCGCTTTAACAAAGTTTTTTCACTGAATTTCAGAGTTTTTTAGTAGAGCAACTTAACTATAACATCCCTTTAACAAAGTTTTTTTACTGAATTTCATAGGTTTTTAGTAGCACAACTTTACCATAATATCCTTGACTTTAAATACATGTAACATAGAACATAATGAACCCCTAGCTAGTGATTTCGATGTCCGCGGACTACCGCCATGTCCGCGGACATAGCAAAAATCTGAGCATGGTGAATGTAAATTTAAATAGTGTGCCCCAATTCCCCTTTGAGGTTGGCTCTGAAAAGAGCCGTTTTATTGTTTTTTTTGCAGATGCTTGACAGACCCCTGTTATTTTGTATTTCTTTTCTTCTTTTTTTCTTACTTTACTCCTAAGATCTTCACATAACCTTCTCCAAAGCAACCCTTACATTCCAAAACAACATGGCATTTCCCATAAAAGATAAGGAAATGCCATCTTCTTTAAAATAAACAGCATTACTGGAATCAATATTCTCATTATTACAGAAGAACATACCAGCTCTAAGCATGAAGGCACACATGGCTCGGTTGATTACACACCTAGCATTGTTTTGCTGAGGACAAAAAACGGAACTATTGTCCCATATTGCCCTAGGTAGTAATCCAGAAAAAATTACTTTGGCATTCGGAAGGATGTTCATACTGCTTGAACCAAGTGTTCCAAATCTGCCAACAAAGTAGGGGCACTGACATAGCCCAAACGGAAAGCACCATAGTGCAAAACTACCACATGGGGACTGTTGATCCTGCCCATATCTTCACAAACTTGTACAATTCCCTGTACATTGCAATCAGGCACAGTGTTCCACACGACCTCCACTCCTTTAACATCAAAATTCTTTGCAACATGCCTGCATTGAGCATACTGTTGTAAATCATGCACAAACATATCTCTGAGCACCAACACCCTGACTTTCTCCACTTCTGCCATCTTCGCTACACCCTGTCTCTTTCAACACAAATCCACAACCTCAACATCTGATTGGATGATCCCTACAGTGTTCTTCCAATCTGGATTTGCAGGAAAACGCCGGATGTAGCACGCCCTGTCCACGGACAGCCGCGGTGTCCGCAGATCGCGTAACTCTTGGACAGCCCTTCTACCATTTTGACTTCACTCTCTGTGCCATTCCCTCATTGCATACAGCTAAGCAGTCACACAATACGGAGAACGTCCTCAGAACACTCCCATTTTGTTTATTTTCGAGCATTTCAGGACACCGCAAGTGTTCTTATAACACATGCAACTTGCCAGAGAACAATACGGACAACGTCCTCAGAACACCCCCATTTTCTTTATGTACGAACATTTCAGGACGCCGCGAGTGTTATTCTGGCTCACTCTTTTTTCTTTTGCTGACATATCTAGGCCACATGGTTTTCTTCAGTAACAGTCAGAAACTAAAAATTGTATTTTATTTGTAGACGTATCCTACAAGTAGTTTCTTATAGTAATTCCCTTAGAGTCCAGTCACATCATATGAAGCATATACATAGGGGAAGACACAAGCTTTAAAGACAGCATTATTTTCAAGCAAATTAATGATGATTTCTCTGTTTCAAAGCTGCTATTTACCCTATGTATATGTATATTGGTATGTGTTCTTGTCTCTTTCTGTTTTCTCTATGGTAATGCAATTATGTAATACATGGGTTTTATTAGCTACTTATTACATATTTCACATTACACAAAAATCTATTAAGAAAACAATTATCATTTCATCATTCAACATATTAACATTGCAAATATTATACCTTCATCTTGTATGCTGCACACAATGCTATGTTTCTGCATTAGTAGCTTAGTATACTAGATAGAACCCCATAATAGAATGCTATTTATATCAATGCATGGTTCAAAGCACTAATTAGGGTATGATATTTATTGCAATGATACTTGACTCTTTTTTCGCAACATTCTAATAAGAATCCCTTCTACACATATTTCATGAAAAGTACATACACATGTGATGTCATCAGTGATGTCATCAATGACATTTGTGATGTCATCTTTGATGTCCTGGGTGTTAGTCTTAGCAGTGCACAGTGTTGGCACGCAACTTTGATGCAAGTAAAATAAACGCTGATATTCCTTGCATTTTAGAATACAATAGACTTCGTTCACTATGCACTCCCCATCTAAACACATATTCTGTTCCACAAAAAGTAAAACATTATAAAAGAAAACTAAATCAAACAGAAAAGCAACAGGATGTCACTGCAAATCCTCCAAAGAGAGTAAAAGAAAGTAATACTTCATCAAGTGCCACAAGCAAAAAAAAATCAATTAGGTAAAAAAAAACAAGGTACTTCTTCAAAGAAGGAAGACACACTCCAAAAAAAGCTGTCAGATACAGAACTACCTGGTCCATTTAAACTCTCAAATATAGTTGGTGTAAGTTGCTACGCAAATGTAGCAATGAATATTCTATTTTAATTACCACCAATTGTTGAGAACATTTACTTACACAGTACAGACCCATTGTGTTTGCAAATGTTAGTACTTCACAGAAATGCAGCAAACAATCCTGACAACACGTATAGTGTTTATGGAATAAGACAACAATTGGACTACTGTGCTGGAATGGTGAAATTCACTATAAACTCACAGTAAGATCCACAAGAATTTCTAATGTACTTACTATTAGCACTGGAAAACAAAAATATACCTATAAATGAAATCTTCCAGATTTCATACATGTGGAAACATACATGCACTCTCTGCAACAATGTGACACAAGAACAAATCCCCAATGAGCGCTTTGTGTATATATCAATACCTAATTGTGAATCCGTTACATTTCAGCAACTTATACAAAATGCAAACCACGATAGATTATGTTCGACCTGCAATTCAGATAATCGCTCCATGTTAGTAGTACAAACACATAGTCGCGTTACAAATGCCATATCATATCATAGTAAATACGTAATACTAATGCTTCTACGTTACAATGCAGAAGGTACCAAAAAGAACTGCAAGCTGACTGGATTCACACATGTTCAAATATCACTTGTTAGGAAAACTTTCACAACAATAGGTATAATCTACCACGCAGGAGCCACAACCAACTCAGTGCACTACACTGCATATATAAAAAAGAAATGTGGATGGTTTGAATGTAATGATACTACCGTTACTCTAAAGCAGAGATTACCAGCAAATCTTACAAACGCTTATTTAATGTTCTTAAAACCAAAATTTGATAACTAAACTGTACTTAAACCTTAAGTACACTTGTAGTAAAACAATATAAACTGTCACAATATTCCAAAAGCTATCTAACTGCCCAAAGATGTTACAACAACTAATCAGATAAATTAATCCCACTCAAATAGAGCAAAAAATAGAAAGTTAGAATACGCCAATTGGTATCCAACTGTCCCAAACTTTAGAAATATCCAAATAAGAGCAAAAAATAGACAGTTAGAATATGCCAATTGGTATCTAACTGTCCCAAAATTTAGAAATATCCAAATAGATAAAGCAATACCACGAAATTATATCAAATAATAAACAGTTAGAATACGCCCACTGGTATCTAACTGCTCCAAAATTTTACAAAATCCAAACAAATACCTAATATCTTACTGCTCCCAAAAACTGGAACAATCCAATGTATAAAGCATTAGCCAGAAACAACAAGTAAACACTGAAAACAAATAAACAAATAAACTGTAGCATAACAGAAAAAGTTTTTTTTTTAATCCAACATGGATTTTTTTTCTCCCACAGACCCAAAGATTTTAGCAACAAACACAGAAACTGAGCAAATTGCACAGTACTCTGGTTTGTCATCTACTAAATATGAGGGTCATAAAAAAGAAAAAAATTGTGATTGTACAATGTAATAAGTCTATATAAAATACTAATACTAACATGCTATTTTCTTTTATCACAGAAATGAACAAGAAAAACATGGACTCCCGTTACTAAACCAAATAGAAAGTATAACATGATAAATACAACCATGCAGCATATCACATCCATACTGGCTTATAACATTGTTCCTTATAAATTTGTTTTTGACCCAAAGTTATAAGCCACTATGAGTGTGATAGGCTGCGGTGCTTGTGGCCAGGGCATAGACTCTTGGGTGCATGTCATATGAGTGTGATATGCTGCAGTGGTTGTGGCCAGGCCATTTGGCCATGCACCCAACATTCTATACCCTGGCCACAACCAACGCAGCATATCACACCCATAGATTCAAGCATTTGAACCATTTTAATGTCCGCGGACACAAGGAAGTTCCTAGAACACATTTAACTTGCCAGAGGACAATACAGACAGTGTGTTCAGGACACTCCCATTTTCTTTATGTACGAACATTTCAGGACACCGCGAGTGTTCTTAGAACACTTTCAGCTTGACAACGAACAATACCGACAACGTCTTCAGGACACCCTCTGCGAACATTCCAGAACCCCACGCGTCTTCCTAGAACACTTTCAACTTGACACCGATTTCATTCTGTTTATTTATGAACATTTCAAAACAGCCGTGTTGTCCGCAGACAAATCGAACACAACAAAAGCATCTAGCACATAAAAAAAATACAACATTGCACCTATCTCATACTCCCCCACCCTCCCCAAACACTCTTACACACCAACACACTCCACTAAATACAATTTTTAAACCAAGTTTCACCTCGCTGTCCGCGGTCATCCACGAATGCAAGATGACGGGCGCCACCAAAAATCTGACGTGCTCCACGCCCCACGCTGTCCAATCAGGGAACACGTTGGATGTCCGCGGACATCGCGCAAGCCGCTCAGCCAATCAGGTCACTGTCCGCGGAGCGAACCGGGAAGTCCGTCCGCGAAGCGAACCGAGATATCACTAATTTTTTTGCCTTACATTTTGGTCATTTTAAAAAAAACTACTGGACGATTTACACCAAATTTGCAAAAGCACGCGTTTCTGGACCAAGCCCCCGCTCCTGCTGCAAATTTGGTGTAAATCCGTCCAGCTGTTTGGGCTGTAGTCATGCGCAAAGTTTTTTCCCATTATGTCTATGGGAAAAAACAAAAGTTTTGGGACCCCTCCCATAACTTTGCCACCCCTGGACCAAACCTCTCCAAACTTTGCAAAAAAGTTCAGAATGGGCCATATACTTTTGCAAAGTTTGGTGAGGATTCGTCCAGATGGAGTCGAGTTATAAGCCACCCAAAAAATGCTCTTCCTATGGAAACACCAACTTAATCATAACTACATGGACGCTACCGCGTCCATGTAATATATATATATATATAGTCTTAGTGTTAGTCTTAGCAGTGCACGGTGGCGGCGCGAGTTATGGTTGCTTATCTTACCATAACTGCCGAATTTCAGGGGTTTTCCGGTTTTACTTTGAACCATAACGTCCCTTTAACAACGTTTTTTCACTGAATTTCATAGGTTTTTAGTAGCGCAACTTAACCATAACGTCCCTTTAACAAAGTTTTTTTACTGAATTTCATAGTTTTTTAGTAGCGCAACTTAACCATAACGTCCCTTTAACAAAGTTTTTTTTACTGAATTTCATAGTTTTTTAGTAGCACAACTTAACAATATTAACTTTGACTTTATGTACATATAATATGGAACATACTGAACCCTTTCTACTGAATTTGACGGTCCGCAGACATGTTTGGACAACAGTACCACCACTTAAAAGCTCTGGGGAGGTATGTGTAATAGTTATATCATAACATAGGAACATTTAACAAATTCACAAAGCAGCACACATACAAAGTATACGTAGTAATACTTAAAAAATGTTACCCATATATGTAACACACTAACCAAAATGGAATATACCAAAAGAAGATAAAGTGGCTTCCACCATAATTACCTCACAGATGCTCCACAACCAACATCAAGACCAGACGTATACACTACTGATTACATATCTCACCAGACATAGTAAGTGCACTTCTTTTTACTCATATATTTATAAACTTTCTATATTAGAAAAAAAAAACATATTACTTTTTTGTTTTCCTACAAAAATGTGTAGTACGACTGGCTAGAGGAGCATTTCCCACGAGAGGAAATGTTAGAAAATAGTCCACCTAATGGTACACACTTTACTATATAAACCAATTAATAAATATTATTCTGTATACATTTAACATATACATTTTTTTTATAACAGACCATACAAAAATTCCAAGCATCTCACAACAACAATCAGAGGATATCACTCTACAGCAGATTAATCAAAAAATGGACGACCTTATGCAAAATTTTATGGATTTGAAAAACTTTGTGGAAAATTATGTGAAACCCCCAACAGCACACCATTGTCCAACCTGCACTTGTCCCCCCTCACCCTATCCCACGCAGTTAACCCCAAAACCTGTCTATGGACCAAAGCGTTTTGATGAGCTTTCCTTCCCTTCTTCACCTGATCCCAGTTATCTAGAAATCCCTAATTCTCCTGTTTTTGTTTCCGTTTCTGCCCCACCTTCCCAGTCATAATTGTATATATATATGAAATAAAGTTACTTTTATTATATTGTGTTGTAATTACTTTCAGTTCCTTGTGATAAAACCAATTTAGGTGTCCACGGACACCGCGGTTGTTCGGAAATGTTCGTAAAGAAACGAAAATGTGACTGTCCTGAGGACACTACATCTGTCCGTAATGTTCTCATGCAAGTTGAAAATGTTCTAAGAACACTCGTAGTGTCCTGAAATGTTCGTAAATAAACGAAAATGGAGGTGTCCTTAAGAACACTATGCCTATTCGTAGTGTTCGATAGCAAACAGAAACTGTTCTAAGAACACTCGTGGTGTCCTGAAATGTTCGTAAATAAACGAAAATGGAGGTGTGCTTGAAATGCTATGTCTGTCCGTATTGTTAGCAAATAAATTAAACTGTGCTAAGAACAAACAGCTGTCCATAACTGTTCGTTTTACATGTGACGCACTTTTAATTAGTTCAGGACCCGAACACTGTCCCCAGAACATCATCACGCATGCGCAAAACAATGTCCGTACATTGGGTGTCCTGCGGACGACCGCTACCTTAGCGAACATGCTCACAAAACAATCATGTGACCGCGCCCACGCTCATCTCGTGCTCTAAATGCGGACACTGTTCTTGTCCCCGACCAGTTTAAAAGTACATTTCCAAGTAATCCACAATATTTCTCATTAAAAAATCACCATACCACAAATCCCACATACTAATCCTAACTTTCCACATAGTTTTTGTGACTTTTTGAACCTTTTTTGATGTTCGATCTGTCTTTCGGATGGCGCGCATGTCTGCGACCCGCGCACAAGCACCCCGATATAAGACCACGCCCTAGAGCGTATTCTCATTGTGTTTCTGACTATTCCACAGAGCACACTGCATTTTGCTGCATACTTTGCAGATTTTGAGATTTCCATCTCCAAGCCTATGACATCCATGGCTCGACTATTACCACATGGTGCTACATCTGCCTCAGCACCACCCCCACCCCCTCCACCACCACCATTTCCCCAAAGGCCTGAAGAGGGGAACAGGAGTGAGGATACAGAGGAGGAAGAAGAGGATGACGAGAATGAGGTAGAGGAAATCCCTACTACCCGCCCTCAGCGTGAATCATGGGTGTGGCGGTTGTTCACCGTTCTTGGAAACGGTCCTAAATCTCATGCGATCCGTGTCACCTGTAATAAGTGCAAAATGACACTTGCGCTCATTCCACACTGGGGCCATTCGCAAGGTTGTACCTTGCGAGAAGCGTAGTAGGTTGATTGCCTCTACTTCATCCTCTGTTCCTGATCCTGTCACCACAAGGAACACCTCTGTGGGACAGCGTCTTCCTCAAGCTGCCTCACAGGCTATACAGAATTCTGATGACCCTTACCTTTCAAGGGTCACAGTTGTATGTGTGTACTGTGACACAGTACTCTGCAGGGGGGAACGACTTTGGAGTTCTTTTGAGACGATCCTCTCAGAGCACCAGAAGACCTGCTCACTACCCAAATAAAACCCACTCTACATCTTCCTCTCTCAGCTCGCCCTCTCTTATCCCTGTGGTTGGTGTCCCCCTCCCTTTACCCTACTTTCCCTCCTCTCCTAGTGTGTCGTGTATAAAAAAGAACAAAAAAAATACAAAATAACAAAAATCAAAAAAAAAATAAGGCTCTTTTCAGAGCCGCCTTTCACAGTTAAAAAAGAGAAGTGAAGATACATAAAGCATAGCCATTTCCATTTCGTGAAAGTCTGCGGACGGTCCGCGAACAGAAAAACAATTCCATTGCTACCCTATTGAAATCAATGCATTTTTCTCTAACAGGAAGTGGTGGCTCTGAAAAGAGCCTTTGGGAGGTGTTAGAATGTAAAACATTTTAACTACGTAAGACGTATTTCAAAACGAATGCTGTATTTCTAAAAAAGGTCGCAATGCATTTTGTACATTTCTCAGAAAAATCTGATTGCCAGCATAAGTAAGATGGACTCCATCTTTGCGAAAAATGTATGTACTACGAAACAAAATATTTTCATTGTTAAAAGAGGACATGCCAAAATCTCTTAGGAATGCACAAACAGCCTTATTAACATTACGCCTTGCTTTCTCCATTTGTGGACCACATGAGAAAGAACGAAGCCACACTTGTCTCTACGCAATCCATGAAAAAATTATTTTAGAGTTTGGAAACATGTCCATTATCTTCTGAAGTCCTTCTTTCATTGCAAATTGCAAAGAAATTCCAAACACATGTCCTAAACTGTTCCCTCCACAATGAATTACAATTATGTCTGGATGTTCCTCTATCTTCAAAGTTGCACAGAGAGGTAGCAAGTCCAACCACTTCATTTCACGCACTCCATGCCAGTGCACTTCCACATGTGGGAATCCAAGATCTATAGATACTCCACAGCTTTCTGCATGCACCTTCGACCAATGAATCCACGAGTCTCCCAAAATCCATACAATCTGTGTTTTGAAACACTCAGCCATAGCTATCTGTTCTTCTCTCTGCAAAAACAATATCTGAGAAAACCTCTCCTAGCACAACATACTCACTAAACTTTACTGACCAATCCCTTGCTTCATCCAATCTCATTTCCATACCTCCCCTCCCCAAATTCCCCAGATGTAATACGCGGTGTCCTAGAACTACCGCCATGTCCGCGAACGTATCGTAACATGTACAGCCCTTCTACCATTTCGATTTCACTCTCTGTGCCATTCCCTCATTGGATGTAGCTAAGCAATCACATGACCATCCACCAATCAAATCCAATAACTCTACATGTAACTGCATCATCATAGAGCAGCACTACAAATGTACGGTGTATCTCTCAGAGTACAAGTCTCATACCATTGACAACCACGATCTACGAGAAATACTATACAAATCTCCAATATTTCTACTTGCAGCTTGGTCCATATCCATATACATGAACAGAAAGTACAGGTATGCATATTTTCTACACAGTACATGAACACATTTTCTAACCGACTTTTACCTTCTATAATCTGAAAAATGAATGGATGATTATTGTTTCATTGTCCTAAAATGACCTGTCACTTACAAACCTTTATATCGTTTAATTTCCTCATACACACACACACACACACACATGCAAATACTATTAAACTAACATTTTTGAAATAAAATATATACACAACATATAATCACACAAAATAACATACACACTCTATGATCAAATCTCAAACAATAATATTTGTACAAACACATAATTGGTTTTAATTTTTTTCGTTTATATAAGTACTTACATACATTTATATAGGACAAGCAGACTATGACATTCACTCACTGTTACCTGCAAAAGCAGTCTATGACACATAGCTCTCCACTCACACGCTTTTGGCGGGTGTCACCCACCTTGTAAAGGACTGACTCACCCGCCAAGCCTCCTGCACGCCCATTCATTCCAATGGGCGTCTCACCCGCCAAAAACAAAATCAGGTGATTTCACCCGCCTTTGCGACACACATGGTTGAGAGCTATGATGACAATGACTCACTATTACGTGGAAAAGCTTAGTTACAAGAATAGTGGTATACGTTGGTAGATTATGAATTCCACAAACCATAGTAAAGATATTTTCTTTCCTACTCTTAATCATGATATAGTTTTAATGGTTTTCAGGAAGGCGCTGAGCATTTCAATTAAAAAAAATCTATGTCTAAAATGAAAACAGTGCTATATAGCAACCAAATTACTAATTTCTTTCTTTTACAATTGCAGTGAAGCCCATTCTCCCGAATAGAAGCAGACGATTTTGATTTACAAAGAACAACTAAGAAGCAAATTACTCATTTTTGAAAAAAAAAGTAAGTAGATTGTTACCATAATATTCGATTTATAACTCACACGCACTGTACGGTGCATTCATGGTATTTCTGTGCCTAAAAATAGAGATTCTGCACCATTCTGACCAAAAATCCCCCCCCGTCTTAAACAGTGATCTCCTGTCAGAATGGCCCTCAAATTCCTATTTTTCGGCACACAAATTACCCAAATCAGCCGCTAGAATGTAGATGTTGTAGAACAAACAACTGTTTTAATTGTATAGCTTTACCTATATTATTTATTCTTCTCCACACCACTGGCTTACTTTTTTCTGTCATCTGAACCCCAGTTTAGTAACACATTAATTGAAGAATACCCATCCTCGTAGTTCAACTTCCCAATTCACAATCACACACCATTACATACATCTTTATCATCTTACTCAAACAATCATGCACACAACACACATGCATTGCAGAAAACCCCAACCCATACCTTCTGTATTTTTTTCAACAGACGCTACAGAATGCCCACCAAAAAGCAACTCCGTAGAAAGGGACGCAGAAGTAGAGCAAATGAAAAGAAAAGTCTCCAACATAAACACCCATCTATAGCAGAATTTGTAAAAAACATTGAAACACAACAGCTAATACAGTCATGTTGTGAAACAGAAGAAGTTTCTAGTGCAAAAACTTTGCCTCCTCTATCACAAAGTAAAATGACCCAAAAAACTATTAACAGAAAATCAACTATCACTACAAATAAAACGTCTTCAATAAATCTTGATATAGTACAAAGTAAGCATACCAAGAAAAGTATATTAGCCAAAATGTTCCGTCACAAAGTCCTTCAAAATCTAATAAAAACAGGAGAGAAACCAGGTTCACCACTTTAAACCTATCGTAGGAAAGTAATCTTAGAAGCGTTGATAGACAGTGCAATTCTTCTCAAAAGAAACTCATTTATTCTTGTGTTAAACAGAATTAAACCACTAACAAAACTAATAACTAAACTTCTCAATAAACGAAATGTGAACAGAAATAACTTCTTAAATATCTGTGGAGGTGAATGGAGTCACACTACAAGCACAGAACCATACTTTCAATGAAGAAGCGTACAAACAAAAGCAAACAAATACAATTGCCATACATAGCAGTGGTCGGGGTTATGAAAAAATAATACCATAATGGAACAAGAAGTACTCCTTACAAAAATATGCCCTGAAAACTTAGATTTACCCCTCCATTCGACTGAATCAGAGCATCTAATTTACACATGGCCATGCACGTCAATGTGTAACATTCCCAAAAAAATGTTCAAATCTTTACGCCTATTCCTCAATCAATATGTGAAAAGCAAAGACAAAATCAAAATTAAAATACTGCAAAGTATGGATGCTTGTCCAGTACGCAAGCACACAGGACTGCAAGGACATTCGTTGGCCTGCATATCAGGAGCTACTTGCAAAACAACCTTCCATGATATCAAAAGGATATCAACACATCATGCAAGTATAAGAAATCTAGTTTATAAACTGTATTATGCAAAAAGTCCTGCTTTAGCACTAGCCAATTTAAATAACATTCTTCTACATGGTACACCAAAAGACCTACTAGAAGAAATCGAGTATATACAGAAAAAATATTTTGGAAATGAAACCCACTTACAAGATGAAATAGCTGTCAACCAAGTTCGTAACAAATCTGCACATGGCAACCTTTCACTACACACATACAAAAAAGAAATACTAAAATTTCAAAGCACTTCAGCTGAAGTACCAAACCACGTGTGTGTATGTTGCCACAGAACGTGTTATAAAAGTAACACAAAAACTATAGACCTTTCATACAAAATAGAAGACAGTGAAGATTCTAAATGGTTTGAATTAGCTCTCCACCTTATAGCAGAAAACAAATACGAAATAACTGACCCCATAATACTTTGCAGTTACTGCACTACCAAACTTGACAACAACCAAACTCCTTCACGTGCTATCTCAAATAACTTGGAATTACATCCACTACCAAAACTCGTTCAACAACTTAATTTATATGAGAGCATCATAATTCAAACAGTTCATCCATTTCAAGCAACAATACGCCTTCAACCAAAAACTGCAAAATTACCTCCTTCTGAATTAGTGAAAGGTATTCATGGAAAAGTAGTGTATTTACCATTAGACCTAAAAGAAAATGTGCACACTCTAGGAGTGCAACGTCCAATGCAACAATCTTTAATTATCTTGGTAAATGGAGTACCTACAAAAGACAAAAAAATTGGCAACAACTGGTAGATTTACATAAAGTTAGAGAAGCCCTGCAATATCTCAAAGAGAATAATTATTATTACAAATAAATTAATATCGAAGAAAACTTGAAAGATACAATTGAAATAATTCAAGAGACACAAGAAACTGGTCAATTTGAGCTCCTAGATCCTGCTACAATAGCAAACACGTTAGACCATTATACCATTCACCCATTGCACTCTAATGACACCATAGAAGATGCACTGGAAACTTACCAAATGCGTCAAACAAAAGGATCACCAATCAGCATATGGGAAAAAAGTATAGAAGCACGTGCTTTTCCTCTACTCTTTCCTACTGGCAAAGGAGGAAGATACGATGATAGACCTGTTCAAATATCAGCATCAGAATATCGCTCATTACGAATGTATTCTGAAGATTCCAGATTTCGACAAAATGTGGAATACATATTCCACCTACTCTTTGAAAGTGAACTAGAAACTTTATGTTACGGAGTTGCACACATATTAAAATCAGGATCACACTTTCAAAATGTGACAGCCACACAATTATTACAAAAAGTTCAACAAAAAGATGAGGTTTTACAAATCTTACAAATCTATTAGCAAATATCCGAGGTACTAAATAGTACTGGTTTCGACGCCATGGAGATGTACGTTGTATGATCAGAAACCTTGGCCCACCCTTGGTTTGTTATATTAAGTTGTGCAGAATATGGATGGGAAGATTTACATGCTTTCCTACGCATATCAAACAAAAACAAAACAAACATAGATATACTAACACCTGGAGAACTTTGTTCTCAGGATCCTGTTAATGTTTCTAGATATTTTCACCATCGCTTCATTGCTATGCTACATTTTATTTGTAATAAAACTATTCCTCTCCTTGGAGAAGTGCAACACTTCTTTTGGAGAAAAGAATACCAAGCCAGAGGAGCACCATTTATCCACATGCTTTTATAAACCTAAATTTGGTCAAGAGAGTGATGCCACTGTTTTACAGTTTATTGAAAAATATGTCACTTGTGAAATTCCGTCCGAATCCACAAATAGTGATCTTCATGCAAAAATCTTACAATTCCAAAGACACAAATGTGGCAAATATTGTCGTCGCAAATACAAAAACAAAGGAAAATACTACACCAAATGCTGATTTGGTTTCCCTAGACCAGTTACAAATACAGGTCAAGTGAACAACCTCATGTCTTCAGTTAGACATAGTGTTAAAGGTAAGTCACCTAAAAATACATATTGCATAAAAAGAAAAGAAGAAGAAAAATATATCAATGATTACAATGCAATCATTGCCCACTTGTGAAATGCAAACATAGATGTGCAGAACATTGCAGACAATTCTACTGCAGTTACACGATATGTCACAGCATACTTAACCAAATCAGAAAAGACAGAGCTCCAAGACCTCTGGAATGACCTGTCATCAGATAAAACAGTGTCTCAGAAATTATACAGCTTGGGCATAAAAATGCTGTCCCATAGAGAATGTGGATCCTATGAAGCAGCTAATCGATTAACTGGTACTGCATTGTGTGGTAAATCTGCAAATATAGTATGGCTAAGTCTTGGTCCAGCTAAATCTAGAAAAAGAGTTCTAAAATCATACGAAGATATAGAAACAAAAGCCAAACATGATCCCAACAGCCAAGACATTTTAAAAAAAATTTATTGGACACATACTACCCAAACAGGAGTACCACTTTGGAAACCATGTGTCTATACCACATAGCCCAAAACTACACATACAAAAATAATATAAAACCTGATGAGCAAAAACCTAAATACAAAGTGACAAACTGTGATGGCAGCTTAGTAAAACTCACCAAACCAAATTTAATTAATCATATCAAATTGTCATTAAAGACTCCTCAACATAAAGAAATATATTCCATGTCCCTGCTAGAACTCTTCAAACCATGGAGAAAAGAAGAAGAAATACTAGATACCTATGACTCATATGAAGACGCTTTGAAAGCCAATGAAAGCAGTATAACTGATGTAAACTTTGCACAGTACAAAACAATGTTGCACAATGAACAGCAACACGAAGAGGAACTCCAGGCCCAACTAGATAAGGACACTCCTGACAGTAGTCAACCTTCTGTCACAGGAAGCCAAGAACCACTGGGAGAACCACTAATAACAAATGAAGCAGAATTAGCTATGATAGAAGTAGAAAACACCATGTGTCACTATGAAGATAAAGAAGACTTAACTACACTACAATCAAAACTAAAAAAAGAGCAACGTAGCATTTTTCAAGAAATAACAAAAGTAATTGCACATGGTGTGCAACATGAAAACAAAGAATGCACCTGCCAAAATTACAAACCTATACTATTGTATGTCAGTGGTGAAGCTGGTTCTGGCAAACAATTCCTAATCAAAATCATCAGTAAGTTCCTTCAACAATTGACAAACAACAAACTGTCAGCTGTTGTCACTGCCCCCACAGGTTTAGCTGCCTACAACATAGGTGGTGTCACTTTACACCAATTACTACTCCTGCCAGCAGAACACCTAAACAAGTTAGATTATTACAAACTTTCTGCAGAAGCTGCAATGGAAGTACGCAGAGTATTGAAACAAATGAAAATGCTACTAATAGATGAAGTGAGCATGGTGTCCAACCTAATGTTGGCTTTGATTCACCTCAGATTACAAGAAGTACTCAAAACAAACTATGAAGAGCTATTTGCAGGAAAACACATCATTGTTTTCGGAGATCTTCTTCAGTTGACACCTGTAAAAGGTGAGCCTATTTTTAAAACATTAGGACACAAACTCTGCCGTAAAACTGTTGGCAGCATTGGAAACGTCAACCTTTGGCAACATTTCCAATACAGAGAATTAACAGAAAACATGCGCCAATCTGCAGATCTCACTTATGCCAACATCTTAAAAAGTATCAGAGTTGGTATACTTTCTAGAGAAGCAGAAGCAATATTGAAAACCCGGCACATTCATGCACTTTATGGTGATAATGCATGTGCTACAGATGTTATGGAACAATTAGCCCACAAAAATGTCAATTGTATGGCCTTAATGCCAACTCTGCAAGCTGTTTCAAATTCAATGAAATAATGTTAAGCAAAGAAATGCAACCAATTATGGAAATTAGCGCCACAGACAAACTAGATGTACATGGAATGACACTACCCATGTGTGACCAAGCCACAGCAAGACTAAATAGTTTAGAAAAATCAATCTCAAACACAGCAGGCTTGGAAAAGATATTAAAATTATCCTTAAATTGCAGAGTGATGCTTACACGTAACCTTGACGTGGACCAAGGACTAGTTAATGGAGCACTGGGTACAGTTGTTGGCTTTCAAACATACCCACGTGACAACAAAATTCAGTTTGTCAATATTCTCTTTGACAAACTTTCAGAAGTAAAAAGAATAGGACGCTCAACAGCTCGATTCCTTCTCTTCAAAGACATGTATGTACGCAGAGAACAATTTTCTCTAACTCTTGCATACGCAGTCACCATTCATAAATCACAAGGTCTTACTCTAGACAAAGCAATGATAGACATTGGTAACACAGTCTTTAAAGAAGGCATGAGCTATGTAGCACTGTCACGCCTACGTACAATTGACGGTCTATTTCTAATAAACTTTGATGCAAGTAAAGTAAACGCTGGTTTTCCTTGCATTTTAGAATACAATAGACTTTGTTCACTATACACCCCCCATCTACAAACATATCCTGTTCCACAAAAAGGAAAATGTTCTAAAAGAAAACTAAATCAAACAGAAATGCAACACGATGTCACTGCAAATCCTCCAAAGAGACTAAAAGAAACTAAAACTTCATCAAGTACCACAAGCAAAAAAGAATCAATTAGGGAAAGTAAAGCAGGTACTTCTTTAAAGAAGGAAGACAAACTCCAAAAAAGCAGTTAGATACAGAACTACCTGGACCATTTAAATTATCAAATTTAGTTGGTGTAAGTTGCTACGCAAATGTAGCAATGAATATTCTATTTCAATTACCACCAATTGTTGACAACATTTACTTACACAGTACAGACCCATTGTGTTTGCAAATGTTAGTACTTCACAGAAATGCAGCAAACAATCCTGACAACACGTATAGTGTTTTTGGAATAAGACGACAATTGGACTACTGTGCTGGAATGGTGAAATTCACTATAAACTCACAGGAAGATCCACAAGAATTTCTTATGTACTTACTATTAGTACTGGAAAACAAAAACATACCTATAAATGAAATCTTCCAGATTTCATACATGTGGAAACATACATGCACTCTCTGCAACAATGTGACACAAGAACAAATCCCCAATGAGCGCTTTGTCTATATATCAATACCCAATTGTGAATCCGTTCCATTTCAGCAACTTGTACAGAATGCAAACCACGGTAGATTATGTTCTACCTGCAATTCGGATAATCGCTTCACGTTACTAATACAAACACATAGTAAATACGTAATACTAATGCTTCTACGTTACAATGCAGATGGTACGAAAAACAACTGCAAGCTGACTGGATTCACACATGGTCAAATTTCACTTGGTAGGAAAACCTTCACAACAATAGGTATAATCTACCACGCCGGAGCCACAACCAACTCAGGGCACTACACTGCATATATAAAAAAAAAATGTGGATGGTTTGAATGTAATGATAGTACCGTTACTCTAAAGCAGAGATTACCAGCTAATCTTACAAACGCGTATTTGATGTTCTTAAAACCAAAATTTGATAACTGAACTGTACTTAAACCTTAAGTATACTTGTAGTAAAAAATATAAACTGTCACAATATTTCAAAACCCATCCAACTGCCCAAAGATTCTACAACAACTAATCAGATAAATTAATACCACTCAAATAGAGCAAAAAATAGACAGTTAAAATACGCCAATTGGTATCTAACTGGGCCAAAATTTTACAATATCCAAACAAATACCTAATATCTTACTGCTCACAAAAACTGAAACAATCCAATGCATACAGCATTAGGCAGAAAGAACACGTAAACGCGGAAAACAAACAAATAAATAAAGTGTAGCATAACAGAAAAAGTTTTATTTTTTTAATCCAACATGGATTTTTTTTCTCCCACAGACCAAATGATTTTAGCAACAAACAAAGAAACTTTGCACATTGCACAGTACTCTGGTTTGTAATCTACTAAATATGAGGGTCAATAAAAAGAAGAAAATGTTGATTGTACAATGTAATAAGTCATTATAAAATACTAATACTAACATGCTATTTTCTTTTATTATACAAATGAACAAGAAAACCATGGACTCCCGTTACTAAACCAAATAGTACGTATAGCAAGATAAATACAACCATCGCAGCATATCACACCCATACAAGCTTATAACATTGTTCCTTATAAATTAGTTTTTGACCCAAAGTTAAAAGCCACTATGGGTGTGATATGCTGCGGTGGTTGTGTCCAGGGCATACACTCTTGGGTGCATGGCCAAATGGCCATGCACCCAACATTCTATACCCTGGCCACAATCACCGCAGCATATCACACCCATAGATGCAAACATTGCAACCATAGTTGTGTCCGCGGACAGAGGGAAGGTCCTAGGACACATTCAACTTGCCAGAGGACAATACAAACAGCGTCCTCAGGACACCCCCATTTTCTTTATGTTCGAACATTTCTGGACACCGCGATTGTTCTTAAAACATTTTCACCTTGCCAACAAACAATACAGACAATGTCTCCAGGACACCCCCTGCAAACATTCCAAGACCCCACGAGTGATCTTAGAACACTTTCAAGTTGACACCGAATCCATTCTGTTTATTTACCAACATTCCAGAACAGCCGTGTTGTCCGCAGACAAATCGAACACAACAAAAGCGTCTAGCACATAAATAAAATACAACTTTGAACCTATCTCATACTCCCCCGTCCTCCCCAAAGACTTCTACACACCAACACACTCTACTAAATACACATTTTGAACAAACTTTCACTGCGCTGTCCGCGGACGTCCGCAAATGCAAGATGGCGGGCGCGACAGAAAATCTGCCGCGCATCACGCACCACGCCGCCCAATCAGCGAACACGTCGCATGTCTACAGACATGACGCAAGCCGCTGGGCCAATCGGGGTGCTGTCCGCGGTGCGAACAGGGAAGTCCGTCCGCGAAGCGAACACAGATATCACTAGTTTGTTTGCCTTACATTTTGGTAATTTTTTTAAAAACTACTGGACGGATTTACACCAAATTTGCAAATGCACGCTTTTGGGACCAGGCCACCGCTCCTGCTGCAAAGTTGGTGTAAATCCGTCCAGCGGTTCGGGCTGTAGCCGTGCGCAAAGTTTTTTCCCATTCAGTCAATGGGAAAAAAAAGTTTTGGGACCCCCCTATAACTTTTCCCCCCCTGGACGAATCCTCACCAAACTTTGCAAAAAAATTCAGAGTGGGCCATATACTTTTTTTGCAAAGTTTGGTGAGGATTCGCCCATGGGGAGCGAAGTTATAAGCCGCCCAAAAAGTGCTCTTCCTATGGAAACACCAACTTAACCATAACTACATGGCCGCTAATGCGGCCATGTAAAATATATATATATATATATATATATATATATATATATATATATATATATATATTCGGTGAAGAAACATTGTTAAAGGGATGTTATGGTTTAGTTGCACTGATAAAATCCTATGAAAATCAGTGAAAGAACTTTGTTAAACAGACTTTGGTTTACAAGTAAAACTGAAAATTCCCTGAAATTCGCCAGTTATGGTAAGCGAAGCAACCATAACTCGCGCCACCACCGTACACTGCTAAGACTAACACCCAGGACATCAAATATGATATCACATATCTCATTGATGACATCAGTTATGACATCACATATCTAGGCCACATGTTTTGGTTCACTGACATATCTAGGCCAGGTGCTTTTGTTCACTGACTATCAGAATATGAAAATTCAAAAGGTGCTATATATGTAGATGTTAATCTTGTCATATGCTCTTAAAGTACTTTCCTTAGGGTTTGGTTCAGCTCATGTTGCACATACACGGGGTAATAGGCAGGCTTCAAACACACAATGGGCCTCATTCCAAGTAGGGCGGTAAGGGACACTGGGCACCGGTAAAGAGACCGGTGCTGGTAATCCCTTACCGCCCTACTACGAGGTCCTTTAGCGGGTCCCTCCTTTAATGCCAGGTCTGACCTGGCGTTATGGACGGGACCCGTTAGGGGACCAGGGCGCAAATAACGGGCTTGACATACGCGAGCTCGTTATTTGCGCCCTCCCCATTCCCATTAAGCCCTATGGGGGCTCAATTGGGAATGGGGAATTGATTTTTCAATGGGGATTTACCGGTCCCGCAAAGGTCGGACTACACCGGTAAGTCCCCATTGAACTAGACCGGTGCTGGACCCGTTATTGGTGGCAGTCATTGACATTGTTTGGTGATGTTTCTTTCTTCCTTACTTTAGTTTCCCTGTATGTGCCTCTGATTTGCGCGGACTGTGGGTCTTCATATGCCTTGTTTGTACTAACACAAGAGTGTGGTAAGTCTTGAATTGTTAGCTATTTATTCCATGTTTAACATTACTCAAAACTCTGATAAGGTAGCATTCATTATTTTATTTTCCAAAATCACAAGATTAAACAGATTGTACTTCTATGGTGCATGCTGCAGACATTGCCAATGTGTATCTCTGATTTGGTTACTGTATTAACAACAACACTCCAATGTAATGTTTTGTTTAGATGTTTACATTCCTTAAAACATTAAGGGGCCTATTCATGGAACAAACAACAAACGTGCGGCGAAAATCCCAGTGCAAGCAGGCGCAAGGTGGCGCAAGCGTGAGAAAGCAAGCGCACGCGTGCGATTCAAGGAAGGCGCTGCGCTTGTTTCCCACTGGTTGTGTGCCAAATCCGTGCATGGCGCATGCGGGCACACGCGTCAGCAAATGGCGTGCGCTACGCGCACAGCAAAAGCGCACATAGCGCGGCGCACAAAACAAAAGTGGGCAGAACAGTGGGTGTAACACGCGGAATGGGGAATAACGCATGAAAAAGAAGGCGTAACTGGGGAAGTACTGCAGGGAACTACACGGAACGCCCACATGCACGCGAACAACCCATATTCATGGATTTGAATACGGGAAACCCGCGTACGGCAAAAGACGCGCACATGCGTCAATGCGTCTGCCACACGAAGGCAGGCGGAAGCGTCTCCGCGTACTGTATAAAAGTGCGTGCAAACAACAAACACGTATATACAGCTACGATGAATGCCCCATTTGTCGCAGCACTGATCGTGGGACACCGCAGGAGGAGGAGAATAGCCAGGGCACACATTTTTTCACCACGGACAAGCCTTTTTGGGATGCCTGACGACCAGTTCTATGGCAGGTATAGGTTTCCACCCCGTATCATCCTAGACCTGGTCAGGGAGTGGGAAGATGACCTTACATCCCCCACCCTCTGCTCCCAAGCATTGAGCCCCTTGGAGAAGATGCTCAATATCCTGCATTTTTTGGCCACTGGGTCTTTTCAGTGGACTACTGCCATAGTGGGGGGGGTCTCACAGGCCACCCAGTCACGCTGCCTACACCAGGTCTTGGCAATCATGACAGCGCGCCCCTCAGTCCGCAGGCATATATACATGCCCAAAACACCCGCAGAAAGGCAGGCTGTTGTCCAGGACTTTTACAGGGTGGCACACTTCCCCAAAGTGCTCGGTGCCATAGATTGCACGTATGTTGCCCTACGTCCACCTAGGGCCACTGAGCACATCTACCAAAACCACAAGCACTGGCATTCCATCAACGTACAGGTGGTATGCGATGCAAAGGGAATCATCACCTCTGTCTATGCAAACTACCCTGGCTCCACCTATGACAGTTTCATATACAGAATATCTGCCCTGAGCCGGGCCCTGGAAGCTGGGCAGCATGGCGACACATGGCTCCTAGGTGAGTACAAATGCCCGTGCACATGCATGCATGTCACACACACACACAAATACACACACACCCCAATAATCACAACCATTGTCACCTCTCCAGGGGATAGTGCCTACCCTCTGAGGAACCACATGATGACGCCAATCCGGAACCCCACCATACCACCCCAGGTAAGATACAACGCTGTCCATATTGCAACCAGGGCCATAGTGGAGCGCACATTCGATGTGCTCAAGTCACGCTTCCACTCCCTTGACCGCTCTGGCGGGCAGCTACTCTATGCAACCCCAGTAGTGTGCAGGATCATTGTGGCAGCATGTGTCCTGCACAATGTTCCAACACGGCAGGGCGTACCAGTGGACATGGTGGTACCCCCACATCCCCAACCACAGGCGCTGCACATGGGAGGAGAATGGGCATGTGGCGAGGCAGCCCGGACCCAGCTTGTGGCCACATTTTTCACCTAAACTCCCAACCCTGCGGAGTGCACACAGGCCTGGCACATACCAGGTGACAATCGATGATGACAAAGAGACAGTCAACTGTCACAACCTTACCACCCTGAGATTTTGCCATGGAATTGCCACATTGTGTGCATCCCCTAGCTACTTAAACACAAGCAATCCTGTGTGACCAAAAGGCACACATGCAAGGTGTGAATCACACAGACCTGCAAAACAGGACATGGCTATCACTAGTATGTCACTCAAACTCTCCCAAACCACAACATGACATGGCAAGCAATAGCCATACACCAACACAGTACCAATAAGGTACACATTGCCATGTGAAAAATGTAAATTGGCATCAGACAATGATGCCTGACATGGATTCAGATGAAATGACTGACCAGCAACCTCCCACCCAAAATAAATCATACCGAAATGCATTCCAAAAGTTGTAGTTGTACCACAACAATGAATGCCTGTCTACATGCACAATGGGCATTGCAAAATCAACACTGCAGCTTCTGTGTGCCGTGTCCACCTCCTGCAACACACTGCTCAGTGCACAGCACAGTTAACAGCGATTGTGTGTGATGCACACCCTGAGCATCACATCTAAGCGACAAACTACATCAAAAAGCAAATTAGGCATGTACAGGATCCACAATTGTTCATAGAACATGTGCTGCAGGGACACAGTGGGCACCAGAAGGCAAACAGAGTGTACATGTGGACATGGAAGGGTGGTTGTACATGTAGTGGATAATAGTGCAAGTGTGTGGGTCAGTAGGGACATGCACTCAACATATGCATGTGCAATCAGTGACCATCAGTGTCCTCTACACATCACATGTGAACATTCACCATGTGTATACCCCAGCATGTCAAACCACAACTATCCCCTCACAACTGAAAGGTAAACACAACAGATGAACAGGCATTGATCAGCAGAATACATCATGTACATAGGATACCACAATTACAATGTCAGGGTGCCCATCAAACTGCAGGGCAAGGCAACTATCAACAACAAAACACCCCCCCTCCTCACAAATCACCACAACCCACTGAACAACTGCACCTGGGTTATTCAGCCTCAGCCTTTAATTTCACCAGGCCACAGGATCACCCTTCCCCTTTGTCACCATCTCCGACCTTGTGTGTAAAATGTTGCCAGCACCCTCAGAGTCCACCTTGATTTGCAAAAGCACCAAATCCAAGAGAACTCAAAGCAGGCCAACACAGAAGCCAAGCAAATAGCCTGCAGGCAGGAAAACAAACCAGAGCAGCCTCCAGTAGATGACTTGAAGTAGCAGTACGCCACAAAGGCCAAGTACTACCACAATGATGTTAACAACCAAGGTAGCACAGTAAAACAATGTCAAAACAGGATGTGTACCATGTGAGGTACATAACATAGAATGATGCACCACAAACGGATGTGTACTGTCACAGCTCCCATGTACAGGTGCAGGAGTGGCACGAACCAACCACCCCCACCGTGGTCTGGGTGCCTGCAAGGTCAAACTCACACAGGCCTCTGAGACCCTGGTGGGGAAAGAGCGTCAGGGATATGCAGTCGGGACAGGCATTGGCATACTGGATAACCGGAAAGAGGGGCAGGAGAGGGGAGTAGGATTGACACGGGAAAGTAGGGAATGCACAAAAATGTAGTACTCACATTAACACATACACAATTAGGCCAAACTCGTTAATCATGCACATAGCAGCAAATTACCCAAATGGAAGTCAAAGAGAAACTTATCTCTGGGGTGAGTGCTGGCCTCCTGCCTGCGCACTCTCAGGGCCGGTAACAGGAGCAGTTCAATGCTGCAAAGAGAGCCACAGTTAATAATCTGTGCTTGCCCAAAACACACAAATACACCACCAAATATGCCCCAAAGTAAAAAACTACTCTACAAACAGACAATCTTGTGTGGATGCTTCATACCCATACGTAACATTACCCCTGTGATGGTTCATACACAGTCAATGCAGTAAGTCAGGAGCTGCTGGATACATGGCAAATGGAACACCAATGTGTCACGATTCACACAACATGCAATGTTCCCTGAGTAAGCAGACAGACGCATATAGCAAGGTATGACTTCAGAACAAGTCGTGTACCACCATGACCAAAATAAAGTAGGCAGTGCATGTTTCAAATTCTACTTGGAAATTAAATGCACTGCACCCGAGTATGTCCCTTGCTGTCTGTCCCTGTGAGCTGCTTCTTTCCATGTCTCGGAATGCTACATGGCTAATACAAGTGCTTCAATGGCCCATGGTGGACCGGAGGGTATGTGCCACTGCCCCAGCAGGTGCCCCAGATAACTTTCTCTATCAAATAGCCATCAGTCCAATAACACTTCTGAGCAGTATTGTGCGGTTCAACACCAATATTTGTCCAAGCTCACCGTCAGTGCTGCTACTAAGCATGCATGTGCAACTGGCCTGGTGGAAAATTTGCTGTGTTGTGACCCCCCTGTGCTGCTCACCTTGCCTGGAGTCCCTTGAAACACGTCAGCAGTTTTCGGATGTATGATCGCAATACCTGTGCCTCTGCTTGCGCACAAATGCGCATGTCAGCACCACCAAACGTGTCCAGATTTCAGACGTCCAATGGCCCATGTCTATTGGCAAAGATGGTCTGGAGGCCCATCCCCCTGCAGAAAGCCCATGAAACACATGATTAATGATTTAGATTCATCTGTGTGTGTCTCTTCAGGCATTTCATGACTGGACCATGTCAGAGACATACATCAGAAATCATACCATCAGTCCGTCTTTCACAGCCAAAGTGTGGAACACACTATCTATGGCTTGAATTGCAACAAGCACATGTACAGTAAAGATAAGAAACATACTACACAATGCATAGAAATGAATATACACATGAATCATGAAACACCCCATCTAGCAAAAGAAGAACAGTGGTCAATTACACCCCAATCATCCCCACTAGGGGTGTCAACACAAGTTCCACAGCAGCAGACATGCCACATTTATGACAGTCCAAATCCCTTGTGTAATAGGCTTTTACACCGAACCATCCTTGCGAGCCCATGGATAAGGGAAGCAGGAGTGGCATATGTGAGTCATGGACCCCAAGCAGTAAACACATACACAAGACAAGCTTGAAGGGCCCAGCTGGAGCAGACAGTGGATGCTTTCAAAAGCCACAAAGCACCACACTTTCACATGAAAGCACAATAGACAAGCAATTTTAAACTATATTAACTAATTACACTAACTATTACTAAAACCTACATTACCTATTTAAACTAACTATCAAACAGAAACTTAAGTAACTAAACTAAAAGAAAAATCAAAAATGGCCACATGCGACCCGGGGAGGAGGCACCCATGAGGGGGGAGGTACAGGGTGCTGCTCAACACCCACATGCGATGATGCTGAGGAAAAAAAAACTCCATGGGCTCAACGCCTGCACACTCCGACCTATGTGGGAGATAGATTGTCATCCGAGTCTGGCTCTTCCTGGAAAGGAGGACGTGGCACAGGAGCATGACCACGCCTAGCCGCAGCTTGCCCCTCGTCGGCAGCAATTCTGCCAGACGGGTGAGCCTGGTTCTGTGTGGCGATGACACGTAGGTCTGCATGCAGAACCTTCCCGTGGTACACGTGCTTCCTCTTGCAAGGTAGCACGTGTAACACGGAGTTCCTCCTGAAAGGCCTGGCTGGACAAACGCTGCACCTTGCAGCAAGCATGTAGCTCAGCCGAGATGGTATTCTCAAGCTGTGCAAACCTCTCCTCTGCCCACTTTCTCTGGAACATCAGAAAGACACTCAGAGTGGATCTGAGGGAAGCATACTACTCCCTCCATGTGTGCCTCTGCATGAGCAGCAATTGTTTGATGCAGAGACAACATTTCAGTCTGGCGTGCCCTGTCTGAGGCTGCCATGCCCAGCCTGAGCGAGTGGGCCGTGGACCGTGCCGCCTGCTGCTGGAGAAGCACCTGCCGAGCAGGGGGGAGCACGGATCGGGCCACACGCTCCATGCTCTCAGCGATGTTCTCCATTGCTGCCCCCTGGCGTTCAGAATTGGCAGTCATGTCTTGCTCCCACTCAGTATACAGTGGTTGCGCGTGGCGACCACGTTGCTGGGCTTGACCCTTGCGGGACCCAAGGACCGGGTGTCCTCCTTGTGTTGGCACCGCCCACGGCTGCACGACTTCATGCCCCCGTCAACGTGATGTCCCAGGCATATCAGTGACTGGTGTGGAGGGTGACCCTGTGTCCCGATCCACCACGGACGGAGGTTCCAAGACTGTCTGACCCCTCAGTGCAGGTGTTGCGGACAGAGGAGTGTCCACATCAGAATCGCTCACCCCTGCCATATGGACCTGATGCTCATCCAACTCGACATGGTCGTCAGAGTGTTCATCAGGGCTGGACTCATAGGCAGCCAGAGACAAGATGGACTGTAGCACTTGGGGGTTTTCGTGGCCTACCACCCCACGACCCCCACTTGTGCTGGGTTGATGTAGTGATAACCGCCCACGGCTGCACGACTTCATGCCCCCGTCAACGTGATGTCCCAGGCATATCAGTGACTGGTGTGGAGGGTGACCCTGTGTCCCGATCCACCACGGACGGAGGTTCCAAGACTTTCTGACCCCTCAGTGCAGGTGTTGCGGACAGAGGAGTGTCCACATCAGAATCGCTCACCTCTGCCATATGGACCTGATGCTCATCCAACTCGACATGGTCGTCAGAGTGTTCATCAGGGCTGGACTCATAGGCAGCCAGAGACAAGATGGACTGTAGCACTTGGGGGTTTTCGTGGCCTACCACCCCACGACCCCCACTTGTGCTGGGTTGATGTAGTGATAACAACCCTCTGCCTGGCATGACAACACCATCCTCCGGCTCCATTGCGTCATCACCTGAAAAATATAGAGAAAAAAGGTCAATACACATGTTAGAAGCACACAACACATACACACCCCGACACCAAACACATCAGGCAGACATGTGACACACAAAATAGAACCTGGTATGCATGATGGATCAACTTGAAATTGCTTCTGTGATTAGACCTGTGGAAAGTTGGCAGTTGAAGTGGGTCTATGCAATGCAGCAAATATGTATGTTACTCACTATCTACATGTACAAGGACGTCATGATGTGTGTCAGAAAATGTGAAGGCAGTACAAGGTCAACTTCAGGCATCATGTGCTATGTGCATTCAATGGGTAGCATGTCTACAAGCAAACTACCCCTCCCCCCAAGTGCAAAAGCAGGGATGCCTAGCATGGTATCAAAAGGCTGACCATAGACCTGTGTATTGACAGACAGTATTGACTAGCATCAACAACATCATGTGAGTCAAGTGACAACACAGCAAATGATGATGGGACAGTAAGCAGGACACATGATGAAACCGCTGGAGTACACCCACATGTGAAGAAGACACTACACCAGTTGGACAGAGTCATTGGCCATTAAACAGGCTGAGACCTGTGACCCACACAGATTGTCAGACCCTAAACATGTGTGCAAGGCAGTACTGAGCCACAGTTGACATGGGAAGGCAGATGAAATGCCATGCAATGTAGGTCATCCAGGACTTGTATTACAGTGATCATCCAGTCATGGACACATAGGGGCATGCGTGGAATGCACATGGAGCATGAATGGGCACTCATGCCCCTGCGGGGCATCTGACCTCTGAACAGTCCAAGTGAGACACCCTGCATCAAGTACTAAGGATGTACCACACAGCATATGTCTGGCAGATTGGCCGCTGGATGTTAGCATGTACACAGGAGGCATGAACAGGGAAGTACCAAATGGCAATATTGTAGCAGACCAGTGCTAAGGTGGAAATGGGGTGCAGAGCGGGGGGTTGAGGGGCAAGGGAGCATGCCTACATTGAGTACCCGCTTGCAGGCAGAGGCCACATGCACGTCAATCATGTTATGCATAGTCCCTGGGCTGAGTGGAAGGTCACCCCACGCTACATGCAGAAGTGCCAGTGAGCTGGAACATGGACCGGAGGGGCATACAGGTAACCAGCATTTGAGTAGGGTGCAATAGTGGTGATGCGGACAGTCCCCGTCTGCTCCACATGTCCACCATCCAGCAGAGTAGACATGCATCAGGGAAACATTGCATTACTTGCATATCAGAACCATGTACACGTGACATGTAGTGGCAGTCATGGACAACACATCACACAAGTAAAACACACACGTCCTCGACAAACACGCATCAACACTCACTGGACTGGGCATCAAAGTCTGGCATCTCTCCCATTCCTTCGACTGATTCAGATGGTATGAACTCTGCAATGAGTGACTCATGCGGAGTGATGTCTTCCTCCTCTGGTGCAGGCCCACTGCCAGTCACCAGAGTAAAGTTGTAATTTGAAGCATGCGTAGCCTTAGCGCTGCGTTTGAGGTCATTCCAATGCTTTTTGCACTCTTGCGCCGTGCGCACCTCATGGCCGAATGCACTCACATGTTCCGCAACTTGCTTCCAGTGGGTATCACGGTGGGCAGCCGTAGTATGATAATTAGCACCCGCTAGCATGTCACGGCGGTGGTCCTGCACGTAGTCCACAAGGAAGTCCAGTTCCTGTTTGCAGAAAGGCTTCTTCCTCGATGTGCCGGAGGTCGTGGCTGTGTGTGGGGTCCCAGCCTGTGCTTCAGGTGCAACCTTCCTCCTCTTGGATTGTGGCGCAGACCCTGGCTGGCTAATGCCGCCCTGATCAGTATGGCCAGTGGGTTCAGTGGATTGAGCCAAGGGAGTGGCAGGTGGAGGGACGACCAAAGGCCTGACTTGTGTCAGTTGCAGCTGGGTGCCCTCTAATGGACCCTGCGCAGCAACATCCGCTGTGGCAGGGTCATTGACCGCAACTGTCCTGGTTGGCAGACTCACAACCGGGGTGTTGTTGGGTGCATCTGCCCCTGCACTTGCCAACACCCGGCTGTTCGGGGCAGCAGATGACATAACTGACCCAGGGACACGTGTCTTGGTCAGGGCAGTCCTGCGTGCCCCTACGGTTTCCCTGCTGGCCTGTTGGAAATCTTCCAAGGGCTCTTCAAGTGCCAACGCAGCCTGCGCTGGCAGACCTTGAGCCTGGGTGGTGGTGTCCACAGCTGCACCTGCAGCTACCACTACCCTTGGCGGTTCACACAGGTGCTAGTGCCATATGCAGAAGCTGCATCTCCCGGAACCACAGGGGGTGGTGGCATGACTGCACCGACACATGGCACAACATCGCGCTCAAGTGGCGCACCCCTGCCTCTTCCCCCTCTGCGGCCACCCTGGACATCCTGGAGTCCCCCTACTCCCTGGTCAAACTGGCCATGTCCCCTCACCGACCCCACCCGCCACGAGGAGGACGCCCAGCTGAGGCGCCCCTCACCTTTGGTGGCCTCCCAACCATGGCACAGATGTAGTAGTGCCGGCACAGATGGAGTGGTGCCAATAGGAGGTGTACACCACAATTGACCTGGGCAATTGGAGTGAAGGGGGTGGGATGCAAGATGTTAACAGCCCCCCTGCACCTGCAAGGCTGTATGTGACCCCGGTGATGTAGTGACGGATCATGCAACGCTCAGGTACCCCAAAACTGCAGTAGAACTGTGCACGCAACCCTGCAGCCTATGTGCATGGAATCAACCTCCTGCAGTATGCGGTGGCACCCAGTAACACGAAAAACATGTACGCGTGGGACACGCAGGCTACTATGACCTTGAAAACGGGTGCGATACACAGGGGCACCCGCAGTGGGAAAAATAGCGTGCGTGACTCACCGTCTGACTAGCGCGATGCAGAAAAACACGCATAGCCAATACCCCCGCCAAAAGAAGAGGTACGTCCTTGATAGCTGTGAAGTTGTGATGGCGTGCGAAATAACATGAAGCAGCAACACACGTCGGTCTCCACGAAAGGCACGCACAGCGAACTGCTGGCCCGCTCACCTTTAACCCGTGCTGAGGGAAAGGCCTGCACGCGTCACGTCACTTATGCGCGTAGGCCCTTTCCTCGGATTACACGCATTCACATGCGGACGTGCAGTTTTTTCATGCGCACTGAACCACTATGCCCACGTCATGAGGGAAACGCCTGCGAGAGTCATGTCACAGAAGCGCTTACACGCTAAGGGCCTTTGGTAAAATGAAACTGCGTACGTGTGCTGACGCGCTTACGTGCGAAGGGCCTTTCCTTGAATTACACTCTGACGTGCAAGATTTTCACGTGCCAAATCACTCCGTATCAAGCTGGCCACGCAACAACACACGGAAGACCACGCTCCTGCCCAGAAGGCTGAATTACTGCCCCCCAGAACCCCGAGCACGCTCCCACCTGCCATCTGCTGCTGCCTGACTGACTGCTGCCCACGTGCCCTGCTATTTGCTGCATGCACGTCAGCCAGGGGTGCAGTTGCTGTGACCACCCCTGCTGGAACCGAAGACTCCCGACTGGGATACCATCGCTCCACAGCCCAGCCCCAGGACCCAGTTGCCCACCCACTCCTGCCTCTGGGGTTGCCATGTCAGGCACAACACCATCTGGCACCACTGGCAACACCCAGCCAGAGAGGCAGAGGGCCAACAGTTTCAGTGCCAGGGAAGTTGGTGTCCTGGTGGAGCAAGTCCGGGGGCAGTATGATGCCCTCTTTGGAAGTTTGCGCGCCGACAATGAAGGACGGACCAGGATCTTAATGGACATCGTGACTGCCATCAACGTGAAGGGGGTGGCAGTCCGCGACTTAGAGAATGTCAAGAAGCGCTGGGAGGACTTCAGGTCCAGGACCCTAAACAAGGCCCGGCGCCTCTTGAAGGCAGCGGATGCCAAGGGGCGCCGGTGCCACCTGTCCGACCACCAGATGAGGGTCCTGGAACACATATGCCCAGTGCTCCACGTCCAGGTCCTTGAGAGGCAGACCTGTCTGGAGTCGAGCGGTAAGTGTACATGCATACTGATTGGACGCTGCGCGTGTGGTGGTGTGCCAGTAGTGTTCAGGTTGCACATGTGTTTTCGTAGGGCCATGTAGGGATGTGTATGAACAGGGGCGTGAGGCTGCCACATGTGAGTCCTCTTAGGTGTGAGACACATCAATGGTGTATGTGTTGGTAAGCATGCTGTGCAAATGCAGGTGTGGTAGCACACATGTTTGAATTTCTGTGTATGTACGTTGGCATGGTTGTGGTGTCACACATGGATGGTGGTTCCTGCTGCATGTATCTGCACTGTGTACATGTGCATGTGTGTGTATTTGACAAGTGTGCAGCTGTGATGCAACATGGATGCACGTGACACTGATATATAGAAGGCTGAATGCCAGATGTGACATGTATGGCGATTGCATCACTGCGACAGTTGGAGGAGATGTAGACATGCATGTAAGTGTGGTGGCATGTGTGCATGTCTAGTGCACTCCATGTGTTTCATCTGATGTCAGGCTCACCTTCGGCTGTTCATGCTGTTGTATGCGAATGGATGTTGCTGCCTGGTGCAATATTGCTGTGGAGCTCATGTGTGTGAGTTGAAATTACATGTGTGTCGTGGAGTGTGATGCCATGTCTGAAGTTTGACACTGCCACTCATGTGCAACTGTCATGTGTGTATAAGTCCATTGTACAGTGCCCTGATGTCTGTGTTTTATCTCTCCCTGTCTGCAGCGTCAACTGATGCAGAAAGCGGAGAGGGTGCTGTGGAGCACAGCGGCAGGGATCGCACCACCAGCCGGAGACGCAAGGCCCGCCTCCCCTCCCAGATTGTCATCTCATCGGGGAGTGAGGAGTCTGGTGCTGTGTCCCAGGCTGCAGCTGCCGAGGGTAGGTCCAAGAGGCAGAGGTCGGAGGTGGACTCCTCAGCAGCAGAAGGGGCAGCTGAGACCCCACAGGGTCCAACGGAGGAAGATGGCACGGAGTCATCCAGGTTGGTTGGGGGTTTGGTGGAGGAGGAGGCCGCGGAAGGGACACACAGGAGGGGATTCCACTGGTGCTAGTGGTGCAGTGCAGGGGCAGGGACAGGAGGCAGCACAGGCAGCCGCGGAGGTGCCTGTGTGTAATCCTGTCCCTGATCCTGTCCTGTCACTGCATCATCTGGCACCAGCAGGGATGCCTACATCCAGACCCGTCCAGACCCGTTTTCAGGGAGGGGATGAGCGCACAACAACTGGCCTTCCTCTCACTGTGGACGTGGCTATCTGGGACCGTGGTGAGTCTGTCCTGAGTGGGATAGCGTTGCGTCAACGGGGCATGCGAGGTGACCTGCAGTCTTTTCGTGGAGAGACTGCACGTCGTCTCACTTGCCTCTTTGACCACTTTGACCTACTGGGGTGGGTCACCTGTGCTGGATTCCTCTGTGTGCTGGACCTTCCTGCGACCCCCTCCTCACCTGAACCCCCTAAGCACCAGTCGTCCTCCATGCCATCTTCCCACCCATGTATCACCTGGGTACCCTGTGGAGCTGCCCCTGACCCAGCGGCCTGGCTGGTGGAGAACACATCCCTGCCACAGTCGGGAGTCGGACGTCCAGCAGGGGTGGCCACCACGACAACTGCACCCCAGCTGGCAGAGGACATGCAGGCAGCAAAAGCCAGGGCGCAGACACAGGCACAGGCACAGCAGCAGTGACATGGTGGGAGCAATGGGCCTTCAACAACGGAGGGGCAGGCATTGGCCATAGGGCAGAAGGACCTCGGATTTCAAGTGTCTTCCATGTGGCAGCGGTTGGGCCACGCCATAGATGCGGAGTGGCAGCGGGCGGAAGAGGCACGGCTCACAATGGTCAGGGCGGAGAACTGCAAGCGGAGGGCCCTGAGGCGGGCCGAGTGCCTCGAGGCAATTCGCAGGGAGTTCGAGGTGAACATGTCGTTGTCCCTGTGAACCCTCGGGCCATGGAAGACAGCCTCCAGGACATTGAGTGGGAGTTCGATGATCCCTGGCCCGGGACATCAAAAAGTGAGCCGTCGGACTAGCCCGCTGCCATTGTAAATAGTTAGATAGTGTTAGGTTTCCTTTCTGTTTTATTTTTTTGTTTGGGCTGCTTGGACAATGCACCACATTTTTGTATATAGTTCATTATTAGGTAGGGTTTTTTGTAGGTTTCATTTCATTTGTTGGGCTCATGGACCCTGGATTCGTGATTTGTATATAGTTGAACAGTGGATGTTTCTCGTTTTTATAAAAAATGTTTCCCTTCGATTTACTTTGTTGGACTGAGATTGGACACATTTTAATTTGGATTTCTTTGGATTCTGATTTCATATTTTTTATTTTTTTCCGGACATGCTGCATTTTATTTCTTATTCCCATTATTGAGTTTTTTTTATTCATTACATTCATGTTGTGTTCATAATTTGATGTGTGGTATTGTCTCATTGGTTTCATGCATGTCATGATATGGGTTTTCACATTCACTTGCACCCATTGTGTGTGTGTGATGGACATGTGTTCATGTACATACTTGCCATTCGGGTTGTATCATGTAGTGGCAATTTCTCTGTGGGTGGATGCAATACTTGTTTGGGTCTTTGGGCTGGGGTGGCGTGGGGTGTGATGTGGGTGGCCATGAGGCCCATGATTGAGGATCGTCATGACGTGGGTGCTGGGGGACATGAGTGGGACATGAGTGGGGGCCTGCTGGCAGGTGCCCCATGACTGCTGGGTGGTGGGGTTGCTGGGGGACATGTGTGGGACATGAGTGGGGGCCTGCTGGCAGGTGCCCCTGACTGCTGGGGTGTGGGGGTGCTGGGGGACATGAGTGGGGGCCTGCTGGCAGGTGCCCCTGACTGGTGGGGGTGGCGGTGCTGGGGGACATGTGTGGGACATGAGTGGGGGCCTGCTGGCAGGTGCCCCTGACTGCTGGGGGGTGGGGGTGCTGGGGTACATGAGTGGGGGTCTGCTGGCAGGTGCCCCTGACTGCTGGGAGGTGGGGGTGCTGAGGGACATGAGTGGGGGCCTTCTGGCAGGTGCCCCTGACTGCTGGGGTGTGGCGGTGCTGGGGGACATGAGTGGGGGCCAGATGGCAGGTGCCCCTGACTGCTGGGGGGTGGGGGCGCTGGGGGACATGTGTGGGACATGAGTGGGGGCCTGCTGGCAGGTGCCACTGAGTGCTGGGGGGTGGGGGTGCTGGGGGACATGAGTGGGGGCCTGCTGGCAGGTGCCCCTGACTGCTGGGGGGTGGGGGTGCTGGGGGACATGAGTGGGGGCCTGCTGGCAGGTGCCCCTGACTGCTGGGGGGTGGGGGTGCTGGGGGACATGTGTGGGACATGAATGGGGGCCTGCTGGCAGGTGCCCCTGACTGCTGGGGGGTGGGGGTGCTGGGGGACATGAGTGGGGTCCTGCTGGCAGATGCCCCTGACTGCTGGGGGGTGGGGGTGCTGGGGGACATGAGTAGGGGCCTGCTGGCAGTTGCCCCTGACTGCTGGGCGGTGGGGGTGCTGGGGGACATGAGTGGAGGCCTGCTAGCAGGTGCCCCTGACTGCTGGGGGGTGGGGGTGCTGGGGGACATGTGTGGGACATGAGTGGGGGCCTGCTGGCAGGTGCCCCTGACTGCTGGGAGGTGGGGGTGCTGGGGGACATGAGTGGGGGCCTGCTGGCAGGTGCCCCTGACTGCTGGGGGGTGGGGGTGCTGGGGGACATACGTGGGACATGAGTGGGGGCCTGCTGGCAGGTGCCCCTGACTGCTGAGGGGTGGGGGTGCTGGGGGACATGTGTGGGACATGAGTGGGGGCCTGCTGGCAGGTGCCCCTGACTGCTGGGGGTTGGGGGTGCTGGGTGACATGAGTGGGGTCTGCTGGCAGGTGCCCCTGACTGCTGGGGGGTGGGGGTGCTGGGGACATGAGTGGGGGCCTGCTGGCAGGTGCCCCTGACTGCTGGGGGGTGGGGGTGCTGGAGGACATGAGTGGGGGCCTTTTGGCAGGTGCCCCTGACTGCTGGGGGGTGGGGGTGCTGGGGGACATGTGTGGGACATAAGTGGGGGCCTGCTGGCAGGTGCCCCTGACTGCTGGGGGGTGGGGGTGCTGGGGGACATGCGTTGGACATGAGTGGGGGCCTGCTGACAGGTGGTCATGAATGCTTGGGGGTGGGGGTGCTGGGGGACATGAGTGGGGGCCAGATGGCAGGTGCCCCTGACTGCTGGGGGTTGGGGGCGCTGCGGGACATGTATGGGACATAAGTGGGGGCCTGCTGGCAGGTGCCCCTGACTGCTGGGGGGTGGGGGTGCTGGGGGACATGCGTTGGACATGAGTGGGGGCCTGCTGGCAGGTGCCCCTGACTGCTGGGGGGTGGGGTGCTGGGGGACATGAGTGGGGGCCTGCTGGCAGGTGCCCCTGACTGCTGGGGGGTGGGGGTGCTGGGGGACATGCGTGGGACATGAGTGGGGGCCTGCTGGCAGGTGCCCCTGACTGTGGGGGGTGGGGTGCTGGGGGACATGAGTGTGGGCCTGCTGGCAGGTGCCCCTGACTGCTGGGGGGTGGGGGTGCTGGTGGACATGTGTGGAACATGAGTGGGGGTCTGCTGGCAGGTGCCCCTGACTGCTGGGGCGTGGGGGTGCTGGGGGACATGAGTGGGGTCCTGCTGGCAGGTGCCCCTGACTGCTGGGGGGTGGGGGTGCTGGGGGACATGAGTGGGGGCCTGCTGGCAGGTGCCCCTGACTACTGGGGGGTGGGGGTGCTGGGGGACATGAGTGGGACATGAGTGGGGGCCTGCTGGCAGGTGCCCCTGACTGCTGGGGTGTGGGGGTGCTGGGGGACATGAGTTGGTGATCACTAGTGCAAGGGGACATGTGGCTTGGCTGGGGGGCATGCCCATGGTGGATGAGCTAAGTGCGGGGCATTACCAGGGGTGCAGGGTAGTCCCCTGTGGTGTGCGCTGCCTGCAGGGGCCGTGAAGGGTGTAGAGGGAACACCTGGGAGGACCGACACTGCCAATTCATGTGTAGGACTCCCCGCACACCCCAGAAATTCACGTACCCTGCTCTGACAGCAAAATTGCATGTGAAACTTCCCGCGAAGCCCAGTTATTCACGTACCCCACTCGCACAGGGCATTTCGCGTGTGAAACTTCCCGCGCACCCCCGAAATACACGTTCCCATCTCCAATTGCGTGTGAAACTTCCTGCGCACCCCAGGAATACACGTACCCCACTCACACAGGGCCTATCGCGTGTGATACTTCCCGCGGACCCCAGAAATACACGTACCCCACTTGCACAGGGCCTATCGCCTGTGAAACTTCCCGCGCACCCCAGGAATACATGTGCCCCACTCACACAGGGCCTATCGCGTGTGAAACTTCCTGTGCACCCCAGGAATACACGTACCCCACTCGCACAGGGCATTTCGCGTATGAAACTTCCCGCGCACCACCGAAATACACGTTCCTCTCTCCAATCGCGTATGAAACTTCCCACACACCCCAGGAATACACGTACCCCACTCGCACAGGGCCTATCGCATGTGAAACTTCCCGCGTACCCCAGGAATACACGTACCCCACTCGCACAGGGCATTTCGTGTGTGAAACTACCCGCGCACCCCCGTAATACATGTTCCCCTCTCCAATCGTGTGTGAAACTTCCCGCGCACGCCAGGAATACACGTACCCCACTCGCACAGGGCCTATCGTGTGTGAAACTTCCTGCGCACCCCAGGAATACACGTACCCCACTCGCACGGGGCATTTCGCGTGTGAAACTTCCCACAAACCCGCGTTATACACATACCCTGCTCCAATCGTGTGTGAGACTCCCCGTGCAGCGGGGTACGTGTATTCAGAGGGGTGCGCGGGAAGTTTTACAGGCATTTTCGTGGTTGGGGGCCTGTGCGCCATGTACGGGATTTTTGCGCTGTGCATGGCGCACAGGGAGGGGTTAGGGGCGTAACTGGCGCTGCTGCAGGGTCGCTGCGCCACTCTGCGCCATGGCTGGTTTTGGAAGCTAAAATCCATGAATACGCTGTGCGCGGAAATGGATTTTAGCGCATGCAGCTGGCGCAGTAGTTTGCACGCGCACACTGTGCGCGCGTGAGTCACTTGTGCGCTGAATTCTATGAATTACCCCGTAAATTGTTAATGATAGGTCTACCAATCACCCCAGACATCTTGTTATGAATATTATATACTGAACTAATTTTAGGGACTTTTTTAATCAAAATGTATGTCATATGTGATGTCATCAATGCCATTTGTGATGTCTTTATGACGTCCTTGGTGTTAGTTTTAGCAGTGCATGGTGATAGTGTGACTTATGGTTTCTTAGCTTACCATAACCCTTGCATTTCTGGGGTTTTTTGGTTTTACTTGTAACCATAATGTTCCTTTAACAAGTTTTTTTTAATTGAATTTAATAGTTTTTTATTACTACAATTTAACAATACCGTACCTTTAACAAAGTTTTTTCAGTGAATATTAATGCATCCCCATCTTTCAGTTAGTCACTCTATTTTGATACATTTGAATGGCCACCCCCGCAGTTCAGATTGCTGGAACAAAAATGCTTGCCTGCAAGTCCAAGAAGTTGGGAGAGGAATAGGGTTTACTGCACTAGTCCCCAAAATATTATTCTTATATAATCACACCTTCATTCAAAACAAGACCATATTAAATATATATATATATATATATATATATATATATATATATATATATATATATATATATATATATATATATATTCAGTAAAAAAACTTTGTTAAAGGGACGTTATGGTTAAGTTGCGCTACTAAAAACCTATGAAATTCAGTGAAAAAACTCTGTTAAAGGGGTGTTATGGTTCCAAGTAAAACCGAAAAACCTTTGAAATTCGCCAGTTATGGTAAGTTAAGCAACCATTACTCACGCCACCACCGTGCACTGCTAAGCCTAACACCCAGGACACCAAAGATGACATCACACATGTAATTGATGGCATCACTGATGACATCACATGTGTATGTACTTTTCATGAAATATGTGTACACGGTATTCTTATTATAATGTTGCGAAAAAAGTGTCAAGGATCATTGCAATAAATATCATACCATAATTAGTGCATTGAACGATGCATTGATATAAATAGCATTTTATTATGGGGTTCTATCTAGTATACTAAGCTACTAATGCAGAAACATAGCATTGTGTGCAGCGTACCAGATGAAGGTATAATATACGTAATGTTAATATGTTGAATAATAATGATAATTGTTTTCTTAATAGATTTTTCTATACTGTGAAATATGTAATAAGTAGCTAATAAAACCCATGTATTACATAATTGCATTACTATAGACAAAACAAAAAGAGACAAGAACACATACCAATATGGATATATACAGGGAAAGTGAAGTTAGAAAAAAAGCACAAGTAGTAGCAGAAACGATTCATAACCTAACTGATTATTTTCATGCAAATAAATGATTGCTCTGTTTCAAAGCTGCTATTTCCCCTATGTATATGTATCACTTGATGTGATTGGACCCTAAGGAACGTAGTGTGAGTACAATGTATACAAATATGACCATATACAGGGAAAGTACAGCCATAAAAAAAAACAACAGAACTATCAGAAAGTGCTGATAACTATATTGATGATCTTTATGCACAAAAAGGATTGCTGTCTTTAAAGCTTGGGTCTTCCCCTATGTATATGTTTCATATAATGTGACTGGACTCTAAGGGAATTACTGTAAGAACCTACTTGAAGGATACGTCTACAAATAAAATAAAATGTTTAGTTTCTGACTGTTACTGAAGAAAACCATGTGGCCTAGACATGTCAGCAAAAGAAAAAAGAGTGAGCCAGACATGTGATGTACTCAGTGATGTCATTAATGACATTTGTGATGTCATCTTTGATGTCGTGGGTGTTAGTCTTAGCAGTGCATGGTGGTGGTGCGAGTTATGGTTGCTTAGCTTATCATAATTGGCGAATTTCAACAGTTTTTCGGTTTTACTTGGAACCATAATGTCCCTTTAACAAAGTTTTTTCACTGAATTTCATAGGTTTTTAACTTAACCATAACGTCCCTTTAACAAAGTTTTTTTACTGAATTTCATAGGTTTTTAGTAGCGCAATTTAACCATAGCGTCCCTTTAACAATGTTTTTTCACTGAATTTAATAGGTTTTTAGTAGCACAACTTAATAATAATAGCTTTCAGTTTATGTACATGTAATATGGAACATACTGAACCTCTTCTACTGAACTTGATGTATGACCGCAAACTCTTTTAATGTCCGCGGACATGTTCAGAGAACAGTACCACTACCTAAAAACTCTGGGGGGGTATGTTTGATTCTTATATCATAACTTATGAACATTTAGCAAATTCAAAAAGCAGCACACATACACATTATATGTAGTAATACATAAGAAATGTAACCCATATATGTAACACACTAACCGTTCATTTAAATGCAATATGTCCTAAAATGGAATATACCACAAGAAGATAAATTAGCTTGCAACATAATTACCTCACAGAGACTACAGAACTAAGAACAAGACCAGACCTACAGAGTACTTAGAACATATCTTACCTGAAAGAGTAAGTGCACTTCATTTTACTCATATATTTATAAACTTTCTGTATTAGATTACATTTTTTTTTTTTCTCACAGAAATGTCTAGTACGCTGGAATGGCTAGAGGAGCATTTCCACATGAGGAAATGTCACAACATAGTGAAACTAATGGTAAACACTTTACAATATAAACCATTTAGTTATTATTATTTCTTGTACATTTAACATATATATATATATATATTTTATTTTATTTGTACAGAGCATACCAAAATAGAAAATACCTCTGAAGAAGCTGTTATGGAAACACACTTGACAGCATAAAAAAAAAAATTGATTTATTGTTGACCAATTTTAATAATTTGAAAACTTTTGTTGAAGATCATTTTAAAACAAAAACCTCGTACCATTGTCCCACATGTTCCTGTCCCCCCTCACCATATCCTAGTCAATTATCCCCAAACCCTCTCCATGACCCAAAACGTTTTCATGAGACTTCCATCCCTTCTTCACCTGATACCAATCATGTTGAAACCCCTAATTCTCCTGTTTTTGTTTCCGTTTCTGCCTCACCTTCTTTGTCATAAATTATTATTATATGTTTAATAAAGTTACATTTTTGTATTGTGTTGTACTTAGATTACGTTTAAAAAAAAAAAAAAACAATGTAGGTGTCCGCGGACAGCGCGGGTGTTCTGAAATGTTCGTAAATAAACGAAAATGGAGGTGTCCTGAAGAACACTATACCTGTCCGTGGTGTTCGCTAGCAAGTTAAAACTTTTCTAAGAACACAATTGGTGTTCTGATATGTTCGTAATTAAACAAAATGGAGGTGTCCTAAAGAACACTATACCTGTCCGTATTGTTCGCTAGCAAGTTGAATCTGTTCTAAGAACACAATTGCTGTCCTGAAATGTTCGTAAATAAACGAAAATGGAGATGTCCTGAAGAACACTATACCTGTCTGTGGTGTTCGCTAGCAAGTTAAAACTGTTCTAAGAACACAATTGGTTTTCTGATATGTTTGTAAATAAACAAAATGAAGGTGTCCTAAAGAACACTATACCTGTCCGTATTGTTCGCTAGCAAGTTGAATCTGTTCTAAGAACACAATTGCTGTTCTGAAATGTTCATAAATAAATGAAAATTAAAGTGTCCTGAAGAACACTGTACCTGTCCGTGGTGTCACCTGCAATGAGTGCAAAATGGTACTCAGTCGTGGGAAGCATGGTTCGTACAGCTTTGGGACCACGACCATGAAGCGACACCTGAGGTCATTTCACTCTGGGGCTATTCGCAAGGTTGTACCTTGCGAAGAACGTAGTAGGTTGATTTCCTCTACTTCATCCTCCGTTTTTGATCCTGTCACCACAAGGATCACCTCTGTGGGACAGCGTCTTCCTCAACCTGCCTCACAGGCCATACAGAATTCTGATGACCCTTACCTTTCGAGGGTCACAGTTGTATGTATGTACTGTGACACAGTACTCTGCAGGGGGGAGCGACTTCAGAGTGCTTTTGAGACTATTGTCTCAGAGCCCGAGAAGACCTGCTCACTACCCAAGTAAAACCCACTCTACATCTTCCTCTCTCAGCTCACCCTTTCTTATCCCTGTGGTTGGTGTCCCCCCTTTACCCTCCTTTCCTCTCCTCTCCTAGTGTGTTGTGTATAAAAAACCAGAAAAAATACAAAATAACAAAAATAAAAAAAAAATAAGGCTCTTTTCAGAGCCACCTTTCACAGTTAAAAAATAGAAGTGAAGATAAATAAAGCAGGGCCCTTTGTATTTCTTAAAAGTCCTCGGACAGTTTGCGAACATCAAAAAAATGGGGGTGCTACCCTATTTTAACAATTGCATTTTCTCTGGGAGGAAGTGGTGGCTCTGAAAAGAGCCTTTTGGAGGTGTTTGTATGTCAAAAATTATAAATACTTAACACCCACTTCAAAATGGATGCTGTATTTCTAAAAAAGGTCACAATGCATTTTGTACATTTCTCAGAAAAATCTGATTGCCAGAATAAGTAAGATGGACTCCATCTCTGCGAAAAATGTATGTACTACGAAACATAATATTTTCATTGTGAAAAGAGGACATGCCAACATCTCTTAGAAATGCACAAACAGCCTTATTAACATTGCGCCTTACTTTTTCCATTTGTGGACCAAATGAAGAAGAACGAAGCCACATTTGTCTCTGCGCAATCCGTGAAAATATTACTTGAGAATTAGGAAAGATGTCCATGACTTTCCAAAGTCCTTCTTTCATAGCAAATTGCAAAGAAATTCCAGTCACATGTTCTAAACTGTTCCCTCCACAATGAATTACAATTATGTCTGGATGTTGCTCTGTCTCCAAAGTAGCACAGAGAGGTAGCAAGTCCAACCACTTCATTCCACGTACTCCATGCCAGTGTACTTCCACATTTGGAAATCCAAGATCTACAGCTACTCCACAGCTTTCTGCATGCACCTTCAACCAATGTATCCACGAATCTCCCAAAATCCAAACAATCTGTTTTCTGAAACACACAGCCATAGCTATCTGTTGTTCTCTCAGCAAAAAGAGTATCTGAGAAACTCTCTCCTGGCACAACACACCCACTAAACTTTCCTGACCAATCCCTTTCAGTGCGCATTCTCATTTGCATGACTTCTGAACCCAAAAATCCCCGGATGTAACTCCCGATGTCCGCGAACTACCGCCATGTCCGCAGATATATCGTAACATGAACAGCCCTTCTACCATTTCCACTTCACTCTCTGTGCCATTCCCTCATTGGATGTAGCTAATAAATCACATGACCATGCAACAATCACATTCAAGACCTCTACATCTAACTGCATCATCATAGATCAGCACTGTAAATGTACTGTGAATCTCTCTGAGTACAAGTGTCATATCATTGGCAAGCACCATCTACAAGAAATACTGTACAAGCCTCCAAGATTTCTACTTGCAGCTCCATGCATATCCATATGCATGAACACAAACTACAGGTATGAATATTTTCTGTACAGTACATGAACACATTTTCAAACTGACTTTTAGCTTGTGTAAACTGTAAAATGAATCTACTGTCTTTTTTCCAATTTCCTAAAATCAACTATCACTTATAAACCTTTATACTATTTACTTTCTTTATACACACACTATCAAATCATGTTAAACTAACATTTTTTAAATGAAATTTATAGACTACATATATTCAAACAAAATTGCATGCATGCACACTCTATGTTCAAATCTCAAAAAATAATACTTATACAATTTGTTTTTATTTATTTATTTATTTGATTACTTTAATTTAAGCATGACATTAAGACACTATTACCTAGAACAGCTTAGTTACAGAAATAGTGGTATTCAGTGGTACATTATGAATTTCACAAGACATACTAAAGATATTTTGTTTGTTACAGTTACTCATTGCAATACAATTTGTTCATTAAGAACATATCATATGTATTGAACTGGTGCGAGGTATTTTATGTGAATAAGATAGTTTTAATGGTTTTGAGGAAGGCGCTGAGGATTTCAATTAAAAAAATCAATATCTAAATTAAAAACAATGCTATATACAAACAAAATTACTAATTTGTTTCTTTTACAATTGCAATGAAGATCATTCTCCTGAAAAGAAGCAGCCAAATTTGAAGAACAAAGAAGAACTAAGAATTAACCTGTTCATTTTAGAAAAAAAGTAAGTAGAATATCACCATAATATTTGTTTTATTACTCAAACATACTGTAAAGTTAATTCATGCTATTTCTGTGCCTAAAATAGAGATTGTGCACCATTCTGTCCAAAAATCCCCATGTCTTAAACAGCGATTTACAGCCAGAATGGCGCACAAATTCCTACTTTTGGACACACAAATTACCCAACTCAACCGGTAGAAATGTCATATTATAGAACAAACAACTGTTTTAATTGTATACATTAGATTTACTATTTGTACTTCTCCACACCACTAGCTTATTTTTTTCTGTCATCTGAACCTGAGTTTAGTAACATATAAATTGAAGTATACACATCCCTACTAGTTGTAGTTCCCAATGCACAATCAGACACCATTACATCCATCATCTTACTCAAACACTCATGCACACAGCACACATACATTGCAGAACACCCCAACCCATACCTTCATTATTTTTTTCAACAGACCTTAAAGAATGCCTACCAAAAGTCAAGTCCATAGAAAGCAACGCAGAAGTAGAACAAATGAAAATACAAGTGTCCAACATAAGCATCCATCTCTAGCAGAATTTGTAAAAAAAAGTTGAAACAAAATAGCTAATGCAGTCATTTAGTGAAACACAAGAAATTTCAAGTACAAAAACTTTGCCTCCTCTATCAAAATGTAAAACAAACCAAAAAACAATTAACAGAAAATCAGCTATCACTACAGATAAAACTGCTTCTTTAAATTTTAATATAGTGCAAAGTAAGCATAGCAAGAAAAGTATTTTAGCCAAAATGTTCTGTCACAAAGTCCTTCAAAATCATATAAAAACAGGAGAGAAATCAGGTTCAATGCTTAAAACCTATCGTAGGAAATTAATTTTAGAAGCGCTGATAGATAGTGCAATTCTTCTCAAAAGAAAGTTATTTATTTTAGTGTTAAAGAAAATGAAACCACTAACAAAACTAATAACTAAATTACAAATAAGACTTCTCAATAAATGAAATGTCAACAGAAAGAACTTCTTAAGTATCTGCAGAGGTCAATGGAATCACTCTACGAGCACAGAACCATACTTTAATGAAAAAGCGTACAAACAAAATCAAACAAATACAATAGCCATACATAGCAGTGGTCGAGGTTATGAAAAAGTTAATAATAGCATAATGGAACAAGAAGTACTCCTTACAAAAATATGCCCTGAAATCTTAGAATTACCCCTCCATTCAACTGAATCAGAACGTCTAGTGTACAAATGGCCATGCACGTCCACATGTAACATTCCCAAACAATTTTTCAAGTCTTTACGCCAATTACTCAATCAATATGTAAAAAGCAAAGACAAAATCAAAATTAAACTACTGCAAAATATGGATACCCATCCAGTGCGCAAATACAGAGGACTACAAGGACATTCATTGGCCTGCATTACAGGACCTACTTGTAAAACCACCTTCCATGATATCAAAAGAATATCAACACATCATTCAACTATAAGAAATCTAGTCTATAAACTGTACTATGCTAAAAGTCCTGCTTTAGCACTAGCAAATTTAAATAACATTCTTCTACATGGTACAGTGAAAGACCTACTTCAAGAAATTTACTATATCCAGAAAAACTATTTTGGAAGTGAAAGCCATTTCACAGAATGAAATAGCTTTAAACCAAATTAGCAACAATTCTACACATGGCAACCTTTTGCTAAACACATACAAAAAAGAAATACTAAAATTTAAAAGTACATCAGCTGAAGTACCAAACCATGTATGTGTATGTTGTCGCAGAACTTTTTATAAAAGTAACACAAAAACTGAAGACCTATCATATAAAATAGAAGACAATGAAGATTCTAAATGGTTTGAATTATCTCTCTACCTTGTAGCAGAAAACAAATACAATATAAGTGACCCCTTAATACTTTGCAGTTACTGCACTACAAAACTTGACAACAAAACTCCTTCACGTGCTATCACAAATAATTTGGAATTATGCCCACTACCAAAACTCCTAAAACAACTTAATTTATATGAGAGCATCATAATTCAAACACCCATTTCAAGAAATAATACGCCTTCAACCAAAAACAGCAAAATTATCTCCCTGAATTGGTAAAAGGCATTTGTGGAAAAGTAGTTTATTTACCATTAGATCCAAAAGAAAATGTGCATACTCTAGGAGTGCAATGTCCAATGCAGCAATCTTTAATTATCTTAGTAAATGGTGTACCTACAAAAGACAAAAAAATATGGCAACAGCTGGTAGATTTACATAAAGTTAGACAAGCCTTACAATATCTTAAAGAGAATAACGGATCTTACAAAGAAATTAATATTGAAAAAAACTTGAAAGATACAACTGAAATAATTCAAGAAACACAAGAAGCTGGTCAATTTGAGCTACTAGACCCTGCTACAATATCAAATACTTTAGACCATTATACAATCTATCCTTTGCACTCTAATGACACCATAGAAGATGCACTGGAAACATACCAAATGCGTCAAACAAAAGGATCACCAATCAGAATTTGGGAAAAAAGTATAGAAGCACGTGGTTTTCCTCTACTCTTTCCTACTGGCAAAGGAGGAATGTATGATGATAGACCTATTAAAATATCAGCATCAGAATACCGCTCATTACGTATGTATTCTGAAGATCCCAGATTTAGACAAAATGTGGAATACATATTCAAAGTGAACTAGCAACTTTATGTTACGGAGTTGCACACATATTAAAATCAGGATCACACTTTCAAAATATGACAGCTACACAATTATAACAAAAAGTGCAACAAAAGGATGAGGTTTTACAATCAAATATTACAAATCTATTAGCAAATATGCGTGGTACTAAAGAGTACTGGTTTCAACGTCATGTAAGTTGTATGATCAGAAACCTTGCCCCACCCACTTGGTTTGTTACATTAAGTTGTGCAGAATATGCATGGCAAGATTTACATGATGTCCTACGCATATCAAATAAAAACAAAACAAACATAGTTATACTAACACCAGGAGAACTTTGTTCTTTGGATCCTGTTAATGTTTCAAGATATTTTCACCATCGCTTCCTTGCTATGCTACATTTTATTTGTAATAAAACTGTTCCTCCCCTTGGAGAAGTGCAACACTTCTTTTGGAGAAAAGAATACCAAGCCAGAGGAGCACCACATATCCACATGCTTTTATGGATTAAAGATGCTCCTAAATTTGGCCAAGACAGTGATGCCACTGTTTTACAGTTTATTGAAAAATATGTCAATTGTGAAATTCCATCAGAATCCACAAATATTGATCTTCATGCACAAATGTTACAATTTCAAAGACATAAATGTGGCAAATATTGTCATCGCAAATACAAAAACAAAGGGAAATACTACACTAAATGCCGATTTGGTTGCCCTATACTAGTTACAAATACAGGTCAAGTGAACAACCTCATGTCTTCAGTTAGACATAGTGTTAAAGGTAAGTCACCTAAAAATACATATTACATAAAAAGAAAAGAAGAAGAAAAATATATCAATGATTATAATGCAATCATTGCCCACATATGGAATGCAAACATAGATGTGCAGTACATTGCAGACAATTCTACTGCAGTTGCACGATATGTCACAGCATACTTAACCAAAGCAGAAAAAACAGAGCTCCAAGACCTCTGGAATGACCTGTCATCAGATAAAACAGTGTCTCAGAAATTATACAGCTTGGACATAAAAATGCTCTCCCATGGAGAATGTGGATCATATGAAGCAGCTGATCGTTTAACTGGTACTGCATTGTATGGTAAATCTGAAAATATAGTATGACTAAGTCTTGGTCCAGCTAAATCTAGAAAAATAGTTCTAAAAACATACGAAGATATAGAAACAATAGGCAAACATGATCCCAACAGCCAAGACATTTTAAAAAACAATGTATTAGACACATACTACCCAAACAGAAGTAGTACTTTGGAAACCATGTGTCTATACCACATAGCCCAAAACTACACATACAAAAATGATATAAAACCTGATGAAAAAAGGTAAATACAGAGTTACAAACTGTGAAGGCAGCTTAGTTAAACTCACTAAACCAAATTTAATTAATCATATCAAATTGTCATTGAAGACTCCTCAACATAAAGAATTATATTACATGTACCTGCTACAACTCTTTAAACCATGGAGAAAAGAGGAAGAAATACTAGAAAACTATGACTCATATGAAGATGCTTTCAAAGCAAATAAAAGCACTATAACTGATGTAAACTTTACACAATACAAAACAATGTTGCACAATGAACAGAAAAACGAAGAAGAACTCCAGGCCCAACTAGATAAAGACACTCCTGACAGTAGTCAACCTTCTGTAACAATAAGCCAAGTGCCACTGGGAGAACCACTAATAATAAATGAGGCAGAATTAGCTATGATAGAAGAGGAAACACCATGTGTCAGTATAAAGATAAAGAAGACTTAACTATACTACAATCAAAACTAAACAATGAACAATGTAGCATTTTTGAAGAAGTAACAAAACAAATTGCACACGGTGTACAACATGAAAATAAAGAATGTTCCTGCCATAATTATAAGCCTATACTACTGTACGTCAGTGGTGAAGCTGGTTCTGGCAAAACATTCCTAATCAAAATCATCAGTAAGTTCCTTCAGCAATTGACAAACAACAAACTGTCAGCTGTTGTCACTGCCCCCACAGGTTTAGCTCCCTACAACATAGGTTGTGTCACTTTACACGGATTACTACTATTACCAGTAGAACACCAGAACAAATTAGACTATTACAAACTTTCTGCAGAAGCTGCAATGGAACTAAGGAGAGTATTGAAACAAATGAAAATGCTACTAATAGATGAAGTGAGCATGGTCTCCAACCTAATGTTGGCTTTGATTCACCTCAGATTACAAGAAGTACTGAAACAAACTATGAAGAGCTCTTTGCAGGAAAACACATTATTGTTTTCGGAGATCTTCTTCAATTGACACCAGTAAAAGGTGAGCCTATTTTTAAAACATTAGGACACAAACTCTTCCGTAAAACTGTTGGCAGCATTGGAAATGTCAACCTTTGGAAACATTTCCAATACAGAGAATTAACAGAAAAAATGCAGCAATCTGCAGATCTCACTTATGCCAACATTTTAAAAAGTATCAGAGTTGGTATATTCTCTAAAGAAGCAGAAGCAATATTAAAAAACCGGCAAATGAATGCACTTTATGGCGATAATGCATCTGCTACAGATGTTATGGAACAATTAGCCCACAAAAATTTCAATTGTATGGCCTTAATGCCAACTCTTGCCAGCTGTTTCTAATTCAATGAAATAATGTTAAGTAAAGAAATGCAACCGATAATGGAAATTAGCGCCACAGACAAACTAGATGTACATGGTATGACACTACCTATGTGTGACCAAGCCACAACAAGACTAAATAGTTTAGAAAAATCAATCTCAAACACAGCAGGCTTAGAAAAGATATTAAAATGATCCTTAAATTGCAGAGTAATGCTTAAACGTAACCTTGACGTGGACCAAGGACTAGTTAATAGAGCACTGGGTACAGTTGTTGGCTTTCAAACATACCCACGTGACAACAAAATTCCGTTTGTCAATATACTATTTGACAAACTTTCAGAAGTAAAAAGGATAGGATGCTCTACAGCTCGGTTCCTTCTCTTTAAAGACATGTATGTACGCAGAGAACAATTTTCTCTAACTCTTGCATACGCAGTCACCATTCATAAATCACAAGGTCTTACCCCAGACAAAGCAATGATAGATATTGGTAACACAGTCTTTAAAGAAGGCATGAGCTACGTAGCACTATCACGCTTACGTACACTTGACAGTCTATTTCTAATCAACTTTGATGCAAGTAAAATAAACACTGATATTCCTTGCATTTTAGAATACAATAGACTTCGTTCACTGTACACCTCCCATCTAGAAACATATCCTGTTCCACAAAAAGGAAAATGTTCTAAAAGAAAACTAAATCAAACAGAAATGCAACAGGATGTCACTGCAAATCCTCCAAAGAGAGTAAAAGAAACTAAAACTTCATCAAGTACCACAAGCAAAAAAGAACTAATTAGGGAAAGTAAACCAGGTATTTTGTCAAAGAAGGAAGACAAACTAAAAAAAAATCACTCAGATACAGAACTACCTGGTCCATTTAAACTCTCAAATATAGTTGGGGTAAGTTGCTACGCAAATGTAGCAATGAATATTCTATTTCAATTACCACCAATTGTTGACAACATTTACTTACACAGTACAGACCCATTGTGTATGCAAATGTTAATACTTCACAGAAATGCAGCAAACAATCCTTACAACATGTATAGTGTTTTTGGAATAAGACAACAATTGGACTAATGTGCTGGAATGGTGAAATTCACTATAAACTCACAGGAAGATCCACAAGAATTTCTAATGTACTTACTACAAGTACTGGAAAACAAAAACATACCTATAAATGAAATCTTCGAGATTTCATACATGTGGAAACATACATGCATTCTCTGCAACAATGTGACACAAGAAGAAATGCCTAATGAACGCTTCATATATATATATCAATACCTAATTGTGAATCCATTCTATTTCAGCAACTTGTACAAAATGCAAACCATGGTAGATTATGTTCTACCTGCAATTCAGATAATCGCTCCACGTTAGTAATACAAACACATAGTAAATACGTAATACTAATGCTTCTATGTTACAATGCAGATGGTACCAAAAACAACTGCAAGCTGACTGGATTCGCACATGGTCAAATATCACTTGGTAAGACAACCTTCACAACAATAGGTATAATCTACCACACAGGAGCCACAACCAATTCAGGGCACTACACTGCATATGTAAAAAAGAAATGTGGATGGTTTGAATGTAATGATAGTACCATTACTCTAAAGCAGAGATTACCAGCAAATCTTACAAACGCTTATTTAATGTTCTTAAAACCAAAATTTGATAACTAAACTGTACTTAAACCTCAAATAAACTTGTAGTAAAAAATATAAACTGTTAGAATATTCCAAAAGCTGTCTAACTGCCCAAAGATTCTACAACAATTAATCAGATAAATGAATACCACTAAATTAGAGCAAAAAATAGACAGTTAGAATACGCCAATTGGTATCTAACTGTCCCAAAATTTAACAATATCCAAAAAGATAAATCAATACCACTAAAATATATAAAATAATAGACAGTTAGAATACGCCAATTGGTATCTAACATTCCCATAATTTAACAATATCCAAACAGATAAATCAATACCACTAAAATATATCAAAAATAGACCATTAGAATACGCCTACTGTTATCTAACTGCTCCAAAATTTCATAATATCCAAACAAATAAATAATATGTTACTTCTCCAAAAAAAAATGCAACATGGATTTTTTTTTCTCCCACAGACCCAATGATTTTAGCAGCGAACACACAAACTGAGCAAATTGCACAGTACTCTGGTTTGTAATCTACTAAATAACAGGGTCAAAAAAATAATGTTCATTATACAATGTAATAAGTCATTACAAAATACTAATACTAACATGCTATTTTCTTTTATCACAGAAATGTTCAAGAAATACATGTACTCCAGTTACTAAACCAGACAGTAAGTCTATTATACACTCTATGCCATGGCCACAACCATCGCAGCATATCACACCCATAATATCTTATAACTGTGTTCCTTATAAATTTGTTTTTGACCCAAAGTTATAAGCAACTATAAGTGTGATATGCTGCGGTGGTTGTGGCCAGGGCATAGAGTTTTGGGTGCATGACTAAATTGTCATGCACCCAACACTCTATGCCCTGGCCACAACCACCGCAGCATATCACACCCATTGAGTCAAACATTTCAACTGTAGCCTATGGAAACTTTTAATGTCCGCGGACATTACCAGTGTTCTTAGAACACTTTCAATTTGCCAGCGAACAATACGGACAGCATCTTCAGAACACCCCCTACGAACATTTCAGGACACCCCGAGTGTTCTTAGAACACTTTCAACTTGCCATCGAACAATACGGACAGCGTATTCAGGACACCCCCTATGAACATTTCAGGACACCGTGAAAGTTCTTAGAATACTTTCAACTCGACAACGAACAATATGCACAGCGTCCTCAGGACACCCCTACTCACATTTCAGGAAAACGTGTGTGTTCTTAGAACACACCCCCATTATGTTTATGTGCGAACATTTCAGGACAACGCGAGAGTTCTTAGAACACTTTCAACTTGACAGCGAACAATACGGACAGCGTCCTCAGAACACCCCCGAGTGTTCTTAGAACATGTCACCAGGATCGGTGATATCCTCGTCAGAGAACGTACAATCCGATTCACCACCCTCCCCTAACTCCTCACCTTCATCTCTTCTTCCTGTACCCTTCTTTCCTTTACTTCTTGGTCGCTCCTTTTTTTTATGTAGGTAAGGGCGCCCACGGAAGGAAGCCGCCGTGTCACCCAAGAAGGGTACCCGGTGCCTCCTCCCGGGAACGCCAGGAAGCCAAGTGGCACAAAAAACCCCTAAGCGACCTGCGTGACTCTCCTAATGAATGAGCTGGTATGCTGGGAGAATGCAGTCGGCTGAAGCTGAACTCCGTGGTAGAAAGGTAGATGCTCCGGGGGAAGGTAGTCAGTAAGTGGTAAGGAATACCACAAGGGGAACCAAGTCCGTAGGTGTAGCACAAGAGAATAGGCAGTCCAAATACAGGCCAGATCCGGTACACGGGAGATCACAGAGGAAGGTATCTGAACAGTAGAATCAGCTATCCAAGAAAACAGGCCTAAGTCTGGTATACAAGGAGGCAGGCAGAAGGAGAAAACAGGAAGGGGAAAAATAAGGTATAAGAACAGGAAACAGAGAAAAGCCGGGAGAAGGAGGGTGGAGAGGAGAGAGGAAGAAAAATAGCCGAAGAAAAAGGGCAGAAGGCAAACAAGGAGAAAGAGGACAGGGACCCGATGGAGATCGTGAAAATTCTGCAACAAGGGCGAGCGAGAGAAAGGCAGGCAAAAGGCAGACAGCACTAACGGAGGAAACCGGAAGCGTTGCAACGCGTACGCAACCCGGAAGCAGCTGTATTTAAACTCCGGGCCGCGTCAGCGCGCATACGCACGTGCAGTGCTGCAGGTGGGCGTGACAGGCTACCAGCGTGTGCGGCGGAATAATGTCCGTGCCGCCAGCGGTTCCACAGACGCCAAGTGCCGCGTGGCATGACAGAACACTTTCAACTTGCCATTGAAAAATACGGACAGCGTCTTAAGGACACCCCCTGCGAACATTTCAAGACACCACGAGAGTTCTTAGAACACTTTCAACTCGACAACGAACAATACGGACAGCGTCCTCAGGACACCCCCTACGAACATTTCAGGACAACGCGTGTGTTCTTAGAACACACCCCCATTTTGTTTATTTGCGAACATTTCAGGACACCAAGACAGTTCTTAGAACACTTTCAACTTGCCATCGAACAATACGGACAGTGTCTTCAGGACACCCCCTACGAACATTTCAGGACAACGCGTGAGTTCTTAGAACACACCCCCATTTTGTTTATTTACGAACATTTCATACACCGTTTATTGTTTATTTACGAACATTTCTACAGTTCGTAGAACATTTTCAACTTGCCATCGAACAATACGGACAGCATCTTCAGGACACCCCCTACGAACATTTCAGGACAACACAAGAGTTCTTAGAACACTTTCAACTTGACAACGAACAATACGGACAGCGTCATCAGAACACCCCCATTTTGTTTATTTGCGAACATTTCAGGACACCCAGAGTGTTCTTAGAACACATTCAACTTGCCACAGAACAATACAGGCAGTGTCCCCAGAACACCCCCATTTTGTTTATTTGCGAACATTTCAGGACACCGCAAGTGTTCTTAGAACAGTTTTAGGTTGCTTGCGAACAAAACAGACACATATTGAGTCCTCAGAACACCCCCCATTCAGTTTATTTAGAACATTTCAGAACACCTGTGATGTCCGCAGACAAATCGAACACAAAAAGAACTTATACCACATAAAAAAGCACAACATTTAACCTATCTCATACCCTCCCATCCTCCCCAAACACTTCTACACACCAACACACTCTAAAAAATACACATTTTGAACAAACTTTCACTGCGCTGTCCGCGGAAATCCGTGAATCCAAGATGGCGGGCGCTACCGAAAATCTGACGCGCTTCACGCTTAACACCGTCCAATCAGCGAACACGCCATATGTCCGCGGACATGACATAAGCCACTCGGCCAATCAGGACACTGTCCGCAGAGCGAACAGGGAAGTGTGTCCGCGGACCGAACACAAATATCACTATTTTTTTTTTACCTACTTTTTGGTCATTTAAAAAAAAACTACTGGACGGATTTTCAGAAGCACGCTTTCGGGACGAAGCCGCTGCTCCTGGTCCAAATTTGTAGAAAATCCGTCCAGCGGTTTGGGCTGTAGGCGCGAGCAAACATTTTTTCCCATTCAGTCTATGGGAAAAACATACATTTTGGGACCCCCCCTATAACTTTTCCCCCCTGGATGAATCCTCACCAAACTTTGAGAAAAAATTCAGAGTGGGCCATATACTTTTTTGCAAAGTTTGGTGTGGATTCGTCCAGGAGGAGCGAAGTTATAAGTCACCCAAAAAGTGCTCTTCCTATGGAAACACCAACTTAACCATAACTACATGGCCACAAAAAGTAATTACTCTGTTAGAACATTCAGTGAAAGTGGTATCAACGATACATTGTACTTACAAGAATACAACTAAAAGTGGATACAAAATACTGGAGTGGCACTTGAGTTAAAAGGATGGGTCCTCCAATGAGTCTGAAACGGATCATTTCAGGGGTCATATTTCAGCAGGGGGAAAATAAGTTCAAAGCTCTGGAAACTTTAGCAGCCCGCCAAGCTTCCCATGCAACACTCTTAGTATAAAGAGATGAAACCCCTATGAAGAATGTATGTTCTGTGTAGTCTACCAGACAAGACTGCCTATAAAGTGGTTCCTGGAAAGCTTTGAAGGAAAGGTGGCCAATGTGCACCTGCGCAGAAATTACTGTTATCAAATGTAAATCGTGCAGAACGGGAGTGATATGCTTGAAGTGCAAAACGCATTACACCATTTGAAAGGTAGCATTGGTATCTATGTAAGCACTGCAACAGCTTTGCATATAGTGCAGTTATGTAGGCAAGGCACATCAAGACAAAAGCATGGATTAATGATTCAAGACCTGCAGAGGCGATAAGGTAATGGAGTCCGTTGAGTGTCGTGAGATAGAAATAATGTGACTTAACAGTGGCAGCAGCTTCTACACTCATATTCACTACCTGTCACTGTGTCTTGTCTGGATTCTATCCGAATGACATCAGTCCATCAGTTTGTCAGTACTTAAAGAGCATCTCTGGGCACCTGCGAAAAGACACATGAACTCACAAGTTATTAGCATACTGATGGGTTTATAGATCATGCATAGGGATGAAATTGCCCAGTAACTTAACATCCATATTGAATAATAAAGGAAAACCAAACATTTAGCCAAGGTGGAGAAGCTAATAGCAGCTTGTAGCACATTTCCATTGTCCTCCACTGGTAGAATGAGGAAATCCATTCACAAACCCTTCACCTAATTCTGGCCGTGGTCGAGCTCCCAGCAAGAACCCTGGCTTTAAAAACAGCTGACACGTTCAATGTGAAAAGGTTTGAAAATCAGCCCCTATTCTTGGCTCTTAAAAATAAATATATTCCATGGAGACACAGGTAGACACTGTTAAAAACGGCCTCTAATGTGAATCCTACCATGGCCAACATTTTACACAACTTGAGGATGATTGAAGATTGGTCAATCACTTGCAAGAACATGAACAACTAGGCTGAGTTAGTAAGGTGTGTTCAGTAAGGGACTTTCTAATTAGCACTATCACCACCGCCAAACGCATTCTGTTATTGGGCCTCCTCACGAGTTGACCGGTAGACCTAAAATGCGGCAGTAATACTATTACCGCCTCATTTAAGAGCTGGCCTGATCACGAGTTGGGCGCTAAATGGGCTGTTTTACCTCCAGCTCTTTGATGCAGATGAAAATCTCATAGCACCCTGTTTGCGGCGCAATTACTGCTGGCTGTATTCCGTAAATGCCCTTTGGGTCCATAGGACCCAATGGGGAATGTGGATTTACCATTTAAACCCAACTCGTGATCCGATGCTAATAACGCCAGACCGGCTGGTGCTAGCGCAACTACAGTTGGGCAGAATTACCGCCGCAACACCACCCAACTCGTGACGAGGCCCATTGACATCTGTCAGTCAGGGTAGCCTTTTTCCAAAGTTTTCTTTTAGCAGCAAAGACATGATTGAACTCAAGCATGTGAAGACCTGTACAATAGGTTGAATCGCTAAATACATTTAAAAAAATGATTTCCGTATATAACCACATATTCAATTTTATTGTAACAATTAACTATTTCCATGCAATCCCATTTGGAAGAGCATGGTCTCTAATGTGCAGAAGCAAAGAAATAACAGTTCCCGATCATCCACAGAAGACGCCCCGAGTCGCATAATTGGAGATGCCAAAGAGAAAATGTCGATACCACACGTACTACTCCTGCATTGAGTCCAGAATGAACAACACACTGAAAGATTTATCACATGAGCGATGTAGCCATTAAATAATTGCAAGGCATGTTTCAGGGCTATATATCACTTTGATAAGAACAAGTGAACGTTCCAGGAAGTCTTCCAAGTGTTCCACTAAATACATATGAACAGTTCCCGCCTATTTTATCCATATTTACAACTGATCCTGCCAATAAACTCTCAGCCAATACCCTGCGCTGTAAACAGTGCCTTTAGTAAACAGTGTTTCTCGTCGAGTGCCACACTGCTCCTCATTAGCGTCAATCACCACCTGCAGGTCATGAGAGCAGGTCAGTTTCAAGAGCAAGTGAGTGAGGGGATCTCAGAAGCGTGCGGCATGATCACACTCCGTTCAGCTATCTGCTTCTGTCCAGTTTAGAGCTCTCAACCTGACACCTGACTGACAGAGAAAAGCAAATCAATTCAAATGAGAAGGTCATACAATGCAGAACCCTTCGGGGGACATGCTGTCATATGTGAGCAGCTGTGATGGAGGTTTGACCTGCTCGCCCAAAACAGACAGAATGCCGGCACCGGATCGCCAGCACATTCGGGAAACTAGTAAAGCCTAGTTGCTCTATGCAGGGATGAGGGGGAATTCTGAATATTTTTAAAGCATCAAGAGTTGCTCTACATTACAGACATCACAACCAGTTCTCAACAAATCTCATTTTACAAGGTGTAGCCCGTAACGTTGTACGGTTGCAAGGCTGATGTTGGTTTGAAAGGGCAATGTGTGGCAGTTGTTTGATAGACAATTGTACGAGTGCATCACAGTGGCACGGTGCTAATTATTTTCATTGTACTACTAAAGTTTTCTAATGTTTGTCGACTTGGGAAATACCTGTGATCGCGTTTATGGTTTACTTTTTGCGCAACTGGATAATGTTGAAACCAGAAGCAACTTACTTAAATATTGTGCGTATTTTTTGCACAACTGATAAATTATTATTATCGGTAGCATCCTCCTTAAAATGATAACCTGTTTAGTTGAAAATGATTAATAAAGCTTTTTAAAAATTGCTATTTACTGAAAATTATTCTTCTGAAAATTAGGTGATTTGATAACACACTTTCGACGGGATGACCACAGCGTATTCAAACGTTTTCATGCCAAGGCCTAAAATGTTGGTGCTGAGCCCCGCTTGTGTAAAAATAGTGCTACCGTGCCCTGCATATGTGATATCTGCTTATATTTACTATTAAAAGCTGCTACTATAGTACCTTTTGGAAGAGCCTTGCACCATCCCTGGACACCCGTCAGGCCCCTCTAGGGGTTCAGCCTCACGGTTTGAAGACCGCGACTCATGCATCCTTTGAAGTCATTGTTAACATTTGAATTCATGCAGCAGCACAATCTGCTTAGACTTCAATTGCTCCATATTTATTGAAACTGCAATCAAAGTCTATTTCCTAGAAAATGTAAGAGGTCACAGGGGTAATTCATAGAATTCGGCACAGAAGCAGCGCATGCGGCTGGCATAAGGAGGGAGCGCGCGCCAGCGTGCGCTAGCTGTGTGCGCTAAACAGCATTCTGGCGCACCACGTATTCATGGATTTCCCAAGCCATTTTGATCCGTGGCGCAGCAAACATCCTGCAGCGCCAGCCAAGAACGCCCCTTGAGCAAGGACAAGCCATCGAAATTCCCAATACGGCACAAAGGGCCGTGCTAACCCTGGCCCAGTTTACAGGCCCGCTACACTGCAATCACATGAAAAACTACTCGTACCCCACTCACTGTAGCCAAAAAGCATGAAAATGTACTCGTGCACCCCCTTGAATACGGGTACCCCGCTTGCGGCAGCAAAAACACGTGAAAATCTCCCTGCGCACCTCCTTCGATACTCGTACCCCACTCACAGCAGCCAAAACGCATGAAAATGCACTCCCACACCCCCTTGAATACAGGTACCCCACTCGCCGCAGCTAAAACGCATGAAAATCTCCAGCTCCTCCTTCGATACGCATACCCCGCTCATGGCAGCCAAAACGCGTGAAAATATACACATGCACCCCCTTGAATACACGTACTGCGCCTGTGCCAGGCATATTGCGTGGAAAATGTCCCCACTGTGGTGTGGGCTGCCTGCGGGTCATGGTCAGGGGTGATGGGCTGCCTGTGGGGAATGGGGAGGGTGGATGGGCTGTCTGCGGGGAATGGGGAGGGTGGATGGGCTGCCTGCGGGTCATGGTTTGGGGTGATGGGCTGTCTGCGGGGCATGGGGAGGGTTGATGGGCTGCCTGCGGGTCATGTCTGGGGCGATAGGCTGCCTGCGGGGCATGGGGAGGGTGTTTCTCTTGGCACAGGTGCATAGTGATTCAGCACGTAGACAGCACGTCCGTGTGTTAATGCGTGTAATTTGAGGAAAGGGCCTAAGCTCATAAGTGACGTGACGCGCACAGGCGTTTTCCTCGGCACGAGTTAAAGGTGAGTGGGGCCAGCAGTTCACTGTATGTGCTTTTCGTGGAGACTGACGCGTGTGTTGCTACTTCTAGTTGCTGCACGCGCCATCACTACTTGACAGCGGATGAAGGACGTATCTCTTCTTTTGGCTATGCCTGTTTTTCATTGCCACGCTAGTCAGACGGTGAGTCGCGCATGCTATTTTTCCCACTGCGGGTCCCCCTGTGTATCGCATACCTGTTTTCGAGGTCATAGTAGCCTGCGTCTCCCACGTGTACATGTTTATCACGTCCCTGGGTGCCACCGCATACTGCGGGAGGTTAATTCCACACACATGGGCTACTGGGGGTTGCATGCACAGTTTTACTGCAGTTTTGGGGTGCCTGAGCGTTGCATGACCCATCACGTCATCACCGGGGTCACATACAGCCTTGCAGGCCCACAGCGGTGCTGTTTATATCTAGTACCCCACCCCCTTCACCCAAATTGCCCAGGACAGTTGTCGTGTACACCTCATCACATTGGCACTACTACATCTGTGCCATGGTTGGAAGGCCATGAAAGGTGAGCGGAGCCTCAGCTGGGTGTCCTCCATGTGGTGGGCATGGACAGAGACGTAGCCGGGGTGACCTTAGAGAAGGGGGACTCCAGGGTGTCCAGGGTGACTGCAGAGGGGGAAGAGGCAGGGGTGCGCCACTTCAGCAGGATGTTCTGCCACATGTTGGTGCAGTCATGCCACCACCCACTGTGGTTCTGGGAGTTGCAGCTCTTGCATCTGGCACTGGTGCCCATGTGACCCGGCAGTCCATTTCATCGACTGCCACGGGCCCAAGGTTAGTGGTAGCTGCAGGTGCAGCTGTGGTCACCACCACCCAGGCTCAGGGTCTGTCAGCGCATGCTGTGTTGGCACCTGAAGAGTCCCAGGATGATTTCCAGGTGCTCAGGAGGCACGTGGTAAGTGCACGCAGGGCTGCTCTGACCGAGGCACATGTCCCTGGGACAGTGTTGTCATCTGCTGCCCCGAGCAGCCGGGTGTTGGCAACTGCATGGGCAGATGCAGCTGACACCACCCCGGCTGTGCGTCTGCCAGCCAGGACAGTCTCAGTCAATGACCTTTGCACTGCGGCTGTTGCTGTGCAGGGTCCAGTCAAGAGCACCCAGCAGCCACTGACACAAGCCAGGGCTTCCGTCCTAGTTACAACTGCCACTCCCTTGGCTCAATCCACCAGCGCCCCTGCCCCTACTGATCAGGGCGGCACTTGCCAGTTAGGGTCCGGATCACTGCCCAAGAGGAGGAAGGTTGCACCTGCACAAGAGGCTGGGACCCCAGACACGGCTCCGGCCTCCAGCACATCGAGGAAGAAGCCTTTCGGCAAGCAGGAACTGGACTTCCTTGTGGGCTACGTGTCGGAACACAACCGTGATATGCTAGTGGCCCAAATTGTCACACAATGGCTGCCCAGCGTTGTGACCACTGGAAGCGTGTTGCAGAGGGTGTTAGTACATTTGGATATGAGGTGCGCACAGCTCAGGAGTGCAAAATGCATTGGGATGACCTCCGACGCTGTGCTAAGCTAAATCGTGCCTCCAATTATGCCATGACTCGGGTGACTGGCAGTGGGCCACAACCTGAGGAGGAAGAACTCACTCCGCACAAGGTGATCGCTGCAGAGTTCATCCTGGCAGAATTGGTCCAAGGAGTGGGAGAGATGCTGGATTTTGATACCCTGTCCAGTGAGTGTTTTTGGGTGTTTTTCCAGGCCATGTGTGGTTTGCTTGTGCGATGTGTTGTGCTTGACAGCCAATACATGCTATGTGTACATGGTTCTCATGTGCGAGTCATGCAATGCTTCACTAATGCGTGCCTGCTGTGCAGCATGCTGGCCATGTAGTGCAGACAGAGACTGTCCTCATCACCACACTTGCACCCTACTCACATGCTAGTCACCCGGCTGCCCCTCCGGTCCATGTTCCAGCTCACTGGCCCTTCTGCATGTAGCCCGGGGTGTCTTTCCACTCAGCACTCGGACTATGTCATTGCATGACTGGCGTGCATGTGTGTTCTGCCTTCATGCGAGTACTCCACTTTGGCATGCTCCCTTGCCCCTTCACCCCCCTGCACCACTATTACACCATTGCGCTGGTGGGTAACATGTTGGAGTACTGCAATGACCTGTTCAATGTTCCTGTGTACATGCACACTTCCCCCTGCCAACCTGCCAGACACATACTGTGGGTACATCCGTTGTCCTTAATGCAGGGTGTCTCACTCGGACTGTGCAGATGGCAGATGCTCCACAGGAACATGAGTGCCCATTCATGCTCCATGTGCATTCCATGCATGTCCCTATGTGTCCTTGGCAGGATGATGATAGTAGTACGTGTCCAGGATGACATACATTTAATGGCTTTTGATCATCCATTCCATGCCCACTCTGGCTCAGCCCTGCATCTTGCACATGTTTAGGGTGTCGTGGTCTGTGTGGGGAACAGGCCTCCCCCGGTTTCAGGCCCCCTGACTCTGTCCGACTGGTGTAGTGACTTCTGCACAAATGGGTGTACTACAGAGTGTTCATCATGTGTCCTGCTTACTGTCCCATTCTCATCTGCTGTGTAGTCAGTTGACTCAGATGATGCAATTGGTGCTATTCAACACTGTCTGCCAATACACAGTTTTCAGGTCAACCTTTCACTGCCATGCCATGCCATGCCTCCCTGCATTTTTGCATTTTCACTAAGGGGGGGGTGCCTCCCGCCATGCAACCCATTGCATGCACATAGCATGTGATGCCTGACCTTGCCCTTACACTGCCTTCATGTTTATTGATTGACATCATCATGTACTTGTTGATGTAGATAGTGGTTACGTACACATGTTCTGCACTTCACCAACCCACTTCTGAGACATGTTACACCGTTCTATATGCCGACTGACTTCTGCAATGTCAAAGTGATCTGGAATGTATGGTCAGATTTTCATCCCTTCACTGTTATGAAAGGCACGGGCACAGGTGCATCCTGTGACACATGTACTCAGTATAGGAACATTCTAGCGGGTGTTTAGCAAAGTTGATTGGTCAATCTGTGGCCTATACAAACTGGTATAGGCTGCAGATTGAATATAGCCTGCCAATCGTGTAGTAATGACTGTGGAGCTGCCTTCATGTGTGTATGTGTACACTTTCACATACATCAAAGCAAGTAGCGTTATAGCTGCTTGCTTTGCGGCATAGGATGCTGTTCATAATCACCACACTGGTCTATATGGACACAGATGTATTTTTAACAATTTCACATGTACATATGCAAGCAGCTTCAATGTTGTGTAGTGCAACATTGCGGCTACTCACTTATGTGTGTGTGATAGTGTTCATTTACACGTGTCCTCTGCAGCTTTTTTGTTTAATGATTAATATGTAGTTGATTAACGTTAATGCTGCTGAGATTTCAGCATTGCGCCCGTTATGTTCAACTGGCACATTCCTGAAGGTGCACTATTGTGCAGTATGTGTACGCCCAGGCCCACTAAGCTATTCTGGTGGGGCCTGGCCGTGATGATTTGACACACTGAATTATGGTTTAGGCACATTCAGAGCACAATGTGCTCAATCTGGCCATGAGGGGTGTTCTGGGGGTTTCATGGCTGGCAGCTCGGACCGTACTGGGCGTTATGGTCCCTCATGCCTGGTTGCAGGCCCTCTCTTTGCTTGGGACATTCACTATGTCTACATTGCACATGATGCCCGATACGGGCCGAGCTGCAGATGGATGCAGCAATATTGGTGATGATGATTTAGTGATGCATGTGTACATGCATATTACATGTGTCATGGTGTGTTTGTATTCACTTGCAGCTGTGGCCATTTGGCAGTTCAGACATGCTTATGGTATGTGCCATCTATTTGTTGCCATCTGTAATTTCTGCCTGTGGCATGTGCCTGACAGAGGTGGTGTGTGATGGAGGTGATATACTGTATTCAGTACATGTGTAGGCTTTGCTATTTACACACATCCATTTCTGCTTTTGGGATGTATTTGCATATCAATGACACTGGATGCATGCCGGAATTTCATTTGTGTGTGACATGTCTGGTTCATGTGTTGGCTGTCGATGTGATGTCTATGTGTGTGTGCATTTTGTGCATCTGACATGTGTACTCATGTTTGTTTTTTCCACATTACAGATGATGACACAATGGAGCCAGAGGTTGGTGATGTCATTCCTGCCACAGGGTTGCTATTACATTAGCACCCCAGCACAAGTGGGGGTCGTGGGGTGGTAGGCCATGAGAACCTACTTGTGTTCCAGACCATCGTGTCCAGGGCTGGCAATCAGTCTAGCTCGGATGATCACTCTGACAACAATGTTGAGTTGGATGCACGTCATGTCCATTCGTCGACGGTGAGTGATTCTGATGTGGATGATCTTCTGTCCGCGACACCTGCACTGAGGGGCCAAACGGTGTTGGAACCTCCGCCTGTGGTGGATCGGGATGCAAAGTCACACTCCACACCAGTTGCTGATGTGCCTGTGGCATCACGTCAATGGAGGGATGTAGTCCTGCAGCCGCGGGCGGTGCCAATCCAGCAAGGACCGTGGCTCCTTGGGCCCCATGGGTGTCATGCCCGGCAACGAGGTGACTGTGAGCCAACAGGGTATACTGAGTGGGAGCAATCGATGTATGCCAATTCCGAACAACAGGGGGCAGCTATTGATAAGATCGCTCAGAGCATGGAACGTGTGGCCCAACCCATGGTCCCCCCGTGCTAGACAGGAGTATCTCCAGCAGTGGGCAGCACAGTCCACGGCCCGCTCACTCATGCTGGGCATGGCGGCCTCAGACAGGGCACAGCTGGCTGAACTGGTGTCTCTGTATTAAGCACTTGCTGCTCACGCAGAGGCACACATGGAGGCCCTGAGGGATGACCATCAATCCCTCAGATCTACTCTGGGTATGCTCAACATGTCCCAGAGGCAGCAGTCAGAGGAGAGGTTGGAGAAGCTTGAGAACACCATCTCGGCTGAGCTACGTGCATGCCGGGAGGTACTCCAGATGTCATGTGAGGCCAGGCAGGCAGAACTCTGTGTTACACATGCTACCTTGCAAGAGGAAGCACGTGTATCACGTGAGGTGATGCATGCTGACCTACGTGTCATCGCAGCACAGGACCAAGCTTACCAGTCCCGAAAACTTGCTGCCGATGAGGGGCAGGCTGCGCATATGCATGGTCAGGGTACGGTGCCACGTCCACCTTCTGCTTTCCATCCAGAGGGTGACTCGGACGACGACTTATCTTCCACACAGGTCGGGCTGTGCAGGCATTGAGCACATGGAGTTTTTTTTTATCTCAACATCATCGCATGTGGGTGTTGAGGTGCACCCTGTACCTCCCCCTCCTAGATGCCTTCCCCCCAGGTCGTATGTGTCAGGAATGGCACTCTGTCAAGAGTGGCACAGGGTACCCAGGTAGGTTTTGGGTGGCTGTGCTGAAGTAAGGTAGCAGATAAGCACACACAGCAGGAAGTTAAACAAGAAAGAAGAGTAGGAAACTGTAGCTGTGAGCCAAAAGGGACAAAAGATACAAAGGTACAAACAAACTGGATTCCCTCTTGGGGTGTATGCTGAAATGGGAAAGAGTGTTCCACGAACCTTAGGAAACTCCAGCCTTCTGCACAGATTGCTATAACAGAGGCCCACGCTGTATGCTCATGGCTGGGAACAACAGCAGTGGGTGTCTGTAACACTGAAAACGGGACAAGGGAAGGGGCAGAGGTTGCCTGCCGGAAACCAACAGGCAAGCTCTGTACAAAGGGATTACATAAGACACATGAGAAGACAAGAACAGATATATCCAGCGAAAAGGAAGTCAATGAGCAATCTAGCAGAAGGAAAGGCAGTTAGACTGAAGTAGATAACCTAAGGTGGAGTACAGAGTACTCAAGGAAGAAAACAAGGGAGCAGCAGTCAGGAAAACAGAAGGGCTGCAAAGTAGGAAGCAGGTCTGCAGTCAAGAGTGGCACTAGGTGCAGGCAAACTGTAGTGGACTGCGGAGGACTGTAGTAGGCTGCAAAGCAGGGAGTCCAGAAGAACAGGACACAGAGAGATTAGTAGTAGGCGACAGACAGAGAGCCCAAAAGAATAGGGCGACGAGGTAGGGAGCCCAGAGGAGCAGGGCCGTAGGTAGCTATGTGTAAAACAGGCTGTAAGGCAGAGGAGTGTAGCCAGCCGCAAGGCAGGGAGCCCAGAGGACAAGGGCTGTAGGCAGTGGAGGGAGACAGGCTGCAAGGAAGGAGCCCAGAGGACACGGGCTGTAGGCAGCAGAGGGAGCAGGCTGCAAGGAAGGAGCCCAGAGGACATGGGCTGTAGGCAGTGAAGAGGTGCAGGCTGCAAGCTAGGGAGCCCAGAGGACAAGGGCTTGGAGACAGCAGAGGGTTGCAAGCTGCAAGGTAGGGAGCCCAGAGGACAAGGGCTGTAGGCAGCCGGAGTGAGGCAGGCTGTAGGCAGGGAGCCCAGAGGACAAGGACTGTAGGCAGCCGGAGTGAGGCTGGCTGCAGGGCAGGGAGCCCAGAGGACAAGGACTGTAGGCAGCCGGAGTGAGGCAGGCTGCAGGGCTGGGAGCCCAGAGGACAAGGACTGTAGGCAGCCGTAGTGAGGCAGGCTGCAGAGCAGGGAGCCCAGAGGAGAAGGGTTGTAGGTAGAAGGCAGCAGAGCGAGATAGGCTGCAAGGCAGGGAGCCCGGAAAGGGCACTGGATCAAAATAGGATAATGCAGCAACAGGAACAGCATACAATGTAGCGGGTCAAGGCAAACAGGAGCAGGGAGATCTCAAGATGCAAGACACTGTGCTCCTGCAGGCAGCTGCTTATATACAGCCCTGCCCTGTTCTGAGGCAGGCTAATTGACAGCACCTGTAGCAGCGCACCTGAAGACAATCTGCCTCTTCCCTCTCTGGTCCTGAGCAGGTGGAAGCAGCACTGGCCGCTAGGGCTTCTGGGGATTGTGGTCCCAATAACGATGAATGAGAATAGCCAGGAATTGAGGACTGCAGCCAGGTGCATTATGGTAAATGTAGTTAATTGAATAAAATAAGAAAGAACCAAAGTTGAGCAAATGGAAATAAAAGACCAAGGCATGAAAAGGAGTTGTTCAAGGAGTATTAGGAGGATAAATGAGTACCAAGTAGTCCATGATGGTTGTCAATGTGTGCGCCAGCGGCGCGGGCATGACAGTATGTGGCCATTTTTTATTTTATTAGTTAGTTTAATTAGTTAATATAGTTTAAAATTGTTTGTCTATGGTGCATTCATGTGACGGTGTGGTGCTTTGTGGCTTTTGAAAGCATCCACTGTCTGTTCCAGCTGGGCCGATTCAAGCATGTCTCGTGTATGTGTTTGTGGCTTGGGGTCCTGACACAAATGCCTCTCTTGCTTCCCCTTTCCATGGGTTTGCAAGGATGGTTTGGTGTGACAACCATTTACACAAGGGCATTGGACATTTATCATATCTGTGGCCTGGCGGCTGCTGTACTACTTGTGTTTATACCCCTAGTGGGGATTATGGATGTTTTCTCCATGGCATGTCTGCAATCAATTTTGGTGAGTACATTTTTGAACTGTCCATTTATTGATGTTGATTGTGATGTATGCTCATTTCTTGCCTGTATACGTGCTTGATTCACTTCATGCTGTAGACGGTAGCCTGCACCCTTTAGCTGTCGAAGTCACACTGATGGTGGGAGGGGGCTGGGTATTGACAATGTCAAGTTGGTATGTGTTGAGTTCAGCCCCTGGGGATTGTGTCAAAGGAGGATGCATTAGGAATGTGACCGAAGAGGCACAACTCACGGTCCAGTCCTCACCTGAGATGTCCGCCTATACTACTACTACGCTCCGTTCCGTTTGGACGGCATGTTGTATCTGTCTTCCCTCTTGGAATTTGATGCTGCCTGACGGTGCAGTTTTTTTTCCTACTGGAATACAGCTCTTTTACTTGTTTTTCACACTGCCTTTTGTCCCTGTTTCTCTTCCTGCTACTGTCCTTTTTGCATATCTGTCCGTCCGTCTCTCGAGCAGTTATTTCCACGTACTCTTACACTGACTCGGTTTGCCTCCGTACACTTCTGTTCGACAGCATATCTCTGCTATTCAAATGTTGTTGCTCTTAAATTGCTGCCAGCTGTTTCCCGCTATCTCGCATTCACTGTGCCTTTCCAGACTTGTGCTGTCTCTGCCTTTCTTTGTTCACGCTATCAAAGATTGATTGCCTTTCAGCTCAACCATCCAGTAGTGCCAGCATCCTTGGTTATCTTCTACTCAAGTTCCACTCAGTTTCTACTCAGGTCTGCCTGTCAGGGTATAGACCCTGGGGTTGTGTGGGAGGAAGTCTGATGTAGGTCTTAGACATTGCCCAGTAACAAGCAGCATTAAGACACACACACAGAAAAGATTCCAGCCTTATAAAAGGCTTTTATGCCCTTTCTGCAGCAAAAGGAGACTCCAGGCTGTTGTGACTTACAAGGGTGATGTGGGTTGACGGTGTGGGTGACATACCAGTGATTGTCATGGCCTGTTTTGCAGGAGGGTGGTGTGATATGCACCTTGCATGTGTTCCTTTTGGTCACAACGGAATGGTTATGTTTAAGTAGCTATGGATGCACACAATGTAGCACTTCCATGGCAACATTCTAAGGGTGGTAAGGTTGTGACAGTTGAGTGTATCTTTGTCATCATTGATTGTTACCTGGTATGTGCCAGGCCTGTGGCACTCCGCAGGGGTGGGAATTTAGGTGAAACATGTGGCCACAAACTGGGTCCGGGCTGCCTTGCCACGTGCCCTTTCCCCTCCCATGTGCAGCACCTGTGCCTGTGGTTGGGGATGTGGGGGCACCACCATGTCCACCGGTACACCCTGCTGTGTTGAAATATTGTGCAGGACAATGAGCCTGCACACTACTAGGTGCATATAGTAGCTGCCCGCCAGAGCGGTCAAGGGAGCGGAAGCTAGTTGCAATATGGGCAGCACTGTATCTTACCTGGGGTGGTGTGGTGGGGTTCCGTATTGATGTCATCATGTGGTTGCTCAGAGGGTAGGCACTGTCCCCTGGGGAGGTGAGGATGGTTGTCATTAGTTGGGTTTGTGTATTTGTCTGTGGGTGACATGCATGCATGTGCACAGACATTTGTACTCACCAATGAGCCATGTGCTGCCATGCTTCCCAGCTTCCAGTTCCCCGCTCAGGAGGGACATTCTGTATATGAAACTGTCATGGGTAAACCCAGGATAGTTTGCATAGACAGAGGTGATGATTCCATGGGTATCGCATACAACCTGTACGTTGATGGAATGCCAGTGCTTGCGTTTGCGGTAGATGTGCTCAGTGGCCCTAGGTGGACGTAGGGCCACATGGGTGCAAACTATGGCACCAAGCACTTTGGGGAAGTGTGCCACCCTGTAAAAGTCCTGGACCATGGCCTGCCTTTCTGCGGGTGTTCTGGACATGTATATGTGCCTGCGGACTGAGGGGCGCACAGTCATGATTGCCAACACCTGGTGTAGGCAGAGTGACTGCGTGGCCTGTGAGAGACCCCCAACTATGGCAGTTGTCTGCTGAAATGACCCAGTGGGCAAAAAATGCAGGACATTGAGCACCTTTTCCAAGTGCCTCAGTGCTTGGCAGCACAAGGTGGGTGATGTGAGGTTATCCTCCCACTTAGTGACCAGGTCTAGGATGATACGAGGTGGAAACCTATACCTTCCATAGACCTCGTCATCAGGCATCCCAAAAAGTCTGGTCCTGGGCAAAGAAATGCGGGCCCTGGCTATTCTCCTCCTCCTGTGGTGTCCCACGATCAGTGCTGCGAGAAATGGGACATTCATCGTAGCTGTATATGCGTGTTTGTTGTTTGCGCGCACTATTATACTGCGGGGGGATGCTTCCACCTGCTTTCGTGTGGCAGACGTGTTTACGCCTGTGTGTGTCTTTTGGCGTTTGCAAGTTTTCAGTATTCAATTCCATTAACACGTCTTGTTTGCGCACGTGCGGGCATTCCGTGTATTTCCCTGCAGTACTTCCCCAGTTACGCCCTCATTTTCACGCATAGTTCCGCATTCTGCATGTTCCGCCCCCTTTTTGATGTGTGCGCTACACGTTGTGTGCTTTCGCTGTGCACGTCGCACATGGTATTCGGGATGTCATAGTGACATGTGCGCCCCTGTGCACCACCCGCGGATTGGGCGCACATCACAGGAAAAACGCGCACAGGGCCTTCAATGAATCGCACGCATATATACAAAACGAACATCTCACTATCAGTAATGACATGTTCAATACCGCCCATAATGTATTTCCTTTTAAATGGATTTGATGATTGACAATTGTGACAAATATGATACCTTCAGCCATTCATTTAGCAACAGTTTGCAATCTGCGGACTTGCAGACATGATTATTTGTTTTAGGGAACACACTGCTCCTGTTCTTACAAGCAAGCTGCGTGCAGGGGAGAGACACATTCCAGGCCTTTCTATCTTCTAGTTTCTATTTGTGTGCTAGGGGTCAACTCGCTCTCCAGGGCTCTACAGTGCTCAGTGAAAGGGGGCTATAAAAGAGAGCATAATTCAAGCCATTAATTATTTGTTTCTACCATTTCTACCGCATCAGCGAGACTAGCTGGCACTTGCGTATTGATTAAATGCCGTGTTGCTTACTTCCAAGGACTTGTGAGGGAAGAGACTGGGCATTGCTGTCTGGATTGCCTGTGTTGTGTTTCAACATGTACCTTGTGGCCTTGCTCTAAGCAATAATGAAAATAACGGAATAGAATAAGCTTACAGCAAAGCAGTTTAAACAGAAATCAAGAAGCGAAAATTAGACAAAATGGTGAATTCTATTCCATCAAAATGGACGCATTTTGGTCATGCTTATGAATCTGTATTACTACTACTGAATATATGAGGTGGTTGGTCTGCGGCCAACAGAATACATTGCCTATGTTATAGGAGGGTATTTTCTGGACTCACAAACCCTCCTTTTGGCTGTATGCCAAATGCCTCATCCATACATTTCATCCTCTACATTTCAATCCTTCTGATTCCGAACTTTGCATACTACTATTTTCATCATCATTGTCATCAATATTGATTGACATGAATTCTTTTACTGTATTCATTTCATGATTCATTTGAGAATCAAACTTAGTAGTGTTTTTTTTGTTACTATATGTATGCACTCCTTATTATTATTTCAGTGCAGATTATTGGTAAGCAGTGTATGCAACAACAGGTCATAAATATTCCGAGCACTGCTACTAGGAGTGCAACCAATTTCCATCCCCATGAGCGTAATATTTCCCAGAACCAGGATCTTATGTTCAATTCCCAACTCCCTTCTGGGGGGGTGGAGGTAAGAGCTCAAAATGTGCAACTTTCTTATCACTTCAAAAATCATGGGGGAGGAGTAACTTGCAAATACGCAACGCGATGATCCCACGATTTTGCAAACTCCCCCACGATCAGCCAAAATTATGTCAAAAGCCATCCTATTTGGGAGTGCCATCAATCTAATCCCTTTCTCCTCCAACGTCATATTATATAATATATCCGTTGTCCCATTTATTGTTTTCTCTAATATTCTGGACAGTTGTCTTATGTTATAGGAGTTTATTGCTTGGCCCCAAAATGGTATAAATGATTTTGCTATGTCTTCTGCAATTAATCCTCCCTCCTCGTCTCGTCATGGTCTTGATCTAGATAGTTTGGCTATGTCGGCTGTTTTTGAAAGAAACACCCCTGGAAACAGAATCCCCAAATAACAAGTACCTCTGCAATTTCTAGGAAACCAGGGATAAGCTTTTTCTCCACATATGAAATAGACAGGGTCACCTATATACACTGGTTCTTCCTCTCTCTCAAGGATTGCAATGTTCATACACCGGGTGTATGTCCCTACTGAATAGGAGCCTTTTTTATTTAAACAAAATGGAACAGAGTGTGGACTGTAATTTACTGCATAGGAGGGGGGCACTGTATCTTTATTTCCTTCTAGGTTCATATGAAATGTGATTACAGATGATTTATATGGCACATATAATCTATCTTGTAGTGTGACTGCTGGTTTTATTAATCTTGCTTTGCTAAATATAGAGCAACCTACAGGTTTCATTAACACCTCCTTGAATGTATCCGTATTTGTTTTATCTAATTGACACGTTTCACTTTTGCTCCATTTCCCATAATACAATGCACTTAAGGACGCGTAGCATGCAGAACTCAATGGCAGCGGCTGCACTTACCAACCTATTCCCTTACCACCATGCTGTGGTAAGTGAGCACACACCCAACAATAGTTTTTTCTCAGAATTCAATGTGTCATATTCATTATCAGCAGTAATGTATTATTTTGATATCCTTCCCTGTGTCTCTCTACCATCAGGGACAAGGTATAAGTAAATACATGGACCGGGCTTTCAGTAGAGGAAATATTTCTAATTGGCAAGAACACTTCTAATGGGTGTATTTCTTCTAAATACCATAATACCAATACTGTCATTACCGGTGCGAATATACTCATAACGCACATGACTATTATTAGGATCAGCATACAATTTTTTCGCCAATGTTTTTTCTGTAACCTTACAATCTTTATAGTTAACTCATTATCAGCAGTAGTGCAGGAGTGGGCAAAAGCTGGTGCAGTTATCTTTCTCTCGTGGTCCTTCTTCTCCAACAATGTTCGTCGTGAATATCTCTTACCATTGCTCTTGTTCGAATGTTAATAATTTCAGGAATGTCAACAAAGTGTTTTACCAATTCTCAGCAGCCTGGATTGCTACACGTTGGGCAAGATGATCGTGCTTCTGCACATCGCTCAAAGAACTCCAGAGCAGTTATCAATTGTCTTTGTACCATATGAGCCCCTCTTGTCCGTGAGGGGTGATCTACACAAGGATTTTCAAAGATAGCACCGGGGAGCAGCGTTCTTGAGCTGTCGGATTTGCACAACTCCCACGCCTCTCTCCCCTAGGCCTCCGGTTCCCACTTCATCCGTGATGGGAAACAGAGGCAACAAAGATCAATAAAACGAAGATTTGATCACTCCTTGTTTCAAGGCCATAAATTATACAGCCTTGCTTCTGGTACTGTGTGATCAATGAATAGTGCGGGTGCACTTCCAGACTCAGGCTCCGAGTCAGCCTACAGCGCAACGATAAGTGGTGGGTGCCAAAGTGTCGATGCAGGCTTTGTGTCAGCCAGCAGTAATGCAGATTCTGCTGGGCAACGTTGGGGCACTCCTTGCCCTCTGTCCTTTATAGCAATCTTTCCAGGCTTCGTTTCAGGATCAGACAAATTTTGTGGCAACGGGCTAGTAACAATTTCCTTCGTTTCGGGGGCTGTGGTCTCTCTTTGGTCGTTTGGATCAGGCAGTTCTTTCAATGGTGATGGGACTTTCTTCGTATGCGTGGCATGTATCCACGCCTTCCTACCATCCACATGAACTGCAGTTTGTGTTGCCAAAAGGATTTGGTAGGGTCCATGCCATCTGGGTGCAAGCAATGATTTTCTCTCAAGGTTTTTCACTAGAATCCACTCTCCTGGTTACAGAGATTTCCCCGGACCAGTGTATCTGATGGGAAGAGCCTCCTGCACCTGCTGATGAATCAAACGCAATTTCTCTATTAACAGGTTCCAATATGTACTGAGCACAGGATACTCAACCTCACTCAATCGACTTGGCTGTGGCACACACCAAACATTTGCAGGTCTCCCCATTATGATTTCATACGGAGAGAGCCCAGTCCTTGCCTGCACAGAGGTGCGCATGCACAGCAACACTAGGGGCAATGAGTCTGTCCAACGCAACGTATTCCGCGCACAGATTTTGCTAATTTTGGCTTTCAATATGCCGTTTTGGCGCTCAATAAGACCGGCACTCATGGGATGTCTGGCACAATGGAATCGTTTGTCAATCTGGAGACCTGCGCAAATCTATAATACCACTGCGCCCACAAAATGCGGGCCATTATCTGAACATATGACCCGGGGCAAGCCAAACCATGACAATTACTCCTTTGGCCATCACTTTTGCAGTGCTCATGGCAGTGCAGTACTTCAATGGATATGCTTCCACCCACTTACAGAACGCACACACAACCACTAGAACGTATTTAAAGTTTTGACACCTTTCCATTTCTATGAAATCAAAATGGATTACCGCGAATGGCATAGAAGGTGGGCCAAAACTACCTGTTGGAGTCGCTGTCCCCTTCCCAATATTGTTTTGCAGACACGTAATGCAATTCTGTACCAGTCTTTCTGCATTTTTTTTATGTGTGTGTTTTGCTATACTGTGGCTAAGTGCTGGACAATCTTTTTTGCACAAATGTGTGTGGAACTGGGCCATTGTGACCATCGCCGTTACATAGGAGTTGGGCAGCATCCAATTTCTACTTTTCTTGTCCACCCACCAACCTTCTAGGTCTAGTTCTGCAGAGCCCTCAGCTCATTCTTGCATTTCATCAGCAGTTGCTTCTGCCTGCATCTCTTTGACAGTGGCAATCCCATTCTCTTTGGTATTCAAATCAGTGGCAGTTTGCTTCGCAATCCTGTCTGCAAATGTGTTTCCCTCTCCCACTTTACATGTTACTTTTTTATGCGCCTCGCATTTTACTATTGCTAGGCGCTTTGGTCACGTAAGTGCAGACAGGAATCATACAATCAAAGGGCCATGTTGAATCCTGGTTCCATGTGATGTCAGGAAACTCCTCTCAGCCCAGAGTCGACCAAAATTATGTACCACCCCAAAAGCGTATTGGCTGTCAGTATATATGTTTCCACTCAGATTTTCAGAAATTTCACATGCTCTGGTTAACACTATTATCTCTGTGGCTTGTGCAGAGTTGTAGGGGATTCTTTTACTTTCTACAATACTTTTTTGTGTCGTAATTGCATAGGCAGCAGTTGATGTGCCATCAGGTAATTTACAGCAGGAGCCATCACAAAACAGTTCTCCATCTGGCTCTTTTTGTGGGGTGTCTGATAAATCAATTCTTCCTTTCGTTTCTTCCTCAGTAACCATTAAACAATCATGGGGAGGTGATTCACTCTCACCTAATTCTCGATTGGGCAGTGGCATTAATTCTGCAGGATTCAAAGCGCTACACCTCATAATTTCGATGTGTGGTGCAAAAAGGTCAATTTCATATCTAGTCAATCTAGCGGACGTGAGGTGTTGCGTCTGCGTTCTATTTAATAGAACGTCTATGGAATGTGGCACCATTAAAATTAAGGTATGCTCCAACACCATTCCTTCAGTTTGTTTCACTGACACAGCAGCCGCTGCAACAGCTCGCAAACAACCTGGTAGAGCGCATACAACAGGGTCCAGCGCGGAAGAAAAGTAACCGCATGGTCTATTTCTTCCACCTTGTTCCTGCGTTAAAACAGCCAACGCGCAGCCTTCATTCTCATGTACAAACAATCTGAAAATGTTTTCATAGTTTGTTGTGCCCAAAACTGGGGCAGAGCACAATGCAGTTTTGAGCAGATCAATTGCTCTATGCATTCTTCATTCCATTCCAAAGGCATCACAGCATCCTTTTTTGCCAATGCCACCATTGGTTTCACAATCATTGCAAAGTTTACTATCCACTGCCGGCAATAGGAAGCCATGCCTATTATGGCTCTGACTCCTTTCTGTGTTTTTGGAATAGGCATACCAGAGATACTCTCTATTCTTTCTGGTGTCAGTCTTCTCCCCTCTCTCGAAGTAGGTAGCCCAAATAAGCCACCTCCTTTCGACAATACTGGAATTTCTTCAAACTCGCTTTATGGCCATGCGCTGCTAAGTGTGACAATAACAAGACAGTACTTTCTTTAAAAATCTCCTCTGTATCCGCAGCAAATAAAAAATCATCTATATAGTGTAATAATACACAACCTGCCGGTAGTTCTAACATATCTAATTGTTCTTTCAATGCCCTGATATAAATACTCAGACTCTCTCTATAGCCTTGTGGAATACATGTGAATGTAAATGACCTCCCTCCTAATGTGAAAGCAAACAAGTATCTGCTATGTTTGTGTACTGGGAGATTGTGTAATTGCTGAAAAAAGCATTTTTATGGTCTATCACGCTAAAATATTCTGCCGAGGCGGGTATCATTGTCAAAATCGTGGTAACATCTGGGACCAATGGGAATTGAGGATCAACCACTTTGTTCAATGCGCGTAAATCAACAATGCTTTTTTTTGCGGTATCTCATTACCTCCTTTCTTATACACTGGGAGAATGGGGCTGTTGCATGTGCTGCCTGTAATCTCTTCAATCACCTTTAGTTTTACCAAATCTGAAACAATACTTGTCAATGCTTTTTCTCCCTCTATTGAAATTTTGTATTGTGAAATACGTGGCAGTGTTACACCCTCCTTCAAAAAATTGTTTTACTGGTTCTATCTTCAAGCATCCCACATCATTGTCATTCATCGCCCATATGCACGTTGGTACTTCACTCAACTCTCCCAACAAAGGTTTGGACATGAACTCAGATACTGGTAAATTCTGTGGCGATATTGTCAAGAACACTACATCAGGAGTGCAATGGATTACTGCACTCAGTTTCTTCAACAAGTTTAATCCTAAAAGATTTTCCCCACAATTTTCTGTTAAGAGAAATGGACAATATTCAGTAAATGGAGCTAATGTTACTGGTACTGATTGGGACACTGGATTGATTACTGACGTACCTGCGAACCAGACTGAAATATTCCTTTGCTCTGACAGCTGTATTTCCGGAACCAAGTGATGGTCAATTGAGCACTTTTGTGCACCTGTGTCTACGAGAAAGCTGTGCTCCCTATTCCCGACTTTTCATTTCTACGTAGGGTCCTTTTTGATCCACGGGAATAGACACTTGTTCTGACCCCTGTCTTGGGCTGTCCTATTGGGGAAACAACACATCATCCAATGTGTAATCGCCACAATAATATGTATTGGGTTGTGTGTTAAAAATGTTTCCACTCCTGCCTTTATATTGCCCACTCTGATTTTCGTTATAAGGAACCTGACTTTGATCTTGGCTCTGATCCTGAGTGCCATTTCCTTGATTATTCTGATGTTGCTGCATATTACTATTCCTACTCTGCCCATTTGTTCCCGGGTGTCCCCTGTGCGGTCTTCTCTGACCATACCTATTCCTATTTTACAAGTGTGGACATCGCGCTCGCCAATGACCCTCTTCTCTACAATATGCACACTGATTTAATCCCAGAGGCCCTCCATGCATGTTGGAATTACTTCTCCCTTGCAAATTCCCTCTCCCTCTATTGTTTGTTTATTTTATTTATATAGCGCTCCAGGCTAGGAGTAAACGGGCGCTTAAGGAAAGGTTACACATAAACAATATATATAGAGTTTGCAGTTATACATTTTAGAGTTAATATACAATATATACAGTCAGAGGTAGTTAGCGCGTACAATTAAGCATTAGAATGGTATGTAAGTATATACAGTAGTCAGGGTCTTAGACCAGCTTGGGATTGGTTTTATCCAATAACCAGCCAATGGCTAGTTTCCTGAACTGTTTGAAGGATTTGGTAGATTTGATATTCAATGATAAGTTATTCCAGAGTTGAGGGACGAGGACCATGCAGCTTGAGCCACCGGCTCTTTTAAAGGAGAATCTGGGCACCATGAGGCAGAGAGTGTTGGAGGATCTAGTGATTCTAGTATTTGGTTTCAAAGTGAGTTTATTAGTGAGAAAGGTGGGGGCTAGGTGGTTTAGGGCTTTGAAAGTGAGGCAAAGAATTTTTTGTTGAATGGAGAGCCATTTGCAAGAGATTCTGATGGGGGAGATGTGCTCTCTCCTAGGAATGTTTAGTGCTGCTCGCAGCACGTTGTTTTGGAGAACCTGAAGTTTATTGATTATACCTTGGTTGGCGCATAGGTACAGGCTATTGCAATAGTCAAGCTTGGATTGTATAAGAGCCCTAGCCAGTGTGAGGCAGCCGTTGGTGGATAAAAATGGTCTGCAGTCTCTAATTAGTTTCCCAGTGTAGGCGGTTGCTGAGGCCGTCATGTTGACTTGTTTAGCAAGGTTAGTGTTGGCATCAAGGTAGAATCTTAGGCTTTTCACATGTTTGACGATGGGGATGTTTGTATAGTCAGGGCTGAGCTTCTGTAGGTTGTTGGGTGATCCGACTAGGAGGAGCTCTGTCTTCTCATCATTCAGGTAGAGGCGTGTGTGGCCATCCATGCCTGAATGATGGAGAAGATTTTGTTAACCCTGGTGACGTCAACATTGTAGTTGCCAGAGATGGTGAGGAGTATCTGGGTTTGTTCTACGTAGTTGGTGTAGGTGACACCCAGATGGTCCAGCTTGTCAAAGAGAGGTTTTGTAAATATATTGTAAAGGGTGGGGGAGACACAAGATCCTTGTGGGACACCGCAATGTTTTTGAATGGGGTCTGCTGCAGCTGCAGGTGATAAGACCCTCATGGGTCGGTTGGCTAAGAAGGATTGTATCCACATGACGGCTGAAGAGGAGAAGTGGGCCGCGGATGAGAGGTGATTGCAGAGTATTTTATGGTCGACTAGGTCGAAGGCTGATGAGAGGTCTAGAAGGAGCAGGATAGCCGCTTTACCTTTGTCTTTGATGTCATCAATCTGACTTTTGAGGTCAACAAGGGCAGTTTCTGTTCCATGTTGGGGTCGAAAGCCAGACTGACACATCCCTAACAATAGATTGGACTCTAAGTAATCCTGAATTTGCAAGTAGGTGACTCTATCAAGGATTTTTAGCAGGAAGGGGACCGTAGTGATAGGCCTATAATTAGTGGGAATGGCTGGGTCTAAAGATTGTTTTTTTAGGAGAGGGAGAACCCATCACTGTTTCAGATTGTTAGGTATAAAGTTAGTAGAGAAGGATAGGTTTATAAGTTTGGAGATGAAGGGGGATAGGTCTCTCGCTGCATCTTTGATGATCTGGGCAGTGCAGCTGTCCCCTTTGCAATTAGAAGGTTTGAGGGAAACTATAATTTTTTGGACTTACGGTATAGTAACCTTTTAGAAAGTGAAGCCAGAGGTGATATTGGTAGGGGTGGATATGCTAGGGGTGGAGGAGTTACTGTTGGAAAGTTGTAGTCGTTTGGCCTCAATTTTAGTTTGTATGCCCGTGATTTTCTTGGCGAGGGCATTTTGGATGCTAGTGCTTCAAGGTTTGTCTTTCACATAGGTGTCTGTGGGTGGGTTGGGGTTTTCTAATTCCCTCAGAATGGTGAAGAGTTCTTTAGCAGAGGAGCCTGTCTTGTCTATTCTCATATTGTAAGCTTCCTTCTTAGTATGGATTATCTATTTTTTGTAATGGGACGATATGGTCATGAGATTGGTTTTATTTTCAGCTGATGGGGTTGTTTTCCATATGGTTTCCATTTTGGCTTTCACTTTTCTGAGAGTTTTGAGTTCAGGAGTGTACCAAGAATTCAGGTGCGCTCTAGGTTTGCCTTTGCGTAACTTTAGTTGGGCCACGACGTCAATGGCATTAGTCATAGCGTCATTGTAGGTACTGACTAGGAGGTTAAGGCCAGCAGTTACTGGAAGCGAATTTAGGACAGGGGGAACCAGTGGTATGAGGGTGTCTGCCGTAATGTTGCGCTTGTTTCTGGTTAGGCATGCTGGCGCATGGGTGCACTGTTTGGGATTGGGGTTATTAGTGCTGATATCAAATGGTATGAGGAGATGGTGCGTCCATACAAGAGGTTGGGGGGCTTTGCAGGTGATGTTGCAAATGTGGGCTACGACCCAATCAATGGTTCTGCCTTTCTGATGGGTGGGTAGTGTGTTGACATTGAGTATAGTCGTGCTCCGATAGGGCATTAGCGAGAGAAGAGGCAGGAATGTCGTTGGGGTCATTGTAACCTAGATTGAAGTCTCCTAGAATGATGTTTTGTGAAAGAGGTTTGGAGTTTTCGGCTATTAGAGAGGAGATGTCTTCCTCGAAGGTGCCTGTGGGACCTGGGGGTCTATATATTAGTTGCAGGGTGATTGTGCTCTTAGGGGTGGTTTGTATTTTGATGGTAAGATGCTCGCATGATTCTAATGCAATGGAGGTGATAGATATGAGGTTGAGTGAGGATTTGAAGATGAATGCAACACCTCCTCCTCGAGTGTTGGGTCTATCTGCTCTAAGGATAGAATAGTTATTGGGAACAGCAAGGGTTAGGTAGGGTCCTGCTGCCTCATGTAACCATGTTTCAGTGGTGGCAAGGAAGTCAAGATCTGCTGAGAGGATAATATCAGCGATTTCAGTGGGATGAGCACAAGGGATCTGACATTGACTAGGACTCCTTTTAGAGATGCAGTGTTAGTGCTATTCTTATTAATATCCTTAGTCAAGGGTATTACAGGCGACTTCATAGGTATGGTGTGCAGTCTAGAGGCAAGTCTGTTATTGCGGGTAGAAAGATCGGGGTTGGCTGTGGGCCTGTGTCCTGGTGGTTTGGGCTGGTTGGTGTTGGAATCAGTGTGGTTATTGTCACAGGTGCTGGGAATGTTAGGTGGGTTGTTAACTGGAATGTTAATTGATGTGGCGCTGAGTTTAGCCATGTGATGTCTGTGGATAGTATGGGGGAAAGGTGGTAGGGTAGGCAGGAAAGGTGTGGGACAGTCCAGTCACCTGCTGAAGTGACACCCTTATTTTCAAATTCACCCTATCCTTCGCCTCTTTCTCTTTCTCTGTGTTCACTCTATTCTCATAATACTGGGCCATGTGCAATACTTCACTCAATGATTTTGCTTGCCATGCACTTTCTGATGTCATTATTAAGTTTTGAATTAGAGGTATTAACCCTCTCACATACTTATCAACAAATAGTCTTTTACCTGCCTCCGTGCTTACATCCTGTCCACTAAAATCTGTAAACACTTCCTCAAATCTATTAAAATAATCTGTGGACAACTCATCTTTGCCTTGAACACATGCAGTTAATTTGACCCATGCAATTCTTTTTTCTGGAACTATTTCCTTCAATTTTTGTATTATTCGTCCTGGTAACGCTGCCATATTTGCCAATGGTTTCTCGCCCACTTTTCTACTCTTATCCTCTTCTGCTAGATTTTCCCATGTGGCACCGTAGGCCCCCTCATCATTTACTTTCCTTATTTGCTTCCATATGTCTGCTGGCACAATTACTGGGAATATTAGGTCTATACCATTCATAGTAAAAATGGACGATCTCAAATAGAACTCTATTTCCTTATAGAAATCTGCCGGATTCTTCCTCAAATCAGGAATCATTTGTTTTATATTATTCACCTCTTGTCTGGAGAACGGGGCATGTACATACTGTGCTGTATAATGCACTTCCGTTACCTGCGCTGCGCCTCCATTAACACCAGGAATGTCTACTTTCGGCACAAAAGTAGGTGGGACTTCCCTCATCGGAAATACCGCACTTACTTTTCCTCCTCCCTCCCTCATATGCAATACTAATCCCAAATCAAGTGATAAGGCTGTTTCTCCCGTACCGTGTTCTATTGCTCTTTTATATATTGCCATCAATTCGAGGAGGCTAGCTTGTTTATTTTCTATATATCTGTCCTGCAAATATTCAACCATCTCCTGGAATGCTTTTCTCTTCATTGGCAATGTGTATTGATCAAATATTTCGTGCACTTCCATCGTGGGAATACTAGGATCTGTAATCCATTTTAGCGCCTCCCGTGTACATATCTTCAATTTTTCACGCCCCTGTTTTGACGGCAGAAGAAATCGCCTCTGCACATATGGTACCGCCTCTTTCCTATCCCTTCTTATATCTTTATTCCTATACCCTGGCAAGGCAAACATTTCAGCATATGCATCATCAAGTTCATTTTTAAACTCAAAAAGCCTGTCCACATGTTCTTTTATCTCTTCATCTCTCTCTACATCGTGCCAAAGCATTCAAATCCCAAAGATTCTGTGGCGGTACCATTCCAATTAACTGCTTCCATCTCTCCATTAAATATTCTCCAATGCATTCCAACAATACCCTTCTTTCACTATTCTTCCTGAAATCATACATCGAGTCCAGCGTTGATATTTCATCATTTCTGTCTATATACATCCCTGCCTGTTCTTTCAACTCCCGTTTTCTCTCCTTGCTGACCGCACTACGGGTTACTCTAGAGCACTCATTTTGTGCCGTCCCCTCTCTTCCTGTATCATCTTCTCTTGTTACAGTTAATTCAAGTTCAATGGGCGGAGGGGGAATGGGAATGTCTTGAGAGGGAGGTGCGGATTGGACAACGGGAACGGGGAGTGGCTGCTGCGGCGCCAGATTTGCGGACCTCGGCGCTGCTGGATGTATGATCTGTGGCTGTACTGGAATCT